>NC_136071.1:1210546456-1211146456 GCF_964261635.1 Lissotriton helveticus
ACTTTATTTTGTTCTACTGAGAAAATACATAGTTAATATTAAGTTATGTTAATAGCATGGGAATATGTTTTAGATGTTTTTTTTATGTTGAATATATTTGTTATAAATTTCACCCCACTTTACCATGGGGAGATATCCGCCCAGTGGTTAAGAATTCCTCCTATATGTAAAAAGTTATCAGTTGTGACTTTCCACTTATAAAATGAAGCTCTTCCTCTGTGCTTCATGGAGTGGGGACACATAAGTCTACACCCTTGGGGCCGATTACGATGAGTCTCGTAAAGGCTCTGAAAGACAGTCGGACCCTTCAGGGCCGCATCATAATGGGTAGCTTGGTTTTGGTACTAGGTGGTCAGAAAGTAAACCAGCTGGTCATTCCTGCTGGCCTCCATCAATCAATTAATCAATCATTTGTAAGCGCACTACATACCCGCGAGGGTCTCAAGGCGCTTGGGGGTGGCGCTACTGATCGAACAGCCAGGTCTTGAGTATTCTCCTGAAGGTCAGCAGGTCTGTCGTAGGCTCAGTGAAAGGGTGTTCCATGTCTTGGTGACAGGGTGGGAGAAGGATCTCCCACCGGTGGTTGTTCTACGGATGCGCAGGCCGGTGGCGAGTGAAAGGTCGGCGGAGCGTAGCGGGCGGTTGGGGATGTAGAAGGACAGCCGTCTGTTGAGGTTGGCAGGGCCAGTCTTGTGGAGTGCCTTGTTTGCGTGGGTGAGGAGCTTGAAGGATATCCTCTTGTTGACGGGGAGCCAGTGCAGGTTTCTCAGGTGGGGGTGATATGGCTGTGGGGTGGTAGATCGAGAATCAGTCGTGCCAAGGATTTTTGGATGTGTTTTAGTCATTTGATGAGCTTGGTCGGGCTCCCGCGTAGAGGGTGTTTCCATAGTCGAGTCTGCTGCTGACGAGGGCCTGGGTGACTGTCTTTCTTGTATCTGTCGGGATCCATCTGTAGATCTTGCAGAGCATGTGGAGGGTGTTGAAGCAGGAGGAGACGGCATTGACTTGCTTGGTCATTGAGAGCGTTGAGTCGAGGATGATTCCCAGGTTGCGTGCGTGGTCGGTGGGTGTCGGGGCTGCCCCCAGTGCCATCGGCCAACAGGAGTCATCCCAGGCTGTAGGGTTGGAGCAGAGGATGAGGACCTCCGTCTTGTCCGAGTTCAGCTTCAGACGGCTGGTCTTCATCCAGTCGGCGACAGCCTACATTCCTTCGTGGAAGTTGGCTTTGGCAGTGATGGGGTCCTTGGTGAGGGAGAGGATCAGCCGAGTGTTGTCGGCATAGGAGATTATGGTGAGGTCGTGCTGTCGGACTACGTCTGCGAGCGGGGCCATGTAAATGTTGAACAGCGTCGGGCTGAGGGAGGATCCCTGGGGTACGACGCAGATGATCTCGGAGTCTTTGGCACGGAATGGGGGGAGGCGGACCCTCTGGGTTCTGCCTGGGAGTAAGGAGGTGGTCCAATCCAGAGCCTTTTCCCGGATCCCTGCAGCGTAGAGGTTTGCGCGTAGTGTGCGGTGGCATATGGTGTCGAAGGCGGCAGAGAGGTCTAGGAGGATGAGTGTTGCGGTCTTGCCGTTGTCCAGCAGGGCCCTGATGTCGTCGGTGGCGGCGATGAGGGTGGTCTCGGTGCTGTGGTTGCTGTAGAACCCTTGACTGGGAAGGGTCCAGGATTGTGTATTCTCCGAGGTATAGGGTTAGCTGTCTGTTGATGGTTTTCTCAATGACCTTGGCCAGGAAGGGGAGCAGAGAGATGGGCCGGAAGTTCTTGAGGTTCTTGGGTCTACCATACGTGTTTTGAGTAGGGCATTGATCTCGGTGTGTTTCCAGATCTCTGGGAAGGTCGCGGTCTCAAGGGAGAGATTGATGATGTTGAGCAGGTGGGGTGCGATGGAGCTCCTTGCTCTGTTGAAGACGTGGTGCGGGAATGGGTCTGACGGAGAGCCAGAGTGGATTGAGCGCATGGTCTTGATGGTGTTTTCGACACTCACGCTGGCCTAGGCTAGCAAGTGGTCGTGGTAAATGGTGTACGGAGGGTCTGTTGTGTTGCTGGCTGTTGGGGCTGTCTGGGTGTTGAAGCTGTCATGGATGTCTGCTATCTTGCGGTGGAAGAAGGTGGCAAGGGAGTCGCACAGGGCTTGTGACAGCGGGATGTTGTTGGAGCTGGGGTTGGAGAGTTCCTTCACGGTGTTGAACAGCTCCTTGCTATTGTGTGCCTTGTTGTCGAGGCGGTCTTTGAAGGAGGTCCTCTTTGCCGCCCTGATGAGGTGGTGTTGGTTCCAGATGGCGTCCTTGTGTGCTGTGTGGCTGTTCAGAGTTTGTTCACTGTGCCATTTCTTCTCTAGTTTCCGACTGGCTTGCTTGGAAGCGAGGAGTTCTGGGGTTAACCAGCTGGCCCTCTTGCTGGTGTCTCTGTGGGTGGGTTTCTTCAGTTGGGCAAGGGTGTTGACGCTGTCCTCGATCCAGCGTCTGAGGCTGTGGGCAGCGTCATCGGTGTTGGAGGGTTCGGTGGGTGGGCTGAGAAAGAGGTTTGCATGTATTTGGTCTTTGGTGATTTTGCACCAGCAGCGGTGGGGTATTTGTTGGGTGCGGTGGTGTGTGGTGGGTTTCTGGAAGGCGAAGTGGATGCAGCGGTGGTCTGTCCAGAGGAGCTTTGTGGTGTGGCTGATGAAGATGTATGGGCTTGAGGAGAAGACAGGGTCCAGCGTGTGGCCGGCGGAGTGGGTGGGCATTGTGACCTGTTGCTTCAGTCCAGGATTGGTGAGGTTATCGATCAGGGTTGTGGAGTTGTTGTCGTTGTTGTCCTCAAGGTGAAAGTTCAGGTCTCCAAGGAGGATGTAGTCGGTGGAGGTCAGGGCATGCGTGCTGATCAAGTCGGAGATGGAGTCGCCGAACTGGGGGTGGTGTCCCGGGGGTCCGTAGACAGGGGTGCCTCTGAGGGTGGAATTAGGGTCTGTTTGGATCTGGAAATGCATGTGTTCGGCAGTGCTGAGTGCGTCGCCGGTGCTAGTTGAGACCCTGATTCTTGTGTTCTTGTGGATGATGGTGATTCCTCCTCCGACTCCGTTGGTGCCGTCTCTGCAGGTGATCTTGTAGCCATCTGGGATGTCTATGGCGATGTTGGGTGTGGAGGAGTCATTAAACCAGGTCTCTGTCAGGAAGGCGACGTCCGCAGAGGTTCTGTCAAGCAGGTCCCAGGGCTCGATGGCATGCTTGTGTGCGGAGCGGGTGTTCAGTAGTATGCATCAGAGGTGGTTGGAGTCTTTCTTGGCGGGTGGTTCCTCGGCTCTGAGGCTGGTGTAACTGCAGTTCTGGCAGGTGAAGGGACTGTGTGTGCGTTTCGGGGCAGCCTTGAAGCAGGTGTGGCTCTGTCCGGAGTTGAGAGCATGCAGAGTGCTGGCGTCGTAGTGGGGGTGGTCGTCATGGCGGGTTCAGGGCCAGGCGTTCTAGCGCTGGGCGTGGTCCAAGCACGGACGGGCGCAGACAGGTTTGCCTTAGGTGCACCTTCGGCGCGCCAGTGGTGCGACCGTGCAGCGGCTGACATATATGGGGAGGTGGGAGGGAGGAGCAGCTGGGAGGCGGGGGCAGCGAATGGGCAGTGGGCAGTCAGGGTGGCAGGGCCACAGGAAACGCAGCGTCAAGGGCGGTGAGGGACCCCAAACGTAACAGAAGGAAAGGGGGCACAAAATCGAGGGTAAAACGAGTGGCACAGAAGGCAAAAGGGCACAAAAACGAGTAGAACAGAGGGCAGAAGGGCACAAACAATGAGGAAAAAACGAATGGAAAGGAGGGCAGAAAGGCACTAAAAAGTGAGGAAAAAACTAGTGACACAGAGGGCAGAAAGGAACAAAAAACATTAGTAGAACAGAGGGCAGAAGGGCACAAAAAACGAGGGAAAAACGAGTGAAACAGAGGGCATGAAGGCACACAAAATGAGGGAAAACGAGTGGAACAGAGGGTAGAAAGGCACACAAAATGAGGGACAAAAAAGTGGCACAGTGAGCAGAAGGGCACAAACAACGAGGGAAAAACAAGTGGAACAGAGGGCAGAAAGGCACAAAAAACGAGAGAAAAATGAGTGGAACAGAAGGCAGAAAGGCACAAAAAAACAAGTGAAAAACGAGGGGACCATAAGGCAAAAAGGCACAAAAAATGAGGGGAAAATGATTGGAACAGAGGGCAGAAACACACAAAAACGAGGGAAAACGAGTGGCACAGAGGGCAGAAGGGCACAAAAAACGAGGAAAAAAACAAGTGAAACAGGGCAGTAAGGCACAATAACGAGGGAAAAACAAGTGGCAGAGAGGGCTGAAGGGCACAACAAAACGAGTGGAACAGAGGGCAGAAGGGCACAAAAACTTAGGGAAAAACGAATGGCACAGAGGGCAGAAGGGCACAAAAAACGAGTGGAACATAGGGCAGAAGGGCACAAAAATGAGGGAAAAACAAGTGGGACAGAGGGCAGAAAGGCACAAAAAATGAGGGAATAACGAGTGGAACAGAGGGTAGAAAGGTACAAAAAACGAGGGAAAAACAAGTGGCACAGAGGGCAGAAGGCACAAAAAAACCAAGTAAAACAGAAAGCAGAAGGGCACAAAAAACGAAGGAAAAACAAGTGGCACAGAGGGCAGACGGGCACAAAAAAACAAGTGGAACAGAAGGCAGAAGGGCACAAAAACGATGGAAAAACGAGTGGAACAGAAGGCAGAAGGGCATAAAAACAAGGGAAAACGAGTGGCACAGAGGGTGGAAGGGCACAAAAAAATGAGGGGAACAGAGGGCAGAAGGGCAAAATAAACAAGTCAAAAACAAGTGGAACAGAGGGCAGACAGGCACAAAAAATGAGGGAAAAATGAGTGGAACAGAGTGCAGAAAGACACAAAAACAAGGGAAAAATGAGTGGCACAGTGGGCAGAAGGGCACCAAAAATGAGGAAAAAACAAGTGGAACAGAGGGCAGAAGGGCACAAAAATGAGGGAAAAACAAGTGGAACAGAGGGCAGAAAGGCAAAACAAAGTGTGAATAACGAGTGGAACAGAGGGTAGAAAGACACAAAAAACGAGGGAAAAACAAGTGGCACAGAGGGCAGAAGGGCACAAAAAAAACAAGTGGAACAGAAGGCAGAAGGGCACAAAAAACGAGGGAAAAACAAGTGGCACAGAGGGCAGAAGGGCACAAAAAAACGAGTGGAACAGAAGGCAGAAGGGCACAAAAAACGAGGGAAAAATGGGAGGAACAGAGGGTAGAAGGGCACAAAAAACAAGGAAAAAACGAGTGGCACAGAGGGTAGAAGGGCACAAAAAATGAGTGGAACAGAGGGAGGAAGGGCACAAAAAACATGGCAAAAATGAGTGGAACAGAGGGCAGAAAGGCACAAAACATGAGGGAAAAACGAGTGGAACAGAGGGCAGAAAATCACAAAAAATGAGGGAAAAACAAGTGGAACAAAGGGCAGAAAGGCACAAAAACGAAGGAAAAACAAGTGGCACAGAGGGCATAAGGGCACAAAAAAACGAGTGGAACAGAGGGCAGAAGGGCACAAAAACAAGGGAAAAATGAGTGGCACAGAGGGCTGAAGGGCATAAAAAACGAGTGGAGGGCAGAAGGGCACTAAAATGAGGGAAAATAGAGTGGAACAGAGGGCAGAAAGGCAAAAAAAACAAGGGAAAAACAAGTGGCACAGAGGGCAGTAGGGCACAAAAAACGATTGAAAAACGAGTGGAACAGAGGGCAGAAAGGCACAAAAACGAAGGAAAAACAAGTGGCACAGAGGGCAGAAGGGCACAAAAACAAGGGAAAAACGAGTGGAACAGAGGGCAGAAGGTCACTAAAATGAGGGAAAATAGAGTGGAACAGAGGGCAGAAAGGCACAAAAAATACGAGTGGAACAGAAGGCAGAAGGGCACAAATAACGAGGGAAAAACTAGTGGAACAGAGGGCAGAAGGGCACAAAAAACGAGGGAAAAACGAGTGGAACAGAGGGCAGAAAGACACAAAACACTAGGCAAAAACGAGTGGAACAGATGGCAGAAAGGCACAAAAAACGAGGGAAAACGAGTGGTACAAAGGGCAGAAAGGCAGAAAAAAATTAGTGGAACAGAGGGCAGAAGGGCACAAAAAACGAGTGGAACAGAGGCAGAATACAGAGTACAGAAATACAGGGGCAACTAAGAACAGAAGGCAGAATGGGCAGATAGGCACGGGGCAGTGGGGAGTAGAGAAGAAAATACCTGGCAGAGACACGGGGCAGCGAGGGGTACTGAAGGGAACACCGTGCTGAGAGACACAGGGATAGCGAGGGGAACAGAGGAAGGAAAAAGGGCACGGACCACGAACAGGCAGTGGGCAAGACAGACAACAGCAGTCACAGACACAACAATGAAGTGCAGGCAATACAAAAAAACAATAAAGCGGAGGATGAAAAAACCTACCTACGGCCTACCACTGGCCACCAGTGATGAGGCGCAGGTGGTAGCCTGTGGGTGGTGGAGGGCCTTGAACTTCCTGAGCATGGGTAGCTGGGGCAGGGGAGGCACAGGCGGTGTTGTGCAGAGGGGAAGCAATCTACCTGGTGGGGTCAAGGGTCATGGCTTCCGAGAGCCAGTATGAAGACAGACAGTAATCTCAAGGGTTGGCCTTTCCGCCCTTTAGAGTATGATGCACAGTTTTCAGCAAGGTTATCATGCCGGCTTGTCCAACATAGAAACCATGTCAGAAATGTTTGTAGGCCAACAATGGGGCACCCTGCATGTGCAGACTCCTGTTGGGGCACAAAGAGGACACCTATGGTGCCCCCCTGTTGCTCCCTGCATCCAATGGCAGGCACCCGTAGGTGCTTGCCACAGGGTGCAAGGATGAACCACACCTCCCATTTCCCTATGGGAGCATGCATTATGGCCTGGTTTACGTCCATAATGCATACTCCCATAGTGAAATGTTATAATGTGACAGAACAGTGTTCAGTTGCGTCCTAATTACGGGAGTGGGACCTCTGACCGGGTGTCTGTCAGTCCCAGGACCGAGTCAGTGTTGGGCGGAATGCATTCCTCCTGACATCAAAATAAGGCCCCATGTAGTAAATTTACACTTGAAAATTGTTAAAAGCCAAAATGAATACATTTACTACAAAGTGTAAGAGTACATTTCAATGTGTGGATTTTCTCATTTGTGAATTTCCTACATTTGGTTATTCACCATTTCCAAATGTAATATTAATACATATTAATGTTTAAATAGCATTGAAGAAAAGAAACAACCTAGCAATTTTATTTTCAGTTACTAATAATACATTGATCGGAAACGCAGTCCTGTCCAATTCGGCTCCGACCGACTTGGTTTCTACAAAAACCGGTCTGAACCAAGTTGCAAAGATCAAGTCCGAATGGTTACCTTCTATCGTAATTGGTCAGTCGGAAATTTTTCCAAGTCTGACTGAGCATTCCCTTGAGCCCCGATAGTCGCTTTCATTCTCTTCAGAGTCCTTCATTAAGGCCTCCTTTTTGTTGCTTGGCCCCCAAAATCTGCAGCTCTGGATGTCCGCAACCACATTCACTCCTTCCCCCTCTGCCTGGGATCTTATTGGAGCCAACGCTGCTCCCCAAGGTCTTCTCTGCCTCGGTTTTTGCCTCCACCACTTTTGATTAGTAGATTGTTTGCCTCGATCCGGCAGGTGGTAGCAACCACACTCCCAGGCGTCCGCAATCGTGTGGAAAAAGAGTATTTATGGTTGTGTGGAGGCGTTGTTTTACCCCACATAAATTATTTTGTTGTTTTTGGATGGCATTGGCATAGTTGGGATAAATATTCACTTTGGCATCATCCATTTTCCAGGGTCTGTGTGTCCGTGCCAAATGCAGGATACGCTCCCTGTTGTGGAAGTTGTACGGCAATGCCACTATTGATTGAGATGGTTTGGCTTGTTTAATCATCAGCATTTTGGCTGCTTTGCCTTTGAGAACCTCCTTGGGGAGACAGTCATCCAGAAACATGCATGGCTGCTACTTTAACTCTTGGACTCCCACTCTTCTCACATTGTTCTTTCTTGGACGTCCTGTTGAATCTAAGGTCAAGGGACAATCGATATTTGCCCGGCGGTATCGCCTCTTTAACCCACGAATTATTAATCAATGAAGAGGCAGGCGCTGGAGACGGGAAGGCAGGAAACAAGGTTTATTCTCTCCGGAGGAGAACACAACAATTCAGACAGCAGGTATCGTCATGAGGTGCTCTAACCGCATCTCTGAGGCCTGGCCTCTTATACACAGGTTTATTACTTTATTACATATTACATATTCATGGCAATGCTTTGATGTACGGAAAGACATTCTCGGAACCCCCGCTCCAAGCCCGTTCCCACACACATATACAGCAGAAGTCCCACCCCGGTCACAACAGGTGATGATTATCGCGCAGCTGGATATTCCGCCGATTCACGGAATGTGGGGTTTGATCGGATCTCATAGGGTGGGGGCTTTGATCAACTCGAGGGTCCTTTGATGAGGGAAGCTTTCTACTGTACGGGGAGGGGCAATAAACAGTATCGGCAGAGCTAGGTGTCGGCCTGGGAACGAGGAAGACAAACGGGCACACAGGAAAAGGGGGTTTGCATCAAAAGGGCCTGGGACCATGAAAGGAATGAAGGGAGGTGTCGCGCTGGGAACAGGATGGGGTTCTGAGGCAGAGCTGCATTGGAGAGGGGTTTATGACCCAAGGCATGTGTGAGCGGGGGTTGTCAGAGTGCGGGCTTCGTGAGGGAGGAGGGCTATGCCGGGGGCCAGTGGCATGCAAAAAGGGTTGTTCTGATCGAGGCACCTAAAATGGCGGGTGCGTACGACAAAAAGTGTGGCATTGGGAAAAAAGGCAAGATGGCGCAGATAATGTTTACCAAACCGTACTAATTTTCCACAGTCCTCCCTTTAACATATCCAAGACATCTTGCTGGTCTATTTCCAATTCATGTCGACTGTGGTGGTCATCGGAAAAGAAGTAGGTACCCAGGTGAAGGAGTTATATACATTACATTTTAAAATTTTTCATCTTAGGAGGCGGGTCTATCGATAAAAACTCGTTTGCAGGAGAGTCATAGTAATGTGATAACAGACAAAAATGATTCTGTAGTGAGAGCATTGAGTACATTTCATAGTTGCTTATAGTCGTTTGGAATGTGAATTGATAGGTCATTACATATGTGAGTTCTGTTCATGTTACAATGGTGGAGCATAATTAATACAATGGTGGCTGGGAGAGAAATGAGAAGTAGCAGAGACGATGATTGAGGGTGTCAATGTTCGAAGTTAATGAGTTCTCAGCATTCTTCGTTGTCTTTTGTTGGCGCTGTGGAGCACCGGCGGTGGAGCTAAGGGTCCAGCTCTATTCTAGGTCCCGCGTTGCAGGGCACGACCTTTTCCTCGCGTTTCTGGTCAAAAAGGTCCTTTTCGCCCTGTGTCCTTTGAGTTGATTGTCAAAAAAAGGTTCAGATGGAAGAAATGAGCGTGTGAGCAGTCCTTTAGGGTAGGTCGGAGAAAAAGGGGGATGGAGCAGGGCCAGATCGGGAACAGACCAGGGGGACGGAGAATTTCAGGTAGGCGGGCTCATGACCGAGTTTAGGGAGTCGGGACTTTTCGGCATACATTGGACATCGAGCAGGGGCATCAGGTCAGCCCTTTCCTCTTATTTTGTCGAAAACAGTGCCTCGTCCTGCAGCTCCTTACTGTCGCGGTCTCGCCTTGGCCAATGTCGCAGATGTTCCATAGTCTGTAGTCAGGCCACGTGCTCCCACATCCGGTCCTTCTTTCCTCCGACAGTCGTACCCTTAAATGAGTTTGAAAAGACAGTCTTTAGAGAATTGGCAGAGGAAGGTAATCACACAAGTCTATTTCTCTCCCGGCTCCAGGTAAATGAGAATATAATGGTGTTTTCTGCCCGGTCATGGTACGAGATCTGGTACCTTTTATTGCATTACAGTTACGCCAGTTCTTCTGACGGAGACCCACCTTCCTAGTACGAGCCTTACAAAGCTATACCGTTCTCCTGGGCTTTATATAAAAAAACGCAATGTGCTATCACCATGGTCTGATAGGTATCTTTCTGAGAGATGAACATAGGCTAAACATTTTTCATTCTATCAATGCATCCTGCCTTTCAGCTAAACATTTTACTTTCAACAGGGTTCATTGCAACGATTTCTTCACTTCGGTCTAATCTTAATTTTGCAAACATCGTTCTAGTTCCTACATAGCCTCTTACAACCTGACTACTTAATTAAAAACCGGGGTCTTGTGGAAAACAACTAGGGACATAGAAAACTGTGGTAAGGGCGTAAATCGACCCATCTCTTACAACCGGGGGTGAGGGGCAGTTAAAAACTCCTGTCTGGGGCAGCTGATACGAAACTGGGGGTGTTCTGGGAAGATGGGGATGTTTCGATCACCTTTACTGTTTGGGTATTGCGACAATTCGGGACGGGGAAGGTCGCGTTATCTGAGGCATCTTTTTATAACACAGGAGCCGCTGACATGTAGTTCCCTTATTTCGGGTCAGATTAGGGAACCTCAGTCGTCTTACCTGTCCTTTCCCTAATGGCCAAATCTCGGTTTCATCAATTTTTAGCAGAAAGGAGAGGTAGTGACACGGCGTCAGGGTGATTTTTACTTAGGATACATTTTGAGCAAATACTTGTGGTATTTGGGGCCAATTGGTGGGGCACTAGGGGTGGCGGTTTGCCAATTTAGGTGCTTAGTCATTCGGAAGAGCGAGAGAGAGAGAGAGAGAGAGAGAGAGAGAGAGAGAGAGAGAGAGAGAGAGATGTGCAACAACAGGCTAAATAGTACACGTGCGACATGGGGAGTGGCCGTGCATTAAGACAGGCTATTCAGCGCATTACGGAACATAAGGCATTACGGGTCTGTGTTAGAATTTTGAAAGCATGCAGTTTGGGATGGACGAGCATTAGGCCGGGTACAGGGGACATGCATCGAGAAAAAAAGGGCACCATTGTGTTGCATTTCTTGCATTCTCGGTCCGTCAATTAGTTAAGTCAACGCGTCAGTCATACACAAACATCATCTCATAGTTTCAGACATACGTGACAGGTGTTCATTCACGCAACACAGATCAAGGGTGATCGCTTTCATCAGGTCATAAACTTTATTGGCTCTTTTGGTAAAAAGAGCAGTTTGTGGGTGTGTTTAGGTGCCACCAGGCAGTGTTAGTCCGCCTCGTGTATCAGACATGGCGAGGCTTCAGATCTTCACCATACTTCGGTCGTGATTCCGGTGTGGCCTGTAGAGGGGGAAAAAGAGGGGAGGGGAGGGGGGGGACAACATTCGAGCATATCAAAAGCACGGGTACGAAAGTCCTTTACTTACCTCATACTCGTCTTATCTCCTTGGGATAGAATCTCTGGGGTTTTGGTTTCTGGAGCCAAGGTGGGTGTGGGGGCAGTGTGACCTTATAGGCTGTGAGTAGGGAAATGTTAGAGAATCAGAAGCACTTAGTGCGAGGTTTCCAGTTGGTAGGTGTATTTAGCTATTGGGGTCCTTAAACCTCTTTCAACGTTGTGATGTTCTAAGGTTTATCAGCTCTTCGGTCAACTCTGTTCCCTATTACCTTTGAGTGTCCTATCTTTATAATATTTTATCATTTACATCGTTTCACTTTACCCAACCTTTATATTCCATCTTTTACACCATTTCGCTTTTACCCATCCCCAGAAGTCGAGGTCTTTCTCCATGCGCGAGTCCCTGAGTCAGTCGCATATTTGACGGCAGAGTGTCGTGTCTCAGATTCGATCCTCCATCCGGGGCTGGGCAACCATCTTTTATTAACCTTAAAGAGAGAGCAGAGTAGGGTGCACAGAAAAGAACTCTCCCGCCGATCTCATATTTTAAATAAAGCATGCAATATCCGTTCATAGTTTGAGAAACCTTTATTTTGCAAAATCATTCAGCATGTAGATTTATGAAGGTGCAGTCGTACTTGGCCGGACACGGCAATGGCTAAAGTGCGTACAGTAGGGGGTTATTTTGCAGCATTAAAAAACATTAGAAAGGTTTATTCATTCATTCGTAGGAAACTAAAAACGTCTATAAATTGGTTGGGGGATCGGGGGGCATTTATTTCATAATTTAGAAGCACCGTCAGACTAGTCGCAATCAGATTTCCTATATGCATACCGTGTACGTGCGTCATAAGCGAGGTTATACATCAGCTATATAAAAAAAATATAATACATCGTACATTTGTAATCAACATTTTTTAACGGAGTCCCTTTATATGTTCGTCGAGTGAATTCTCTTTCTTTCTCGTTAAGCGTACAAAGGATCAGGTACATGTCTCAGAAAATCAAGTTTTTCTTTATTAGCGAAAAGAAGACACCACGTGGCGTTCGTAAGTTCCTATTGTTACCGGCGCCATTTTGGGCGGGGCCGGGTTAGTCCGGAAGTAGCATCAGAAAAAATGTTTCCTACAACCGGCAGTTGGACCAGAGTCCTTTTCGGCAGTTCGAGAATTCATGCTAACAGAAAGAGTGGCAATGTCGTGCTTGTTTTGTTAGCGATCAAGGCAGTTGTCCCTTACCGGAAGCCTGCAGGGGCCGAGGGCTCCTGGGACTTTAGTAGAATCTTCAAGGCTGTGGGGGTGCTGTCGGAGGTGGGGGCTTGTGCCCCGGTGGGCAAGCGCCCGAGTTACATTGCTGTTCAAAATCACTCTAGCAGCAGAGACCCGCCTTCCAGCGGACCCAGACGCCATTTTGAGGCCTGCAGCAGCCCCCCTCGTTGAGTCTGCGAGAGTGGAAGAGACCTTTCTGGGGACAAATAGAGAATGGAACTCCGTGTTGTGGAAGCAGGACGTTCGGCTAGGGCGCAGCTGTGGTGCCCCCACCTGGGGGCGAGGGAGACTCGTTCGCGCCGTCTCCCTCTCCCGGTGCACTCCATGCCGCTCTCTTTCATGGGTATGCACGATGGTCTCTCCACACCCTGTGCTCCACAAGGCCCATGCCCAGGGCTGCGGAAGTATGGCCACCTGCGGCGCATGTTCGGTGCTGCGCAAGTACTGGGGCGCCACCATGGTATGTTCGGTGCTACGCAGGTATTGGCACCACCGCCTGGCTGGAGGAGTTCGGTGCCGGGCCGGGGGCTGGGAGACCTCCTATCCATGGAGGTGGGAGAGGCTCGTCCGCGTCGCCTCTCCCTCCCAGCCCGACCAGGACTAACTTTCGTGGAGGTATGTACAAGACATCCCGCCGCCCAGAGTTGTCGTGGCCATTGTTCATGACAGAAGTGGCGCCTGGCGTGTTGCTGCGGCTATCACGGAGGGGAAAAGAAAGAGGTGTCCTGTCCGTTTCTGGGCCGGGCTTCCGGTGGAGGTCGGCCGGACGCCCCTGGCTTTGGCCCCATGAACGAGTCCCTTAGGTTATCAGCTGCAGCCGGATCCAGTTGGCCCCGGTCCCTGGCCATTGGTGGCCGGACCGGGAAGACATGTGGCGGAACTACCTAAAACTCCCATGCGCCACCGTGGCCGGACCGGGAAGACATGTGGCGGGACTACCTGCAGCTACCCAGGGCCGCTGCGGCCGGACTCCGCTGGCCCCTGCCTCTCCTCCGGCTCCACTCTATGTTATGATTTCCTGACCGGTTGTTGGCAGCAGGGCCCGCCTTATATGGGTTGCTGCCGGCTGGGCGTAGCCGTAACCCTGCCCTACTTTGGAAGGTTCCAGAATGGGGGGGGCGAATGTTCTGCTGACTTTCATTTTCTAGTTTTACCGTTCTTGTTTCAAACGTTTTCTGTTGTTAGGGCATTATTAAGTGTTATTATTACGTATTGTTATTTGTTTCTTGTTCGTTATGTTAAATAAAAGTTCAAGTTCATAAGTGGCCTACGGATTTCGTTTTCCCACTCCTTTCTTTCCAGGTTGTTCCATGCTAAAGCTTCTGCTAACAGAAGTTTAAGTACCAAGGTAACACAGGCAGAGGGATGACGCAGATTCATGCATTACGTACACACAAACTCAGACGGGGAGACAGTACAAATATTATATAAAAAGACCCAAGACAAACATAAAAACAGTTATTGGCCATAATTATCTTATTTCTATATGCTGCGCATACTTTTTGTTGGAGCAATGGAGCAGGCTTTAGTTATATGCCTATAAGGATGCGGAAGAAAAGGAGGTAGTAGGTTTTCAGACATAGGCGATATCCCTAGTCCTATCGGCGAAGGATACTTGTGTAACCCTTACCTCGAAATACCCTAAACTTTTCCCTACTTGGCTAAACGTAAGGATGCTAGATCATGTGTGTACATCATTCTTTCGGTTTTCTTCGGGGTTTGTCGTCTGTCAATTTAGAGCTACACTGTGTTTTCCCGTCTTATCGTTGTTGGATCTATGAGGACTCGAACATGTCGCTGAAATCGGCTTGCCGAAATCTGTGCCATCGGGCATAATCGAACGTGGTGGTTCTATCTGGCCTGTTCAAGTCAGTCTGATTCATCTTTGTCTCGCGCCTTTTCCCTTTCTGCCGGCCTGTTATTCCTGTCGGTCCTCTGCTCCTATTCACGCTCAGTAGAGTCGGGCATTGGGCTTTCCAGTGCCCGGCATATCTACAAAAAGCACATTGGTTTTGCCCTAAGTCTGGCCGTCCTGTGCGTAGTGTCGGGGGATTACTTTCGGGACGTTGTGTTCTGAGGTCGTCCTGTCGATATGTTCCTTTACCTGCTCTGTCCTCGTCTCTATTCTTTCGTTGCATTGCTTCTTTGCGCCACATACCGAGGCAGTCGAGCATAACGGGCGTTGTCTTATTATCACGAAGGGCTATTTCTAACGTTTCTATTTTATCAAGATCGAAGGATCCTATCAGTGGCCACTGTTTCTCTTGGCTTTCTTTGGTATACCTGTGCCACAGTTTACTATAGGCTATGGTAACTAATCCATAGTTTACGAACATGTCTTTATTAGGGGTGCCTTCCAGCGGAGCTAGATGATCCACCTCTAATAAACGGTCCGGGTTGAACCAGCTATCGACCAGTGGGGAGAAGACAGACATGACAGCTCACGACGAGGGACAAAAAGTCAGCACTGCCTATCTTATCACTGCGCGCAAAGACTAGACAGAATATTTCTATTCTACGTTGTTTGCAGGCAGTGAATACCTCATGAACCAATAACAAAAACAACCCAAAAAAATAAAATAAAACCAGTGGGGAGAATAAGTAGGCGCGTAAAAGTCTGCGTCCTCTACCCTTTCACTATCCGTAAAGAGGAATCTGTTATTTCCTGTTTGCAGACAGAGAATCTCCAGAAAACAATCCGCGAACAGTAGTTCGGGGCCAAAAACAGTTAATCAGTGTGGGAGAGGGAGTCTCCCGAAAATAAGCCGTCAAATAAATAATAAAACCAGTGGGGGAGAAAAATAGGCACGACGGCTGCGTTACCTATCCTTCACTGTTTGCAAAAGGGAAAGAGCCTACTGTTTCTCCGTGTGCAGACAGTGAATCTCCAAATGAGTCAACAAAGAGTAATACTAGTATTTTCTGAACAATCAACAATTATTTCGTGATTCGTCGTGTCTACACGACCTTACCCGGACCGTATGGACAGTTTCTTGTCTTCCGAATCCAGCGCCCGATCGTCCTCTTGTCTTTGTATTCCTCGCAGCACTCCTGATGGTTCCCAGTCAGGACCGTAGATCACTCGAGAGAGGTCTGTTCGGAACCAGTGAAGTTCGGATGATCGGCTGCCAGACGAGGGTCTATTGGGCAAGAGCTCTCCCGATCATTGCAGTCGTTCACTCTGTCGTCAGGACCTCTCCCACTGGATCCACGAGTCGCTGATGGGCCCCACGCTTGGGACGCCAATTGTTGAATCTAAGGTCAAGGGACAATCGATATTTGCCCGGCGGTATCGCCTCTTTAACCCACGAATTATTAATCAATGAAGAGGCAGGCGCTGAAGACGGGAAGGCAGGAAACAAGGTTTATTCTCTCCGGAGGAGAACACAACAATTCAGACAGCAGGTATCGTCATGAGGTGCTCTAACCGCATCTCTGAGGCCTGGCCTCTTATACACAGGTTTATTACTTTATTACATATTACATATTCATGGCAATGCTTTGATGTACGGAAAGACATTCTCGGAACCCCCGCTCCAAGCCCGTTCCCACACACATATACAGCAGAAGTCCCACCCCGGTCACAACAGGTGATGATTATCGCGCAGCTGGACATTCCGCCGATTCACGGAATGTGGGGTTTGATCGGATCTCATAGGGTGGGGGCTTTGATCAACTCGAGGGTCCTTTGATGAGGGAAGCTTTCTACTGTACGGGGAGGGGCAATAAACAGTATCGGCAGAGCTAGGTGTCGGCCTGGGAACGAGGAAGACAAACGGGCACACAGGAAAAGGGGGTTTGCATCAAAAGGGCCTGGGACCATGAAAGGAATGAAGGGAGGTGTCGCGCTGGGAACAGGATGGGGTTCTGAGGCAGAGCTGCGTTGGAGAGGGGTTTATGACCCAAGGCATGTGTGAGCGGGGGTTGTCAGAGTGCGGGCTTCGTGAGGGAGGAGGGCTATGCCGGGGGCCAGTGGCATACAAAAAGGGTTGTTCTGATCGAGGCACCTAAAATGGCGGGTGCATACGACAAAAAGTGTGGCATCGGGAAAAAAGGCAAGATGGCGCAGATAATGTTTACCAAACCGTACTAATTTTCCACAGTCCTTCTGCGTCTTTGTCATTTTCCTAAAGTTGGGCAACTGCGTGGAGAAGGGCCTGGAATTCTACATTGCTGCCCTTTACCCCGGGGCCCCAGATCTCCCTGGATTTGTTCTGTTCCAACCCCTCTATCTCTACCTGTTTCTTGTTGTCTGTCCTCAGGAGACCAAGATCCCAGGCGTTCCTCTTGTTTTCTGGGGCTAGTTTGGTATTCTTAATTGCTGGAGAGTGGCTGTGTGATTCTTTAGTCCATTCTCTAGTGGACTACATCCATCCCTGCTGTATGGGAGTCTCGGAGGGTCTGACATGGGACCCATATTCCTTGGCTTTGGGGCGACTGCCTCCGTAGGTCTCAGGGGAATCCTTGGTCATCCATCATTCAGGGTGGGTTGCAGTGTGAGGTCTGATGTCTGGTCAGACTCCGTCTTCAGGGCCACCTTACACAAGGGAAGAGTGGGTCTTCTGCCCCAACCAGGGCCTCCCTTCTTGACCCCCAATGGGGCCAACCATGTAGCTGCAATGTTTCCAGTGCACGCCCCAAAAGGACATCAACCTACAGCCCCTCTCAAAGGCACAAGCACCCGCCACCTACCTCTTAGCTCCACAGCCCGTCACTGCATCAGTCTCAGCTCCAGCTCTGGTGATGCCCAGTGTCTCCCCTCTTTTGCACCTCACCTCCTGCTCACAGGCAAGAGAGACAAATGTGCTTCAGGGGAGCTGCTCTGCGCTCCATCCAGGTCCTTCAGTACCCCCATGTAGACACCACCTGAGTGGGCCTCTTCAAAGTGCTCAAAGGTGCCTCTTTATGGTCCTCGTTTCTTGTCAACCTCTCTAGAGGTCATTCTTCAGCCGGTCCCACTACAGGGGGGGACCTTCCCTGACTTCCCAGAGTCTACTGGGCTCCAGTTGGTTCCTTTGATGGCCTCCTGTGGTCTGCATCAAATCCGGGGCCCCACAGGCCCTCAAGCCACCTGGATGTTGTTGTGCTGTTTACTCAGTCAGAGCCCTAAATCTCAGGGTCCCCCCAGCCTCCGCTGTCCTGCTAGACCAATCAGGGTTCTTTAAGTTGCACAGGCACCCAACCGGGCCCCCACACTTTGTACATTGGTCACCACCTTTTGTCTTGGCCTCTCTCCTGGCTATTTTGGATCCTGCTTTTGCCCGTTCCAGTGGCCCCCTCCACTGTGCTTACAGATGCCTGCCACTCTGGGGGCACATTGTGGAGGGAGGCTGGTATATCCAGGATGGTGGGCCAGGCCATGAACAGAGCTCCTCAAAATGCATCATTCCTGACTGCCATCTTAGCCATGCCCGCATTTGCAACTGTTTTGTCACCATTAGGGCAGTAGTAACCTTAGGCATTTCATTTGTGAATAACAATGGTCTTACTTATTTGTGGGTGGTTGGTGGTATTAGCATGCTCATTATTAAATTCCTCCTTACCTCATCCTAATCCCCTCCTTGCTCCTCCCTAAACTACTCCCATTTACCTGCAGCTATTCCCTATTTTTGCACCGCTCCCAGATTCCCTTTTACATTAAATACAAAGGTCACAATTCTGATGTCGGACGGGACGGAGTCCATCTGACATCAGTTGGGGACTGGAACCGAATGACCTCCCGTCTTCGGTTCCCGCCCCGCAAGTAGGGTCGGTCGCAATCCTGTTGTTTACAATGGGAGCATGCATTCTGAACGGAATGCATGCTGTCATTGCAAAGAGCAGAGGTGCAGTTCATCCCTACAACCAGAGGCAGGCACCTCAAAGTACCTGTCACCGGGTGCAGGGATCAACAGGGGGTCACGATAAGTGCCCTCTAGGCTACCATTTGGCGGACTTGCACCCATGAGGGCCCTGCTGGGGGCCCTCAAAGTCTGATTCCCAAAGCCTTTCTGTGTCAAAAAGGCCAGCACAGAAAGGCTGTGGGAATTGGCCATCGTAATTCCTCGGCCAGAAAGAGCCGGCCGAGGGATTACTGAAGGCTTCCGAATGGCAAACGGGCTCTCTGAGCCCATCGGAGGCCATTCGGTAATTCAATTTAAATTCCCTTCCGACCAACCCTATCAACATGGATTGGTTGGAAATGAATCCAACCAGCCGATTATGATGCGGTCTGAAGGTCTCCAACCAATGGTCGGAGTCGTTTCTACTTGCATCGTAATCGGGCCCTTAGTAGGAAACACATGTATGTAAAACAGCTGGTGGTGGAGATTTTGAACCGAAGGTTTTTGACCTGCAATATGTAGGAAAGAAGGAGTACTACAGTAGTACTACTTCATGTACTACAAAGCGCAGTTTATGAATTAGACCCATTGAGTGCTCTTCTCTGAATGTAAATGGGAGCATCATGCTTGAAGGAGGCAGAAGGAGGGAGAGTACGACTTGTACAAATTCTTTACCCCAGGATATTCAGGATGGTGCCCCTTTTCTACCACACACACTGGGCATGGGCATCATTTTCTGCATTACGGTACAGTGCCTTGCGCACTCAGGGCTCATACATCATTTTTTTCAGTAGAGTAAAATATCTTACTCACTCAGGCCACAGATCTCAGTTACTGCACTACTCTACACTACTGTGGACATTCAGGCATAGAATAGTACAGTACATTGTACACTGATTGCACAGATGTTAGTGTCTGCAGCACAGCATGGTACTGTGCACACTCAGTGACAGATCTCACTTTCTGCAGCACAGCGCATTACCGTGCAGACTCAGGGCACAGGTATTCAGTTTACAGATCAAAGATGAGAGCTCCTAAGTTGCAGACATGTAACTGGAAAGTCATTTACAGAACATCTTAAATGGCAATCAAAGACCTCTTTGCATATGTGGCCCGGCTGCATTAAACTTCAGGTCTAAAGATAGACTTTAGATCTAAATTTAGGGGCATAATTACAATGCCCCTGTGTGGCTTTTCATAGCCTTGTAAATATGCATAAAGGCAATGCCTTACTCTGCCTGAACGGGACGTTCCATGGGTGTTGTTGTGGGTGTTGACACTCCCTCAGACTTACAACATAGCGTAAATCTGGGTCAGTGTCAAAGCTAATGCCTTCCCAAAGCAGATGTAACAAGGAAAAATGTATTCATTCCTCTTTTTTCCCTCTTTTCATGTGTACTGTATTCCGAAGCATACATAGAACGGGAACAATGTCCCCTTTGATGTCCCTTCCTGCTCAAAAATTATCATGCCAACAACACAGACTCCCTTACACCATTGTGAAAGGGTGCATGCATTGACGCGAGGCTGCAGTTTGTGTGCCAGCGCTGACAGAAAGGACAGGAATGTGCTATATCTTGAAGATACGGTGCATTCCTCCCCCTATCTTTTGCTGTAGAGCAGCACAGCCAGAAGGCTTGTGGCACTGCCCTTTGCAAAAATCTTTTAAATATGTGCCTCAGACTTAAGGTCTTACGTTTGAATTCAGATGTAGAGTTAGACTTCAGGTCTAAATGTAGAATTGAGGTCTAAACGTTGATGTCAGGTCTAAAGATAGACTTCAGATCTAAACTTAAACGTCAGATCTTAAATTATCAGAAGAAAACTTTGAGGTTGTGCACCAGTTACAACAGAGTATCCCCCCTGTGTGACAGGGGACAGGCAGCACACATGTGTCAGTCCACACCTTCTGCACTATGGCATTCAAACATTATCCGAGGAATTGGTTCTAAATCGACTAGAATAAGATTTGTTTACTCAAAAAAGCAACACTCTTTATTCTGGAAAATACATAATAGGATTGATTCACATTAGATTTGATCAAGCAACCATGGGGAATATTTACAAGGGGATTGCGCCACTGGAACATCACTTTTACCAATGTTCCGGTGGTACGTTGCCCTGCATCAGATCTATAAAGTGGCGTCAAGCCACTTTTTGTGGCTTAACGCCACTTTGTAAACATGGTACCCTTTTATGCACCCATCTTTTTTTGATGCATTCCCAGATTTACATGGAGGCAGCGCCATGCAGGAGCGGGCATTAAAATTGAGAATCGAGGAGCGCACACAGTGAAAGAACAAAATGGCATTTTTGATTGTTTATGTCAAAATGTATCAGAGGAAAACTTTGAGGGTGTGATAATCACCCCACAAACATGTGCTTGCACAGGGATTGGAGTTCAGACCTACACATGCAATCAGAGCCTAAATGAGAGTAGTGGACTCTCGAATCTGAGGTCAAAGCAGCCCAGCTGAGCAAGATTCCTTCTTCTCTGTAACACTCACCGAAGGCGTTCCCCGACCTGAGGAGGTCTGACAGCAACAGAAGAACAATAAGAATAGCACAAGTCAGTCAAATTACAATGCTGATATGGTTTAGAAAGTCCACTTGTGTTTGAGAAGACAACATTCTGGCAACAAATCTATGGATTGCATGTGTACATTTCCTCACAGTCTAAATACTATTTTGTTTTGTTTACAGTATGATATTTATCTATTTTTATCTATTTATAGTTCAGAATTGGACAGTGGAAACCTTAGTTAGAGAACAAAAGAGCTGTGCATGGAGGTATTATGGCTATACTGCAGAGGAGGGGTCTTGATGTCAATGAGGCGTATGTAAGATCAGGAGATTAGATTACAACATTGAGAAATTCACATAATGTAGCATAAGGGGCTCCATATCCAACCCAGCAAAACCAGGGTAAATACAATAAGGAGACTTTTTCCAAGCAGGGGCCAGACCCTTACGTTTCAGGTGGTGCTAGATGACCCCTTCTCTAAAGATATTCTTTTATTAGCTGAGGAAATGCTTCTGTGAAAAGGAGCATCTTCCTGTTGCTTATGTGCATGACCCATTGAAGACTAATACACACATGTATGTAGACAGGATGAGTGTATCCACACCCTACAGCCAATCACTTCAAGAATGTGTTGGTACTACTCCTTGGTTTGGGATGGCACTCAAGCGCAGTATGGTGACACTGCAAGCTGGCAGTTGTGCCCATGTCTGTCCTTCTGGACACCTCAATGGAGATGCCGGGTCAATATCCTTTTTTAGTAATGGCTTTCCAAGGCCCAGTGTGCATGTGCCACAGACAGTACACCCGCACACAGGTACACATCTAGCCATAGGACAGATCTGAATAACTATACTGTGTCACATTCCACTCATCTCTCCCAACTTTAAAGCATCTTCTGTAATACTGAACAAATTTCTTTTCCTGCAGATATGGCAAACTGCTTAGCATGCCCTGATGATCAGTGGTCCAATCAGAAGAGAGATACCTGTATTCCACGGGTGATAGAGTTCTTAGCCTATGAGGATCAGCTCGGAGTTGCCTTATCCTCCATTACAAGTTTCTTCTCCCTCCTAACTGCTGGAGTGCTGGCAGTCTTTATTAAATACCGGAACACACCTCTGGTTAAAGCCAATAACAGAGATCTGAGCTACATCCTCCTCGTCTCCCTCCTGCTGTCCTTCCTCTGCTGTCTTCTGTTTATTGGACGTCCTTCAAAGACTTCCTGTCACCTCCGGCAAACTGCCTTTGGGATAATTTTCACTATTGCTGTTTCTTCAGTTTTAGCCAAAACTATCACAGTGATCATTGCCTTCAACGCCACAAAGCCGGGCAGCAAGCTCAGAAAGTGGGTGAACCCACGAGTTTCCAGCTTTTTGGTGCTCTTCTGCTCACTGGGGGAGGTTGTGATCTGTGTTGTGTGGCTCCTCAGCTCTGCCCCATTCCCAGACATTGACACCAGATCAGAAACTGGGAAGATGATCTTACAGTGCAACGAGGGCTCTGCTGTTGCCTTCTATGCTGCGGTCGGTTACATGGGATTCTTGGCTCTTCTGAGTTTTGCTGTCGCATCTATAGCTAGAAAGTTGCCGGCTACTTTCAACGAGGCCCAGTTTATCACCTTTAGCATGCTGGTGTTCTGCAGCGTCTGGGTCTCCTTCATCCCAGCATACATGAGCACCAAGGGCAGGTACATGGTGGCGGTGGAGATCTTCGCCATCCTGACTTCCAGCGCTGGATTACTGGGCTGTATCTTCATCCCCAAAATCTACATCATCCTCCTTAGGCCCGAACTCAACACCAAGGAATATCTAATGGGGAGACAAGGGACCCTCTGAGACTTACAGGACTGGGATAGTTGTATCTCACAATACTGAGTGTCAAATTATCGTTCCGCAACAATATCAAGTGTAGAATATTGGATAGCACTATATCGTCAAGTTAGGCACATATAAGTGTGTATTTAGATTTACTATTCTTAACTTTACAAATATGGGCCTAATTTGGATGGCGGACGGATGCACGTGTAACCCATCCCTGTACTAGGTGACAGGCTCCATGCAGTACATGTCACTTGGTACAGGGATCTATTTGGGGGCAAAATAGGTGCCCCCCACATCAAATGAAAAGGCTCTGGGGTGTAGGGGGCTTGTTACCAGGCTGGTGAACCTCCATGGATAGACTGACAAGGAGGGACCATCCTAATCCAAACGGCTGTGCCTGGTGTGCAACGCCACCATTTTAGGGATTGGGAGGCCCTCCACCGCATCGGTGGGCTCAAGGAGCCCGTGGGATTCATGACAGTCGGGATTTCCACCCGTCTGCACCCCGCCGGCCATCAAAATATGGCGGGCGTAAAAGCTGCATAGGATGGCAGGGAAACTGCCACGGACAACCTATCGTGGCAGTGTCCCCGCCATCCTAATCAGCCCCTAAGTATCTTGACAACATATGTATCATCATGGCAAATTGATGTGGAGGTAAAAATATTAAAGGGATTTCAATCACCCTTGTGCCACGGAAGAGGGTGCAAGAGCCATGTCATTTATAGGTATGATTCATCAAGCCATGCAAGGCCACCTTACGTGGCCCTGAGTGGCACGATAAATCCAAAGTGACGCAACTCAAATCGATGCGTTGCATTACTCTGCCCTTGTGAGGGGTTCCATGTGTGGATGAGTGGTTGTTCCCAAGTATCCCCCCCATGGATTCTGAAGCATTCCCAGATTTACCAATACTAGTAGACCTGGGACTACACCAGAACTGCCACGCCTTCCCGGGCGAGGCGAAACAAGGAGAAATATCAGTGTATCCCCCTGTGGCTTCATCTTTAATGTGTGCTGTACTCGGCAGCACACACAGAAAGAGGAAAATTCCTCAGGGGAATGTTTTTGTGCAGGAAGAGTCCCTGCTCAACACAAGGGCACCCTTGCACCATGGGGCAAGGGCGCCTTCATTGGTGCCAGCCAGGACATTGTGTGCCAGTGCAGAGAAATGACAGGAATACACCATACATTGTTAAGTGTGGCACATGTATGCCCTTACTCCATCACACAGTGCAGCGCAGCACTGATATCTTGACTTACCAATGTACTTACCTTGATATTACAGCTGCAGACGCTGTCCTGACTTGATATTTTTGCAGCCAATATTCTGCACTCAATTTTGTGGTAGAAAATCCACCAGAGCCCAACGTATAAAAAACAAATAGGTGTCATGGTGTTCTGGTGTATTGTCACAGTTGATAATTTACACACAATTAGCTTTCTATTGTACACAGCAAAGTTTTAAAGACTCGAACATGTGATCCTTATTGAATACGTTATCAGCTTGTTGTTCTAGTGGTCAAAGCTTTACTCTTGAGAGCAATGATTTTGATTTAAGTAAATGTGTGACTAACATATTTGTGTGCTAAAAGAAATACACTAACCTTGGAAAAACTATATTTTGCTGTGCTTGTCAGAACTAGGTGCAAACTAGACCTAAACTCCATCTTGAATTCTAAAGCATCCATGATGTGTGTTTTCATTTCTTCTCTCATCTCATGTGACAAAATGTGCATCATGCGTTGACAAGCTGTTTTTTAAGAATGCCTAAGGAAGAATTTACTACATTCCAAGGCACCTACTGCCTGTAGTCCTGCAGGGCACTTTACGGTTTGAGATTGTAAGTCTGTAAGTGGAACTTGATTTGCACTGATTATGACGTAGAGTAGTTTACTCTGAGATTTGCCTTCATGTCCTTCTCTTTGCTGCCTTTGACTCAGCCTCATGCTAATTACCTGTATTGATGTTCCATGCATTTGGTCTAACTATTACATGTGGCTTCTGTATCACACTTTATTATTAGATAAACCTTCATGGGTTCAAAGCCTTGTGGCTGGTTTATTCAATCAACAATGCTGATTTATTTGCTGCCACACTGTCATCTGTTGGGGACATTGACTCATATGTTCTTGAGGTTAACACCATCTCCAATCCTGCACAGGTGCTGAGTCTTAGATTATCTGATAAGATGGAGTCAACACTTTCTCAAACGTGAGGTCCATTGGAGACCACCTTAACTGCATATTGTTGCAGGCGGATGGCATGGGTTGCAGCTGTAAGTAGGGGTTCAATGATGTTACAAAAGCATGAGACACAGCTATCCAAGGGGATGTACCACCTGTGGTGCTTCATAAACCCAATAGAAGCTCCTTCACCTGAGCCTGCCTCAGTGAGGTGCTGAGTTGGTCAGCCTTAGGAAAGCACAGTTACCGCTTGATAATACAACAGACCCAAGAGGGAATTGACATCACTGCCTCCTCTGCTCTTTGCTGATGACATTCAGGTAGACATCAAAACTGGTGAGAAGTCAACTCATCCTTGATGCAGAGTGTGACAACTAGTGTCCAGGTATTGTGCATTCTTGTGTTTCACTGTCACAGCACCTGCTAACTAAACAGCGTCTCAATAACCATGAGCCATGGTCCATCCAAAGAGCAAGCTGTCTAGATCTGCACGATGCTGTCCACAAGCCACATTCAACTATGCGCTCGAAGCAACATATCCTGCACTGACTCCCAACTGCAGTGATTACACTCACTGTGCATGAGAAGTCCGTGAGGGGCCTATTATCAAGCCTGGGCGATACAATTATCGCCGATTTATCGGCAGAAAACTGCCGATAAAGCGGCGATAATGGGCTTGATAATATGCTCTATGGAATTCCAATCGAAGCCCATGTTAGATGTGAAGACATCTAACATGGGCTTCGATTGGAATTCCATAGAGCATATTATCAACAATGGGTGGACCAGCACACTCCCAGCCTGGCTACCATCAGCGGTGATTGAAACAGTGGCACTACTCGGGTCCTCGGGTCCGGATGTGGTGATAGCGCTGGCGCCGGGGTATCTGATCTACCATCTTGACAGAGGCACAGGGAGAGGGGGAGGTCTGGCCATTTTATACAGGGAGTCACTGAGTTGTAAGGCACGTGAGGCAGGGGTCAAGGACTGTGAGAGCTGCCAATTCTCACTTCAATTTTCCCCTACCTTCACGTTGACAGGCCTCCTTGTCTACCGGCCCCCTGGAAACATGGGTGATTTTACATCGTCACTAATGGAAACTACTACTCTGTTGGCCGCGTCCGCATCTAATTTCATCTTGCTAGGAGATCTCAATTGCCATTTCGATGAAGAAATTGACCCTAGGGCTACTAATTTAGTGAGTGAGCTGAGCGCCCTGCAGATGAAACTGATAAATACTGGGGCCACCCATGTCAAAGGTCATCTTCTTGACCCCATCTTTTCGAACATGACGGGTATATCCGCTATGCCTCCCCTCGCTCTTCCTTGGTCCGACCACTCACTGATCATGGCTAACTGGGAGGTTAAGTCTGATTACACGCTCCCACTCAGGGAATTTAGAATTGATAGGGCATGGTCAAGGCTCCCGGTAGAAACTTGGAATGCCCGCCTGGAGGACACTCAGCCTGAGAAGGGCTGTGATCCGGTGACTGCAGATGCTATAGTGAGGAACTGGCTGACCAATGCACTGGACCATGTGCTTCCCCTCAAGAAGATGCTTATTAGGGACAAGAGAATGGGGTCTGCCCCTTGGTATACCCCAGAGCTCAGAACCCTGAGACAGAACTGCAAACGCGCGGAGAGATTATGGAGAAGGTGCCCGGAGATAGATAGCAGGGAAAAATATCGCATGGAACTTAGAACATACAAACGTGCTATACGTACTGCTAAGGCCTCCTTCTATGGGGAGAGAGTAAATCACGCTGCGTCCTCATCCAGGGAAGCCTTCCTAGTGATGAAGGAGCTTCTTAAACCACCTGAGCCTACTCCTGTCTATGATAGACCACAGGAAAAATGTCTGGAATTAGCCACCTACTTCAAAAACAAAATTGACATTATTATTAGTTCTCTCCCCTCGGTCTTGGGAACATCGCCCCCTTCTGAGGACTTCAGCATGTCGGAGAATCAACTGACGGCATTTGGCCCTGTATCTACAGGTGAAGTACTGAAGGTCCTCGGGAGCATGAAAAGCGGCTCACCTCGGGACCCAGTCCCGATGCGGTACCTAAAGCAGGCCGCCCTGGCGATAGGAGAGCCCTTGACCGATCTGATCAATCTCTCGTTCACTCAGGGGACAGTGCCACCTGACTGGAAAGGTGCGGTCGTCAAAGCGCTTCTGAAGAAGCCGGGCTTGGACCCGCAGAACTTGGCCAATTTCAGGCCCATCTCCTTATTACCAGGAGTTAGTAAGATGGCCGAGAGGCTGGCGAACCAGCGGTTATCAAACTTTCTTGAGGAGAATGGCCGGTTGAGGGACTCCCAGACGGGATTTCGACCAGGCCATGGAACGGACACGGCTCTGCTAGCAGTGGTAGAGGAGGCCAGAAGCACTTTGGATGCAGGGGGATCAGTGGCAGTGATCCTCCTGGACCTCAGTGCGGCCTTCGATACCGTCAACCATGGGGTCCTGATACAACGTCTAGCGGAGTCGGGTGTCACAGGAGTGGCCCTGGAATGGTTGGCCTCCTTTTTGGAGGGGCGTACCTTCGAGGTTTGGGAAGGAAATGCTAAATCCCCTCCCCTCCCACTCCACTGCGGGGTGCCACAGGGCTCATCCCTTAGCCCCACGTTATTTAACGTGTATATGGCACCCCTGGAGGGTGTGGTGTCTCCGTTTGGCTTTAAGACCATAAGCTATGCGGATGACACCCAGCTAGTGGTGAGTCTTACACAGCTGGAGAAACAGCCTGAGACACTCCATGCATGCTTGAGAGATGTGTTTGATTGGATGTCCAGGTCATCGCTCAAACTGAACGGGTCAAAAACTGAGCTGATGATCTTGGGCCAGTCAAGTTTTGCCCTCTCGCCAAGCAGCTGGCCCAACTGCATGGGCACCCCGCCCGACCCAAAAAAGGAGATTAAGAGCCTGGGGGTCTGGCTGGAGCCGGACTTGTCCTTTAGGACACACGCCAAGAAGATCGCGGGCGTTTGTTATGGAATGCTCCGGTCGGCCCGTAAGGTTCTCCCCCTGTTACCAGAACTCTCCCGGAAGCTGTTAGTCCAAGGCTTAATCATCTCACGCCTGGACTACAGTAACGCGCTCTTTCTTGGAGCGCCAGAGTCAACGTTTAAGATCCTGCAACAAGTGCAGAACGCAGCAGCAAGGCTGCTGCGGAATGTTCCGGCCAGGCAGTCAGCCAGGCCGGCTTTAAAAGCACTCCATTGGCTCCCTGTCAAAGAGAGAGTTACCTTCAAGGCCCTGTGCATCGCCCACAAGAGCATACAGGGGAAAGGACCAGCTATTCTGAAGGACATGATTCGCCCCTATAAGCCCACAAGAGCCTTACGCTCTGACAATAAACATTTCCTTCAGACTAAGAGAATCAGGAGAGCCCGCTCAGGGGGCAGGAGTTTTGCTATCCATACAGCGCTCGCCTGGAACTCCCTCCCATTCTCGCTGCGGTCCGAACCAAACCTTCTCAGATTCCGGAAACATCTGAAAACGTATCTTTTCCCAGAATAACTGCAGCTCCTCTGTTTCCTATTAGTAAGCCTGCTCTTGGTTTCTTTAAGCGCTGGGATGCCCTAGGGTAACCGTGCGCGGTACAAAATTCAATAATAATAATAATAATAATACTCATGTCGAGAGCCCCACAAAAAAGAGATTAGCACTCTCTCTCCATCTCTCTCCATCTCTCTCCATCTCTCTCTCCCTCCATCCCTCCTTTCATTCTCTCTCCATTTTTCTTTTCTTTCTCTCTCCATCTCCCTCACTTTCTTTTTTCTCTCCCTATCTCTATCTCTTTTTCTCTCTCCCTCTATCTATGTATCTCTTTTACTCTGTCTGGTTCACTCTCTCTTTCCCTCTCTATCTCTAACCCCCTCTCCTTCTGGCACTGAATGGATCACAAACAAGCGAAATTGTCCCTTGCAAAAGAACCCTCTCTACTCAGATTTGGATTTATTGATGAAGTGTATAGTTCATTAAAACCATTTTACCAAATTGTATTTTTAAAACATTACGGTAAGATATTTCCAAAATAAAAATGATAAATGCTTTCAGAACAACAATTCTTCATATGAGATTAGTATGGAAAGTCTTTCCATTTGGGTAATTACTTAATTTCCTGTGTTGCTTTTACCTGTAATTGTTTTACACTCACCAACTGGCCCTTTACCTTCAAAAGTAACAAATGTGCATACTTAACAACCCTTATGTTCAAAGCGGTATTTTCAGGGTTGAGGGCCTGTATGAGTGCTTGTCTACAAGTTCTAACTCTGACCTGGTTAAAAGAACCTCTTAATAGTTTTTTTTTCCTGTAGGCAGTTAACGCCGGGCAAACAGGTGAACAATCAGCTCAGTAATCCTCCCACAGCCTTCATTCATCCCCTTATTTTGTCCTGGACCAAACATGAATCTGATCCCAGGAGGACTGGTCGCCAAAAACCATCCGCATGAATGACAACTTCAAATGAAAAGGGTATCCTTGGCTGTTGTAAGAGTGAGGTTTTAAAACTTTGTAGGAGTTCATAACTTGTCAGGTGTGCCGCTTTATGGCCAGAGTGCTTTGTCGTCCTAGAAGGGAAGTGCATTGGTGTTGGAATTGATACTTCTCTTAAATTATTTAGACACGATTTTCTTTTTTTCTTTTTTTTAGTTCAGAATAATTTTATTGAATTTTCAAACACAAAATGACATAAATAGACAATACAAAAAGGCAAGACATAGCAATAAAATCCAATCGATTGAGCAGTACAAAATATGAAGAGGTAATATTGGATCAATAAATTACTATAAAAGAACAGTCAATCAGAGAGAAAGAAAAATTAGAGTAGAGGAGGAGGGAGGAAGGAAAGAGGGGAGGGGGAAGGGTACATATTATATCATATTAAATAGAACTTAGAGTTACTATAAACGTAACAATATAAACTTCAAACAATTTGAAACTAGAAATAGAATAATAATAAAAGCAGTAAATATAACATCATGTAAGAATCTATAGGTGACCAAAAACATTGAAAAGAAAGCAAATTATGATTAACTCCCTGCAGTGATAGTTGAGCACCTCTTCTTGTAAGTATAATCCATGACCACCAAGCATGAACAGAAAGAGAAGTAGCATCTTTCCAACAAAAAGTGATTGATTTTAGGGCAGCCGAAATCAAAAAATTAAACAATTTTGCTTCACAATCAGGAAGGGAATGTGTAAATACAACTGATTTACAAATTAACAATTTATAAGAAAGAACATCATGGATTGGTAATAATTTCAATATCATGTCCCAAACTTCAGACCAAAATTTTGAAATTATAGGGCAATCGAATAACATGTGACGTAGTGAACCAGGATTTTAATTACAATGCCAACAAAGATTTGATGGTAATAGTTTAGCATTATGCAAAAGTATTGGTGACCATAAAGAATTAAACAAAATATATGCATTTGTTTGATAAAGAGACACCGGCAGCCAACCAGAAATGCTATTGAGCCAAATAACCTTCCAAGAGTCATTAGAGAGAGAAATTAAAAGCTCAGTGTTCCAAAATGTTGATAGTCCATCAATATTGGTATCAATAGAATTAGTAAATTTTTTATACAAAATAGAAACAACCTTTGAGGATGCAGAAACAGCATGAAGATAACGGGTCAAATCAGTTGTAAGCGTAGAAGGAATACCATTCGGGAAAGAGTCTAAAATTGAGTTACATAACAATTTTTTCACCAAATAAGCATTAGGTAACTTAAATCTTAATTAAAGGCGATCAGAGGGAATAAAGGTATCATCACAAAATACATCTTTAAGAGACAATATACCCGCCTTAATCCATGAAGTCCAGAAAGTTATCTTCCTATTTAGTTTAATAAAGGCACTATGCCAAAGAGATAATTCCATAGTTGAACTTAGGGGTAAAGCAAAACTGGAGGCTAAATCATTGAGTATCAATCTTGAGGATTTGATTATGGAAGAGCGATGTACAATAGTGGACTTATGCGACATAGTTAACAAGGAGGATAGAGGGAAAGGATCTACAATAGATGTTTCTGTATCAAACCAAATAGGAGGTTTAATTATCGGGGAAGCATTAAACCATATGGAACTTTGTTTAAGTATAAAAGCTTTATGATAAAGAGAAAAATCAGGAAGGCCAAAACCTTCCTGACATTTAGGAATTTTCAAGTTTTTGTACACAATTCTAGGTGGTTTATTGTTCCAAAGAAATTTGGATAACAATGTATCAATGTCTTTATAAAATATTTGAAGAAATTAAGTGGGAATCATAGCAAGGGAGTAAACAATTTTTGGAGCAATATTCATTTTTATAGATTCCATTCTCCCCCACCAGGTAAGATGAAGGGAACACCATCTAGAAGTCTTATTTATTAAAATATTCAAGTATAAAGTCACTATTCAAATTTAATATTGATGATAAGGACGAGGAAAATAGAATGCCCAGGTATTTAAGTTTACTTTTTTGCCAAATAATATCTGATACAGGCAGCATATCAGAGGTACAAAAAACATTTAGAGGGAAAAATTCTGTTTTAGTAGCATTGAGTTTATATCCAGAAACTACCGAATATTTGGCAATAATGTCTAATAAGGATGGGACAGAGGAGATTGGATTACTAATAAACAATAACACATCATCTGCATATGCTAAAGTTTTAATAGTAACATCTTTAATTGTAATACCTTGAACATCATCAAAATTACGTATAAAATTAAGGAAAGGCTCTATTCCCAACAGAAATAAAAGTGGAGAAAGTGGACAACCTTGTCATGTACCTCTAAAATGGGGAAATTGAGAGGAAATTTGGCCATTGTTAAATAAACGAGCAGTGGGGGCATAGTATAAGGCAGAAATCATGCGAATAAAATATGGACCGAAATTAAATGACAATGAAGTACTAAATAAAAATTGCCAATGAATTTTGTCAAAGGCTTTTTGTGCATCTAAAGCCATAACTCCTGCAGGGTCAAAAAGGTTAGAGCTTTGCTCAATAACTTGTAACAAGGTTCGCGTGTTGTTAGCAGAGTATCTATTTTTCATAAATCCTGAATGATCAGGATGAATAATAGAGTGAAAAACAGGGACTAATCTAGTGGCAAGGATTTTAGCATATAATTTACAGTCCTGATTTATTAAGGATATAGGTAGATAATTAGAGACTAAAGTAGGATCCTTGTCAGGCTTAGGAAGAACAACAATTAAAGCTTCCGCAAAAGAGCCTGAAATGGTTCCAGAAGAACCAAAAAATGAAAAAAGTTGAAATAAACATGGTAGAAGGTGGGATTGAAATTCTTTATAAAACTCAGCAGGGATACCATCAGGTCCCGGAGACTTATTTTTGGGAAGCGATTTGATGGCCGTTAGGATTTCATCATTAGTAATGGGTGAGTCTAATCCAAGTCTGTCTGAAGGGGAAATTTGAGGTAAATCACAAGCATTCAAAAAAGCATCAATTAATGAATTATCACAAAAATCTGGTTTATTATATAAGGTGGAATAAAACTTTAGGAATTGTTCTACAGTATCATTATGGGACAATGCAATCTTGCCTTGAGGACCATGAATAGACGTAATCTGTGTTTTATCCCTTTTAATACGTAAGTAGTTTGCAAGGAGTTTCCCAGACCTGTTGGAATTAAAACGGAACCGAGCATTAGATTTAGCAAGTTGAACCCCAGCTCTTTTACTAAGGATAGCATTAAATTCATATCAAAGCTTTTGTAGCTTGACTTTGTATTGGGGATCATTGGATGTAATGAATAGTCTCTCAAATTTTGCTATTTGCTTCTCTAGATGTTTGACATTAGTATTGAACAGCTTATTCTCATGAGCCATAATAGAGATTGTAGTACCTCTAATATTTATTTTATTTTATTTATTTTGAAGGTCTTATATAGCGCGAACAAGATCCTTGCGGATATCAGAGCGCTTTACACTCAGTTAAGCTAGGTATACAAACAAGTAAATGTAGGCACATCAAGAATACAAGTTACATAGTACAAAAGTGAAGCATAAGGGTACAACATGAGAACATTGAATTAGGCAGTGTTCAGTGTGCGTACCTAAAAGAGTCAGGAGGCCCTTTGTCCAAGAGGGAGTCAAGGAAAGAGCGTACTAAGACAGAGAGATACCTTGGACTATGGGAAGGTGAGTTTTGCCATGAGGAACTCTTTCACTTGTTTTTTGAATGAAACCGTAGAGGCGTTAAGTCTGGTTTCTGGGGGCAGTGAGTTCCAAATCCTGGGCGCCATCCCAGAGAAGGTTTGTTTATATGTTTTCTTCCTGTTGAATCTTTGGGGTTTCAGTAGCAGGTTTTCAGCGTTTCCTGAGGCTCTTGATCCACCCGAGATCGTCAACTTCTGTGCGAGGTGGCTGGGTGCTTTGTGGTGAAGGGGGCCTTATGAGTCATGCATGCAATCTTAAGGTGAATTCTGTCTTCAAACGGAAGCCAGTTCAAGGCTTTTAAGTCTGGGGAAATATGAGAGATTTTCTTTGAGCGAGTGATGAGTCTTGCTGCTGAGTTTATAGTGGCTTTTAGGGGTGCTGTTGATGCTTTAGGCAGGCCACATAGGGAAACACTTCTGTACTCCACCCTCGGGATAACAAGTGCTTGAACTGCCAGCTTAAAATCATTAGCTGGCAAAAATGGTTTCAGCTTCCTCAACGTGTTGATCTGGAAGCTTGCTTCTTTTATTGCGTTACTGATGTGTTTTTGCATGGTAAGGTTGCTGTCAAGGGTTATTCCTATTCTGCCAACCAAATCTGAGTGTTCCTGAGCGTTGTGTTGAGCATAGTAATGTCTTCTAAAGAGTGGATCTTGAGATAGAGTTGTGTGTCGTCCGCATACATGTGAAATTGGACGTTAGATGCATGAAGCAAGTTCTGTGAGGGGTTCCAGGAAGAGATTGAACAATGTCGGAGATAGGGAGGAACCTTGAGGAACTCCTAAATCGACTGGAACTGGATTAGAGAGAGTGTTGTTGACCTTGAATTTTTGCGTTCTGTTATGGAGGAAGGAGGTGAACCAGTTTAGTACAGATCCAGATAGCCCCATTCTTTGTTTAAGGATATCTATCAGGTTTTCATGTTTAACCGTATCAAAGGCGGAGGATAGGTCAAGCAGGATGAGAAGGCAAGCTCCGTTCTGATCTAGGATCTGAAGCGCATCATCAATGATGTGTGTCATGGCAATTTCGGTGCTATGACTTGCCCTGAAGCCTGATTGGTGTTTGTTAAGCAGGTCGTAGTGGTCGATATGCTTAATGAGTTGGAGATGAACGCATTTTTACAGTAGTTTGGCCAGGGTATGGATATTGGTGATGGGTCGATAGTTGTTAAGGTCAGACGGGTCAGCTGAGGGTTGCTTTAGTATAGGAGAGACCTGTCCAATTTTGAGGGAGTCTGGGATACAGCCTTGTTGTAGAGAACTGTTAATAAATTTGACCCAAAGTATCAAAAATCAAGGGGTCAAGTCTTTGACAGAGTGTGCAGGGAGAGGGTCTGAGGAGTGATTGGATGGCTTAAGAGTGGAAAGGATCTTGTCTAAGACTTCTTCCGAATAGGTATCGAAGGATGTCCATGCTCGTTGTTTTTCTAGTGATGTTTTGAGGTGATTTGGAGTGATGCTGAAGGGGGTGTAAGCGCGATGTTCAACTGCGGTCTGGTGTAAAGTACTTGGTCATTTAAAAGCTCCTTCTTAATGTTATCAGTTTTCTGTCTGAAGAAGTCAGAGAATTCTTCACAGTTGGGTTGCAAGCTAACTGAGTTTTGAGGTTGTTGGGGAGCAGCCTTAGTTTGGGTTTTGATGAGTTCTAAGAGTTTTTGGGCCGATTTTGTGCCTGGTCAAGTTGGTGGCTAAAGAATTCCGCTTTAGTGCGCTTGATCTTTCTATAGTATGTGTTTCTTTTTCTCCTAAGAGACTTGAGGTGCAACGAAGATGGGACTTTTCTCCAAATGCGTTCATGAGATCTGAGAGATCGTCTGTCCTCGTTAAGAAGACCGTTGTACCAGGGCTTAGAATCTTTAGTGGAGACTCTCTTTAATTGTAAGGGGGCTACCTCATCAATTAAAGAGGTCATAGAGTTGAAGTAGTGATTGGTGAGATCATGTACGTCAAGGGAGTCTACGGGGGGCAGAAGACGGTTAGAGTAGACAGCGGGTAGAGTGATTGGGTAACGTTGTTTAAGGTCACTTTTCCAAATCTTTGGTTTTTTGGATTGAACTGAGTTCAATTGCAGTTACATTGATAGAGAAGTTAATAATAAAATGGTCTGACCATTCACAGGGTTGGATAGAAACCAACTGAATAGCGTCAGTTTTAGAGATTATTAAATCCAGGATTGACCCTTTTTTGTGCGTGGGACTGTTACAGATTTGGGACAAGGTGAATTGCGAACACGTAGGTGCGGCGGGCAGGAACAATCTCGCAATCGCGAAATAGAGATTTTGCAATTCTGCACAAGAAATCCACCAGCAAACAGCATAAACCTTCAGAAAATGATGATTTTTATCAGAATCACTCCTCAGGTTGAAATTTGCCTGCACTTTTTTTGCAAGGAGTCCATTTTTGGGGGGGGGAGGAAGGAAGTGCCCCACAGTCTCCAACTTCCTGTTCCTGTCCAGCAGGCTCCTCCCAGTGCTTTCTTCATGTGCTGGTCTCTTTCATTTGGACCTTGACCTGGAAGGATTACTTTTTGTGGGTGCTGCTGGATATTTGGATTTGAGGCCTTTTTGACTTTCTTTGGGTCACTTTTGGATTAGAAATCAACTTTCACAAGTAAGTTTGTTTGGGGCATTACAGTTGCTGCAACTACAATTTTGGAACTTTTTCAGAACATTAAATAAAATATATTGTGGGTAGCCACATTATCCAGTAGGACCAGGGTTGGTTATGGGTGCATGATACAACTGTTTTGTTGAATTTAAACATCATTGAGGCCATGGATGGGCTCGGATTGTGCTTAATTTTGTGTTTTTGTCGATTTTTTGGGGCTGCTGTTGGGGCCTTTTGCCCAGGGGTAGTGAGTGGTGCATGGACTGAGTCTGCCTGTGGGGTCTTTTTAATGTAAACATCCTGGATGGCATTGGATTGTGGTGATTTTTGTGTGTTTTTCGTTTTTTTTGGGGTGTACTGTTGATTTGGACTGGCCATGTGGGTGGTGGTGGTGGCCATCTTGAGTGCTGGTACAGGCAACATGTGCTTGGGGTGCAAGGGGCCATTTTGAAGAGAGGCAGTGTCTGAGGCCTGCACTTATTTTGCCTAGCTTTCATCCATTATGCCCAGGGGTAGTGAGTGGTGCATGGGTCTAGTCTTTCTGTGGGATGTCTTCTTGAATTTAAACACCATTGAGGCCATGGATGGGCTGGGATTGTGCTGAATTTTGTGTTTTTTGTCGTGTTTTTGGGGCTGCTGGTGGGGCCTTTTGCCCAGGGGTAGTGAGTGGTGCATGGGCCTAGTCTTTCTGTGGGGTGTCGTCTTGAATTTAAACACCATTGAGACCATGGATGGGCTGGGATTATGCTGAATGTTGTGTTTTTTGTCGTTTTTTTGGGGGCTGCTGGTGGGGCCTTTTGCCCAGGGGTAGTGAGTGGTGCATGGGCCTAGTCTTTCTGTGGGGTGTCTTCTTGAATTTAAACATCATTGAGGCCATGGATGGGCTGGGATTGTGCTGAATTTTGTGGTTTTTGTCGTTTTTTTGGGGCTGCCGGTGGGGCCTTTTGCCCAGGGGTAGTGAGTGGTGCATGGGCCTAGTCTTTCTGTGGGGTGTCTTCTTGAATTTAAACACCATTGAGGCCATGGATGGGCTGGGATTGTGCTGAATTTTGTGTTTTTTGTCGTTTTTTTGGGGCTGCTGGTGGAGCCTTTTGCCCAGGGGTAGTGGTGCATGGACTGAGTCTGCCTGTGGGGTCTCACTCTCTTTAATGTAAACATCCTGGTTGGCATTGGATTGTGGTGATTTTTGTGTGTTTTTCCTTTTTTTTGGGGGTGTACTGTTGATGTCGACTGGCCATGTGGGTGGTGGTGGTGGCCATCTTGAGTGCTGGTACAGGCAACATGTGCTTGGGGTTCAAGGGGCCATTTTAAAGAGAGGCAGTGTCTGAGGCCTGCACCCATTTTGCCTAGCTTTCATCCATTATGCCCAGGGGTAGGGAGTGGTGCATGGGCCTAGTCTTTCTGTGGGGAGTCTTCTTGAATTTAAACACCATTGAGGCCATGGATGGGCTGGGATTGTGCAGAATTTTGTGGTTTTTGTCGTTTTTTTGGGGCTGCTGGTGGGGCCTTTTGCCCAGGGGTAGTGAGTGGTGCATGGGCCTAGTCTTTCTGTGGGGTGTCTTCTTGAATTTAAACATCATTGAGGCCATGGATGGGCTGGGATTGTGCTGAAATGTGTGGTTTTTGTCGATTTTTTGGGGCTGCTGGTGGGGCCTTTTGCCCAGGGGTAGTGGTGCATGGATTGAGTCTGCCTGTGGGGTCTCACTCGCTTTAATGTAAACATCCTGGATGGCATTGGATTGTGGTGATTTTTGTGTGTTTTTCGTTTCTTTTTGGGGTGTACTGTTGATGTGGACTGGCCAGCCTGTGGGTGGTGGTGGTGGCCATCTTGAGTGCTGGTACAGGCAATGTGCTTGGGGTTCAAGGGGCCATTTTGAAGAGAGGCAGTGTCTGAGGCCTGCACCCATTTTGCCTAGCTTTCATCCATTATGCCCAGGGGTAGTGAGTGGTGCATGGGCCTAGTCTTTCTGTGGGGTGTCTTCTTGAATTTAAACACCATTGAGGCCATGGATGGGCTGGGATTGTGCAGAATTTTGTGTGTTTTTTGTCATTTTTTTGGGGCTGCTGGTGGGGCCTTTTGCCCAGGGGTCGTGGTGCATGGACTGAGTCTGCCTGTGGGGTCTCACTCTCTTTAATGTAAACATCCTGGGTGGCATTGGATTGTGGTGATTTTGGTGTGTTTTTCGTTTCTTTTTGGGGTGTACTGTTGATGTGAACTGGCCAGCCATGTGGGGGTGGTGGTGGCCATCTTGAGTGCTGGTACAGGCAATGTGCTTGGGGTTCAAGGGGCCATTTTGAAGAGAGGCAGTGTCTGAGGCCTGCACCTCTTTTTGCCTAGCTTTCATCCATTATGCCCAGGGGTAGTGAGTGGTGCATGGGCCTAGTCTTTCTGTGGGGTGTCTTCTTGAATTTAAACACCATTGAGGCCATGGATGGGCTGGGATTGTGCTGATTTTTGTGTGTTTTTTCGACTTTTTGGGGTATATAACTGATGTTCCTCTGTCTTCCATTGCTTGTAGGTGCACAAGAGAACCACCAGGGCCAGGAAGAAGTCCTGCTGCGGTGTGTGCAGCACAATGTCACGTGTGGCCACAGACAACTCTGCAACTTGTGCAACTGCGGCCTGCTGTTCAGAGTGACATCTGAAGAAGATGGCCCCAAAAAAAGTGGCCCGTAGCTCCTCTAGCAAGAAAGTTGCCAGTAAGGAGCAGAAGAAGCAAGTGGCACCACTTACCAAGGAGACTGGTGTGATGACGACAGCCACATTTTTTGGGATAAAAAAAAGTACGCCTGCAGCAGCAGCGGGGCCTGCTGGGGACCAAGCTGGGAGCAGCACCTCCGCTCCATTGGGCTCAGAGCCACCACCACCACGCCAACCTAGGTCCAAGCCCTTGAGTGTTGCAGAGGCAGCCAGTATAGTTGTTCAATCACCATCGACCAGTGATGTTGGCTCATCGCAAGAAAGTAGCAGCAATGTCCCTCAATCAACACAGGTTGTTGTAACTCATCTGACGAGTGTTGAACAACCACAGCCGCAACAACAATCACATGTGCAAGTACAAGCCCAAGTACATGTGGAAGGAGAGGCGGCGCAAGGAGAGGAGCAAGCAGAGGTGCATGGAGGGGCACAACAAGTGGCCACAATAGTTGTTCCTCCAGAAGTAGGGGCACATCTGAAAATCGACAATCAAGCCGAGGTATCATTCGAGGAAGCCACTCCTCCTAATGATCATTCATTGTCTTCCACATCCCGAGCAAGGAAAAGATCAAGGGTGTTGGTGTCTACATCTTCTTCAAGCCCACCTCCTTCTGATGATATGGATCTTACTTGGGAACCAGCACCACTGCCGTCTGAGAGTGAGGTTAAGGAGGCACACCATGATCTGACAAAGGTAGCTAAGCGTAAAAGGAAGGTCGTCAAAACTCTCATAGTTATGGAGTGTGATGACGCTCAACAAGAAGTGGCGTATACTCCTGCTGCTGAAGACTCTCACGACGATGACCCAGTCATCATCACTAACTTCACTGAAGCCCCAGCGGGCATGCAGCAAACAGACATTTTGACCCTAGCCTGACAAGCTGCTGAGCGTGATGATGAAGTCGACGAGGAGGCAATGGGAACACCACAATCATTGATGTTAACTAGTACACCACAACCTACCGCTTCCATATTTCTTACTCGCCAGAAGGGACCTCCATCCACCTCGACCTCAATTAGTGGTGGTGAAAGTGCACAACGTAGTAAAGTTCAGCAATACACATCCTCCACTTCATCTGGCATTAGCAGCACGGCCACCACCAGTATCGCCTCCTCTGGCCCCCACAGACATTTCAAGTCCGCAGTTTGGGACTTCTTTGGTGTTTGCCCAAAAAGTGAAAACATAGCCATTTGTAGCATTTGTAAGCTTGCAGTAAGTCGTGGTAAGCTTGGTACCAACTATGGGACTGGAGGCCAGAGAGGTCATCTTAAGAGACAGCACACTGTCCAATGGTTGGTGCACCTAAAGGAGATCAAGGAAGCCCGAATTGCAAGTCGAGAAAACGTTGATGTTCCATCTGATGATGACGAGGGGGAAGAAGTGTCACACACTTCACTTACACCCAGTACCCCTGTCAGCACACCCCCTGTGAGCCACACTAAGAGTGTGGGACAGAGTGAGACACCAATGCGAAACAGTTCATCAGCGAGCGTAACTGGGTCGAAGAAGTCATCATCATCATCCCGTAAAATGGTCCAGGGCAACATTAAAACAATGTTGTTTTCAGTAGCGCCATATGACTGCAACCACCCAATGGTGCGTCTGTATAACACTAAGCTGGCTAAAATGCTAGCGCTGGATCTTCTCCCTTTTTCTTTTGTAGAAGGGGTTGGTTTTCTAGAATTAGTGGCAGCGCTCTGCCCTAAATGGAAGGTTCCTAGCCGGTTCTATTTTGCCCGAGTTGCGGTACCAGCACTACATGAAGATGTGCTGGAGGTGATTGGGGCAGCTTTGCAGAGAGTGCTGTTCACACTATACATCTGACAACAGACATGTGGACCAGTGGCGCAGGCACTGATTACATGTGCATCACTGCACACTGGGTCTCTTTTTCAGGGGTTAAAGCAAAGCTAAACGCAGGTGCTGACCTGGACCAAGTTTTTAAAGCTGCTCGGAAACATGCAACACTAGCCATGTTTGGCTTGGAGAAACGTCATACAGCACAAAACATTTTGAATGAGTTCAACACAAAGGTCTTTCACTGGCTGTCTCAAAAAAAACGCGGCATTGGTTATGTTTCCACAGATAATGGCGCCAATGTAGTTAAGGCCATGGAACTGGGTGACTATTTCAGAGTGCCGTGTTTGGCGCACTGTATAAACCTGGTTGTTAAAAAATTCCTGGATAAAGACAGTCCAGCATGCCAGTTAGCGGTCACCTGCCGAAAAATGTGCAACCATTTCACCCATTCTTTTAAGGCCCGGAAGCATCTGAGGCGCCTGCTACATGAACGTCGAATGCCAGTGAAAGCACTCATCCAGGAGGTGCCAACACATTGGAACTCAACCTTCTACATGCTTGAGCGTCTGTATGAGCAGTTTACGGTACTCGATCAGTATTTCTTAACAATGGGTACAGCTGTGAAGGAGGACCTGAGGTTAAATGCGGCGGAATGGGAGCTAGTTAAAAGCCTGACAGACATGCTTCGTCCTTTTGAGGTCTTCACGCGTGCAGTCAGCAGGGAGGACTGTAATTTGGGAAAAGCTATCCCATTGTTGCGCATGATTGCTGGAGCACAAACTGAAGGCGGTGTCTTCAAAGTTTCAAAAAGATGAAGAAAAGCAAGAAGCTTTTGTTTTGGCGGAGAAATTATTAGAGCGCCTACTTGGCGATGAACGTCTTCAAAAGATCCACTCAGAACAGCATTACATTTGTGCTACTATTCTGCATCCACGCTACAAAAAGGCGCTGGCAGGCTGTGCATTATTTCCTTTTGGTGATGAAGATGTTAAAAAGTACAAACGTTGGATAGCCTGGTCAGCCATCAGGTTTGAAAGAGAACGGAAGCAAATTGAAGGAAAAGGCAGTACATCAGCATCAGCAGGCCATCCCCAGTCAAAAGACTCCACTTCTGCACCTGTGGCTGTGGCAGAAGTGACCTCTCAGCCGTTAAACACACTGGCAACCGCATCATCTGCACCAGACACAACAGAAATATTGGGTGATGAAGAGGATTGGCTAGCTGAGATTGGTTATGGTTCTCAAAAGGTCCGAACAAAAATTGAGCAAAGTGGAGGAACCGTGGAGAACTTTGATTCGATGGTGCAGGACTATCTGAATGACTCAACAGAGGTCTATGTTAATGCTGACCCATTGGCGTATTGGCATAGGAAAAAAGAATTGTGGCCAGAGATCACCCGCCTGGCTATACATTACTTGTCTTGCTCACTCGCAAGCGTGTCTTCTGAACGTGTTTTCAGTGCTGCTGGTGGCATTGTAACTTGCAAACGAACCCGCCACTCGCCCAAAAATGTGGAGATATTGACAATGATCAAGATGAATGAGCACCTCATACCACCAGATTTCAAAGTACCAGATTGCACGACGGAAGAAGACGAGGCGGACAGCAACGTAGATGAGGGAATTTCTTCTGTGTTAGGTGACACTGACCTACTCCTGCCTGAATTCGCAGAGTATGAGGACGAACTCTTCTTCCCTGACACCGAGCCCTGAAAATGAGCCAATGAATCCAAAATTTTCTTTTTCGTACTTATTCACTTTTATTCCTGTGTTTCTGTCTTTCTTTGTTTTGCACAGTTAATATAATTACAACTTTAATCACCTGTACTTTTGTTTTTGGCTGTTTGGGGGCCTTCTACTTGTTTTTGCCTGGGTTGACGGCTCTGGGGCCATTGCTGGGAAGGTCTAATACCGGATAAAACTGGTTTAAACAACCTCCATGATGAAAAAGTTTATGCATTTTCTGACTTTTCGCTCAATGTAGCGTTTTCGGGGGCCTGTTTGGGGGGCTTCCTGGTGTTTGTGGGTGGGTTTTGGGGTCTGGGAGCACTACTGGGTATGGATAGTTTAGATAGCAAGAGGTTTGAAGGAAATCCATGGAGGCAGAGGGGAGTTAGGGCCTAGCTGCAGAGCGCGCGCTGAGTGATTTTGGAAATTTTCAGAAAAGTGACTAAGTCCACATTTTTGTACTTTTGCTTTTTGGCTGTTTGGGGGCCTTCTACTTGTTTTCGCCTGGGTTGACGGCTCTGGGGCCATTGCTGGGAAGGTCTAATACCGGATAAAACTGGTTTAAACAACCTCCATGATGAAAAAGTTTTTGCATTTTCTGACTTTTCGCTCAATGTAGCGTTTTCGGGGGCCTGTTTGGGGGGCTTCCTGGTGTTTGTGGGTGGGTTTCGGGGTCTGGGAGCACTACTGGGTATGGATAGTTTAGATAGCAAGAGGTTTGAAGGAAATCCATGGAGGCAGAGGGGAGTTAGGGCCTAGCTGCAGAGCGCGCGCTGAGTGATTTTGGAAATTTTCAGAAAAGTGACTAAGTCCACATTTTTGTACTTTTGCTTTTTGGCTGTTTGGGGGCCTTCTACTTGTTTTCTCCTGGGTTGACGGCTCTGGGGCCATTGCTGGGAAGGTCTAATACCGGATAAAACTGGTTTAAACAACCTCCATGAAGAAAAAGTTTTTGCATTTTCTGACTTTTCGCTCAATGTAGCGTTTTCGGGGGCCTGTTTGGGGGGCTTCCTGGTGTTTGTGGGTGGGTTTCGGGGTCTGGGAGCACTACTGGGTATGGATAGTTTAGATAGCAAGAGGTTTGAAGGAAATCCATGGAGGCAGAGGGGAGTTAGGGCCTAGCTGCAGAGCGCGCGCTGAGTGATTTTGGAAATTTTCAGAAAAGTGACTAAGTCCACATTTTTGTACTTTTGCTTTTTGGCTGTTTGGGGGCCTTCTACTTGTTTTCGCCTGGGTTGACGGCTCTGGGGCCATTGCTGGGAAGGTCTAATACCGGATAAAACTGGTTTAAACAACATCCATGAGGAAAAAGGTTTTGGCACTTTTTGTAACTTAGGGTTCGTTAGGGTTAACCCTAGCAGCAGGTTTGCATGTGTTTCGGGGTGTTCTTGATTTTTGAAACTGAGTTCTGGGGTTTTAGAGCGCTCGTGGGAATGTGTAATTTTTGATGCAAGCGATTTGAAGAAAATCCATGGTGGGAAAGGGGGGATCACTTACTCTGTGAGAGGCACTTAGTGTTGAAAACATTTAGCCATTTACACGTAAAGGAAGAAAATGACACAGACTTAAGTTTCAGGAAAACAAACTTACTGTTAAACCACCACCCACCAGACTCAAAAGCAGTAAAAACAGGTATGCTCAGATAAAGTTTCAAAAAGTATATTTGTATAGCCCTAACAAAATAATCTCCCTCAAGACCCTCCCTAACCCCAACGATTGTCTTTCAAAAGTCCCAAAAAGAACCCAACTCCCAAATCCCACCCCCCAAAAGTCTCTAAAAAAGGGGCAAGGGACACTACGGCAGGCTGCTGTTCACTGTAGCGGCCAGGGCATCATAATCCTTGCGGAGGGTGGCATGGTCAAAGCGGAGGCCCTCCACCAAGTTCTTATAGGTTAAGACCTCCTGCTCCAGGTAGGACACTCTGAGGGATAAGCGGCGCTGGCGTGCCTTGCAACTCCTGTGGGGGGCAGCTGATGTCTTTGCTGCTCGGCGTTGGCGATTGGCTTTGGTAGCCCGGCTCCGTACCGCTGGAGTACTGCACTGGCTGGCAGCCCGTGTGGGCCTGGAGGAGGATGCAGCTGTCGCAGTAGATGTAGTCATAGACTGCGTGTCCTCCTCCTCCAGGGCCAGCAGCCACCGATATTCAGCGACAGTGGCATCCAGCCTCCGTTGCCGGGCCATTCGAGCCTGCTCCTTCCTTGATGGTTTATGTGATTTGGAAGGAGCAACTATATAAAAAAAGAAAGACATAGTCTGTAACCAATGCTCTTAAGATTAACACAAAATGATTGAGCAGAAAGTTGTGTCACAGTACAACTAGCAACTTGAAAGCACAGTACATAACTATTGAGGCCAGTATCTATCTAACCTCCCATTTCTTCATCCTTGCTCTAACATTAGTGGGAGTTTAAGGAACAAATTCTACGAGCACTATGGACTTACATTACAGTCGACTATGACAGTACACCAGTCTTATTCTTCTTCTTCTCTCTTGTTTAGGAAAATTGGTACGTTATCTTCTGCAAGCCGGCATAATGCCAGCGCAGTGAACTTGCACCCGAGAAAAACAGACGCACACCATGATGAGTGAGACAGACTTGCGTTACTGTACCGGTACAGTACATGCAGGTGGTGAAGCTCATATTTTTCCATTACAGGTGGCACTGATAATACTCTGTTAAAATGGCTACTGCTTAATTAATTTAACTTTCACCCTACAGTGCAAATGAGTATTAGAGAAGGATAAAGAAGAAACTAAATAATCTGATTATCTATCACTTCACATGGGATGTATTTGATTACATATGGGATGACTTTAGGTGCTTTGCTTTTTTGAGTGAACAGTGATACACCCACACATGAATGACGTACTACTACTAAACTAAAATTATTAAGAGAGGTAGGGAGGGTCCACCGTAATAACCGGATATATGCTGTGCTTGCAGTTGCATACAAACTACTGCTACTATTCATGGTAGTATTTGGACAAAATTACAACTTCTTTTCCTTGCCTTTCCTACACTGGAACGGACTTGCGGGTGCGGTGTTACATGCTCTTCAAAGTAACACTTAGTTCAGGGGTCTCCAAACCGGTCCTGGAGGGCCGGATCCATGCCAGATTTTTTGGGTATCCCCATTGAGATACATGTACTTATTTTAAAATTATGTCTTGTATCCGGCCCTCCAGGACCGGTTTGGAGACCCCTGACTTAGTTCATCCAGTGACCGTCTACTCTCTCTAGATACACATATGCTATCTAAGAGTCAGATAGTACCATGATCCAGGCATCCATCCATTCAAAGTATATGCACACATACAGTTTCTTTTTCACCCACCAAGGCTGTTCTCCTTCCACCCATTCTTGCTTCATCATTCACCCAGCCATGCACCATACCATATTCTTCTCAGCCACCTTGGGGACCAAGCAAACACATATCATTCTTCTTTGCCAGTCATCATTACATTTCTGATAGATACATCTGCCGTGTGGATTCCTCACCTTGTGAATATCCCCTTGCGTCAGCAACATTCGGAAATTCTTTTTGTAGCTTCGCGCCGACGTGGATCCGGACGTCACAGAGGCACGGCATCGCACGCGACCTCGCTGACGTCACCGGCGCCTATAACAGGCCCACGCCGGCGTGATGACATCAGTTCCCTTTTTTCCGCGTCGTCGACGCTAACGGTTTTCAGGGATCGTGTAGTAGCTTACAGTAACTTTGTTACTATTTCTTCGTATTTGTGTCTTTCTTACATTCTCTTCGAGATGTCGTCGAAGAAGACGGGATTTAAAGCCTGCGGTGAATGTGGCAAGACCATGTCAATCACCGACCCCCACGAATGCTGTGTATGGTGTTTGAGCTCAGACCATGATGTCGAGGACTGTTCCTGCTGCAAGAAGATGACTCCAAAAGCCTTAAGAGAGAGGGAGACAAAGCTCCTTATGGCGAAACTCAAGAGCAAAAAAGCTAAGAAGTCGTCAAAATCTCGATCTCGTCGGTCGAGGTCGAGGTCGAGGTCTCGTTCGAGGTCACACTCGGAGTCATCGTCAGCACACGCTTCGAAGTCATCGAAGAAGAAACACAGAAGGAAGTCCCATGAGTCACGTCATCACTCTGGGAAGGACTCTAGCTCGAAACCGAAGTCCCAGATCAAGCTCGTGTGTAAAGAAGTGGAGGTTTCGGAGTCGGAACATGAAGAGGCTGTGCATCCGGTTTCACCCGAACCTCAGGAACAGGTCCAATCTCCGATTCTATCGAATCCTTCTGGTCAGGAGGATGAAGGTGAGGAGCAGGGGGCTGGTGGAGCCGAAGTTCCGGCACCCGATGGTTCATCAACTCCGGTTCCGGCGCCCGAAGAAGAGGTCGACGTCGTATCGACTCCGCCTCCCCGGGAACAACCGAGAGGTCCGTATCCTGAGTTTCCGACTCCAGGTCAGGATCCTTCCCAGTTCCTGAACGCCATGTATGGTGTATATTCAAGGGCAATGTTCCCGTCTGGTGCACCTGTTGGTCCCACGGGTCCTATGGCCTTTAACCTAGGGGTTCCGCAGGCTTATGCCCCTGCACCCTTCATGCCCTTTATGCCGGCTCTACCGCCGCATTGGCATTTTCCGACACCACCGGTGTCGTCGACGCCGAAGCGCACGACGCCGGCTCCATCGACGCCGATCCCATCGACGCCGATACCCGTGACTCTGAGGCAGGATTCTGTCCGACCTCGTGTCGAGAAGCCTCGTCCGACGTCGGGTTCGACGCCGGCAGCGACCCCGTCGGAGTCGATTCCGAATCCTTTAACTTCGATTGTGAAAGAAAGGTCTCGGAGAAAGGCCCAGAGACTTTTAGAAGAGGAAAAATATGGGTATTCTGACACTGAGGAAGGAGAATTACAGGATTCTGAAGATCCTTTTGATGACTTATGTGAAGCCAGTGGTCTTGAACTGTCACCTGAATGGGAGTTGGCTTCTGTATCGAATGCTCCATCTAAGGATGTGGTGCCTTACCACACTGTGATTAAGAAGGCAGCGAGTTTACTAAACATAACTCTGCCTACAGCTGATTATAAACCCAATATTTTAACTGAGGTACTTCATTCACCCTCATCTGTGATCGAGCCTATGTTACCATTCAATGAGGCGTTGTCTGAACCTGTCTATGAGGTCTGGAAGAAACCCTTGTCTGCTCCAGCGGTTTCTAGAACGGTGGCGAGAAGGTATAGAGCTGCACCGGATGATCCTGCATTTTTAACAACGCATCCTCTTCCTGAGAGTTTGGTAGTGCAGGCTGCCTGTTCTAAAAAATCTGCTGGGGCATTTCCACAGGTTCCTGGAGACAAGGAATCCAGGAAACAGGACCAAAATGCTAAAAAGGTTTTTTCATCAGCCAGCATGGCATTGAAATCAACCAATGCTACGTGTTTGATGGGGAGATATATCCATGCTTTGATGGACTCTGTCAAACAACTCATTCCAAAGGTTCCTGAGGATGACAGGAAGGATTTTCAAGAAGTAATCTCGGACACCCAAGCAGCTGCGAGACAGGTCATCCAGAGTGGTTTGGACACTGCAGACTCGGTGGCAAGAGTCATGGGTTCCTCTGTGGCTACTAGGAGAGCTGCTTGGCTCAAATCTTCAGAGTTTTCTGCTGATGTCCAGTCTGCTTTAATGGACTTACCCTTTGATGGTTCAGGTCTGTTTGGAAAGAAAGCTGATACTGCCTTGGAACGTTTTAAGGACAGTAGGGCCACTGCAAAATCTTTAGGCCTTCAATCCAGAGGTACTACCGGAAGACGCTTCAGAGGATTTGGCCGATCTTCCTTTCGATCTTACAGATCATTCCAGCAGCAGCAGCCTCAGCAGCAGCAGCAGAACACGCTGTACAAGTCGTACAGAGGCAGACAAAGACCCCGTCCTAGAGGTCGTCAAGCTTCCTCCTCCTCCTCCTCCTCTCCTTCCCAGCCCCCGGCCAACGCAGCAAAGCAGCCCTAGATCCGCCATTCCGGATCATGTGGGCCCAGTAGGGGGTCGGCTTACTCATGTTCTACAAGATTGGGAATTTATAACATCGGATCTTTGGGTTCTCAATCTTGTAGAGAATGGGTATGCTCTTCCTTTCCAGGAATTCCCTCCCAATTACCCTCCTTGCCAGGGTTATTGTTCAGAAGACCACCTGCTTCTCTTGCAGGAAGAAGTCCTGGCATTATTTCGAAAGGGTGCAATAGAGGTGGTTCCAGAGCAGGAAAGGGGTCAGGGGTGCTACTCCCGGTATTTCCTGATCCCCAAGAAAGATAGCAGACTTCGGCCAATTCTGGACCTCAGGATTTTGAACCTTTACCTGAAACAGGAAAAGTTCAAAATGCTCACTCTTGCACAGGTTCTTCAGGCGCTGTTGGAAGAGGACTGGATGGTGTCGATCGACTTGCAAGATGCGTATTTTCATATTCCCATCTTGAAGTCTCACAGAAAGTATCTCCGTTTCACGGTTGGGTCACAGCATTACCAGTTTGTGGTCCTTCCGTTTGGCCTTACTACTGCACCTCGAGTCTTCACCAAGGTGATGGCAGTGGTGGCAGCTCATCTCAGGAGAACGGGGATTCATGTATTTCCGTATCTAGACGACTGGCTGATCAAAGCGGAGTCGCCAGAGAAGGTGCTCCATCATCTGCAAGAGACAACTCAGTTGTTGCACAGGTTGGGTTTTTCGATAAATGTACCCAAGTCTCACCTGGTGCCCTCACAGCGCAACCTGTTCATAGGTGCGGTACTGGACACAACCGTATGTCGTGCATTCCCTCCCCCTCAAAGAATTCGCGACATACGGGAGATGATTCCTTTATTTTACAATGGAGCGGTCGTTCCAGTCCTGAAGGTCCTTCGCCTACTCGGTCTGATGGCTTCATGCATTCTGTTGGTCAACCATGCACGCTGGCACATGAGGGCACTCCAGTGGTGCCTCCGCAGGCAGTGGTATCAGCACAACGGAGATCTCGGGGAGTCAGTGAGGATCTCCAGGGAAGCTGCAGCGGATCTGTCTTGGTGGAGCGTGGAAGGCAATCTGTCACAAGGAAAGCCTTTTCAGCTTCCTCCAGCGGTGGCCACAGTGATAACGGATGCATCCACTCTCGGGTGGGGTGCTCATCTGGGAGACCTGGAGGTCAAGGGTCTTTGGTCTCCAGAGGAAAGGTTGCTTCACATCAACCTTCTAGAATTGCGGGCGATACGTTTGGCGCTCAAGGCCTTCCTCCCTTCCCTTCGCGGTCAGTCAGTCCAGGTCCTGACGGACAACACGACCGCGATGTGGTACATCAACAAGCAGGGAGGAGTGGGGTCGCAGTGTCTCTGCAGAGAGGCTCTGCGTCTCTGGTCCTGGGTTCAGGACCATCAGATTTGTCTGATGGCAAATCATCTGGCCGGGGTTCTGAACGTTCGTGCAGACAGTCTCAGTCGGCAGTTCTCTGCCGATCACGAGTGGAGGCTTCACCCGGAGGTGGTTCACGACATCTTTCAGATGTGGGGGACACCTCGGGTGGACCTGTTCGCCACTCACGAGAATGCTCACTGCCTGTCATTCTGCAGTCTCCAGTGTCCGATGCAAGGAGCCTTGGGGGACGCGTTTCAGTTGAGTTGGGACTCGCAGCTCCTTTACGCGTTTCCTCCCATACCCTTGATTCCTCGGGTTCTGAGGAAGATTCGCCAAGACCGGGCCCAAGTCATATTGATCGCCCCGGATTGGCCAAGAAGGGTGTGGTATTCAGACCTTCTCCACCTCTCCTCTCACCCGCCGCTCCGTCTCCCTTACAGGGCAGATCTCCTCTCTCAGATGGAGGGGCAGGTTCTACACCCCCACCTCCAGACCTTACACCTTCATGCCTGGAGATTGAGCGGGGCAACCTGATTTCTTTTTCTCTCCCTCACGATGTGGTGGATGTCATTTTGTCGGCCAGGCGTGACTCCACTAAGTCCATCTATTCTTATAGGTGGTCTAAATTTGTTGTTTGGTGCAGGGAGAAGTCTATAGACCCTTTGAGGTCCCATTTATCTGATGTGCTCCAGTTTGCCCTTTCCCTGGCTCAGCAGGGGCTTGCTGTTGCCACGGTGAAGGGATATCTGTCTGCGCTGTCGGCATTTATCTGTATGCCTGACCAGCCTTCTCTTTTTAAGTCTCCCATTGTTTTAAGGTTTCTGAAGGGCCTTACTAATAGGTTCCCTCCTACACCCTTTGTTGTGCCTCAGTGGGATTTGAACCTAGTTTTGACATTTTTGATGGGTGCTCCCTTTGAGCCTCTTCACAAGTGTCCCATGAGGCTTCTGACTTTGAAAACGGTTTTTCTCGTTGCAATAACCTCAGCAAGGAGGGTAAGTGAGCTTCAAGCTCTTAGTTCCAAGCCCCCATTCCTGACCATTCATGCTGAACGAATGGTTCTTAGGACCAGGGCTGCTTTTCTGCCTAAGGTGGTGACTCCTTTCCACCTTGGTCAATCCATTACCCTTCCTACCTTTTATCCTCCCCCTCACCCTTCCAAGGAGGAGGAGAGATTACACCGTCTTGACCCCAAGAGGGCGGTGTCTTTTTACTTGGACAGGACAAAAGACTGTCGAGTGGACGACCAGCTCTTCGTTGGCTTTGCTGGCTGCAAGAAAGGAAGAGCGGTCCATAAGAGGACTCTGTCGAGGTGGATCGTGCTCTGCATTAAGATCTGCTACTCTTTGGCTGGTAAGGACCCTCCAGAGGGTATTAGAGCACATTCGACTAGAGCAAAGTCTGCATCATCTGCTTTGTCTAGAGGTGTACCTGTTGAGGACATTTGCAGAGCCGCGACTTGGGCCTCCCTCCACACTTTCGCGAAGCACTACTGCTTGGATACCGAGGTGAGGAGGGACGGCCATTTCGCTCGCTCTGTCCTCCAAGATTTCTTGGTATAGCAGAGTGGACACCCTCCTCCGGGAGTGGGGACTGCTGTGGGACTCTATTCACAAGGTGAGGAATCCACACGGCAGATGTATCTATCAGAAGAACAAGTTACTTACCTTCGGTAACGCTTTTTCTGGTAGATACTATATCTGCCTGTGGATTCCTCACTGACCCACCCGCCTCCCCGTTGTCCACTCTTCTATGCCAGAGTTTCTATGATGTGTTATTTTATTGTCATGGAAATGTTTATTTCAAATGTTGTTATTGCATTTGCTTCACACTGTGTGTGTTACCTTGTTTCTATACTACGTATACTGTGTATATTTCTACTATCATCGGTCCGTCCGTGTGCCTCGATGGCACGGAAAAAAGGGCGGAACTGATGTCATCACGCCGGCGTGGGCCTGTTATAGGCGCCGGTGACGTCAGCGAGGTCGCGTGCGATGCCGTGCCTCTGTGACGTCCGGATCCACGTCGGCGCGAAGCTACAAAAAGAATTTCCGAATGTTGCTGACGCAAGGGAATATTCACAAAGTGAGGAATCCACAGGCAGATATAGTATCTACCAGAAAAAGCGTTACCGAAGGTAAGTAACTTGTTCTTCTCGTCCTTCCACACTTACTTACACCCTTCTTTCGCTTTTCGTTTTTTTATGTGCACACTAACAAAAGATTCTCTGTGACAAAAGCAGTAACCACAGACATATGCACATAAAATACTGCTTTTCGTTCATCCCATCCATCAAGTTCATCTCAGATCTGATTGGGATTCTTCTCGCCAAAAACTTCACAGCTAAGTCGAAGTACATTTAGAGGAGGCTACTACCTGGTTGATACACCCGTGCAGAAAGCACACTCTGCAGTCTTCAATCTCAATAAGTAAGGAATATATAGCTTACCTCTGCCCGCCACCACCGTTTGAACCCTCACAGGCACATTGGTGTTGTCCGGCACTTGCACCGCCTCCTCCCCAGAACTGTCCTCCTCATCGACCACCACCACCACCTCCGCGCTGGCCCCGCCACCAGATGTTCCACCTACAAAGTACATTTAAGAATGTTAGAATACACCACTCACTACTATATAATATTTGGTCTAGGAATAAAGAAATGTGAAAAAACCCAGAAAACAATGTAATAATTTGTGACTGTCTAATCTAAAGTAAAAATGTTCCTTTTTCCAGGGAAGGCTCAGTGCATAGAGCTATTGCTGACTAGAATGGGAGTCCAATGGAATTGCCAAATGTGCAATCTTAGTTAGCTACACAGACAGACTAATGAGAATAATCTAGTAATACCACAGGGAGTCATAGTCGAGGCAGGATAAGAATTTAGTACAGTCTAGAAGAAGATCAAAGACGATTTATAAAAAATCGAATGAGGAACGCTAGGAAAAAATAGGTACTCTATATTAAAATGAAAACTTACTGGAGCCACTGCCCTCGCCTGGCCGATCCTGGCCTTCTACAGCAGCAGCAACCACCTCCTCCTCTGTCCTCTTACCCCTGGGGGGAGCTGATGTACAACATGAAAGAAAGAAAGACCCGAAAACATGGATGATTGTTGTCAACCAAATCAAACATTTCAAAAGAACAATAACAAAATATTTTGGTGAAATAGCAAATAGACAACTATTCCACGGGATATATTGACCGATCTCATGTGGTCTACTACGTTATTAGTATTGCTTGATTTGCCGACCGTTGACTTGGAAAGTTCCTATGTAACTCACTAAACAAACTACTAAAAAGGTTTGCCTAGGCCTGGCAGGCAGCAGTCCGCAGCATGCGAAGTGACAGACAAAGTCCATCGTGATTGCAGATCAGTGAATACTCAAACTATCAATCCACCGACCACTACCACTATTTCTTCTTATAGCCATGTGTCTAAAGGAAGGACTGGACTTGAGTCTGTAGGGGCTTATTTAGAAGCTCCTTGCGGCTCTTTTGCTCCATTGTTGCGTGACTTTTGTGAGGCAGCGGCAGAACAAAAGAGGCGCCATGGTGCGGCGCATATTAACAACGTGACGCATATGGGAGATGCATCACGTTGTAAAGCCCTGTGCCATCAAGGTGCGTTCCGGCGCAAGGGAGGGCGTTCCTGCGCAGGAACTAATCCTAAAAGTGGCTGAGGGAAATCTACAAGATTTCAATCAGTCACTTTTAGGACAATGATGCGTGACTCAAACCCTGCGCTTGCTTGAAGCAGACGTACGACTTGATGCAGCATTGGGGAGATAGGGCACCCCAGAGCATTGCTGGAGCTGCGCCATCGTTGTCATGCAACTCCAGCAATGCGCCGCCTTTACGGCACAGATGCGTAAGGCTTCTGTGATGTTTTGGGCCCATGGTGCGCCACATTGTAAATACGGCGCACCATGGGTGGTGGTGGCATGGCGCATAATTACTGGCGCATCCCTGCTACTTTGCAGGGATGCACCGGTTATTGAAAATCTGACCCTTAGTGTCTAGCATTACGCAGTTCTTTACACTACACTCATACATAATTTCTCAGGCCAATGAAATGAACACAAAATAGAAAACAAATAAGCATAGTAGCAAGGCTACTGAGAAGGAGAGCAGTGCACCTGAAATGCACAGAAGATTTTTAAATATAATTTACCTACAATGTAATCGGCAGCATTATTGCTCTTGGTAAAAAACAAAAATTTGCAATATAATAACACACAGAGCGGGAGAAAACAGAGTAGTGATGAAATAGCTAGAAATAGCTACTACTACTCACCAAGCCCGGGGATCTCTACGCCGAGCACGTCCAGCAAGTCGCGTTCCCGGTCCATGAGATCCGTCCAGCGGTGGGGGGCCTGGTTATAGGTGCGCCGGACCCCAGAGTGTTCAAACATGGCCCGGCACACCTTCTCCCACCGCTTCCGGCGCTCCCGGATCCCGTAGCCGGTAGCGATCTTGCCGCCTCCCATGATGGTCTTTGGAGGCGGCGCTGGACGTGAAAGACTAGTGCGGCCACCTCCTCCGCACTAAAAATCTCCCGAGCTAAAAGTGTCTCCCCCCTCAAACTCCCGCATGGGAGCCGGGCACGGGGTGCGGGACCCTTCCCCTTCGCGGGCTTCTTCCCTGCTCCCTTTGCCATGGTCTGGACAGAAAGGAAGCAAAATAAGAAAGAAGAAATAGAACAGGGAAGAAGAAAAGAAAAGCGTTTAAAAAAGTAGTTTAAAATTAACAAAAAGTAGCAGAAAACACAAAAATATAGAGCTAGAAAAATAGAGGGATAGATAATAAGTAAAATAGATAAAAAAAAACTTCAAACAAGCAAAGGATGGCAGAGATTAAGAAAGGATACAGAGAGCATGCCCAGAACCATAGCAATGAATGAGAAACAAGATGGCCGCGCCCGTTCACGACCGCGTGGGTAAGTTCGCGCGAGATTTTCCTCACGATCACACGCGAAATTGTACTAGCGAGCCGCACACTTTGCGAGATAACACATAGCGCCCGGAAACGGAATTACGTCACGCAAACAAGATGGCCGCGCCCATGTACGACCGCTAGGGTAACTTCGCAAACATTGCGCTACAAGCGGCTTGCGAACACGCAAAAAATCACTCGAACAAACACGCCGCAAAACAAACAAATCGTGTATTCGCACGAATTTGCGGCTTCCGAAATCGATCTCGCACGGATTCGCGCCCCGCAAATCGCGCGAAATTACAGAAAAACGATTTTTGCAAAACTGAAAGCACTCAGCAGGTGCAAAAGTTCAATCTTAACATTAGTAACCATTCACTCTAGTGCTTCCTGAGGGGCCCCTCCAGAGTTCAGTTGCCTATTTGCAACTATTCTATGACCCTGCTCTGACCCTCACAGCAGGCCCATAGAATAGCTACAAGTAGGCCATAAAGGTCCTGTGAAAAAAAATTGCACTGCAACAGAAAGCAAATTACAGATAAGGAAGGAAGCAGGTGCCAGCCAGACTGGAAGTTTAAAAATCAGTGATACATTAATCAACCCCAAATTAATTCATGGCAGTTGAAGCAGGGCAGGTGTGCTTGCTTTTTTTCACCCCCATAATCTACAGTGATAAATCAACCAGAGGGTGGCAGTGAGGATGTACCAGAGGGTGGCATGGGTGTACCAGAGGGTGGCAGTGGTGAAACAGAGGGTGCTGTGAACCTGTGATGATGAACCAGACGTAGAAACAACATAGTCGCGGCCGTTGCGAGCCGACAAGTAAGTTCGCAATTGCGAACTGGTACACAAACCTCGCGAACTGGCAGAAACCCTTGCGAACACAAAAAAACACAAAAATCCGCAAATTCGCGAGAGTTCGCGGATTTTGCGGATTGCGAATCCGTAAATACGCAAGTTTGCGTACGCCAGATTCGCAAAATCCGCCCATGCTTACTCGTTGGATAGGGAGAGGATGAGCTGGGTGTCGTCTGCGTATGACACGATGTTGAGTCCGTAGGTTCTGACGATGGGGGCAAGTAGAGCCATGTAGACATTGAAGAGCATCGGGCTGAGGGAGGAGCCCTGGGGGACTCCGCAGGTGGTAGGTGTGGGGTCCAAGAGGAAAGGGGGAAGTCTGACCCGCTGCGTCCTGCGGAGAAGAAGGAGCAGATCCAGTCGAGGGCCTTGTCCTGGATTCCTGCGTCATAGAGTCTGCGTATTAGGGTGCTGTGGGAGACTGTGTCGAACGCCGCTGATAGGTCGAGGAGGATGAGGGCTACTGTTTCTCCTTTGTCCAGTAGGGTGCGGATGTCATCTGTTGCGGCGAGGAGTGCGGTTTCCGTACTGTGGTTTTTTCTGAAGCCCGATTGGGAGGAGTCGAGGATGTTGTGTTCTTCAATGAATGTGGCGAGTTGGCTGTTGATGGCTTTCTCGATGACTTTCGCTGGGAACGGGAGCAGGGAGATGGGTCTGTAGTTTTTGAGGTCGGTGGGGTCCGCTGAGGGTTTCTTTAGGAGGGGGTTCACCTCGGTTTTTTTCCAGTCGTCGGGGAACAAGGCAGTCGCGAGGGAGCGGTTGATGGTGTGGCGGAGCATGGGTGCGATGGTGTCGGCGGCTCTGTTGAAGATGTGGTGGGGGCAGGGGTCCGTGGGACCCCCTGAGTGGATTGGCTTCATTGTCTTCAGTGTTTCTTCGGTGGTGAGGGCTGTCCAGTCATCAATCGCTGGTTTCCAGGTGTCGGGGGTGGTTGGTGAGGGTTCAGTGTGTTGGTTGTCTTTGTCGAAGTTGTCGTTGATGCTCTTGATTTTGTGGTGGAAACAGGTGCTGAGTTTGTCACAGAGGACTTGTGAGGGAGGGATGTCGGTAGACTCGCTGGTGGGTTGGGCGAACTCCTTGATGATGCTGAAGAGTTCCTTGCTGTTGTGTGCGTGGGTGGAGATTCTGTCTTCAATCGCTTTTTTCCTTGTTTCTCTGATGAGTTGATGGTGGGCGTTGGTAGCAGCTCTGAAGTTGTTGTGGGCTTCTGTGGATTTGATGTTTCTCCAGGCCTTTTCGAGGCGGCGGCATGTGCGCCTGGATTCTCGAAGTTCGGTGGTAAACCATCTGGCTTTCTTGGCACGGGTATTGTTGTTTTTCTTGAGGGGGGCTATGGTGTTGGTGCTGTCCGAGATCCATCTACACAGGGTTCGGGCTGCGGTGTTGGGGTCGTCGTTTTCTGCGATGGTTGGGGTGGAGTTGTTGAGTGAGGAGGTGAGCTGGTCGTCGGTGATTTTGGTCCAGTTTCTTTTTGGGAGCAGGTGCTGGTATCTGTGGATGGTGGGTGTTCTGAAGGTGAAGTGGACGCAACGATGGTCGGTCCATGGGAGTTCGGTGGTGTGGCTGAAGGTGATGGAGTTTCCTGTAGTGAAGAGGGGGTCGAGGGTGTGTCCTGCTGAGTGCGTAGGCTCGGTCACGATCTGGCGGAGTCCAATGTTGTGGAGGTTGTCCAGGAGGCATGTGGTGTTGGGGTCCAGTTGATTGTCGAGGTGGAAGTTGAGGTCTCCCAGCAGGGTGTAGTTGGTGGATGCGATGGCCTGCGGGGAGATAATGTCCGTGATGGAGTTGGCGAAGGGTGCACGGGGTCCAGGGGGTCGGTAGATGAGGGTTCCTCGGAGGGCGGCGGTGGGGCTGGCCAGTATCTTGAAGTAAAGGTGCTCCATCAGTTCTGTGGACTCGTCAAGGAGTGTGCTCAGGCAGAGGCTGGATTTGTGGATGATAGCGATTCCTCCTCCTGGGGGGGTGGGGCGGTCCTTCCTGGAGTTCTTGTATCCTTGGGGGATGGCGATGGCGATGTCCAGTCCCGAGGTGGTGTTTGTCCATGTTTCGGTGAAGAATGCTACGTCCGGGGTGGTGCTGTCAAGTAGGTCCCAGATTTCTGTGGCATGTTTGTGGAGGGATCGGACGTTGAGGAGATGCATTGCAGGGTCTTCGGTTCAGTTGTGTTCTTGTGGGCGGGTTGTACTGGATCCGTGTGTGAGAAGTTGGCCTGATATGCAGTGCTCACTATTCTAGTGATCACTATGTATCAGTCCAAACAACCCTTATTGATGATTGGTTGTAAGTCAACCTTATAGACCAGCTATCCTAGTAGCATGGATACGAGCAGTCTAAGGCTAAACTCTAGAGGGCGTGTTAAGCCAGCTGTTTTACCATCACATTACCCCTTGAACACCAAGTGAAAGGACACCACACAAGTTGTTATCAAAAATAAAGTGTATTTATTTATAACAAGACTACCCTGGCTCTTTATGAGACAGGGAGCTAAGCACACAACAAAACTCTTAAAGAAATACTGAAAGTCGCACAATTTACACAAATGCCCGAGGGGCACGCAAAACCATATACACAAGAAGTGGAATGCGAAATTACTAGCAGGTAAGTACTATTCTCATAGGCTTTGGAATCGCTAGGACTGGACTACTGAACCTTTAGATTACTAGCAGGAGACCTAGGGACGTCGTGTGCAGAGTGGGAACTCTCACGCGTAAGGCGGGAAAAAGTCTATGGAGGCTAGCAAGGACAAAGTTACTGTTCTCGGGCGAACCCGACTAGGTGGGTCGAAAACGGGAGTGGATCCGAACACTTAGGGTGTTGGACTATGCTGGAGCACCGGAGTACTCAGTTTACCTAGCCCAGGGGCTGCGGCTGCATAGGGTTGAAGTTGCGTCGGAAACCCTCGTTGAAGAACCAGGAGCCTGAAGAAAGAAGTTGCTGGCAGGCGGCCAGTAAAGAAGTTCGTGGAGCAGAGGGGACCAAGTTCTGAATCACTAGCCAGTGATTTAGGTGGGCACCAGGATGGCACCGGACGAAGTCACCTCGACCAGGTGAGTGGGCGCTGCTGGGCTCTGCAGTCTCTCGGACCAGGAGGCGTTGTCGGCGACCAGGATGGAGGTGCGAGCTGTCCCACGAAGATATCTGCTTCTTACGTCGCTGGACCCAGGATTGGGCAACAAGTCTTGGCAAATGCAAGGCCCACGCGGTGGACCTAAAATGGCGTCTTGAGTGGACCAGGAGGGTCCAGGGTGCTCCTCTTTTGGAGGGGAGCAAGGGCTAGTCTGGAGCAACCAGAGCAGCAGTGTTTGTTGTCGTGGAGCGTCGTGAGAGGGCCACTAGCCAACGGGCAAGCGACCTGGACAACGCGGTGAGCAGCAAAGAGCAGAAGGGGCCCCACGCAGATCTCGTGGATGCAGGGGGGCTGGATTTCGGTGCTGGAGCTGCTCAGGGTCGGGGCTTTTCTTACCCCAAAGCACTCAGTCGAGGGTCACTCGGTGGTCGTGCTGGACAAGCGTCGTGCAGTCTTTAAAGATGGCCGGTCCCTCGAGGTCTCGTCACACCCACGGATCACAGCTGGGCTGATGATGCAGGTTGAGGTCAGAGGTGCCAGGGAAGCCGGTTCTCGTCGTGCTGGGCAGTCCTGATCCGGAGGAGAGACTTAAAGCAGACCGCAATGCTTGGGTGGTGCCTGCTGCTGCAGGGTGACTACTCCTTAGTCACAAGGGAGAAATCTTGAGAAGAGTCTTGAGTTCCTTTCGTGGAAAGTCGGTTCAGGATTCAAAGATGATCTAATTTGGAAGGGGGCCAGTTCCTACCTTTATCCTGAAAAAGGGGGCTGGCACGCGACTAAGTCCTGCCCTATGGGTGGGACTAGGAGGGGGGTGGTTACACCCCTCTCCTTTGGCGGGCTTTTCCCCAGCTCAGGGTCTGGTGTGCCCCTGGAACTGGTTCAAGCCGGCCTATGCATAGTGAGCACCGGGGTGCCACTTGCAGTCACCTTCCTCTAAAGCCTTGCCTACCTAGGATACACAAAATCCTGTCTGGGACGGTGCTGGCACCGCCCCTGACAGGAAACCCTTTGTCCTTGCCTCCTGCGCTGGGAGGACTCCCAGCAACAGGAAGGCAGACTTGTGTCTCGGTGGCAGCATCCATTTTGTGGAGCTAAGGCTCTGTCTGACTTTAACCGGGGTTACAGGTTACCAACATGTCGTGTCCCTCTAGAAAGGTGGAATGCTAACCCCGTCGCCAGAATTGGCGAGGGGTTAGTATTCCAATTCGTATGACACCTTACTCGACATGTTTTGATAAAGCGATACCAGAGTTGGCATATAACCGCGAGGATTATAATGCACTTAAGAGTATATGGTATGCGATATCATGGAAACGGCTAAGGGATGGATCCCGAAAGCCGCAGACAGGCTCAGCTGGTGCCAGAGCACTATCTCACACGATTCCAAGCACTCTGCCTTCAGGATTGTCAAGGCCTGCCATAGGAGTGACTGATAGGAGATCTGTGTGCCCATTTAGGTTTAGATATAGGAATACTATATCTACAGCAGAGGGTGAGTACACCACTCTGCCTCAGCTGTCAAGCAGCCAGTTGTGTCTGTTTGGTTAGTCAGCCTAGGGGTGGCATATTACATGCTGCAGCCCCTAGGAGACCTCTGGGTACACCTCAGCCCTGGATACAGGGACTTAGAGAGGGCCCAGTGCCAATTCAGTACCTGGGTACAATTTTAAATAGAGAGAACAGCTAGGCTGTGGGTCTTATTAGCAGGCACACAGCCAGGGAAAGTCGTAAACCAGTGAAGCAAAAAGCAAAAATCTGGGTGATCATAGGATTGCAGACCCTACTCTCCTACACCGTGTTCTTGGCGGTGCTGCAGGTGTGCCGGCATCGGTGACAGGTGAAGGGTCCATGGGTGTCCGCTGGTGATGCTAGCTTGCAGTTGTTGTTGCTGCCTGGGTTGAGTGCGTGGAGTGCTGCTGGGTCGTAGCATTGGCGGGGCGGAGGTCCAGGGTTCCTAGTGCTGGTCGCGGACGGATCGCAGACGGGCGCAGACATGCTTGCCTTTGACGCTCCTTCGGTGCACCAGCGGCGCGCCCGCAGCCCGTGGCCGGCCAGTTGCCGCCATTAAGTAGGGGTCGGGGAGGGAGGAAAGAAGGGATAAAGAAAATGAGAAAAAAAGCAGAAATAACGCACAAAAGAGCAGAGTTGCAGAAAAGAGCAGAAAGGTGAAAGATAGAAAGGGTAGAAAAAACGAGTGTAGGAGCAGAGGGAGAGAAAGGGAAAATGGGCAGAAATAAGGCACAAAAGAGCAGAGGTGCAGAAAGGTGAAAGATAGAAAGGGTAGAAAAACGAGAGAAAACGAGTGAAGGAGCAGAGGGAGAGAAAGGGAAAATGGGCAGAAATACGGCACAAAAGAGCAGAGATGCAGAAAGGTACAGAAAGGTGAAAGATAGAAAGAGTAGAAAATCGAGTGAAGGAGCAGAGTGAGAGAAAGGAGACAGAGGTCCACTGGACCACCAGGGATGAGGCGCAGGGAAACCTGTGGGTGGAGGAGGGCCTCGATCACCAACACTCAAGAGTGCAGGGGCAGGTGCACCTCACTTAATGGTGGAGCTGCGAGGGTGGGAGAGCAATTTCACTGACAATGAGTCAGTGGTCTTGCTCGCCTGTCCCCGCAGTGGCCGCCATTAAGTAGGGGTCAGGGAGGGCTGGACAGCTGGGAGGCAGGAGCGGGGAGGGGAGCTGGATTGGGCCGGTCGCACTGGGGGGGGAGGGGCCGCGGGGGCAGCAGCGGCGGGGAATGCTAAAGGGAGGAAAGAAGGGATAAAGAAAAAGGGAAAATAATCAGAAATAAGGCACAAAAGAGTAGAGATGCAGAAAAGAGCAGAAAGGTGAAAGATAGAAAGGGTAGAAAAAACGAGTGAAGGAGCAGAGGGAGATAAAGGGAAAATGGGCAGAAATAAGGCACAAAAGAGCAGAGGTGCAGAAAGGTGAAAGATAGAAAGGGTAGAAAAACGAGAGAAAAGAGACAGAGGTCCACTGGACCACCAGGGATGAGGTGCAGGGAAACCTGTGGGTGGAGGAGGGCCTCGATCACAAACACTCAAGAGTGCAGGGGCACCTCACTTAATGGTGGAGCAGCGAGGGTTGGAGAGCAATTTCACTGACAATGAGTCTTTCCTGTTACTAACACAGCATGCACTCTCTCCTAAACCTTTAGATCAAAAATACGCATTACAACATCAGGTTCTCAAAGAATTCAAAAAGAACTTGACAGGTGCAAAACTATTGTGCAAATAGTACACGGACAGAAAGCGACGTTTGGCTACTCCTTACCAAGTGGCCCGGCAAGTGTGGTGATCCACCAACACTTACTCTTAAAATGTCCTCGTAAATTTCACCCAATCTCTATTCTAAAACTATATCCGAAATCCGCAGTATGCCTGTCCTTACCGGCTCACTTAAAAATTCACCCTACTTTTCATGTGACCCTTTTAAAACCCACTTATCCAAACACTCGTCTCCTCACTCCTCCACCTCCAGTGAGTGCTGAGGATCACTTAGAACATGAAGTAAGTTCTATTTTAGATTCTCATCAAACCAGAGGCACTTTATGTTACCTGGTAGCTTGGAAAGGGTATGGCCCACAGGCATGCACCTGGGATCCACTATCTCATGTCCATGCTTCCCAACTGTACAGTATATTCCATCAGCATAACCCGCTCAAACCCTGCCCTATCACTGGGCCTTGGAAGGGGGTACTGTCAGGATCCATTGGACTGCCCACCACCTTCCGCCCTCCAGCAGTAGTGGGGGTACTATTCAGACTGCCCATCACCATCCGCACTCCAGCAGTAGTGGGGGTACTATTCATGGTGATCCCCAGGGCGCTAGGTACATTTCTCTAGCTTCCATCCTACCTAAGAAGACTGCCTGTCAGGTGGGGAATCCTAGCAGGTTCTCAATACATGCCTCTTTCCCTTGGTTCATCCTATCTTTTACCCCCTATGTTCACAGAGGAAGAAAAGCTGGCTTATATTTCTTCAATTCTCTGCTCTTATATGTGGTGGTGTTTTCCTTATCTTTATTTCCAGGCCACTCCAGATCTCGACTCAACAATATCCATGACTCAGCAGCCTCCGTGACTCAACAAGCCTCAGTAACTCAGCAACCCCCATGACACAGCAGCCTCCATGACTCAGCAACCTCCATGACTCAGCAGCCTCCATGCCTCAAAAAGCCTCCATGACTCAGCAGCCTCCATGACTCAACAAGCCTCCAAGACTCAGCAACCTCCATGAGTCATCAGCCTGGCAAAAGGTATTTAACTCTCAACCAGGCTCATCTTCAGTGCTTTGCATTAAGTTTCCTTTTGAAGATCCTGCGGTGTGACAGCTCTTCTCTGCAGGTGCTGGTCGTACGAGACCTTTTCCATCCTTGCTGCTGCTACTCGCAGATAAGTCTAAATCCTTCTTGGGCTACATTTAACTCTTGTGCTCATTGGAATTCAATTGTTTTGACTCCCGTCTCATTTCTGGTTATCGGGTAGATCTTGAGTTAACTGCGCCCAAAACTCTTCGCAGTCAGAGACTTCCTGACTTTATTTCATATTTAAAAGTTCCCTATTGTTCCCACTCAGCTTACTTTATGCAACTTGCATGGATTTTGGTAATTTCCTCCTCATACCATTTATGTAATTTGTGCATAGTTTTTGCTGATCGAAGTGTATATTATTATTGCAGTGTTTATTGTTATCCTGTAAAAACTCAGTTTTTTTCGTGAAAAGAAGGTCATGGTAAAGCTCTCTAGCCTTGGACATACTTCAGCTGAAGGATACAGATTATGTTTTATCTCATTGAAATAAGAATGTATTGTGTGCTTATATGTAATATTCATTGACCCATTATTGTATGAGAGTGTATTTATCTTTGGCACAATATTGTGTGAGTGTGTATTTATCTTTGATGCCATATGGTGTGAGTTTAGTTCTGATTTACTCTAATCTTTCTAAAAGACCTCTTTCATCGTGACCCAATGCAGAAGTTTATGCATGAGATATGTCATTGATTATTTGGGTTCTTATTGATGTCTTTTACTACTGCTGCAGGAGCTGGTCTCCATACTCATTCCTAGCTCTAGTACAGATTTTTCAGATTGTTCTGTGACACAGGGTTTGTTTCTCTACCAGCATGAACGTGCACCAATTATTGCTTTCTTTATTTTAGCTTTTTGTTTTAACTTAATTATGTTAGTTTATTGTTTGTTCCCAAACTCCCTTCCCTTAAGATTATCGAATGAGCACTGGTGTCTCTGGTTCAGTGTTTGTCTGATGATTTCTGGGATTGTTGGGGTCTGCAATTCCAGCTGAGAGAAGAATGTGTTCCAACGTTCCTCTTCCCAGATTGGTTCCTGATTCCAGCTCGACCTGGTAGACAAACCAGATTACAAGGCTTGGTGAGTATTAATTATTTATTTTGTTTGTGTTCTACAATGTTAATATTTTATTTCTGAATAGCAAGCTTCTCACACTCAAAGGTAAGTTATGTTTAGTTTACACAGATATATTATTGTGCAATCCAGTTTCTAGTTTTTGCTAGGCAGGTGCTCAGCACTACCTAAGCATAGTTGTCATTGGCTTTTGGTTTGGCTGATTAATTAAGAAGACATTGTAGACTGTTCTACTGTCACTACAGTGAATCAGTGAGTAGTGCATTCACTCTGTGACTTTGTTTTTGTAGTTCGTACTGTTCCAAGTTATTTATTTCACAGCATTGCGCAGTATGCAACTATGCATTGCAAAGAAGGAGACTGAGTTGATCCATCAAGGGATATGAGAAATGGGAATAGGATTAAAGTACATTCACTGCAATGCATTAGTTTAAAATGCTTTTGTTAAGGAAATTCTGACTAGGTATTTCAGGATCAGTATGTGCAACTAAGTGATATTCAGTAGGCTTTAAAGAATTGCTGTGGGGGATCTGTTCTAGAGAAGTCCAATGTTACTGCGCTTGCTTGTCATCAAAAATATGTTCAGATTAACTGAATCACTAATCTATTTTTTTTAATTGTCTTCATTTCTTACATCAGCACCCAAGGGCAAGAAGAGGGACATTCAGGAGGAGAAAGGGCAGGCAGTACCTGGTCAGCTGGCACCCACTACCAGTAAGTCCTGTTTGTTATCATTAATATTTCCCTAATGTTAGGCTTTGGGATTGTTGTGGGCTTAGGGTAGAATCTTGGGCTTTGGGAATGTTGGTGCTGTCTGTCATGAAATTGCAGGCACAAGTAAGTTAGTATTATAAAAATATTCACCAGTTATGACACAGCTACTTATAGAGGGATGAAGGCAATACAATACCACACTTAACAACCAAATAAGTTGGTCAAGTTATTAGTGTAAATGTGGTGCACCGAACCAGGAGTACAACCCCTCTCTACTACAACTTGAAAGCAACTTTCAAAACAACATTTATCAATAGTGGTCCAGCACTCACAATATTGTAAACAATATGTCCAGTAAATGAGAGTTTGGCATATGTTCACCAATGATTTATACTGAAGGTACATCTGAAAGTATGATTCACTACGTAACTCACTGCATCTGACAAAAGTATCTCAGTTCAATTATTCTTTATTCATTTCCTTCATTTAAAAAACTCCATTGAATAGTGGGTATAGTAGACAACCAGTTTTGTCCTACATGGACTTCTTCAGGGCTCCAATGTGTTGACCCGCGAATACGCCAGAGACATTTCTTGAAATTTTGGCACACAAACTCAAATTATCATACTACACAGAAGGATTCAATACTGAAAAATCTCAGAACATATTCCCAATTTCTAACAACAGACTTTTATACACACATTTGCTGTGAGTGGGTGGGTTCATGGGGCCAGTGTGGACTATTGCTTAGAAGATCCTGAAGTAAGTTGATGTTGCTTCCAACACATTTGCCCCACCAACTGTGGCATAAATTGATGGTGTAAATTGAGCCACACCTCAATAAATCACACCCCAAGAGAAGAGGCTTAGGGGTTTGATGAATGGATGAGAAGGAGGAGTTGAGCAAAGGTTTGCTGAAGACAAACACTACACATGGACAACATTCATCTGGGAAATGAGCAGCACATCATTTGACATCAATTTGTTGTGGAAGGAAACAAAGCAATGAGTATGACAGAGAATAGATACATTTAGTGCACACAGTCCTTTTTTCCCTGAGAGCCAAGTTATCAGATATCTAAATGTTGTGTCTTCTAAGTTTGGGAGTGAACCCATGCACCCAGTTCTCCAAATATGATTGTCAAAAGAAAAGTTAAAATCTATTGCAAAATTAGGTGGTGCATCTACATCCTCCTTGGGAATGTCCACTCTTTAGTGCTAGTCTGGACTGGCCCGGTAAGTAAGCAGGAGTGTTGTTGAGCTTAGCTTTTGCCTTTCGTTCATGCAGGAAACTAGAAGAAGGCCTGTGGATTGTAAAAAGTATATTTTAGAGTCAAGGAGAAGGAAAGAAGGAGGGTAAGTTTCATTAGCAGTGTATCAAGAGTACTCAGAGGCAGAGATAAATAAACAAGAGGGGGACTCAGAGTTTCAGTTCAACACACAAATGCCACACGCGCACACACTACACATATGTACACACACACACTCTCACACACCCCCCCCACACACACACACAGCAGCATTTCATAAAACACCTCTCTCTATTTAACATAGCTGAGTAATAGGCTTTAAAATCTAAGTTTACCTTAGACCTGAAGCAATAACGTCTTGCTTATAGTTATTGATGAGGTAGTTCCAAAGTTATTCCCTCATCCTACTAAGTCCTCACTCCGAGTAACTCAGTTCCAGACCAGTCATCATCATGCGCAAGCAAGATAAACGTGTAGTGCACTGCTATTGAGCAACGAGTAGAGAAACAGAATTGCAGTATTTTGCATAGGCTTTGTTTGTTACCTTAAGTGACTATTCTGGTCTTTTAAGAACCAGAAAAAGGCAGAGGACCCTGCTAATAAATCAGACTAAATGTGAACGGGCTGATTAACTACAGGAAAAAAATGTTCACCCATCGCTCAGGCCCCAAGCATTTCAAATCAATAACCACCTAAAGACATTTCCTGAATAACAGTTCAACACACCAACCCTCACTGTCAGTCTCCACATCAATCATCACTTGTGATCAGTTGATAATCGTATTACTTACTGGTGCAATGGTTGCCTGTTCGAATCCAAGCATGGTGGAAGGTGAACTGTTTCCCCTTAAATGAATGCAACAGATTGGAATTTGGCAGTTTTGTCAATCAAATGGTTGTCTGGGGTAGCCTTCCCAGATAGTGCTAAAAGCAAAAAGGGTCATAGTAGTGGGCAATGCAGGCTAATTAATGTGTGCAAACTAAGTTGCTGAACTCCAATCTCCTCCAGGGAAAAAGTATCACAATTCACTCTGGCCCCAGACATTGCTAATCAATCAATAAATCAATCAGGGAATTTTGTATCGCACAGTTACTCACTGGAGGGGGTTTCAGGGTGCTAGGGTCGAGGGGGCGCCTCCACAAGTTCCCATGTTACAGTTTAACATTCCACCTCACTGTCTGCTACCATCACAAGAATCATCAATCATCATCATCAATCAAACAGTCACGCACTCACCATTGCAATAGTTGCAGCTACTTCTTCCAATCCAAGCATGGGTACATTAGGTATGAGGTATTAATCTCTGATACTGGCAACTCATTGGAATTTGGTATTGACGGGTATTCTTGTAAATATTCAATGATTTTCTGGGGCAGAACTTCTAGTGCTAAGTGATTGAAAAAGGCATAGACAATAGGCATGTGAGGGCCATGCCTATTTCATGACATTTTTCCCACTCTCATGAAGGAATTGGGGAGGCTTCTTCAATGCAAACTGGTCCAACTGCATTCTGGCAATATATGTGACAAACAAAATGGTGGTGCAGCATAAATCTTTCCACTATCTTTTTTTTTACTAAGATAGAAGTTTAACCGCATGCGTGCGGCCGCGATTTTCGCACTGTGCGGCTTTTTTACAAAAGCCGCGTTACATGACGAGCTGAGCTTGTCATGAGCATGCGAGCGGCGCAACTCATGACGAGCACAGCTCGTCATGCGCATGGAAGGGGTTAACAAGAAATAATTCAAAAGTTCTATGGGGCACTGACATTCATTTTTGAGAAAGTAGAGTTTGTCTTCAAACTCAGGTGGTTCAACCAGAGGTTGATTAGCTAAAACATTTGATTAAATTTTGGACCAACCAACCGCCTCCTCCTGTGCTGCTCTTTCAGGAATGGTGTAATTGTGAAATACAATTTTGGTTTAGTTTGATCATAGTCTATCTCTCTACATTTAGAGGCAATAAATGGCTCTTCCTTCCATAAAAAACACACCAGCTGAACTAAAAGCATGCTCAGAATACACACTGGTGACAGAACAAGCCAAAAATGTTATTGAGCTCTGGCTATTTGCATATCTTCACATAACTATACATCAATGAATTTTGAATATACATAGTTCTCTTTGAATCATCTACAAACTCCTGGAACATCATGTGAACGGTCATTGGTACTGCCACTTGCTCAATGTAATGTAATGTAATAGCACATTTGTAGAGTGCAAACTGTCACTCCGGGGAACATCATGACGCTAAATGGAACCCAGGGATGAGAAACTAAAAGCCTGGTTGACTGCTGACTGTATGAGAAGGGACTCAGATCAGAGTTTTGCAGAGAGTGTCCGATGGACTGAAAATCCAGGTTTTTAGGACTGTCCTGAACTGGGACTCAGATGTAATCTGGCAAAGCTGTGGAGGAAGTCTCTTCCATGCTGTTGAGCCTATCACTGCAAATGATTATCCTCCCTTCGATGCCAATCTGAAAGCTATTTTTAACAGATTGGCATTTACTGATCTTAAACTTTGGGAAGGAATGTAACGCTTAAAATGTGTATGAAGGTATTGAGGGCCCAAAGAGTGGAAGGCCATAAAAGTGATAAGAAGAACCTTAAAAAAGGACCTGTTTATGGATTGGCAGCCAGTGGAGTATATCTAGCGCTGCTGATGCAGATGACTTACTGAGCCACTACAGTACTAGTTATGCTGCAGCATGCTGAACCATTTGTAGCCTATATAGGACTGATTTATTAGTCCCTACCTAGAGGCTATTACAATAATCCAGCCTAGATGTAATATGGGTTACGGTCACTGTTTGCCTTGCTGAAAAGGGAATGAGGTCAAAAAATGTATTTTGCCTTTTTTTAATATAGAAGCTGGTTCTAGCCACTGCCAAAGATTGCTGTTTAAATGACAGAGTAGTGTCAAATGTTATTCCCAAATTACATTTCAGGTGGTTAGTATTCATCCAACTGAAAGTTGCAGTAAGGCATTTATGGAAGTTTTCTTCTGCCTGTGTGGTGTTATTCTCCAGCACCATGATTAGCTGCGTGTCATCCGCATATGAGATGGGATCTATATTAAAGGACAATATCAGCTTGATCAGTGGAGCCATATAAGCATTAAAGAGGGTCTGACTAAGACTTGATCCCTGAGGTACCCCTGAGAGAGGTGCTTTTTCTTGTGACTTGTATTGACCAAGTGTGATCACTTGCTTGTGATCCTGCAGGAAGTTCTTTATCCACACCAGAACAATACCAGAGATGCCAAAGGATGCGAGGCAGTCTAAAAGGATGGCATGAGAGACCGTGTCGAAAGCAGCAGACATGTCTAACAGTACCAGTATGGCTCTTTTTCCCTGATCCATAGCTGCTTTAAGGGTTTCAGCCGTATACAATAATGCAGATTCTGTGAAATGTTGGGCTCTAATGCCGGACTGATTGGAGTGAAGCAGATTTGCTTTCTCCAAATATGTTGTAAATTGCTTATTTGCAAATGTGTCTGTCATCTTACACAGACTTGGTAGGAGAGAGATGGGGTGCAGATTGGACAGAGTGGCAGGATCTGCACATTTTTTTCTTTTCGAGAGGCTTTACAGCTGCAAGTTTCCAGTCTGCTGGAATCTTGGCTGGAGAAAGAGAGGAATTTATTATATTGTTTATATTTGGGTTCACAATATCGATGAGAGTGTATAATAATATTGGGGGAGAGGGATCAAAAGGGGAGCCAGATTTAATAACCAGAATCCCCTGGCACGATTCTTCCAAGGAAATTGGTTTGAAAATTTGCATACAGACTCTGTCCAGACCTGCAGACAAATCATTATTAATCAAGGAAAGAATAGGAGGGGGGAATATATTTTTGTAGTATATGAACTTTCTCTTCAAAGAATTCTGCAATATCATTATAAAGACTCCACGCTAAGGATGCCTGGCCTCCACCTTGGGGGTGCCCAGGAGTGGACACCTCACAGGGAAAGCCAAGTTGGGTTCCACAGCGGTATTCGTACAAGCGCCTTGAGACCCTTGCGGGTGAGTAGTCCGCTATACAAGTATCAATTTACATTTACATTTACAGAGTGGGGAATCTCTTGTAAACTTTTAGGGATCGTAAATTGATTGACTATCTTGAAGATCACTTTATGGTTTGCATTGGTGGTTTTGATTGCCTCGGTATAATTGGCTTTTTGGTGGTTTTAATCAGAGCATGATATTTCCTGAGGGCAGCTTCAAAATTATTTAGCTCTATCTCATCATAATTTCGGCACCATCTCCGTTCTAGTGACCAGACATGGCTTTGCAATTTTGTCAGGGCTGGTGAGTACCATGGGGCAGAGGGCTTCTTATTTGATCTGGTATGATGTGGAACCGGGGGAACCAGCCAATCTTTCAGGCTCAACCTGTTTTGCCATCGCTACTGGACTTGAGACCTGCCAATTGAAACCAATAAAATGCAGAAGTTGGGTCCAGTCATTCTGTTGTTGTTGTTGCTGGTGTTCTGGTTGATGGTGTTGTTGGCTATTGTGAGACAAGACCACCCTCTCTCGAAGATGAAGGCTGCACCCCAGAACTGTGGGTGGGACTTGAAGTTCTAGCTGTTTTCTTCCAATTCTTCAGCTTGCTCTACAATCCACCTCTTGTATTGTAAAACATCCCCTTCAGAAAAAGGAATGAAAATGGGCCGAATTTATTTGTACCGTGAATCACGTTGTCTGGTACAGATGTACTCTTTGGATCTGATGAGGTGATGTTGCAGCCATGTATTACAAGCCTTGTGAAGGAATAAGGTCTCAATCAAGGCATGTGCTTCTGTGTTTTCATTTAAACCTGCAGGGGCAAACCTTCCAGGCACCTTCTTTACCTGGTCCACTAGGAGATGAAACAATGGGATAGCTTGGCCCATCGTGCTGTCCTCCTTGCTAACGTCCTGTGTGAAAACTGCAAAAGGGAGTTGCATCTGTGTCAGGTGTTTGACTAGGCCCCATTTGTCTGCATCCATGGTCATAGCTTTTCCAACTGCATCCCCTCCTCTTTGAATGACATGGTCATTTATCTTTTTGTACTGCTCAAACAGATGTTGCTACATGTAAAAGTTTGACTTTGAATGTGTTGGCACCTCCTGTTGCAGGAATTTGACTGGTGCTCTTTTATTACCCTGAATAATCTGCAGCTGGTTCCAAGCTTTAAAAGAAGTGCTGGAATTATTGTAGATTCTTCTGCAGGTGGTTAATATGTTGCTAACTGTGGCTTATTTTTTGAGGAAAATCTTTCAACAACAAGTTGATGCAATGGGCCATACACAGGACCCTGAAATAGCCTCCATCTGACTTGGCCTTGATTATGTTACTGCCATTGTCCGTGGCAAACAATCTAATCCTGAGAGCTCTGGAATGCAGTCATTCATACACCTTGCTGTCAAATTTTTCAAAGATGTTTACAGCCAGATGTGATTTCTCCATGGAGAAAATGGTCACTGTTGCATGCAGCCAAACACTTTTAAAACTTTCTTCAGGACCAAAACCTGCAAATATTTTTTGTTTTACAAACACAAAAATGATCTAGTCTGCAGTGATGCAAATGTAGTCAGTCACCTGACAACTGGTCCACTTGTTTGTTGTCAGGTGGATAGAGTGAACAACACTTTGCTGAAAAGCTTGTCCAGCCAACTGCGGTACAAAAGGGGGTGGTGATGGATGGAGCATCTGAATCAATCAAACACCCAAACCCAGTCAAAAGATCTGGGTTTAATCCATCACCATTCTTTAGCCCACTCTGCCACCCCACTTCAGACAACTGCAGCACATCATGCTGCAGCACTGGAACAGCAACTCTAGCAAAATAGGTCTGACTTGCTACCTTCCATTTTGGGCAGATGGCTGCTACATATTTTAAGAATCACACTCTTTCCACAAACGAAAAGAAGAGGAGGTCCATTGCTAACATTTTTGCCAGCTTTTCGTTGTACAAATGGGCGGTAGCGTCGTTCGGCACATAGGGTCCCTCCTACCTAAACATGCCCCTAATTATAGCCTGGATTTTGTTTTATTCTGCGGCCACTGACACAGGCATCTTTCAAGAAGTAGATGGTGGTGGCAGACGAAATGTTTATCGTGGTGGTGCAGTCACAGTATCCTGTGGTGTCTCTACTTCACTCAGAGTCTTCATGTGCCATTGTACAGTTGCAAAGTGGCTGACTCTGCTTCCAAACTGCTGGGGTCAGGGCTGATTTCTTCTTCCTCGTCATCATCTTCCACCGTCATTGGACTTGTAGTTGATGTTTCCTGGCTCTCCTCGCCACCACAACCATGTTCAGTGCATTTTTAAGGTGCTCCTTCCACTGGATTGTGTGATGGTTTTTCACATGAATCTTTAGGTCTCAACTACCATAATGTGTACCAGGCTTTCTTCGACAGAAACTTGTGCTGCAAATGCTGCATACTGCAATGTGCTCCCCCTCTTTACTAACTGTAAAAAAGTTCCAAACTGGGGAGGAATACTTTTTAACTGTGCCACTACCAATGCCTGAAAAAGAACTAGAGATAGGTGGGAGTTGATTGCCTCTCTGATTCTCGGGAGGTAAGGGTTGGAGCAGATCTCAGCTGAGGTTTTGTAAAAATGGGAGCTGGTGGCGGTGCTACCTGTACAGCATACCACAGGTTTGTTAGCAATGTCAGACTCCTCTGTGTCACCTTCCACTTTGACTGCCTAGTCATCATCAATTTCATCATCATCCCCTTTCATGAGTCTAAATATTTCATAAACTTTTCTTTCCCCTTGCATGTCATGTTGTCTCCTCGACTCTGCTGAGGGCCACTCATTTCTCTATCATGATGAGGAGCCAATGATTCTAAAAGAGGGGTTCTTGCTCCGAAGGAAGCTCAACTTCATGCTCTGCTCCAACATCAGGCAAAGGTAGCATTGCTGGCTGTGGCTGCTGTCCACTTTGCTCTGTTTCCTGAAACAATTGTGTACTACTTTGTGAAAGGGACACATTTGATTCAATATCATTACTCATTGGCATGATTGCAGTGGCTGAATTACTGATAGACATGGTCTTGAATTTAGGTTCGAGAGGCGGTGCTCATGATTCAGGAGTGCTGCTCTCAGTTTGCTTATCGGAGGCCAGTGAGGCAGGCACAAGTTTGCCTAAAAAGGTACTGGTCCGCATGCCAGTGGTAAAATTCTACTTCTTCTCCTTCCCACTGGCCACTTCATTGGCAACACATTTCTTTGGGCCCATCTTGAAGCTGTCAGTTCACACTGGCACTTATCTTCACATGCTAAATAGATGTCTGTGTTTTTCATAATCAGTCACGCATCAGATCGTGCACAGACCTTCTGTCTGGCAGTACCCTGGGTGATGTTTCTTCTCTTGTGCACCTAAAAGCAAAAAAGCAAGAAGAACCTCAGTGAAACATGGCATTGTTGTAGTTCAATTAGTAGTACAAACAAACAATATCATTTAGTGTGGTTACTTAAGTTATTATAAATAATTAACAACACAGTGTAACTATCTATTCATAAAGCCACACATAAACTTGCATGGTGTACACTCATACACCATGAAAGGAAGGATAAGAAAGAGCGACCACAACAACATACAGTTGTAACTGTTTGCTTTATATGCATCATGTTGCAATGTGGCACTCAGGGTTGGTAGAGATGACAATGGATTAATCCTTAGAGAATGAATGCTGTTGTGCACATACAGCAGACATGGGAAAGATGCCGGATGTTAGGAAAATGTAAAAAAAAGTACATTACAAAAAATTGAAACAAACAATAATCAAATCAAAATGTTAAAAACCTACAATTAAAAATATTTCAATAAAAAATGTAACTTTAAAAATTTAAATTTAAAAATAAAAAATTAAATATATATATATATATATATATATATTCACTGAAAAAACCATAGGTTATAGACCATATATAGTTAGGAATTAGCATTTAAAAAACCTTATTTTACTCACACAAAACCATTGAAATTCCATATATAGTTAGTTGCACTAACTATATATCGCGCACCCGCAATCCACTGCTGATCATGTCACATATTACATCATTCATGACATAGTCAGTGACATCACTGATGACATCACTGATGACATCTCAAATGACATCACTGATGACATCACTGATGACAACATCCAGTGACTATGTTTCTGTAAAGTTAAAATATGTCTTACATATTGAAGAATGAGTGGATGTATAAGTGTCTGGATGAAGGATTTAGTAGGTGCATGCCTGACTGTATGAGTGAGTGATTAAATGTGTCTCACTGAGTGCATGGGTTAGTGACTAAACTGTCTTAATTTGTGCATCATTATGTCTGTTGTTCTGTAAACTGCTGCATGTGTTGATCAGTAGCTATATGAGTAACTATATGGGTTATTGATTGGTTGCCCAAGTATTTGTATGGGAGACTGAGTGTGTGTGTGGGTGGCTGGGAGGTGTATGACTCTGTGCATAGATGTGTGAGCAGTTGATTCACTAGATGTATGGGTTCAAAAGTGCATGTGGAAACAGCTGTATGGGCGGTTGACTGTGTGCATGAGTGTATTGGTGAGTGAATGGATATCTCAGTGCTGCATGTCAAAGTAAGTACATATGTAAAACACAGTACATGTGAGAGTTGACATATATAAATAACTGTGCATAAGAGCCAGTGAATGTGTGAGTGGCTGTATGGATCACTGTGAACTTGTATCAGGGATTGTATAATAGAGTAAATATGTGTTAGTATATGTTTGAATAAGTAAGGTGTGTATAACTGTATAGTTGAGGAAATGGAGGTGTGATTGATTCTTTGCATGACTGACTAGGTGTGTGAGTAACTCCATGGATGAGTGACAGTCTGTGAGTGTCTGTTTACACTGAGTGTATCTAAGGTTATATTAGAGTCTGAACAGGTTCATCGTTTTATCACATGAATGATGTCATCAGTGATGTGATCAGTAATGTCAAATGAGATGTCATCAGTGATGTCATCAGTGATGTCATTTGAGATGTCATCAGTGATGTCATCAGTGATGTCATTTGAGATGTCATCAGTGATGTCATCAGTGATGTAATTTGAGATGTCATCAGTGATGTCATCAGTGATGTCATTTGAGATGTCATCAGTGATGTCATCAGTGATGTCACTGACCATGTCATGAATGATGTAATATGTGACATGATCAGCAGTAGATTGCGGGTGCGCGATATATAGTTAGTGCAACTAACTATATATGGAATTTCAATGGTTTTGTGTGAGTAAAATAAGGTTTTTTAAATGCTAATTCCTAACTATATATGGTCTATAACCTATGGTTTTTTCAGTGAATTTTCAAGGTTTTGTAAATGCTAATTCCTAACTATATATGGTCTATAACCTATGGTTTTTTCAGTGAATTTCAATGGTTTTTTAATAGCAAATATCATAAGCTGTCGAATGTCAAGTACGTGGTAAGTGAAAACATTTTCGTGTTTATGCACACTGATCTGCTTTGAATGGTGCCCCCCCCCCCCTCATTCCTATTAGGAGTACTCTCACTTTGCAGATAGTGAAAGGTAGTTAACGCAGGCCTTTGCCCCCGTTGTAATCCGTCGTGCCTGATTCTCTCTCCATTTGATTGATTGTTATCCAAGTATTTACTGTTTTAGAATTAGTTCTCTTTGGTTCATTCTCTATTTACAAACAAACACAGAGTCGCAATACTCTGTTTAGTCTTTGCAGATAACGAAAAATCGTGTAAAAAAAAAGAAAAGGAATCGAGTAAGTTCAGTAGGCCACTAATGGGATCTCTTTTTGACCTCGCTAAAATAGAAACATTAGGAACAACCCCTCATGACAAATACAAAACTAGTGAGATGAACTGAACTCCACACAATGATGGCTGCAAAACAGCTCGGCTCCGCCACCCACCCCGCCCAAAATAACGATAAAGAGCGGCTGCCATGATTGGTTGCGGAATGGCCACAACGGAGCTACGAAATGGTGCTGCTCTCATGCTAACCCCAGCTTCAGTCTGAAACATCCAGAAACACTGTAGACTACCAATTCGATCAGTTCCGGTAGCGCCCCAATGTAACCCGGTAGAGAAGAACTAGCCCTCCCCTCTTTGACTGATGGTTCTTGTTGCCTGTCCCTTCTGTTGTCATTTAACAGAACTATTTAGCCTGCTGAAAGGGGTTGTGTTCCGACCGCTGGTTGGTGGAGACATTTTGACTATATTCTGGACCTGCGTTGTCGCGTAATGCGTCATATGACGCGCCGCGTTAGCGCATCCGGAAGTCATCCGGGGAGCGCAGCGCGTAACGTAAGCATAACAAGTCATGTGACTTGTTAATAAAACTTTTCATTGGTTCATTTTACTTTTCTTATTGTAATGATGAAAGGCTTGGTCATATCACCTAAAAATTACGCTTTTCATTACTTCCGAACATTATTTTTTCTTAAATATATGTTATAATGTTCCAGGCTAATGTACTTTCCCGGAAATTTTACAACTGTCCTGCAAGTAAAATATATTCTTTTTTCGAGAAAAAGAGCGTTTCTTCGTCCCATGACGGAGCCGTTGAGCAAAAGAGGGTCGACCTGCTGTCTTAGTCGCCGATACGCCTGAATATGAGATTCTTATCGATCACTTTATGTTGCAGGAATAGAAAACACAACAGCCCTTGACCATTTATCTTTACTGCGTTCCTTCGTATTATACCTTTTACCCTTCATGTAATTGGTCTGCTTTATTTCACTTGCCTTTTAATGATTCTAAAACAGTGACTATTATTAAAAACTTTACCAATGTATATACTACTACCATGTTTTCTTTTAAAAACCTTTATTGTGAAAATTTCATTATACAAATACGAGCCTATAACCACGTGGGCCTGCCACGGAGCAAACTGTAATCGTATATGATGAATAGACATTTACACTGTAGAGGAACGTAACGGGCGGGCCATTAGGTTGCAAGAACTAAGGTGTCTAACAGTTACGGAATCGGTGGACGTACATTTTATAATTAAAATACGACAGGGCCAGTTACAATAAAATTATCTAGATATACATTTGCGGGCAAGTACCATGGGTGACGTTAATTCGAACTTTCAACAGTACAGTAATCAATAACACATCAGAACTTAATATCAATAGGGATGTCGAAATATTCAATCAATTCTCGTCCCCTCCCGCCATGTGCTTCAAAACTGCATACATATCTCGTGATTTCAAGGTTCTGCAACCAGTACACAACAAGGAGTTACGAGTCCCATTTATTCCGGCGCCATTTTGGGCGAGGACGGGCAGGTCCAGGATATAGTCAAAATGTCTCTACCAACCATCGACTATGATGATGTTCATATGCTGTATTTATTAGAGTAACACTCATCTGTCCACATGAAATTAATTTACCACAATCTAAACATGTCATTTTAATCTTTCCAAAGTTCTTCTAAATATTTGGGACCGTTTCCCTTGCCTCTGAAGCTCTCAGTGCCACTTCTTTGATGAATGTACTAGCAGGTCAGGGGTTCTCCTCCAAATCTCTCTTTTATGCAGCACTATAATTAATTGGTGCCACCTCTCCATATGACGATGCATGGTATAGTTACCACAACTATATTTTTTTTCGGTTCCTCTGGAGAGTTCATCGTGGCAGATGAAGCGTGTAACGTACCGGGCATTTACCTTTTTTTGCATGTACAGGAAAGGAAAAAAAAATCGAGCGTCCGAGTTCTAAGGTGTCCCAGGGCCATTTTAGTGGACCAGGCCCAAATCCAAAGAACAGGCCGCCATTTTGAGAGTCCTCTTGCAGCCACCTGTCGCTGTAGCATCAACAGCAGCCGAAACTCAGCTGAATTGCAACTGAAACGGTAAAGGGGCGCCCCACTACAGCAGACGAGCCTCCACCTAGGAAGGCCCATTCACGCCGGCTCCCCCCCCGCCCCCCCCTTCGGGCACCCCACGCCGTTATTCGGAGCAGTATTGTAGGATGGCCACACCAGTGCGGCAACTTGCTAGACATCACCCCGGTGGTAACCGAATCTCAACGCCTTGTGGTGTCTTCTATTCAGAAAACATTGTTATGCTGCCTTCGACCTATTCGCCGCAAGTGCGCACACAACTCAACTGCATAGCTTGCTAGACACCACCTCGGTGCCATCCGGATCTTGGAATGTCAGCGCCTTTTGGTGTCTTCTCTTCAGAAAATATTGTTGCGCTGCCTTTGGCCCCATGCGCACATCGGTCCGCAACTTAGACATCACCTCGGTGCCATCCGGATCTTGGCATCTCAGCGCCTTGTGGTGTCAGTCAGAAAATATTGTTGCGCTGCCTTTGGCCCCATTCGCACATCAGTCCGCTACTGACACCATCTCACAGGCCAACAGGGCGCCCCACGCCGACTTTTACCATTGTAGGATGGCCACACCAGTGCCACAACTTGCTAGACACCACCTCGGTGCCATCTGGAACTTGGCATCTCAGCGCCTTGTGGTGTCTTCAATTCAGAATATATTGTTGCGCTGCCTTTGGCCCCATTCGCACATCGGTCCGCTACTGACGCCATCTCACAGGCCAACGGTGCGCCCCACGCCGACTATCAGCATTGTAGGATAGCCACACCAGTACAGCAACTTGCTAGACATCACCTCGGTGCCATCCGGATCTCGGCGCCCCACTGCAGATGAAGTGCCTCTCAACTATGAAACCACCACGGTGACATCCGGATCTTGGCGCGTTGTGCTGCCTTCGGCCTATTCGCACATCGGTCCGCTACTGACGCCATCTCACAGGCTAATGGGGCGACCCACGCCGAGTTTCAGCATTGTAGGATGACCACACCAGTACAGCAACTTGCTAGACATCACCTCGGTGCCATCCGTATCTTGGCATCTCAACGCCTACTGGTATCTTCCATACAGAAAATATTGTTACGCTGCCTTTGGCCCCATTCGCACATCGGTCCGCAACTTAGACATCACCTCGGTGCCATCCGGATCTTGGCATCTCAGCGCCTTGTGGTGTATTCTCTTCAGAAAATATTGTTGCGCTGCCTTTGGCCCCATTCGCACATCGGTCCGCAACTTAGACATCACCTCGGTGCCATCCGGATCTTGGCATCTCAGCGCCTTGTGGTGTCTTCTACTCCGAAAATATTGTAGAAAATTTTGTTGCGCTGCCTTTGGCCCCATTCGCACATCAGTCCGCTACTGACACCATCTCACAGGCCAACAGGGCGCCCCACGCCGACTTTTACCATTGTAGGATGGCCACACCAGTGCCACAATTTGCTAGACACCACCTCGGTGCCATCCGGATCTTGGCATCTCAGCGCCTTGTGGTGTCTTCAAATCAGAAAATATTGTTGCGCTGCCTTTGGCCCCATTCGCACATCGGTCCGCTACTGACGCCATCTCACAAGCCAACGGGGCGCCCCACGCCGACTTTCAACATTGTAGGATGGCCACAGAAGTGCGACAACTTACTAGACACCACCTCGGTGCCATCCGGATCTTGGCGCGTTGTGCTGCCTTCGGCCTATTCGCACATCGGTCCGCTACTGACGCAAACTCACAGGCCAACGGGGCGCCCCACGCCGACTTTCAGCATTGTAGGATGGCCACACCAGTGCGGCAACTTGCTACACACCACCTCGGTGCCATCCGGATCTTGGCATCTCAGCGCCTAGTGGTGTCTTCTATTCCGAAAATATTGTTGCGCTGCCTTCGGCCCCATTCACACATCGGTCCGCTACTGACGCCATCTCACAGGCCAACGGGGCGCCCCACGCCGACTTTCAGCATTGTAGGATGGCCACACCAGTGCGCAACTTACTAGACACCACCTCGGTGCCATCCGGATCTTGGCGCGTTGTGCTGCCTTCGGCCTATTCGCACATCGGTCCCCTACTGACGCAAACTCACAGGCCAACGGGGCGCCCCACGCCGACTTTCAGCATTGTTGGATGGCCACACCAGTGCGGCAACTTACTAGACACCACCTCGGTGCCATCCGGATCTTGGCGCGTTGTGCTGCCTTCGGCCTATTCGCACATCGGTCCGCTACTGACGCAAACTCACAGGCCAACGGGGCGCCCCACGCCGACTTTCAGCATTGTAGGATGGCCACACCAGTGCACCTTACTAGACACCACCTCGGTGCCATCCGGATCTTGGCACGTAGTGAAGCTGCAGCAGCTGCAAATAAGCTTCAGACAGTGTTACAACCGCTGCTCAGAACTCTCAACTATGACACCACCTCGGTGCCATCCGGATCTTGGCGCGTTGTATTGCCTTCGGCCTATTCGCACATCGGTCCGCTACTGACGCCGCCTCACGTGCCAACGTATTTTCTCCGCATTTTATACCCTATGCCGCATAACAGGTCATGTGACTTGTTTATAAAACTTTTCATTGGTTCATTTTACTTTTGGTTTCCTAATGATGGAAGGCTTGATCATATGACCTAAAAACAACACTTTTCATTGGATGAAAACTTTTTTTTTTTCCCAAACGATGAAAGCCCCACCTTGTTTCTGGATGTTTCAGACTGAAGCTGGCGTCAGCATGAGAGCACCACCATCTCGTAGCTCAGTCGTGGTCATTCCGCGAGCAATCATGGCAGCCGCTCCCCACCAGAAGCCTGCAGGAGTCGGGGCCCCCAAAACTTTTGATGAATTCTCAAGGCGGAGGGGACGCTTTCGAGAATGGGGTCCAAGACCTAGCAGACAAGCGTCCGATTTCCAAGGTGTCCCAGGGCCATTTCAGTGGACCAGGCCCAAAAAGGAAACAGCCTGCCGCCATTTTGAGAGTCCTGTGACAGCCGCCTATCGCTGCACCGCAAGAGTGGGCGCAACTCAGCTGAATTGCGGCTTTTGACACAGTGGACCAAAAACGGACGGAATGGCAACTGAAACGGTAAAGGGGCGCCCCACTACAACAGATGACACTCCACCTGGAGAGGCCCGTTCACGCCGCCTCCCCCGGGGCGCCCCACGCCGTTATTCGGAGCAGCATTGTAGGATACCAAAACCAGTGCGGCAACTTACTGGACATCACCTTGGTGCCATCGTTCTGCTGCCTTGGAACTATTCGCACAACAGTTTGCTACTGATGACCCACCCCCCGCGACGCTCCACGCCGTTATTTGCTGGGTGGCAACTTACTAGACATCACTTTCGTGTCATCTAGATTTCAGCGCGTTCTGCTGCCTTGGAACTATTCGCACAACAGTTTGCTACTGATGACCCACCCCCCGCGACGCCCCACGCCGGAAATCTGGACGTTGTGCTGCGTTGGGACTATTCGCACAGCCGACCGCTACTTCGTTGTTTTTCCCTAAAAATGTTTATATGTTATTACTATTTTTGTTTTCTTGTATATATTTATAAATTATTAAAGTTTTATAATCTTACTACTTTGTCGGAGTGCTATATATTTTTAATGTGACACATAATTGTAAAAACTTTGATGTACAAAGAGTCATCCCTGGAATCTTCCGCTTCAGGCTCGGTCCCCTCCCCAATCACAATACAGGATGGTTTTCAGATAATAGCAACGCTTCTGCTGTGACGGATCTCATCGAGTGTGGGCCTTGATCTACTATAACTCCTTTGAAGAGGGGTGATTCTTTACAGCTGTGGCCATAAACTACATCTGCAGGGCTAGCTGATACCCTAGGACCAGCCTGGACAATCGGACACAGAGGAAAAGGAGTGTCAGAGGGTGCGGTAGTGAATAGGGCGAAAGGGAGGTGTCGGGCGGGCACAGGGTGTGATTCTCAGGGAAGAGCAGCGCAGATGGGGGGAGGTTTATTACCCATGCATAAGACAGAGAGCGGGGGTGACCACTGCCTGGGGGAGATGCTTGCGAGGGTGGGGAGCCATGCTAAGGATCGACAGCGTGCACAGAGTGGGTCTGGTCAAGGCATCTAAAATGGCTGCCGTGCACGACAAAAGTGTGGCATTTGAAAAAAGACAAGATGGCGCAGACAATGTTTTTCAACACTTCCTGATTTCCTTCGAATCGAACGTTAACAGACGTTGGGGCATATTACCAAAGTTAAGCGATATTTATCCCTAACGATGCTTAGCAACGATTTTTTTACCGTCAGAAATTATCGCAGATAAACCTTGCTATTATCAAGGTTTATCGCAAATACGATAAAAAACGACCGCAATGCATTAATATCGCTGAAAACTCAGCGATATTCATGCATTACCGAGCTAATGCTCTTAGCCATGTTATCCACCTCCCATTGGATAACATGGCTAAGAACTGCTCAGGGCAGGTGGTAGCTTTTGGAGATATTCGCGCTTATCTCGAATATTTCCAAAAGTTGATAATAGGAGATAGCGATGTTAGCGACTGTTTCCAGTCGCTAACATCTTGGCATGCCCACTTTGCATGTCATTAGTGATAAATATCACTCACATGCAAAGTGGGGCCCAAGATGGTCGCTATCTTCTACTAGCCGTCGCTAACTGGTGTTAGCAACAGCTAGGTAATACACATATAATTTTATCTTCGCGAAGCGGAGCGCTGTTACAGATATATATCTTGTTTTTGAACGTTAATTTCTCAAAATGCACTGAAGCACATATATTGAGACCTAGCAAAGGCACATCGGGCTACCAGTCCCTACAATTTTGCCAAGTTTCGTGCAAATCCATTCAGCTGTTCGATCCTACCGAGAGACAAGATGGCGGCCGCTACGGACTGTTTGGAATGTTTACAGACACCGGAGAGCCAATCAGCTTCGCTTCGCAAAGCTCCGTAACGCAAAAAGTACGCGAAGCGGTGCGCTGTTACAGATATATATCTTTTTTTGAACGTTAATTTCTCAAAATCCACTGGAGCACATATATTGAGATCTAGCAAAGGCACATCGGGCTACCAGTCCCTACAATTTTGCCAAGTTTCGTGCAAATCCATTCAGCTGTTCGATTATTATTATTTTTATTTTTTTTGCCCCGCGGGGCCCTTTTAAAACCTCCACATCAAACATAAACGGTCAGGGAGGATCTACTATGCCCCCTTATGGTCATTTGCCCCTTCGGTTTGGCCTCCGCTTGTCTCTCGATCCTACCGAGAGACAAGATGGCGGCCGCTACGGACTGTTTGGAATGTTTACAGACGCCGGAGAACCAATCAGCTTCGCTTCACAAAGCTCCGTTGCGCGAAAAGTACGCGTCCTGGAGCGCTGCCCGGTCCGCTGTTACAGATATATATCTTTTTTTAAACGTTAATTTCTCAAAATCCACTGTAGCACATATATTGAGACCTACAAAAGGCACATCGGGCTACCAGTCCCTACAATTTTGCCAAGTTTCGTGCAAATCCATTCAGCCGTTCGGGCTAAAAGTGAGGCCAACCGCCCTATGGAAAACTCAATGTTAAAAACACGTTTTGGGACCCCCCTTTTTTCTCGGCCCCCCCTTGACGAACCCCCCCAAATTTTCAAGGGCTACTCAGAAACAAAATGTGCCATTTTCCTGAAAATTTCAGCCAATTCCGTCCACAAACGCCAAAGTTATTAGACATAGAATTTTCAAAAATCCCATAGAGAAAAAATCCTAACTATATATACCTACTGGCGACCGCCAGTAGGTAATAAGTTAAATTATTCTCAAGCATGTCATTTATTAAACCACTTTCTCAACCATTGATGCAGGCCTATGGAAAATGGTCACATTGGCTGGACACACAAAATGACAGCCAGACAGTGCTACATATCAACAATAACAACACTGAGCAAGAAGGCATTGGGGACCAAGAAGACATGCAGGCCTATGGCAAAAGCATACTGGCTGCCCACAGAAAATGGCTACCAGCCTACATGCAGGCCAATTACAAAATCACACAGGCTGCCTACACTAAATGGCCACCAACCGCATGGTGAAACAGCAAGCAAGGAGGCAGAGCCACAATAAAGAACACATGCAGGCCTATGCCAGTGCATTCTAGTTGCCTACAGAAAATGGCATCCAGCCACATGGCAACAGAAACAAGCAAGAAGGGATGGGGTAATAAGAAAACATAAAGGTCTATGTCTAAAGCACACTGGCTGGCTATACAACATGGCCTCCAGCCACTTGGTCACAACAACAAGCAGGATGCCTGGAAACAAAAAACATATGGAGGCCTATTTATGCTGACAATACAAAATGGCCTCTGGCCACTTGGCATGGAGATCAAAGACAAATGGTGGTCTATGACAAACACACTCACAAACTGGCCAGCCAAAGGAGACATGGTAACAAAGAGAACACAGCATCAATTCAACAATTCCAAAAATGAAAATGAACAAGGGTAACATGTTTTATAACAGCACACATGCTCCGTTGGCATTACCCCACCTATGCACTATTGCATAAAAAAATGTGAAATACCACAAAACATTTTTGGGTATTTTTATCTACTACCATCCATGGACTAAACGATGTTTGAGTTCAACAGACACCACACAAACATTTTTTTATGCACCAATACCTAGTACAGGGGTTACTGCCTGAAAGGACCATTGGCAGACTAGGCCACATAGTGAATTAAATCAATGTTGCATTAAAAACATAGAGAACATGTACTTAACTGTGCAACATTTTTCCTGTACAAAATAAGAAAAAATGCATGCAAAAAATGGCTTCCAGCTAGTGCCACATGGTCACCAACAACAAGAAAACCAGCAAGCAGGCATGGCCACCATCAAAGAAGTTATTCAAGCCTATGGCAAAAGCAAACTGGCTGCCTACACAAAATGGCCACCAGCAATATGTAGAAAACAACAAGAAGGAGTCTTGGAAAACAAAGAACACATGCAGGCCTATGGCAAAAGTACAATGACTATTTACACAAAATGCCCATCAGCCATATGGTCACAACAACCAACAAGAAGGCAAGGCCACAACAAAGAAGACATGCAGACCTATGGCAAAAGCACACAGGCTGGCTACACAAAATGATCACCAGCCACATGGCCACAAGAACATGCAGGAGGCCTAGAAATCAAAGAACATATGTAAACGTATGTACACTGACTATAGAAAATGGCCCTTGGCAAAATGATAAGGGGAACAAAGACAAATGGTGACCAATGGCAAACATAAACACACACTGGCCAGACAAAGAAGGTATGGACTGGTAACACAGAAAAAAGAGCATTAGTTCAGCAACGTCAAAAACGGAAAATCACTGGGCTGAGAAATTTTGCAAAAGCACATATACTTTGAAGACATAAAATGTAAATACCCCGCCTATATCATGTGTGCATATAAAAACATGATATTCCCCAAAACACACATTTACTTTGAAGACATAAAATGTAAATACCCCGCCTATATCATGTGTGCATATAAAAACATGATATTCCCCAAAACACACATTTTGATGTTTCAATTCAACAGACACCTCAGCAATAGTTGTTTCATGCACCAATGACTAGTATGGGCCTACGGGTTGGAAGGCCTATTGGCAGACTAGGCCATATAGTGAATTAAATCAATGTTGGAAACTTAGTAAAAAACATGGAGAAGACAATGTACTGAAGTGTGCAACATTTTTCCTTTACAAAGCAAGATCATTTCATGCACAAATAAGCTAGGCCCCTACTAAAACCGCAGTCCACCCACCACAATACATTTTAAAAATTGAATAAAAGTACAAAAAATCCAGGTGCATGCCCCCAGTCTAGCAACAAACAGCCTTAAACGCCAGTTTTTCAACTTACGTGTGATATCCCAAAAACAAAGCCCTTAAATCCAATGGTATTAATGCAGCAGACAAGGAGAGTGATTCTTCCGGCTCCAAATTCCACATAAAAGTGACCATGAGAGAGACAAATAACTGGGAGGAGCATGCTGGGCAAGAACAGGAAGCTGAGTCTTTTGGGTACTTCCTTCCTGTTTGAAGAAAAGGAAAAAGAAAATGCTTCTCACACAAAAATAAACAACTCCAAAAGGCCTTTTTGGGAAGAAAATCCACTCCAAAAGCCTCTCAGCTGCATCTCACGCACAAAAGCTGTTAAAGCGCTCAGTTTGCAATCATGATCGGCACTAGATTGGTGCCGTCGCAGCAGGAAGCTATGCAAGTGAGCGTGAAGTCTTGCGGGAGGGCACTAGTAGTGCAAGAAGTCTTGCATGCACTCTCAAGCAGCCCGACATTGTCTTGGCACTTGTGAGTGAGTGCAAAACAAAACTCAAGGTCGCAAACAGTAAAAAACCTCTGATTAACACACGAAAGGCTGAATTCTGGAATTCCACTTTCCTCCACAGAGTGCCCACATTCTGTCAACTATATGAGCTGAGTTTTACCCCCAGGCCTACTCCCTACGCATACAGACTAGATTCTGATTCTAGAATACCAAATGGCTGGAAACTGAATATGGCTCCGCCCTTCCAGGCAATCCTTTAGTCCAACCACCATTGAAGCTCGGTTTTTGTCTTCATAGTTAGAACAATCAATAAAAAGTTACTCCCTTCTGAAAAAGGTGGATCTATAATCACTGGAGCACTCTGTACTGAAGAGGAGCTGGATATATGGCTTGGATAGAGGATGGAGGAAGCCCTACTATCCTGGCCAGTGCCATCAAGGACACTTTATCTTTGTGAAGGGTGGAACGGATCTCCTTTCGGACTGTGTGTAACTTCTATGGCGGAAGGGATAGCTAAGAAGATAGGGAGTCAATTTGAAATCCCAGGAATTCTATGAAATGAGAGGAAATGAGGATATGTTTATTTTAAATGATGATGAAGCCTAGGTCTTGAAGTAGCTGGAATGACCAGTTAAAATGATGTACCAACAATTAATCCTCTTGGGCCCTTAACAGAATTAAGTCTCTGTAGATAATCAGACGAACACCGCTGGAGTGAAGACTCTCAACTTCTGGGTGAATGACCTTAGTAAAACACCAAGGGGCAGAAGACAGGTCGAAGGGGAGCACTTTGAATATGTACCATTGATCGACTCACACACTGGAGGAATATCTGTTGAGGGTGAAATATAAGAATGGAGAGGTATGCGTTCTTCAGGAATTTTGATTGTCCTCAAGAGCTAAAATGAAGCAACGTTCTCCTGAACTCTTCTGGAACAGAAACGTGCAGAAGTAACATAAGAAAGATGACAGAACTGACAGCCCAAGGTTGGTCTTCTCCCCAACTTTTTTGCCTGCCTTTCTCCATTTTTCTGACTTGGTATTTACTGGTACTAGGACACTCTGCACTTCACCACTTCTAACCAAGACTAAAGTGCTTGTGGTAATATTGGTTCACACCAACTGGCATATTTAATTAACTTGTAAGTCCCTAGTAAACAGGTAACCCCTCTACCCTGGGCCCGCAAATTAAATGCTACTAGCGGCTTTGCAGCATTTACTGTGTCACCCACTAAAGTAGTCCTTTGGCAATATCTCAGGCCTGCCGCTGCAGATCTTGTGTGTGCAGTTCACACTGCCATGCCACTCTGGCAAAGTAACCCGTTTGGCAGACCCAAATGTTCCCTTTTTATACATATAAGTTACCCCTAATGTAGTCCCTGGACAATCCAGAGGTCAGGGTTAATGCATTTAGGAGGCAGGCCATGTATGTTTAACCCCTTCGATGCTTATGACGGAACGGTTCCGTCATGAGCGCCGGTTGGGCTGTGCTTATGACGGAACCGTTCCGTCACGGCCCCAACCCGTTTTTTATAACCTTCAGCACAGCGCGAAAATTCACGCCGCGCTGAAGGTGTTAAGTTGTACATGTTTTGGTAGTGAAAAACCCCCAAAGTCATTATTCACTGCTGCAAGAACTATGACTCCGATAGGATAGAATTGGGATTACCTTTTTACATTTTATACATTTAAATTTCATTTGGGAAGAAATAAAATCAGGAATTCTGGTATCTCTGGATTCCTACTTTAAAATCCTAACTTGTTGGATTTTAAACTACAATTTGGGAGATGCCACTATATACAGCTGAAAACACCACTTCAATTGCCAGCACTGACTCTATTACGGTATACCTTTGTTTTTATTCATGTCCAATGTACTTGATAGCAATGATCACCATTTATTATTTCATACATCTGTCAATGAGATATTATTCCAATGTTTCACAGAAAAAAATATGAACATATCACAATTATACATTACAAAACAAATCTCCCACCCCACAAAAATCAAATTCAGTTGCAATCATGTACACTAAACATCATATACATTATAAAACAGTTCTGAACTTGGATGCCCGAGAGGAAATACTCTTTGTAAGCATCTACCACATGTATGTAAATTCCTCCCTACTAGGCCTATTAGCCTCACAGTACTGAGCTGATTGGGAACTAAGGAGTGACTCTGTTGATATTCAATACCATCTGCCATATGTCTCAACACTTAATATTGTTGTGCACTTATTCGCCGAAGATGTTTCAACGGATTTCAAACCTTTATTATTTTGAGGTTCTCATCAGGACTCAGAACTGATATCAACTCTCTTCCATTTCTTCAAAGGAGATGATCAAACTTTGAAAAAAGCCCTTCCCAATAGTTTCGACCTCTTCCGCAGTTATCTCATTTTTTTTACCCATGGCGCCACTGAATGTCACTGATATTGAAGTTGGTGTGCTGTACAGTTGTCTTCAGTGATGTGATATTGATGGCAGAACTCCCCACTGAAAATTGATCCAGCACCTGGGCTCCATTGTATAAGCATGCGGTTGTACTGGAATTGCAGAGGAAAGAAAGATAAAGCTTTTATGCCCAGACTTACACATTTTTGGGAATACCCTCTGCCTGTTCATACAGCTGGTACATTTGTGGAGTGCCAGTGGCGGTTATTGTGATACAGATGTGGAGTCTGGCAAAGAGATGTGAAGCCACTTGTGCACAGCCAACAGCTCAAAATGCACCTGGTAAAAGGCCCCAATGAAAGACATTGCTGTGTCTTTTGTAGTCTGCCATACAGTGTGAGCAGCACAGTGACACAATACTGCACACAGTTGTATAGACTTTGCAGAACATAGACTCAGGCATCCGAGCAGGATGGGTTGCAACATGTCTGAAGTAATAACACTTGTCCTGTGAAGGAACCATTTGTTAGGAACTGTAGTGCAGGGAGAACCTTGACACTGCAACAGGCACAGTTTTTAGGGAGTCCTTAAAGTTGTTAGTTGGGATGATATTGTAGTGTGGTCTAACCCTACTATTATTAGTGGATCCAGTTGTGGACTTTACTAATGGTGCCTCTGCCTGATAACATACATACTGTGACTTGTTTCCCAGAAAGAAAAGTTGAAACATTATGGATGACTTTTATTTATCCTGTGAGATCACATATAACCAGCACAGGTCACTCAGAGGAACTTCCTTGTAGTGTTTTCTGCTAGAGTTGTTAACTAAGACATGTGTGATGAACATTTTGTACTTGATTTTGCTTTCTGTCTGGCCATTATCCCTTGACCCATACAGTAAACCCCAAGTTCTTAATTAACTACAGCAGTGAACAGAGCATTTCTGAGAAGATGTCAGTCTCTGTGCTTGCTGACCCCTTTGTTAATTGGCATTGTGGCCTGTTGCATGGTGAGTGCAACCATGAATCTGACCCTGGGGTGATCCATATCCCATGGACCCCAACACTACTGTCCGGTCACATGGAGATCATACATGTATTTAGTCATCTTACACAGTCTAACTTGGTTCAGAATCTCTGCCTTGCAAACAATAACCTCTGCAGGTGTTGTGAATCTGAGTTCTTGTCCTGGATCCTCTTGAGACGTCCACATTTAGAAGTGATCATCTCTGTATCCACTGGTGCCTTTCGGCTTTCAGCTGATGGCCAAACCATTTAATAATAAACATTCAACCTTTTTCATTCGTCTCCTGTGGTTTGTTTTCACTAAGAGGCTGAATGGCCAAACAAGTGGCCACTAAATCAGCACATGAAAGTCCTTAAGGGTTTATCTACATACAGAGTGTCTTGATTGGGAGGGGGTGAGACAGCACTGAATCACTTTATAAATAGGCACCAGAGCCACAGTGTGCAGATTCTAATAAAAATTATTGTTGGACAAAGATCACAACACAAAGTCTATGAGGAGAAAGAAGGAACAGATCAAAGTGAAACATTCATTTCAAGTCTTCAAACTTTGAATATACCTTTGCCACTGTGTGTTGTTTTTTCCTGCCGTCAGCCGGTTGCTGGATTCCTCAACGAATGATACATTGATTTTTAGCCAGATTACAGTTTATTTTCACGAAGACCTGTCTAAGAAGAATGTCCAGTTGGACCTTGTTGGTGCTCAGTGACTTATATTTGATATACATCACTCCAGTGCTGCTGATCACGTTTATTGACGCAGGTGAAGCTCGTGAAACAGTAAACCACAGCTGTGTCTTAGAAACAGCCGATAATCCAGCAACAAGAAGAGATGGGACCCTGATCCTGGGTGCAGTGATGCAGTTTGGAAATTATGCTACAAATCCAGTACCCGACTTTGAAACAAAACCTTCCTTCAAAGATAACTACGTGTATGTATTGTATCTCAGACTGATGTCTGCTTGTGTTCATATGGGTGTCTGTTACTAGAGCATCACTTTGAAAAAGTGTTTATGTGTTAGAATGCTAGATGATTAGTGGAAAACATTTTATTAACAAAAGGAAACTTCTTCTGAAGGATTAGTGAAGTGCAGGAATAAATTAAAAGTTTACATGAACAATCCAGAAAGTGCTAGAAATTGTTGTACAAAGGAAATAAACTAAAACTTGGTTATATGTGCTACCAGACAGAGAAATACACCCTCCTTCCTGCTATAGTAGACAACCATAAGCCAATACTGCATTTCCAAATTTACATTGTTCTCCAAAGTATATTTACTGGATGTATGACGTTACAACGCATACTTTTACAACGCCTACCTTTACAACGCGGTTTTGTACCACGCATACCATTACAAGGCATAGCGCTTTGGGGTGCTGGATAGTGAATAGTTTAATTTACTATTCCAACTCCAGTCCCCGTGGATAGTAGGGAAGGTTATTGGATAGCAAATTAACCTATTCCCTATCCTAGAGCGCCCCCCAGAGCAATGCGTTGTAATAGTTTGTGTTGTAAAAGTTGTGTTGTAATGGTTGGTCGTTGTAAAAGTTTCATTGTAAAGGTTACATACCATATTTACTCTTCCTCATAAAATAATTTATGATACAGTTGAAAACTGCTTCGCTTGGCACTTGCCCTCTTAACTGACCTTTGTACTGTGCTCAGTTATCCACTCACTTCCTCTATCACTCACTCTCTATTTACCTTTTAGCTCATGTTATCTTTTTGCTCACCTTTTCACTCTCTCTCATCCCTACATATTTTTGTTCATGTTATCCTCACTCTTCTCTCTACACATTTTAGCTCATGTTACCCTCTGCTCCCTCTATCACTTACTCTACACTCTGAATATGTTATCTCATTTTATCACCTCCTCCCTCTATCATTCACTGCTTCCTCTATCATTCACTCTCCTTTCTATACCCTTTAGTTTGTGTTATCCTCTCCTCCCTCTATCATTTAATCTCCTCTACCGTTTTTAGTTTGTGTTTTCCTTTCGCCCTTTTATCACTCACTCTCTTCTATAGATTTTTATCTCATATTACCCTCTCCCCATCACTCACTCAGTCTCGACATCTTTTAGCTCATGCTATCCTCTCCTCCCTCTCTCTCACACCCTCCTATATACCCTACAGCTCATGTTAACCTTTTCTCCATCACTCAGAGTCCTCTATACAGCTTGTAGTGCATCTTATCCTCTCACACCTCTATCAATCACTCTCCTTGCTAAACCTTTAAGTTCATGTCATCTTCTTGCTCACTTTGTTACTCACTCTTCTCTCTATACCTTTTAATTCATGCTATACTCTCACCACCTCTATCACTCACTCCTCTCTCTACAACTTTTAGTTTATGTTATTCTCACCCCCTCTGTCACTCACTCTCCTTTCTAACTTTTAGCTCATGTTGTCCTCACCCTCTCTTTGTCACTCAATCTCCTCTTCTCATCTTTTAGTTCTGGTTATCCACTGACCCCCTCTATCCCTCAATTTTATTTGCGGTATTTATAGAGCGCGACACTCATCCCAGGGGATATCACGGCGCTGTGAACCACGAAGACTACTAAAGGCATGAACTGAGAGGTTACATTTTGGGAAAAAGATGTGTTTTCAGTTTTTTTCGGAACTGAAAATAATTTGTGGTGTGTCTTGGGTCGGTAGGTAAATCATTCCACCTTTTTGCTGCCAGGTAGGAAAAGGCGCGGCCACCTGTTCTGGCTTTGTAAATTCGTTTGGGTTTGGCCAGGGCTGATTCACTCGACCGTAGATTCCTGTTGGGGACATAGAACTCGATTCTCCCTTGAAGAATTGTTGGGCCAGTTTTATGTAGGGCTCTGTGCGCATGGCTAAGCAGTTTAAAGGCAGACCTCTGGCGCATCGGAAGCCAATCTACTTCTAAACCTTTCAACCTGTTTTATCCTCCCCTCCCTCTGTTTCAAACTGTCCTCTCTAAGCCTTTTAGTTTGGATTATGTTCCCTTCCCTCTATAGCTCACTCTTCTCTCCACAACGTTTAGTTCCTGTCATTCAGTCCTTCCCCTATCACTCACTCCTCTCTCTATACCGTTTGCCTCATGTTATCCTCTCATCCTCTCCATCAGTCACTCTCTCCCTACTCCTTTGTTCATGTTATGCTGTCACATCTCTTTCACTCACTCCCCTTTCTACACCTTCTAGCTGATGTTATCCTTCCACCCCCTCACTCACTCTCCTCTCTATGCCCTTTAGCTCATGTTACCTCTTCTCCCTCTCACTCACTCTCCACTCCCAAAATGTTAGCTTATTTTATCATGTCTTCCCTCTATCACCTACACTCCTCTATACACATTTCAATTTGTGTTTTCCTCTCACTCATTCACCTCCACAATCTTTCAGCTCGTGTTGGCCTCCTCATCTTGTATCACTCACTCTCCTCCCTACAGTTTTAGCTCAGGTTACCCTCTGTTACCACTATCACTCATGCTCCACTTCTTTTAGCAGGTTATCCTCTCCTCCTTCTTCATTGCACCACTTAGCTAATAATTTCCTCTTGCTCCCTTTGTCACTCATACTTCTCCCTTCAACTTTAAAGTTTGTTATTCTCTCACCTCTGTCTATCCCTCACTGTCCTCTTCCCTCCTTACCGCTGCTATTTCTGAAGATATTTATGTATTTGTTTTTTTATGCATTTTAAAGTTTTATGTCATGCTCCTGTACCATAATGAATTGGTGCACTTTGCAACCTGTGAGAAAGTACAACCGTAGTGAACAATAATGACAAAGAAAAACAGAGCACTGAAGCCAAGTTAGAACAATTGTGTTCTGGGATGTCTACCAGGTTTAGTGGGTGGCACGGTTGTTCAGGTGCAACCAGGCGAGGTGAGATTCAGTCACTGTTGTTTTCTCAGTGTTTGCAGACTTGATGCAGTTCATAGTTTGCAGTGAGGGAGTATCCAGAAGGATTCAGCAGCACACACACAGTTTAGCTCCTCTGAGATCTTAAAATTAGAAGTGTCAAAGAATAGAGATTTAGCGGCCACATATGTTAAAAAGTTAGACATGTTAGGAGTGCAGAGTAGTAAGTTATGTTTCTGATTTTAAATATAATCTTTATTTGGAGGGAATACAGTGGATTTCTATGAGAACTGGTAATGGGTGGTTGTATTTATTAGACAAAGACGAATAAGTTATACCTTGAAGCTAGGGGGGGATCTGAGGTACACCAGCCAAGTTTCTGTTTCCAAAGCCAGGCTGCGTGGGGAAAAGTGCAAGTGTAAAGGTTTTTATCTAAGCTGGAGCAAGAACCTTTATTGATTATTGAAGAAGTGATCCCCGGCTTAACAACATGTATTAAGCACCTGAGGTTAATCAATTGCTTCTTCTTTAGTGCAAAACATTTTCACGTGGTTGTTTTTTGGCGCAAACTTCACGAGGATAATAAATCTGCTTCCTCATCTCCTGCTATCCTCGCATATTGTAGTAGTAATTCTTTATTTAGATATAAAAAAAACATGTCTTTAAAAGATTGCACAAAACACATTGTGTACTGTATTATGAATAAAAGATGATAAAAGAATAAAATGTGGCCATAAGCGTGCTAATTAAACCTTTTGATTTGTAAATTAACTCTCCCCATTATCACAGGTTCTATTAAAGTACATGTTCAATCTTGTCAATTGTTGGACTTGGCCCGCAGGGCAGGTTCACCCCTAAACTTTTTGCTTTTATTTGTGACCCTGTGTTAGTGATTTTTGGGTCTCTGCGCACTTTTCCCTGGGTCCCAGAGTGAAAGTGCGTGCGTGTAGTATGGCTGGCCTGCCCTCCCATAGGAATGCATGGGGAATGTGTGTGTCCCTGGTAGTTCCTGATGCGTGGGGAGTGCAGGCTCGAGTTTAGTATGTGTAAACTCGTGAGAGTGAATGCTGCGAGATGGTGTCTGCGGCATGTATGTGTCTAGAAGGGAAGTGCTACTTCTGGACATTGAGATATGTGTGCAGTGAGGGTGCTGGAGCGTGATTGGCTGGAGCTGGCTGGCATGCCAGGCTCCAGGAAGTCTGGATGGGTCTGCCCGGTGGTGAGTGGGAGATTAGCATGAGTGATGTGTGGGAGGAGTGTACCTGTGTCCTGGATGGGCTGGGTTTCCCCACACAATGCTGGCTCCGCCCCCCTGTGGTGTGTCTAATGACCCTAGCCTCCCCAGTGAAAGAAATGGGTGGTTGGGCCATCAAGAGTGCTCCAGAGCCAGCTGCAACTGGATTCCCCTGCACCCTTAGACAAAGGGATTTTACAGTATAAAGAAGGGGCTGTGTCCCCATGAATGTGTTCTCTTCCAGGATCCTGAGGGGGCTGTTGCTGCTGCTGCTGGGCCAGAGGACCGCCACTTGGGGTGTCTCCCTGCCTGGAGACCCAGTGTGCTGGCTCTGGGCCCAGCCTTGCCCCCCCTGCCTACCTGGAGGACTTTTGCTGGACTTCTGGGCTTCCAAGTGCCTGGAAGCGCTTGATTTCTCCTGCAGCGCTGGGAGCGCTTTATTTTGACATATAGCGCTAGGAGCGCTTCACTTTTCACCTAGCGCCTGGAAGCGCTGTAATTCCTGCTAAAGTGCTGGGAGCGCTTTCCTTTTCCTTAGCGGCTGCCCACGCCGCAAATTACCATTTATTTTGCCCCTAGCGCACATTGGCGCTTTGGCACCCTTGTCGCGCCCTGAGCACTTCATGCTCGTCAGCCGGTGCCCACCCGGTATTGTCCCCGGATCACCGCCGCAGCCGTGGGTCGAGGAGAAGCCGGGGAAAGCAGCCGCCCGCCTCCCGCCCGGGCCGCGCTGTGATTGGTCGAGCCGGCCGAGCCCCCGCCGCATCACAGAAGGAGGAGCGGAGGGCAGGAAGCAGCCGGCTGTGTCCATCCGAGGCTCCCCGGGGGAGAGAGGAACCCCCGGACCTTCACCAGAGCCTGAGAGTGCGGCCCACGGAAGCGAAGGGAGGGGCGCCGGGACACGTTGTCGGTGTCCGCCCCCCCCGCCCCCTCAGCAGCGCGACCTCGCGCCCTTGTGTTTAGAGCCTGAGAGGCTCTTGGGGGCATTTTCCCTTGAATCCAGGGTCCAGGAGGGACTCCAACGCTGCCCACTAGTTCTTCGAGCCCACGAGAAGGCTCCCCCGCCCGCCTCTTAGTTTGTTGGAGCCACGAGGCTCCAGGGGCAGCATCTAGTTGTTCAGAGCCCAGAGGGGCTCGTGTGGGCACTACTTGAGTCTTGAGTCTAGGAGGGACTCCCACACGCCTGCCCAGAGAGGCTCGAGGCACCCCCAGTGTTTCTAGGTCCCCCGTGAGGGACCCCAACAGCCCAGTGAGGCTGCATCTTTTGTTTGAGAGCCCAGAGAGGCTCTAGGGGGCACATCTTTGTTCTGGGGCACAGAACCTGCGAGGTTCCCACGTGTGTAGCCCCAACACCTTCATCACAGCTGCCCAGCACTTTGTGGGCAACTGCCACGTTTAGGCCCTGACATTGGGACACAGGGACTGTCACAGGTGGTGACTTATCTAAGTTTGGCGCAATTGTGTGCGTTAACACCTCTGAATGTATTGTGATGCATCATGTGTTTTCCCTTCTTACACCTCTGAATGAATGTTATGCATTGCATCATGTGTTATGTTCTTACACCCCTACAGGTATTGTGATATGTAGGTGGTTGTTTTCTCCCTAGTACAGGTGGTGCTAGTGAGGTCCTGTTACCAGTGATTACTGGTTGTGTGCTCTATTTTTATATTGTGTGCTACAGTAATTTTTTTCTATGATCTAAGAAGTGCTAAGTTCTAAAAGTGCTGATACCCCTGACAGTGGTCCAAGTGGCCCTGTCCTGTACAATATCCCTTGTAAATTCCGCCCGTGCCTGTTGGCACAGTGTAACAAGATGTGTGTTTTATCTGATGTATATTTATTATAATACAAAGGCTATTTTTATATAACCTTGTTTGGAGTCTCCTTTGTGGTGGGCCTTTGGTTGTTGTTGCTGGGGTGCGTGCGCAAATACTTAACTTACATCGCATCCAAGTTTAGCCTTGCTGCTCGCGCCACGTTACCTAGAGGGTGAGCAGGGGTTATCTTCGCGTGTAACTCCCTTGCCCTGACTTGCGAGTGGTGGTCTCTGACTGACTTTGGCGAAAGCCCTGGCCAGCCGGGGATCCCATTTCCAACATCAATCAGCTATGTGGCCTCAGCAATGTCCGTTTTATCCAGGTTGCGATAAGCATGTTGAATGAATTTTGACAAGTTTATGTTTAAAACAATATTATCTGGGGACAGAACAGCGATAATGGCATGCCTGCAGGTCCGAATACCCAGCCTGCTCCATTCTGGCTTGAGCAGGCTTCTGCGCTGGAAATTAAATGAGGGGCAGATGCAGAGCACATGCAAGATTGTTTCTGTTGCTGACCTGCATCCTCTGCATGTTGTGTCTTCCTTCTTACGATGCCAGTTGGGTAGATTTTGGAGAAAGCGCCAATCTCCCAGTCTTAGGGCAATCAGACCGCGTTTTAGATAAAGCGAAAATGTCGTGGCCAGGTAGGCGGCAGGGGTCAATCGTTTGTAGGAGTTAACTACCGCCCAGGAATGACTGCGTTTCGTGACAAGGGCTTTGTCTGAAGCCAGAGATTTCAGTCTTACACATTTTTTGATTATGTTTTTAAAAACAGTCTGACTGGGGTTAAGAGCCCAAAGGTCGGCAGCTGACATTTGATGGATATAATCGTTCAGAAGGCGCCCGAATGTTCCCCCTGGATTAGACTCGTTGATTCCTTTCCATGTTAGAAATTCTAGTGTGCCTGGTTCAGCCTGTCTTAATTTATGACATAGCTTAAGGTAAGTGCCAACGTTAGAGGCTTCATAGTTGGTTAATCCCAGCTCTAACCTAATCTGTGCCGGGGAAGCAATGCTCGGTAGATGAAGTACTTTTCTGTAGATTTTAGTTGTATGTTTGTTGAGGGCAGTGTTCATTTTGCCTTTGAAAATCTCTATGCCGTAAGATAGTGTTGGCCCAATTTTAGCTCTAAGGACTTCTAGTAAAGGGGCAAAGGTTGGGCCTGAGAGTTGCTTCGATAGCTTGGCTAAGGATACCACTAAGGCCGTTGTTTTAGCTGAAATCACACTGCTTTGCTTTGAGAAGCTGCCCCTTGCGTCCAGATGGACGCCTAAGTATTTGTATGATTGGCCAATCGAAAGGTTTGTTTTGTTAATTGACCTACCACCGCCACTGTAATGTTTCTTGCCAAATGGGACTATCAGGGTTTTCTCCATGTTAATTTCTAGCTGGTTGTCAGACGTGTATTGCGAGAGAGCAGCAAGGAGCCTTTGTAACCCTACTCTAGTGAGGCTAAACAAGGCCAAGTCGTCGGCATATAAAAGGTTACATAGTGCCGCACCTCCTATTTTGGGTGGATGGCTATTTACCTTGTCTAGAGTGCTTGACAGGTCGGCTATGAATAGGTTAAAGAGAAGAGGGACCGGCACGCATCCCTGCTTGACACCGCGTGAGGTCATGATTTTTCGCGAGAGATGCGAGCCGGACCCTAGCTTCACTCGAACCCATGTGTCAGAGTAGAGTTGAATAATTGGGTTCAGTATTTTATTTGGAATGCCCCACTGAGTCAGTTTTTTCCAGAGGGCCACCCTGGGCACTCTATCGAACGCTGCTTTAAAATCGATAAAGCAGCAGAAAACCATCCTGCTTGTTGATAAAGCTTTGTCGATTATAATGGAAACTGCCAGTAAATTTGTCATTGTTCCTGAATTGGCAACGAACCTTGTCTGGTTTAGAGGAATCAGATCGTGGTCCTTTACCCAATGCCTTAGATCCTCCAAAATGAGTCCTGCAAAATGTTTTTCCTCTATGTCCAGTAGGGCGATTAATCTGTAGTTGTTGGGCTTGGCTCGTGATCCAGATTTGTGGATGGGATGAATTATTGCGCCCCGCCATGAGTCCGGGATTGTCAGCGTTCGCAGGGTGTAGTTAAAAAGGTTTAATAACACCGTGGACCACAAAGGGATGTCCGCTTTGAATAACCTTTGTGGCAGGCCATTCGGGCCTGGTGCTCCATCTTGTCTCCCTTTTGTAACTGCTTTGGTGACTCGTTCCTCGGTTAGGGCGTATGCAGGGGTAAGTCCCCCGTTTGTGTCCAAAGAGATATTCAGTGATTCGTCGTCTGCGGTCCCGCATCCCCTAGGTGGTCTAGAGCTGTCGTGGTTATCTTGTGCCTGGAAGTGAGCTGTTAAGTATGTTACCCATTCTGCTTCCTGGATGTTTGCAGAGCCAAGGTTTGTTAGATTTAGGGTGGTGCGGTTAACAAGAGACCAGAATTTCCTTGTGTTTTTTTGCTTGCTTTACCACACCAATTTTACCCAGTATTGGTTTTCCTGATCCTGTTTCTCTTGGGAAACTGCCCTCCTGAATGCTTTTTGGGCATGGTGATATGTGGCAAGGAAGGCGCTGTTCCGCAGGAATTTTAAAATCAGCCTCAGTGCAATGTTCCTTGCTCTCTTTAGTAGTTTAATGGCGGCTGAGGTTGCGGCCCCTACTGGGGGCGAGTAGTTTGAGCTCTGTGCAGTCGCAGGATATGAGTTGATCAGGTGGAGGCACAACTGCGACCAATTCCATATCGGGTTGGCTTCTTTTTCAAGACTGCCTGTTATGTAGTCCTTGCTTGCTTTTAAAACACTCTGACTATTGGTTTCATTCCATTTCAGGCGCTTGAGGTTTTCGGTGTGGATTCCCTTCTAGGTTATGGGAGCCGCTTTATGGAGTTCCTGGTTTGTAGTGAGAGTGGTGACCTGGGGCCTATGGTCGCTTTCGGACCGTGGGTGGATGCAAAAACAGTTCAGTTTAAACAGTAGTTCTGAATTGCAGATAGTGAAATCTAAATAAGATTTTTTTCTTCCATTCGACCAGGTCCAGTTTGGGGGTGAGTCACTTGTTGTCCTTCCATTCACTACCAGGTAGTCTGCGTTATAGAATCTCGTCACGGAGAGCTCACCTAATATGTTTGGGGCTTGCTTCGGAGATTTGGATTGAATCAAGGCCTCGATGATATTAGTCATGTCCGGCCCTTCCGTGTCTGCTGCAATCCCCTGAAATAAGTTTGTGTTAAAGTCTCCCGTAATGATGCTGTCCGAGTTGGGATGTTCGGTAGCGATGTCGTTCATGATTTCGCACAGTCGGACCAGGTGGTCTTTTTTTGTACGGGTGCTGGGATTAATGTACACATTGACAAGAAGGATTGGGCGCTGCCTTCCGCAGGGATTGATTCTGACCCCAAGTAACCAGTCTTCTTTGAGCGGGAATTGGTTGAGAGCACCTTTTAGGTTATTTGTGATGTATGTGGACAAACCGCCTTTGGGATGGCCAAATCGGTTGTCCCTGAGAGCTGGCTTCCAAAACTCGATGTATCCTTCTATGGGACAGCCATCTGTCACCCAAGTTTCCTGTAGGGCGATTGCTGTATGTTTGCACAGGAAAGCCATAGTGTCTTCGTTTGAGGTTTTTTGTTGAAGTCCACTGATGTTCCATGAGCACAGTGAGAATGGAGACTGTCCCTGCTTGGCGTGTCTTTTGTGCCATATATCCGCCGCTGAGTGGGGTTTTCTAGAGGAATTGTGTGTTTCTGCAAGTATTTCCCCCGCTGGCGGTCAGTTTGAGTGTTTTGATGACAGGATTCCTGGCAGCCACCCCCACCTATAATTGGATTCTTCATTGACCCCGACTTTTTCGGGCCCTTTTGGTTTGACGTCGGCCCCTGAAGCATTTTTTAAGACCGAGTAGGGTCTCGCGTCTCCTGTTGTTTAGGATGTTGACAAGTAGTTGGGTGAAGTCGGCTTTGTTAACAGGGAGGTGGGATACCCAGGGGTGGAATAAGGGTACACTCTGATTCCCCAGTTCCGCAGCGTCGGCTTCTCTTCAAGAAAAGCTCCTACCCAGTTAGCCAATGAAATAGTCACCACAGTGACCTCAGAAGGTTGATTTCCTCGGGGGGAGAGGAATTCAATGGATTCAATATTGTTTGTGGCCAGTCCAGCTAGACCCGGGATTCCTTCTGATAGTTTTAGCAGGTTAGATCTGTTGAGAATTTCGTGCCGACCTTTTGATTTATATTCGGGGGCCAGTAGAATCTGATGGCAAGGTGGATCGTTATTGATTGACTCTGGGACAACTATAGGCTTGATCTTGAAATTTTCGACTGTCCTGTCTTGTTTGAATTCATATAACTGTTGTGACAGTCGTTGTGGGGCCCTCGTCAAATGTGAATTTTGACTGGTCGCAACTTTAGGATCGTTGCAGATGGTTTTAGAGTAATTGATTCTTGGCTTTGCGTTTTCTTTTCCCGGGGAAGTGAGAGCCATCGATGGTCTGGGGTTTTCTGGTGTTATCTCTGGTGTCAACTTAGGCTCTGTTGCACTTGCCGTGGCTGATCTCACCTTTGTGATTTCTGTGTGATCCCTGCCCACGATTGTTTCTGGGGCCATTATTTGTTTGCTTCGGGCCTTTGGGCTGCTTGCAGATTCTTGGATGGATTTTTCCGGAGTGACTCCATTGAGAGTGGTTCTTTGCTCTGCGGCACTGATATTGACGGGGGATTTTTTGTTTTCAGCTTTTTTTTAAATGTGGGAGAGTTCCTGGTGGGCCATGGTGGAGTTTGCCCTGAGTTTATTTCTGGCTTTGCGCAGGCGTTTACGCTCTCTTTTGCTACGTGGTAAAACTGGCCCCGGGTTGGCCGCCGCTGTTAAGTCACTTTGGAAATGGAGCTGTTTGTTTGCACAGGCTCGGGATGATCTTGCCCGGTAGTGGATCCAGTTGGTGTCGTGGGGGGGCCGTTCTCAGCCGTCGGGTTTAATTTTAACTGAGCGCTCTGAATATGACCGTTCAGTTTCATTTGGCCAATGATTGTTCCTGTGTTTGGAGCCTCACCTTCTTTTAAGTTTGTGTTCTGCTTAGCAGAAGGTTCAATGGGTTTGAAATATATTTGCTGTGAGGGGGATGGCGGTTTGGTAAAAACGTTTCCTCCTCTCAGCAACTTTACTTCCCTTATGACTGTGGTTAAGCATTCTGGGAGTAGAGAAAGAGAATCTATGATTGGGGAACAACAGCAGGTTGATTCAGCGAGCAATTAAAGAGTTGAGATTGTCTAGTTTACTATCGATCCCAGACGTAAATAGGGCCATGGTGTTTAATAGATCGACCTGCACCTCTAGTTTTAATGAGTGATAGTTGAGTGCATTAACTGTTTGCTGCAGGGTTTGTAGAAGTTGTGGCCAAGCACTGGTTCCAATGTTATCTTCAGTGTTTTGTTTTTTGTTCGAGATCGGGCTGGACCTGGGTGAATTCTCAGACGTCTTAAAAAAGAGGGACAGGTCTGTCGTAAACTGATCTTTCTGGGCGGGCAATGCTGACTGGCTTTGTTGCATGTCCTTAGTCTTTCCGGATGGCGAGAAAATCATGTACGGGGGGTCAAAGCTAGTGGAGCTGTTGTGGGGACTGTTGTTTGTGGAATCGAGAATTGTTTACTGCTGTTGGAGTACCCGGAGCTGGCTTGCCTGTGAATTTGTACCATCGTTGTTTGATGAAGGGGGGCCGCAGAAGGCGTGGTCGTAACCGCTGCAATAGTTGCAGTGGGTTGAGGCGGCATTACTTGGGCCTCAGATGGGCACATAGTGTTATCCTGCTGGATTTGTGGCGTTTGAGAGGACAAGCGGTCCTCTGCTGGTAACAGTGAAAACTTGTCTGATGGAAGGTGGTCAAGTTGAGTGTTTTTGCTGTTTTGGTCGTTACTGGAGGACCCAAAAATGTAAACCTCTGATGGCTCGGTTGCCCTCGCGATTTCAGGTGCCCAATGCTGCACCAGGGTCAAGTTAAGCAACCCAAGTTGGGCGGAGCTAGTCGAGCCTGATTGCGCCCGAGAAGTAGTGGATGATGCCTCCGAAAACAGCGCTCTTGGTTGAGGCGATTCCGCGGACTTAGATGACGTTTTTTTTAAGAAGTCCCGTACGCTTAGCGGTTTTTGTGTTTTTAAAATGTGGCTGGCGTCGCCCGAGACCTCTGCGGCGTCGGATTGTATAGCTTGTATAGCTTTCCTTCTTTTTGGCGCTGTGTACTTTCAGTCCTTTCCTGATCTCATTCTTTCCCAAGGGCTTGGGTTTAGGCTCTTCTGGTTACTCTCAGGCCCAACACGGTGGCACTTTATTGCGGCTTTGTTACTGGAGCAGTTTTTCGAAGTTCTGGCTTCTGGCTTCTGGCTTTTGACTTCTGGCTTCTGGGATTGTATGCAAGTTAAGCGTTGAGCGTTGGGCGTTGAGTGACTGTGTTCTGGCTTCTGGGGTTGTATGCAGGTTAAGCGTGGAGCGTTGAGCGTTAAGCGTTAAGTGGCTGTGTTGGTGTTTGGCACCCCCCCGCTCACCACATCCCTCCAGCAGGAATCGTCCAACCCTACACCAGCCTACCGACACCACCCCACCTCAACTCTCTGCCCCGTTAGAGTCTGCAAACAACTAGAGCTACGTGCTGCACGACTCTGGGAGGGACGTGCAGACAGGGCCTAAGGGTGGGATGGAACCGAAAGGGCCTGGGTGGTTAGTCAAGACCCGGCTGTTGCTGGATGGGGAGCATGGGGAGCAGCCCCAGAGCTGGTGGGCTCCCGAAACCGGTCAAGTGGCGGGCAGTGAGTGAGGGATAGCTGAGGCGGGTGAGCGTCAGGAGGCAGAGGTGCCCACGAGAGCAGCAGGAGCAACTGGAGCACCGCGGAACGCGAGGGCGGTAGGCCGGTAGGGGAGAACTCAGGGAGAACTCAAGGACTCAGGGGCTCTAAGTGCGTTATGCACAAACGCCGAGCAGACTCCAGGCAAACAGCGCATCAGGGAGAAGCAGGGGGGACCAGAGAAGAAACTGCCCGCTCACTGAGGATAAGCAATGGTGATGGAGCGGGAGATTTAATCTCAAATTGTTCTCGGTCAGTCCCTGTCAATGTCTGTGTCACTTGCGTGCGGCAATGCTGCAGAGTACTGCCTTACCGTGAGTCGCTTTCGGTCTCGTCGTCCTCCCAACGGCTGCAGGCGACCGTCGCCTTACTGTGCCTTCGCCGAGCCCGCCGTCCGTGGCCCGCGGCTCCCCGCTCTCAGAAGTCTCAGAACGGCCCTCCACACATCAAGCTCCCGCCGCCGGCAGCGTCTCCGCTCTCCTGCACAGCCACGCCCACCCGGTAAGCCTCTGGAGTCACGTTATTGCGGGACGCGGCCAATCTCCGACAACAACCAAGGCTTAGCTATCAGTCAATTATCGTGTATCATATTGTCTTTCTTATTATTGCCTTCCTTACACTCATCTCTTCAATTCAATTTGATCTTTATTTGGCTCATAAAACTTTAAAGCAGTGAATAACATTAGAAACCAATAATATACAAACATTGCATCATAACAGTTGTAAATTTGAACATTGCATGAGTTAATTCATGAATGGATGTGCGGTGAAAAAGTTAGTTAGAAGCACACACTACTATTCCGCTATTGAAAACGGTACTCAAATCAAATCAAATCAAATCATCTTTATTCGGTTTCCATAATTTGTAGAAAAACCGTAAAAGTACAATTAAAACAATGTTTATAAAAGGTTGCAATCAGCGAAAGTCATTCAACAATCCATTCACAAAGTTATTAATTAATTCAGCATTGAAAAATTTAAGACATCAGGATTCAAATTAAAATTACTTATGTTTTAGCGTTTAACCAAGGTTGGGGCGATGATTAACACAGAATTTCAGAAAACAAGCTGTAGATTTAACATGTAGTTCATTTTCCAAAAATTGGAGTGTTAAAAAAGCTGAGCGACAGGCTCGTAGCCCCATAGATCTAGGTATTGGAACAATCCAGCGTCTACATGGGATTTCATAGAATCTACAAAACAACAATATATGGATTGAGGATTGTGAAGAAATAGTGTCGCACGGGCATAGTGATAGATTCTTTGACCAATCGTTCTGTTGAGGAAAGGAAATTAGACGGTAGAAAATGTAGAATCTGAAGCGAGTTAACAAAAAATGTTCATACTGGTTCAGATTAAATATTAGATACGGTTGCATAGAGAAAGTAGTTTGGATGGCTAACGAGTGCTGAACTGAGCTTTTCCTATCTCATTTATAAGTCGTAACTGGCCTAGATGCAATAGACAGAGTTTTATTAATTCTTTCTTTGGCATCTCGGAGATAGTTAATGGATAAGTAAAATATCTCTGGAGGCCTAGATCATCAAAAAATGTCTACACATAGACTAGCCATCTAATCTTATGCATACTGTCAAGCGTCATGCTTTCCTGAACAAGGCGTCATGCTAGATCGCACTGGACTGTTGTCCAGATGCAACGCCATAACATAATCGGTTGGATTTTTAAGATGTCCGATATGTAGTCCAGCCCTAGTTCTAAGTGTCATCCATATGTCGAAGTGCTTTGGGGGACTGCTAATAGGTATCGCAGGAAGGAGTTCTCGACCCTCTTTAATGCATCCGTGTTTGCATATCCCCATAGCCCCGAACCGTAACTTGCAACACTAACGCATTTAGCCTGAAAGATCTTTAGCATTTCTTGCGGGGGTCTCTTCCCTAACTTCTGAGCGAATACCACCAGGGCAGTAGTAGCCCTCAAAAATAATAGTTTCCTCGCATTAATGGCCATTGTCCATGTGGACTTATTATCTATTAGTATCCCTAGATAGGGATAAGATGTTGTGCACTCTAGTGTAATATTATTAACAAAGATATCTTTAATTTTTTTCCTCTCTGGGGCCAGCATGCATGGCGAAAGTCTTTTTTATGTTCACTTTAAGGTTCAGGGTGTTCATAAAACTACAATATTTATTTAATGCCCGCTGAAGCTGGAGTTGGTTTCTTGCCAAGAACACTGCGTTGTCGGCGTATAGTAATGCTGGAATTGGCCGACAACAGATTGTTGGCAGGTCCTGACTCCCTTCCACCATCGCTGCTTCAAGCCCATTTGTGTATAGTGTAAATAGGAAGGGGTCCAGAACACAACCTTGTCTGACCCCCTCTCTATTCGGAAGGGCTCAGTGAGTTCTCCCCCAACCCCGTGCCTGACTCTTGCCGATGCTCCTGAATAAAGCTCCCGTAAAAGAATCACCTGCCAAGGGTCCACCCCAATAGCTAGTATAATTGCCCACAGTTTAGTATGACTGACGCAGTTGAAGGATGCGGTCAGGTCAACCTAAACCATGTGCAAGTACCCTCCTTTTGCTTGGACATACTTTCCTATTAAAAGTGAGAGGTTCAAAGCCTGGTCCACTGTGCCCAATCCCTTACGAATCCCATACTGCAGGTCTGAGATTATATTATGATCAGTTGCCCAGTCCTGGAGTCGATCTAAAACGATACGCCCAGCGACCTTGCCAAGGGAGTCTAAAAGCGATATGGGCCGGTAACAAGTTGGACTGTGGCGATCGCCCTTTTTAAAGATCGGAACTAAAATTGATGTGGACCAGGATTCGACTAAGCCAGCCATGTTGGCTGCTTCCAACCCTCTCGTAAGAATTGAGGACCATAAATCTAATTTATATTTAAAAAGATCCACTGGGACCCCATCAGGCCCAGGTGCTTTCCCTGATTTCGTTTTTTTTAGGGCATTTATTATCTCCTTATGGTTGTAACTTAGCTGTATGTGGTAACATGATTGGATTGAATGAGGCTCCCCCCAACACCCTCAGCTTGCTCTAAGGTGGTGTCCACTGTCTGGCTATAAAATTTTGAGAAGTGCTGGACCCAAGTAATCGCATCTACCGCTACGTCTAACTTTGGGGAGTCGCTTGCTTCAGAAAGGAAGGGAGATTTAACTATTCTCCAAAAAGTGGCACTATCCTTCATGGAACAACTCTCGTGTAATTGCTTCCATAGGCCATTTCTAATCTGTGATTTACGATTTTTTAAGGCCACATTGTAAGCCTTTCTCAGCCTAATGATTTCTTCCTTGTCCCGGTTACTTTTGCTCAATGCGACTTTTAGTCGTGAGTACATTTTTTTGTGCACTCTGAATTGAACCATCCCTTCCTAACATTCCCTTTTCCTGATTGTTTAAGGAATAGCTCTTCTTCCATGATTTTAGTGATGGTATTGTAACTGGACAATATTTGTTCGGGTGTAGAGCTAAGATCAAGGCAGATTTCAAAAGAAGGCAGGGCTCGCTGGACCACTTTGGCTGTTACCAGCTCTTGATCTACTTTACTCCATTTTAAAGAGAAGCCATTTAGTCTATCTAATTTCAGGGGTTGTTGGTCCAAAAGACTCCAATAATCTGGCTCCTCCAAAAGGGTAGGAACAAATATGGTGGTATTGTCTTCGACCACTGACGTACTCCTTCCTTTTTGAAATTTTCTTAAATATTTTCGTGACACATATGTTAATCTGATGCAGTAGTATTTTACATCCACTAAATCTTGAAGAAAGCCGGGCAGATTTTCCACTACGGCTGAAACATGTCTACTTTACCTATTGTAAAGAGATAGTTAATTTTTTCCATACTATCAGGTTGCTTGTATTCATGACATACAGACAATCCTAAATAAACATATTTTTCGTCTCTATAGTCATTTTTATTTTCACATTCACTATATCACTGCACACCATCAGCACTTGCATACTTTGATAAGCATTCTGGCGGAGTGAATTTGGAGCAAGGAGTTAGGTATCCAATACTGTTAGCCTGTGGGCAACATTGGCTGCATAAACTCTCCTCCGTTGCATTCCAGATGACGAGGCTCTGCCAAAAGGGTGGGCTGATGGAATTCACACTCATGCCGACTGCTGAGAAAGCGATCTGAGTCTGGTGGGCGTTCTTTCTGAGCACTAAGTAGGTTGTTGTGTCTGATCCAATAGACTGGCTCTCTCCCTTTTTTTGAACATAGGAACACATATTGACACACTGTTGGGGAAGTGGACGATTACTGCATTAATAATTGTATCAAACTTTTGCATAGTTGGTGCCGTGCTATAAGAAGCAAGAATAAAATCAATTGTGCTTGTAAGCCCTCTCCCATTAAAAGTAGAGGAAAAGGGACTGGGAGCTAACCAGTTGATTTGCAAATCCTAAATCAAAGGTAACCATTATCTAATTCATTCGATTACCCACGTTCGTATGCATAAAATGCGTTAAATTGTTCCCACCCTCATCCTGCATGCCACAGTTGTTAGTGCTGTTCTTTTTACACAGTGACAAATTAAAATCACCGCCCCAAATCAATGCAAATGATTTATTAATATACTTCGAACACAAATCTTGCAATAAAAAGGAAACCTTGTTTAGAACATCAATTAAGTCAATTTGATGTAGATTGTTATAAAAATTTACCACAAAATAGATTGACGTCTTGTTTACAAATATCAAAAGAACCTGATAGTTACTTTCTAACCTCAGAACAGCTATTTTATTAACTGATAGGACATTTGATATGTACATTATTAAGCCCCCTTTCGGCCACCCCGAGGAAGATTGAATTGCCTCTGAAAAATAGGTTTTATATCACACCAAATGGATATGGGACCAAAGCCATGTCTCCTGTAAGCATATGATGTTGTGTTTCCTTACCAATTTTAACCAATTATCATTTGTGCTTTTAGAGAGTAGGCCGGCAACATTCCAAAAGACAATATCTAGTTTCAGACCTTTCGTTTCGGGCTGGGATCTCGTATCCTGAAGCGAGTGCTCTATGTTTAACATTGGGACAGACAAGCCTCTTACCAGTCCCCCTTATTGGGAAAAGAGGCCACATCCTCACACAATGTGGTCCAATCCCCACTATTTGTACAGTGAGTAAGGAAATTAGCTGGTTCTAATCTGGCATGTGAGGGCTCTGGGGATGGTATTTCCAGTTGACTAAGTGGTACCATAGAACTCACTGCTATTGATTCTGCTATTGCCAAGTCCAGTCACTCGAGCATTAAATCTATTATAGGTTGGAATAGGTTGTAGTGGCCATTGAACCATAGAAGGCTTTCTCGTATTTACAGGGAGATAATTTGTTCTTTTAGGAGAATAGAAAAAACCCAATGGCAATATATTGATCCCAACAGCATTAACAGTTTGGCTTATCCCTAGGCTCAGGATTTCATTTACCAACCGGGGAGAGCCAAATGTCATGACTATACAGTCACCCAACAAAACCTTTTCCCGCACTCCCACCCATTGGACAAGTCTAACCATCTTAAAGTCTTGAAATAATTGACTATGCAATCCTACCCTATTACTCAGCCAGTGTAACGATTTATTTTTAAGGGATATCCATGATTCCCCATTGGGAGCTTGGTTAGATGGTACGTTGCCCAAGACGGTAACATAAGGGGTAGCTTCTGGTGGAAGGTCCAAATGGGTATCAGTGGCCTGGTGGTCAGCGGGAGGAAGGGTTGCAGGGTGATTTTGTTTGTATTGCTGAGAGGAAAGAGGCGTTTGTACCCGAGATGTTCTTACCTGTGGGGTTGTGTTATTGTTTGCATTGGTCTGTCTTTGCATCGTGTGCTGTACCCTTTTCTCTGCTACCTTTTTGTATGTCTGCTCGTTCGGAGGAGTGGTAGTTACAACAGGGACTGTCCTCTTTGCTATACTACCCTCTCTTAATAGGGAGTGCGGGTTCCCTGTGTGAGTGTTTAAGATCGTGTTTGTACTCTGGTCGGTAATTGGAATTAAATTTGTTGATTCGAATTTACTAATTAAAAAGTTTTCCATGTTGGTCATTCTGGTTGACAGCTGATCTAGCCTAACCCTTATGTACGAGTCCAGTCTCTCCACTAAAGATGTTAAGTTCTGTATCTCTGATTGAGGCTCAGAGTGGATGGTAATGTTGCTAGGTGGTCTAGCCTTTTGTTTTGATTGGATTTTGGACTGGTCTACTCGTTTTTCTTCAAGGGGGCACTTTTCTGTTGTTTAGGCGATTGAAAAGAGGAGTGGACAACAACTAGTCCTGTATCTTTCTGGGAATCTTGGCCACCGCTAGATCTTGGTCTTGGTTTTATTTTTAGCTTTTTTGAGGGGGTTGTGTAGGGGACTCAGTAGTAATAGACTGAAGGTCATCAGTACTAGGTTGAATACAGCTATTTACTATACTAGCGACTTTTCCCCCTGAGTTTGGTTGAGTGAATTCTTCATTGTAGGGTAACTCCTGGCTTAACCCAGAAGAAGACCCCACAATGGACTCCTCCACTGATAGGATCTGTTTATCTAAAACACAGACGGCTCCTGTTAAGTAATTCAATAAAGTTTGCTGAGTGTCAGAGCTTGGCCTGCTTTCCTGGGGCTCAATAGTTTCCTTTTTCCCAGAATTTAATACAAATTGCCTAACCTATCCAATAGGATTCAAGTAAAATAGAAACTGTAAATACCAATGATTAATAAAATTGCCCCAGAAATACAACCAAAAAACCAAGCGACCAGGCCCAGCCCAGCCTCTTCCGGCCAATGACTGCAAAGGACAGGCCCGCCCTTGGCCCTAACTTCGCCCGCGCGCGTCCCGCGCCGCGGTAGTCGGCGCCTCAAGTTGTAAGCCCGGGGTCGAGGGTAGTGTCACAGGCCTCTCGCGAGACCGCGCTGCCCGCTGGGATGTAAAGTCCTGGGCAGCATGCGGTCCGCGGGGTGAAGGAGGCAAGAATCAGAGCCACAGTCAATATCCCCCGTTGTCAACCCCCTGAGCAGGACAGCAAGACTCTCGGTAAAAAGGTAGGGCAACAGTAAATCTTCTTAAAAACAGCGTCCTGCGCCGTGGTAGTCGGTGCCTCAATTTGTAAGCCCGGGGGCGGGGGGAGTGTCACAGGCCTCTCGCGAGACCGCGCTGCCCGCTGGGATGTAGAGTCCCAGGCAGCGCGCGATCTGCGGGGTGAAGGAGGCAAGAATCAGAGCCACAGTCAATATCCCCCGTTCTCAGCCCCCTGAGCAGGACAGCAAGACTCTCGGTAAAAAGGTAGGGCGACAGTAAATCTTCTTAAAAACAGCGTCCCCCGGTACTTAGAAAGTAACTAAGAGTAAAATAAAGCCAGAGTGTTAAAATTACAGAAAAAGTGTCCAGCTCCTTCTTCAAAACTCACTATGTAAAACTCATCAGAAAGACTAAAAGCAAGTTAGGTAGATAAATCACAGTTAAAACATTATTTGTCCACCAAATTCGTTAGTCTTACTGCTGCTGAGAAGAATTTGTCAACTATTATGTTAATATATTCCATTAGCAGCAATTGCCTTCTCTAATTGGTGGCTCCCATTCCCTGCTCATTGTCCTGTCCATACTTTCTCCTGAGTGAACTGAGATTCAGTCACTACCTTGGCTCTTCTGATCTCCAACTCTCCCTCACTACACTCTGAACACTCCTCTCCACTGTTACCTTCCACTCCCATTTCTGAGTCACACTTTTCTCTCAATGCCCTCTCTTTCCTCCTCACCCTCTCTCAATAACTGCTACCCTTTTCTCCTCTGTTTCTCAAGGCCTTCTGTGTACTCACAACTCCTGTGTTTCTGTGATTCTCTTACTCCCTCAGGTCCCTCTTTCATTCCCACACTGTGTGACTCTCAGTACCTCCCACATGGCTGCCGTGCAGCGCTGCTGACCCCATTATTCTCGTTTGACCTCAGTCCTTCACTGTTTCCTCGACACATATCACCCTCTGCTGTCCTCTGATCCCTTTACTCCCTCAACATAACATCCACACGTCACTCCTCACAACATCACCACCTGTTAGATTCCTGGTCCTCTACACTCCTTGCTTTCTCTCCTCCTCTGTGCTCCCTTGGTCCTCCTCACTGTTCTTGCTACACTTCTACTTTTCTCAATACTCTTCTATACCGCTTAATCTCTGAGCACCTTAGGCCTTGTATGGTAGTCCTGGAGGGAACCTTCCTTGGTCCAAAATTATAGTGATGAGGGCTGGATTAACAGAACTAACTTAAGACAAAATCCTAAACTTACTACCATTTTGGTATTCACAGAAGGCACTTACTCATTTTGGTATTCACAGAAAGCACTTACTCATTTCGGTATTTACAGATGTTAGGAGTCCTACCTTTAGGACTCCTAAATGCCTTCTGTGAATACCGAAAGTCTTAAAGTTAGGATTTTTCTCAGTTTAGGAGTAGTAAAAATAGGACTCCTAACTTTAGGACTCCTAAATGCCTTCTGTGAATACCGAAAGTCTTAAAGTTAGGATTTTTCTCAGTTTAGGAGTAGTAAAGATAGGATTCCTAACTTTAGGACTGTTAAACTGAGAAACACCCTAACTTTAAGACTTTAGGTATTCACAGAAGGCATTTAGGAGTCCTAAAGTTATAAATAGCTGTCTGCTGGTGCTGGTATTGGAGGGGAGAGTGTGCTGGGGCTACAGCTGGTGTATGAGATGGGAGAGTCCATGGAGGGGCAGTGAAGTTGAGGAGAGTGAAGTAAGGTTGTAGGTTGGTGTAGGACGAAGGGCTGGGATGATTCTTTTGTGACAAATGACTGCAGGCTAAGGTTGCAGTGAGAAGGACGACTGGAGTGCAAGGAAGTTTGGGCAAAACAACTTTTTTCGTTTTGAATATCACTAATGTAAATGGAGAATAAAAAGCCTCCAGGCTTAGATGCTACTGCGTCATCACGCTGGACATAGCAACCATTATGGATGAGAGAAATCCTTGTTGGGACGCTCTGTTCACTAATACTTGTACCAGTTATACTGTTGTTGGCTCACAGAGTAATATTCTGAGCCAAAACTATCACATCATTGTGGAGAGGTCTTCTTCTTGCACACTGCCATGTTACTGTGTTTTAATGGGGTAGCCATGTTAGGTGAGGGAACATCACTCAGGAGTCAATGGAAGTGGAAGAAGCACTGCACTCTTTCTCAGCAGCACCAACCAAGTTCTGGCCAATCAAATGCTGTAATAAGGTAAATATGTGGGAGAACCCAAAGTCTCTCTGACAGTTGCATTTCTTAAATCTTTTTTCTATTGATGACATAAGGTATGAGATGGCCGGACCTAAAAAGTACATCTCAGCAGTCATGACACACATTAAATATGGTGCTTAAAAAATCACATTATAACACTATACATTAACTTATGTGCGTTAACACATAAAGAATAAGACAAGGAGTTATGTCATTTGTTGTGGAGTTCTGGTCTTTATCCAAAGGGGTTTTTTAAAACAGTATTTGTTCTATTAAAAATAATCTATGCTTTTAGTGACTCTTGCTCTATTCCTAACTGAGCCCCTTCTGTCCTTGACTCCCATTGGAAACTTAGCATTAAGGGAAGGACACTAGACTTAGATGCCATACAGTGTATAGTTGGTCACTCTGAATACATATCCTTTTGTGGCAGAAGGCATGTGCCAGATCCAGTTCAGGGGGACCTGAGCAAGTAGAGGCTACTGGGCCTCAGCCATCAGGGTAGGGGTGGTTCACCTCAGATGACACAGAGTCTGTCCTATTATGGTGTTTTTTCAAACTCGGCCATATACAAACTCTCAGCACATGTCTCTCAGTGGCAGCACAATAGAGCAGTCACACTGTTCTCATGGAGTTAGTGTCGGGGTATGCAAACTCAGAACCCAGATCACCCAGCGAAGCAATATCTGTTTGTCCAATCCAGTGCTCTAGTAGGATAAGGAATGTACTTTAATAGACATGCTTTAAATGGAATACTGCCGCAGGTACAATAATATGCACCGCCACTTAGGCGACTGCATGTTGGGATACTGTCTTTACTGTCTTCCTCTACGCTCTTTCACATGAGTTGTATTGTATTGCATTGTAATTGCATTTATATTGCGCTTACTACCCCTGACCCGGCGTCGAAGTGCTTTTTCGGTGAGTAGCCCGCTACTCCAGGACCCATAGAGGATTAGTGTTGAATTAGTATAGTGAAACATGCAAGTACATTTTAAGTGGTGGATAGGTTAGACAGTTAATTGGATTTGGAATGATAGCAGAAGGATAGAGGAGGACAACGGTTTGTATTTATATGGCGCTTGTTGACGCACACTATTCAGGAAGCCTACAAAGGATTAGTGGTTAATTAATATGGTCCAATATGAAGTAATTTCAGTGGTGGATATTTGTCAGTTACTTGTAGTGAGAAGGATAGCAGAGGGATGAAAGGGGAAGAGAGATTTGCATTCATATAGCACTTGTTACCCCTGAAGCGCTTTTCTGGCGAGTAGCACGTCACTCTGGAACCCATAAAGGATTAGTGGTGAATTAGTATAGTTGAATATGGAATTTGAGAAGTGAACATGTTAGTCTGTTAATTTTGATTGAAAAGTATAGTGGAGGGATAAAAGAGTAAAAGATGTTTTTTTGTTTGTTTTGTTTTTAGCAGTAGGAGGAGGCTTTTGGATGAGTAAAAAGGAGTTTTGGAGGGGAGGAGTCAGAGGGAAGAATTTAGAAAGGTTTGTTTTAGGGGATCAGTATAGTAAAAGTGGTGTCAGAGGATGCAAGGGGGGTAGAGAAGGAGAGAGTCTAGAAAGGGTTATTTTGGAGATCATAGAAGTGGTGTGGGGTTTGGGATAAATGAGAGTGGATGTCGAGGATATATTGAGAGAAGTATAGGGTGAGGAATAGGGTAGTGCATTGGAAAATGCTAAATTAAAGAAAGTTATAAATATATAGATCCATAAGTACTATAAGTTTGTGAATGTGGATGGTGTGGGCTGGGTATTGCTAAATGGGTTAATGGGCAGCTTTCCTGGCCCTGGTCAGCCTCGAACAGGCTCAAACAGGCAACTGCCCTTGTCCTGAGACACCCTAACCCTGGCCTTTTATATCCTTAGTAATCAGGTGAGCCCTTCAGCCATTGGGAACCCTAGCCCTAACACTATCCAATCACAATACTAGCCCTAAAATCTAGAACCAATAGGAGATCAGGACGTTACAGCCAATCTTAGTCCTTTTCCAAGCACAAAATCAGTTCAAAAACCCTGATCTCTACGTCCAATAGAGGCCCTAGCCCTACCAGTAGTCCCAAACCAAGTCAAAGCAACCAATGGCACAGGAAGCCATAGTCCCTACTTCCAATAGAAAGCCTAACACTACTCTTAGTCCCACAGCTAGTCCAGCAACCAATCACACCAGAAGCCCTAATCACTACTTCTAATTAAAGGTCTAACCCTAGAAATAGTTCCACCCTATTCCCAACAACCAATAACATAGGAAGCCCCAGTCCCTACTTCCAATAGAAATCCTAACCCTAACCCTAGTCCAAACCCTACATTGATTGAATCACAGACCCAGAAACCAATCAGAACCCTCAAATACCCAACCAATGAGGACACTAACCCTAATCCAATAGAAACATCAGATACACGCACCAATCAGTGTGCACATGTACCAACCACTAGCAGACCATATAAGGTTCTAGCTAACACAGACAAGGTTTGGTGGCCAGGGAGTTGGAAGCTGCATCTCCTGTTCAGAATCTCCTAGGAGACAGACCGGCTCAATCCACACTTTGGATATCTGCAGGTAAAGGCTTCACTAACTTGAAATCAAACAATACTGTTTGAATAAAACTTTACTCCCTCTCCCGGCGAAAAAAACAAAGGGCCCAGTCCCTAGTAAACACAGTTTAAACAGCTCACAGAAGCACCCTCTGATGTAGAAAATCCCTGTTGCAGGGGGGGAAGGCAAGGGGGCAGGTTTCACTGGCTTGTGAACACACAATGGTGGCTGGGAGTGCACTGTTTTAACATACAGGTCTTAGCACAGGCCAAAGGAGATATTTGGAGGAAAAACAGAATTGTCACCAAGGAATGAGAGGGACAAACTACAGATGTTGGACTGCAAATCCCACAATTCAACACGCTAAATGGAGGCAATCATGAGCAGGGAAAACCACAAGTTTAAAACACAGCACAGGTGATCAAATATGCAATTATAGACAGGCTAAAACTCCTCTTGTGAGTCTAGGCAGGTCCCCGTTTGGTTATTTTTGTGAGACATTATTCAAGGCGCAGGTGCAGGTACCTCATTATAATTATGGTTGTGCTCAGTTCAGTACAGTCTCCTAGATACAGCCACACCACAATGCAGATCTGTATGCATTTCACCATCTTGCGTCTCCGATCTCGCCCCCTTCCAGGATGGGACGGCATGGTTGCAGGAGTGTCCCTGGGTTTGCATAGGCTGCTGGAGGATGAGGCAGCCAAGGCTGCAGCTGTGAGTTCTTCATTGAATGCAGGAAATGGAAGTCAGTGAGGACTCAAGGAAGGCATAAGATCTGGTTCTGCTTCACTGTGTAGCAGACTGGCCATCATTTACCGGAGTGTCACAACAGCACCTCAGCAGCCATGGAATGCACTTTGTAAATAATGTAGTGGTGACCATCATGTGTACAAGTCTTGGCTACGATAGAGACTTCCACCATGGACATGGGTTTTGACTTCTGTGGTAACAATAGCCACAGGAATAGGTCTGGGTTTCAGTGGCTACATTCACCATGGGCACAGCTCTTCATTTAAGCTTCCAGGTCAACCATGATTGTTCCTTTTGCAATTTTGGCTGCCTGCTTGTGATTCCCTCTTGAGACTGCACTTTTAGAGAGACTTCAACCACCCTGTATGGACTTGCAGATACATTTCTGCAGTCTTCCTTCTCCTGGTAGACCCTCCACACATGTCTGGCAGTTTACGGCACTTTTGGCACTACCTGGCAGTTTATGGCACTACTTGGACAGTCACACCTCTTGCAGCTTGACAGGCTCTTTCAGTCTCTTAGCAGGCAAGCTGGCTACCAGGTGCTTCAGGTCAAGAGTAAAGCTCCTCCAGCATGTAAATACTGCAGTTGATGTACCCTTTCCTCTGGGAAGTTGGCTGTCTCACAGACATCAGTTCTGGCTGTTTTACAGCAGTCCTCAAAATATGCTGAAGAATGCTCCCTTCCTTGCTGAAAGGACTTGGAACTGGAGCAACAACGATGTAGGTTGCTCTCACTTGTACGCAGTCAAAGCAGATAATGAACATGGATTCTAAGTCTGCAGTCTCCAGACAGATTTGGGCTAGTTCTTCTGTCAAGTGTCCTCTATGGGCTATTTGCCAGACAGAGCCTTTATGGAGAGTGACACTCTTCAGAGCAGGTTAGTCTCCAGCCTGGAGTACTCACAACAGAAGCCCAAAGAGTCATATTGATTCTGCAACTGGCCTTTCACGAGCCACACTAAACAGTGATCAGGTTAAAGACAAAGAGCTGGTTAAACCTAACAGTTCTCTCTCATCCTGAACAACAAAGATGAGAGTCCCATCCAGAATACCTACCAAAGTCCAGTACCGCAGGAAAAATAATCAGCAGCTCCACTCGGCAGGAGTTGCTTAAGTGATTTTTAAAGGAGCCATGGCACCTACCTCCATTTTCAGCAATGACAGCACTACTCTTCCACTGTCTGTGAAAACAACCTCACCTATACTGTTCAAAGGCTAGGGCCTTCTAAAATAGGATCTGAAGATCTCCATTACTCTGGCTCACTCATGCACACACTGCATGCACTACACTAGCCACAAACACACACAACCTGCTTGATTGTTAATACTAGGATGTAGGTTACACATTAATGCAGAACTTTACACAACTGAGGGAGTCTACACAGATAGAAGGTATGATCACAATTGTGGATTCACGAAACATGTTATGCTGCCACCACCAATGTACATGCTTAACCCATGACTGTGGTGGTAATCCACTGTCAGCAAAATAAGAACACAAATTGTGTACCCCTCCAGGTCACAGGATAGTTGCAAGACTTCATTTGTGTCAGGGACAGTAGAAGGCCTATGCACATGTGATATCAGCGTGAGCCTAAAGCCAATATCCAAAATTTAGATATAAGTCAGAGTCAAGCACTAAGAACATGACAACACAACTGCACACCCCACAGGGAACATTTTTTAGTCCTAGTACACAGGCAATATAATGTTTTTCCTAAATTAATATGGCTATCTTAACGTCTTTTCCCTACATATATGTTTACTTGACTCCTATAAATATGCTATATTGTCGGTACTAAACAGTTGCATATTTGGGTGTATAATCATTGATGTAAATATACATTATTTCCGATCATTATCCATCTATACATAGTGCACACATTCAGGAATAGCTTTTCCTAACCCTCTAAATATTGAGTAGCTTGTATGTCTTGGTTTCTTTGCTTCACAAAAATGATGAGTTGGTAGCAAGGAAAGCTGACTGTAGCCAGTAAAGTTAGCTCTCCTTGTGACTTGGTACCTACCTTCCTCAAGGGGTACCTGCCATATGCCTTGGAGAGCTTACCTATAGGCTGCAGAGCTGAGAGTAGCCACAAACCCTTAACATGAGGCAGAACATTTGTATAGAGAGATAGAAGGTTAGTGGCATTCAGACCTGATGAGAGGCCTCAAGGTTATAAATGACAGGCCACTAGAGGATTTCAGAGGAAAAAGGGTCTGCCATACAAAACATCTGAGGTTGCAGTACCTTATAACATCCTGATTCCTTGGTAGTACAACTGAAGGCCTCCATAATACTACCCCATGCCCTTTTGAGGGCAAACCTGCATTGCGTCTCACCCACCAACATCACTCTCCTTGCATCCCTACCCTCTGCTCAACCATAATTCCAGAGGCTCAATATAGTTTATAAGATAACAAAACAGAAAAACATCTACATTCACTCACCTGTAATTTCATCTAGGCATCAACAATCCTTCATCAATGTTGTCAGCCTGTATGCCAGCAGAATTGCCTGCAGACCCATATCAATGACTGGCTCTGTAGCCATTTCAGTCAGAACAATCGATTATTGAGTATAGTTATTTCCGCAAAGGAACTCTAAGTTAAGTCTGAGTGGTGAACTCTACTATGATTGCAGTTTGTGGAGTTTTCCCTCGCATTCATCAACGTCAAGTTGGTGAGTGCAAGCGAGGAAAAACCACCTCCTGGCGAGATTTTTCCTAGTTCACGATCATCAACATCAAGTTGGCAAGCGTGAGCAACCGCTCATTTTGAGAAACTGTCTGTTCGCTTTGAGAAAGCCGCGGCTTGCGTAAGCATCTACTCGGGCGGCCGAAAAGAAGCAGCACCCACTTGTGCTGTGCATGGCGGCGTTCACGATGATTCCACACAGCAGATCTCCATGAACTCTGCTCAGGCATACTCCAAGTGCCTTACATAAAAGCTTTTTTAAACCAAACTGCCTCAAAAATATACCTACATTCAAAGAAAATGACCTTCCTTAAGAATTCTAAAAGAGATTCTAGTACGGCTGAGGCACAGAAGCAGCAGTGATTTCCACAGGATATGATTATAAAATGACAGTGGATTAAAACTGGAGGCACATCATTTACTAGAACTCTCTCTTGCATTTAAAATCGTTCATCATAACTAGCTTCTACACAGATTAGACAACATCAGAGTGCATCTTTTCTATCAGACAGATCCTCATCTCACGGCTCCCTTCATGTCAGCTCCATTAATATAGTTCAGAAGATGTAGCAAACATTTTTATCCTCTCATTCACATTTACCTTTGCTCTGTATTGAACCAAGTCTACTACTTCATTTTCAAGTCTTATTGTAAATGCAAATAATATAAACAAATCATACTTAAGTATGAAAACTCATCTGACTTTGACTCATCACACAATATCTCAAAGTCAATTAATGGATGATATCTAATCACACCAAAATAAACACATGCCACCTCAAAATATCCATATGGCGTAAATTGATCAAACATCACTCATCAACAATATGGCCTCAGCAAGTAGGCCTGCAACCAACAACTCAACCTAAGTGATGAATCTTTGGATAAAGATTATTTGTCTAATATTTAAACTGCAGTTTGGCACTTCTTTCCCTCATATTGGCCTCAAGGTTATCTCTTCTTACATTGCTCAAAAACGCTTGTCCCAGCCCACTGACAGGTCCCTCCCAAAAGTCAGGTCTAGTTTGCCACTTCCCGGAGGTAACCAATTCCACTGCCCCACTCTGACATACAAACAGCCCACCTTAATCTTCATTCTTCTCAGGTTTCAGATGGAGACATCTCTCCTCCCCATGGCCAGCAACCTCTTTAACTTTTACCCTGCTCACCACATTGGAGAACTTCCATCAAACTAGCTCCCCTTTCATTTCTAAAATACCCCAAACATTTTCCAACAAAATTGTTAGGACATTGTTGTTACCCGGAGCCTTATTTCAAATGTTACATCCATTATTGGTTCGAAGATGAGATTTGAAGGGGGCCTGTACACCCAACCCAGACAAGGAGAACAAGACACTTCATTAGTATGCAGCACCAGCGAATAAATGAGTGCAAACCTGTAGCCCTTTCAACACTACAAATAAGCAGTGTAGAGTGGGTTTCTTATCAACGTTTTTCCCAAAACTGGTTAGCCCTGACTACTGATTTATGAAGATGACTTGAACTTTAATTACATGTTTGGTGTACCTGAGCGATGCAAGCTTTGAATGCATGCACTATGTATAGAAGCATATATTTATGAATAGATTTCCGATTTGTAAAACAAAATCCATTCTAACACCTTGTCTTGTTGAGACTAAGTGCAAGGGGCACCTCCATTTCACTCAATCTCGCATAATAAAATGTTACTTGATACTGACTACGGCACACCAACTCAATGACCCTAAACTCACATGATAATTAAATAAATACATAATTATATTGTCGACTTGTATTCAACATGTAACATATATTTATGTGTGTGTGTGTGAGTGTATATATATATATATATATATATATATATTCACTGAAAAAACCATAGGTTATAGACCATATATAGTTAGGAATTAGCATTTTAAAAACCTTTTTTTACTCACACAAAACCATTGAAATTCCATATATAGTTAGTAGTACTAACTATATATCGCGCACCCGCAATCCCCTGCTGATCATGTCACATATTACATCATTCATGACATGGTCAGTGACATCACTGATGACATCACTGATGACATCTCAAATGACATCACTGATGACATCTCAAATGACATCACTGATGACATCACTGATGACATCTCAAATGACATCACTGATGACAACATCCAGTGACTGTGTATTTCTGTAAAGTTAAAATATGTCTTACATATTGAAGAATGAGTGGATGTAGAAGTGTCTGGATGAAGGATTTACTAGGTGCATGACTGACTGTATGAGTGAGTGGTTAAATGTTTCTCACTGAGTGCATGGGTTAGTGACTGAACTGTGTTAATTTGTACATCATTATGTTTGTTGTTCTGTAAACTGCTGCATGTGTTGATCAGTAGCTATATGAGTAAGTATATGGGTTATTGATTGGTTGCTCAAGTATTTGTATGGGAGACTGAGTGTGTGTGTGGGTGGCTGGGAGGTGTATGACTCTGTGCATTGGTGAGTGAATGCATATCTCAATGCTACATGTCAAAGTAAGTACATATGTAAAACACAGTACATGTGAGAGTTGGCATATATAAATAACTGTGCATAAGAGCCAGTGAATGTGTGAGTGGCTGTATGGATGATTGTGAACTTGTATCAGGGATTGTAAAAGAGAGTAAATATGTGTTAGTATATGTTTGAATAATTAAGGTGTGTATAACTATATAGTTGAGGAAATTGAGGTGTGATTGATTCTTTGCATGACTGACTAGGTGTGTAAGTAACTCCATGGATGAGTGACAGTCTGTGAGTGTCTGTTTACACTGAGTGTATCTAAGGTTATATTAGAGTCTGAAGAGGTTCATCATATTATCACATGAATGATGTCATCAGTGATGTGATCAGTAATGTCAAATGAGATGTCATCAGTGATGTCATCAGTGATGTCATTTGAGATGTCATCAGTGATGTCATCAGTGATGTCAGTGACCATGTCATGAATGATGTAATATGTGACATGATCAGCAGTGGATTGCGGGTGCGCGATATATAGTTAGTACTACTAACTATATATGGAATTTCAATGGTTTTGTGTGAGTAAAAAAAGGTTTTTTAAATGCTAATTCCTAACCATATATGGTCTATAACCTATGGTTTTTTCAGTGAATTTTCAAGGTTTTGTAAATGCTAATTCCTAACTATATATGGTCTATTACCTATGGTTTTTTCAGTGTATTTCAATGGTTTTTTAATAGCAAATATCATAAGCTGTCGAATGTCAAGTACGTGGTAAGAAAAAACATTATCGTGTTTATGCACACTGATCTGCTTTGAATGCTGCCCCCCCCCCTCATTTCTATTAGGAGTACTCTCTCTTTGCAGATAGTGAAGGGTAGTTAACGCAGGCCTTTGCCCCCGTTGTAATCCGTCATGCCGGCTTCTCTCTCCATTTGATTGATTGTTATCCAAGCATTTACTGTTTTAGAATTGGTTCTCTTTGGTTCATTCTCTATTTACAAACAAGCACAGAGTCGCAATACTCTGTTTAGTCTTTGCAGATAGCGAAAAATCGTGTAAAAAAACAAAAGGAATCGAGCAAAATCAGTAGGCCACTAATGGGATCTCTTTTTGACCTCGCTAAAATAGAAACATTAGGAACAACCCCTCATGACAAATACGAAACTAGTGAGATGAACTGAACTCCACACCATGATGGCTGCAACACAGCTCGGCTCCGCCACCCACCCCGCCCAAAATAACTATAAACTCTATGCAAATATATACAACACACCAGCAAAGTAACAGGGTAAAACATTTTATTAAACAACTATTTACATAACTATTTTAAACTTTTTGTTGCCCGATCCGGCTAGCTCAATCGATCGAGCATGAAACTCATGCACTCTGATGATTCAAAGTTTTGAAGAGTGCTTGTAACACTGTCTGAAGCCTATTTGCACTTGCTTCATCTTCACTATTCTAAAAGTAAGTGGGGGCTGTTTGAGTACGTTACTGCATTTGTAAACAATGTGATACGGTGCCACCCTGAACCGCTTAACGGAGGCCCCCGAGGGACGGTGTGATGGCGCGGACTCGGAGGGGGCGCTTGGCTCCGGCCCCCTCCCAAAGTCGTGTTCTCCTGGTGTGGCCTGAGATCGCCCCCGACATAGGTGGCCGGCTCCCGGGATCAAGCGGAACTTTTTGCCTTTTGGTAACTCTTCCATTCTTGACCTTGTCCCACAATCCGTTTCACCTAAAGACACGCTGTAGTGGGGCGCCCCTTTACCATTTCAGTTGCCATTCCGCCCGCTTTTGCTACACTGTGCCTCTTCCGCTATTCAGCTGTTTACCGCCCGCTCTTTCGACTACAACGTCTCGCTCACCATGAAGTTGAGGTGCTCCCGCTCTTGCGGTGCAGCGATAGGCGACTGCCACAGGACTCTCAAAATGGCGGCCGGCTCTTCAGATTTGGGCGTGGTCCACTAAAATGGCCCTGCGACACCTTGGAATTCGGACGCTTGTCTGCTAGAGCTTGGGCTCCATTCTCGAAAGCGTCCCCTCAGCCTTGAAGATTCTACAAAAGTCTTGGGGGCCCCGACTCCCGCAGGCTTCTGGTGGGGAGCGGCTAGCATGATTGCTCGTGGAATGGCCACGACGGAGCTACGAAATGGTGGTGCTCTCATGCTAACGCCAGCTTCAGTCTGAAACATCCAGAAACTCTGTAGACTACCAATTCGATCAGTTCCGGTAGCGCCCCAACGTGACCCGGTAGAGAAGAACTTGCCCTCCCCTCTTTGACTGATGGTTCTTGTTGCCTGTCCCTTCTGTTGTCATTTAACAGAACTATTTAGCCTGCTGAAAGGGGTTGTGTTCCGACCGCTGGTTGGTAGAGACATTTTGACTATATTCTGGACCTGCGTTGTCGCATAATGCGTCATATGACGCGCCGCGTTAGCGCATCCGGAAGTGATCCGGGGCGCGGCGCGCAGCGCGTAACGTAAGCATAACAGATCATGTAACTTGTTAATAAAACGTTTCATTGGTTCATTTTACTTTTCTTATTCTAATGATAAAAGGCTTGGTCATATGACCTAAAAATTACGCTTTTTATTACTTTCGAACATTATTTTTTCTTAAACATATGTTATAATGTTCCAGGCTAATGTACTTTCCCGGAAAATTTACAACTGTCCTGCAAGTAAAATATATTCCTTTTTCGAAAAAAAGGGCGTTTCTTCGTCCCATGACGGAGCCGTTGAGCAAAAGAGGGTCGGCCTGCTGTCTTAGTCGCCGATATGCCAGAATATCAGATTCTTATCGATCACTTTATGTTGCAGGAGTAGAAAACACAACAACCCTTGACCATTTATCTTTACTGCGTTCCTGCGTATTATACCTTTTACCCTTCATGTAATTCGAATGCTTTATTTCACTTGCCTTTTACTGATTCTAAAACAGTGACTATTATTAAAAACTTTACCAATGTAAATACTACTACCATGTTTTCTTTTAAAAACCTTTATTGTGAAAATGTCAGTATACAAATACGGGCCTATAACCACGTGGGCCGGCCACGGAGCAAACTGTAATCGTATATGATGAGTAGACATTTACACTGTAGAGGAACGTAACGGGCGGGCCATTAGGTTGCAAGAACTAAGGTGTCTAACAGTTGCGGAATCGGTGGACGTACATTTTATAATTAAAATACGACAGGGCCAGTTACAATAAAATTATCTAGATATACATTTGCGGGCAAGTACCATGGCTGACGTTAATTCGAACTTTCAATAGTACAGTAATCAATAACACATCAGAACTTAATATCAATAGGGATGTCGAAATATTCAATCAATTCTCGTCCCCGCCCGCCATGTGCTTCAAAACTGCATACGTATCTCGTGATTTCAATATTCTGCAACCAGTACACAACAAGGAGTTACGACTCCCATTTATTCTGGCGCCATTTTGGGCGAGGACGGGCAGGTCCAGGATATAGTCAAAATGTCTCTACCAACCATCGACTATGATGATGTTCATATGCTGTATTTATTAGAGTAACACTCATCTGTCCACATGAAATTAATTTGCCACAATCTAAACATGTCATTTTAATCTTTCCAAAGTTCTTCTAAATATTTGGGACCGTTTCCCTTGCCTCTGATGCTGTCAGTGCCAGTTCTTTGATGAATGTACTGGCAGGTCGGGGGTTCTCCTCCAAATCTCTCTTTTATGCAGCACTATAATTAATCGGTGCCACCTCTCCATATGACGATGCATGGTATAGTTACCATAACTATATTTTTTTTCGATTCCTCTGGAGAGTACATCGTGGCAGATGAAGCGTGTAACGTACCGGGAATTTACCTTTTTTGCATGTAGAGGAAAGGAAAAAAAATTCGAGCGTCCGAGTTCTAAGGTGTCCCAGGGCCATTTCAGTGGACCAGGCCCAAATCCAAAGGACAGGCCGCCATTTTGAGAGTCCTGTTGCAGACGCCTGTCGCTGTAGCATCAAGAGCGGCCGAAACTCAGCTGAATGGCAACTGAAACGGTAAAGGGGCGCCCCACTACAGCAGACGAGCCTCCACCTGGGAAGGCCCGTTCACACCGCCTCCCCCCCCCCCCCTTCGGGCACCCCACGCCGTTATTCGGAGCAGGATTGTAGGATGGCCACACCAATGCGGCAACTTGCTAGACACCACCTCGGTGCCAGCCGAATCTCAGCGCCTTGTGGTGTCTTCTATTCAGAAAATATTGTTGTGCTGCCTTCGACCTATCGCCGCAAGTGCGCATGCAACTCAGCTGCATAGCTTGCTAGACACCACCTCAGTGCCATCCGGATCTTGGCGCGTTGCGCTGCCTTTGGCCCCATTCGCACATCGGTCCGCTACTGACGCCACCTCACAGGCCAACGGAGCGCCCCACGCCCACTTTCAGCATTGTAGAATGGCCACACCAGTGCGGCAACTTGCTAGACACCACCTCGGTGCCATCCGGATCTTGGCGCGTTGCGCTGCCTTTGGCCCCATTCGCACATCGGTCCGCTACTGATGCCACCTCACAGGCCAACGGGGCGCCCCACGCCCACTTTCAGCATTGTAGAATGGCCACACCAGTGCGGCAACTTGCTAGACACCACCTCGGTGCCATCCGGATCTTGGCGCGTTGTGCTGCCTTCGGCCTATTCGCACATCAGTCCGCTACTGACGCGAACTCACAGGCCAACGAGGCGCACCACGCCGACTTTCAGCATTATAGGATGGCCACACCAGTGCGGCAACTTGCTAGACACCACCTCGGTGCCATCCGGATCTTGGCGCATAGTGAAGCTGCAGCAGCTGCAAATAAGCTTCAGACAGTGTTACAACCGCTGCTCAGAACTCTCAACTATGACACCACCTCGGTGCCATCCGGATCTTGGCGCGTTGCGCTGCCTTTGGCCCCATTCGCACATCGGTCCGCTACTGACGCCACCTCACAGGCCAACGGGGCGCCCCACGCCCACTTTCAGCATTGTACGATGGCCACACCAGTGCGGCAACTTGCTAGACACCACCTCGGTGCCATCCGGATCTTGGCGCGTTGTGCTGCCTTCGGCCTATTCGCACATCGGTCCGCTACTGACGCTGCCTCACGTGCCAACGGATTTTCTACGCTTTTTATACCCTATGCCGCATAACAGGTCATGTGACTTGTTTATAAAACTTTTCATTGGTTCATTTTACTTTTGGTTTCCTAGTGATGCAAGGCTTGATCATATGACCTAAAAATAACACTTTTCATTGGATGAAAACTTTTTTTTTCCCCAAACGATGAAAGCCCCACCTTGTTTCTGGATGTTTCAGACTGAAGCTGGCGTCAGCATGAAAGCACCACCATCTCGTGGCTCCGTCGTGGTCATTCCGCGAGCAATCATGGCAGCCGCTCCCCACCGGAAGCCTGCAGGAGTCGGGGGCCCCCAAGACTTTTGTACAATCCTCAAGGCTGAGGGAACGCTTTCGAGAATGGGGTCCAAGACCTAGCAGACTAGCGTCCGATTTCCAAGGTGTCCCAGGGCCATTTCAGTGGACCAGGCCCAAAAAGGAAAGAGCCTGCCGCCATTTTGAGAGTCCTGTGGCAGCCGCCTATCGCTGCACCGCAAGAGTGGGCGCAACTCAGCTGAATGGCGGATTTTGACACAGTGGACCAAAAGCGGACGGAATGGCAACTGAAACGGTAAAGGGGCGCCCCACTACAGCAGACGAGCCTCCACCTGGGGGCCCGTTCACGCCGCCTCACCCCCCCCCGGGGCGCCCCACGCCGGTATTCGGAGGGCGGCAACTTACTGGACAACACCTTGGTGCCATCGTTCTAATGCCTTGGAACTATTCGCACAACAGACCGCTACTGATGACCCACCCCCGCGACGCCCCACGCCGGATACCGAAATCAGTGCGGCACCCAGGCAACATCACCTGGGTGCCGTCCAGAAATCTGGACGTTGTGCTGCCTTGGAACTATTCGCACAACAGACTGCTACTGATGACCCACCCCCCGCGACGCCCCACGCCGGATACCGAAATCAGTGCGGCACCCAGGCAACATCACCTGGGTGCTGTCCAGAAATCTGGACGTTGTGCTGCGTTGGGACTATTCGCACAACCGACCGCTACTTCCTTCTTTTTCCCTAAAAATGTTTAAATGTTTTTACTGTTTTTGTTTTGTTGTATATATTTATAAGTTATTAAAGTTTTATAATCCTACTACTTTGTTGGAGTGCTATATATTTTTAATGTGACACATAATTGTAAAAACTTTGATGTACAAAGAGGCATCCCTGGAATCTTCCGCTTCAGGCTCGGTCCCCTCCCCAATCACAATACAGAATGGTTTTCAGATAGTAGGAACGCGTGTGGTGTGACGGATCTCATCGGGTGTGGGCCTTGATCTACTATAACTCCTTTGAAGAGGGGTGATTCTTTACAGCTGGGGCCATAAACTACATCTGCAGGGCTAGCTGATAGCCTGGACAATCGGACACAGAGGAAGAGGAGTGTCAGAGGGTGCGGTAGTGAATAGGGCGAAAGGGAGGTGTCGGACAGGCACAGGGTGTGATTCTCAGGGAAGAGCAGCGCAGATGGGGGGAGGTTTATTGCCCATGCGTAAGACAGAGAGCCGGGGTGACCAGTGCCTGGGAGAGATGCTTGCGAGGGTGGGGAGCCATGCTAAGGATCGACAGCGTGCAGAGAGTGGGTCTGGTCAAGGCATCTAAAATGGCTGCCGTGCATGACAAAAGTGTGGCTTTTGAAAAAAGGCAAGATGGCGCAGACAATGTTTATCAACACTTCCTGATTTCCTTCGAATCGAACGTTAACAGACGTTATCTCTACCACACTACCGGTCCCCCTGGGATTAAACGCCGAGATGGTAGGGACTGCATCCCGTGGAGATAGGCCGAGACGTCACTCAGCAGAAAAAAAAGAACTTCGCCACAACCTCATAAATTAAAAATAAAAATGAATAATGTCTCAAACAATTTTTGATTTCTAAATATAAATTTATTCTTCTGAATTTTCATAATTTGAAAGAACTAGTAACATGTCCTCATCAGGAATTTCCTCTTCAATCATCTCATCAGGAATCTCCTCATGAAAAGTCTGCAATAATGATTCTTGTAACTCTATGGTCTCCAAACATTCGATAAATTCGCCGTCAAGAGATTGATCAAAAAAATCATTCAAGTCATCTCCTCCTTGTGAGAATATTTCATTATTGGTGCTGTCAATTTCAATAAATGTAGTGGATAATTCAAAAGAAATTGCCACGGTCTCTTCATTGTGATCCATTTTATTTTGAAATTGCTTGCTGTAAATTGCAGAAAAAAATAATCACTTTCATTTATCGTTTTTAGTAATACATAATATAAAACTAACTTTATCAAGTATTTAGTATAACAGAAGGACTGTAAATAAATAACAGAAAACATTTTTCAAATTATCTTAAAGTGTACAACATAGTTCCCCTTACAAATTAACAACTCACCTTTTTGAAAGTAGGAGAAGCGTTAGTACTGTGTAAATCAAACACCAGAAATTGAGCACCAAAAATTCCTCACAAATGTACCTCAGACAGTAGTATCACAAAATGGCTGTGGTTTCCTCTCATTTTAGATATATACATAACCAATTAACTTTCATCACACACAAATACAAAACCAAAGTAACATTTTAATTGGTTCTAAATTTCAACACTTTCAAATGTGTTTTCCCCATGCAATTTTCCATAGGACATTTAGATATGTCTACAGCCTGAATGGCTGAACGGAATTACACCAAACTTGGCAAAATGGTACATCAAACCTAGGGGGTCAGGGAGGATCTACTATGCCCCCTTATGGTCATTTGCCCCTTCGCTTTGGCCTCCTCTTGTCTCTCGATCCTACCGAGAGACAAGATGGCGGCCGCTACGGACTGTTTGGAATGTTTACAGACGCCGGAGAACCAATCAGCTTCGCTTCACAAAGCTCCGTAACGCGAAAAGTACGCGAAGCGGAGCGCTGCCCGGTACGCTGTCACAGATATATATCTTTTTTTGAACGTTAATTTCTCAAAATCCACTGGAGCACATATATTGAGACCTAGCAAAGGCACATCGGGCTACCAATCCCTACAATTTTGCCAAGTTTCGTGCAAATCCATTCAGCCGTTCGATTATTATTATTTTATTTTTTTTTGCCCCGCGGGGCCCTTTTAAAACCTCCACATCAAACCTAGGGGGTCAGGGAGGATCTACTATGCCCCCTTATGGTCATTTGCCCCTTCGCTTTGGCCTCCTCTTGTCTCTCGATCCTACCGAGAGACAAGATGGCGGCCGCTACGGACTGTTTGGAATGTTTACAGACGCCAGAGAACCAATCAGCTTCGCTTCACAAAGCTCCGTAACGCGAAAAGTACGCGAACTGGAGCGCTGCCCGGTCCGCTGTTACAGATATATATCTTTTTTTGAACGTTAATTTCTCAAAATCCACTGGAGCACATATATTGAGACCTAGCAAAGGCACATCGGGCTACCAGTCCCTACAATTTTGCCAAGTTTCGTGCAAATCCATTCAGCCGTTCGGGCTAAAAGTGAGGCCAACCGCCCTATGGAAAACTCAATGTTAAAAACACGTTTTGGGACCCCCTTTTTTCTCGGCCCCCCCTTGACGAAACCCCCCCTAATTTTCAGGGGCTGCTCAGAAACAGAATGTTCCATTTTCCTGAAAATTTGAAGCCAATTCCGTCCACAAACGCCCAAATTATTAGACATAGAATTTACAAAAATCCCATAGAGAAAAAATCCTAACTATATATACCTACTGGCGACCGCCAGTAGGTAATATATATAGGTAATATATATATATATATATATTACCTACTGGCGGTCGCCAGTAGGTATATATAGTTAGGATTTTTTCCCTATGGGATTTTTGAAAATTCTATGTCTAATAACTTTGGCGTTTGTGGACGGAATTGGCTGAAATTTTCTGGAAAATGGAACCTTTTGTTTCTGAGCAGCCCCTGGAAATTTGGGGGGGGTTCGTCAAGGGGGGGGCCGAGAAAAAAGGGGGGTCCCAAAACGTGTTTTTAACATTGAGTTTTCCATAGGGCGGTTGGCCTCACTTTTAGCCCGAACGGCTGAATGGATTTCCACGAAACTTGGCAAAATTGTAGGGACTGTTAGCCCGATGTGCCTTTGCTAGGTCTCAATATATGTGCTTCAGTGGATTTTGAGAAATTAACGTTCAAAAAAAGATATATATCTGTAACAGCGGACCGGGCAGCGCCCCGGTTCGCGGACCTTACGCGTAACGGAACTTCGCGTAGCGAAGCTGATTGGCTCTCTGGTGTCTGTCAACATTCTAAACAGTCCGTACCGTCCGCCATCTTTTCTCTCGGTAGGATTGAGAGACAAGAGGAGGCCAAAACAAAGGGGGAAATGACCATAAGGGGGCATAGTAGATCCTCCCTGACCCCCTAGGTTTAATGTGGAGGCTTTAAAAGGGCCCCGCGGGGCAAAAAAAAACAATTTTATTTTTTGTTTTTTTGCGTGGGTAGCGCCCGGTTCGCGAACCGGGAAGCGTTCTGGGCAGCGTACTATAATGAAAAATGAATGATAGACTTTTCAAATACTGTATGTTAATTGATTGTTGATTTTGTTGATTATTTTTTATTTTTTTTATTTTTTAAGCAATTATTTATTATTGTGATTGTGTTTCAAAATTTAATAACATTTCTAACATTTAACTAGTTTATGAATTACATATAAAATGATTAAAGACTCAAACAATTTTTTTATTTTACATACAATTTTATTTTTCAGATTGTTTTTCAAAATTTAAAAGAACGTCTAGCATTTGACTGTCCGATATGTCCTCTTGTTGAGTGAACATAAGTTCCCACATTTGACCGTCATCATAATGGAGTAAATGATCGACAGATTCTACACATTGAAGTAATTCATAGTCCCGTGACTCATCCATGAACTCTAAGTCATCAATGGGTTCCATAACTTGTTCATTGTTGCTGTCCAGAACAATTTTGAAGGAAACATTCTGCTCACCTTCCATTTTATTGCTGTAATTTGCATAAAAAATAAATATATCAGTAGTGATAGGGCACTGTTGGGTTTAAGTTCAGACAGGTACTTGTGAGTTTATAACAGAGAAGTAATCTATTGGCACTGTATGGTTTCAGGCGTGAAGTAGTACTATTAAAAAGTGCCTGTGAAGAAGCCTAAGTAAATTCATAATTAATAATAATAATAATAAAGGGGCTTGTAAAGCGCCTGGTGACGCCATCCCGGCGTGTCCCCGCGCTGTGGAAAAAAGAGTCAAGGCCAGGAGATGGACTTACAGGGAAAACATATGGGTTTTCAGAAGTTTTCTGAAGGTGGTTTCTGAATCCGCTAGTCTGATGCTTATAGGGAGCAAGTTCCATTCTTTGGCGGCCATTACACGAAAGGAGCGGCCCCCCATTCTGGCTTTCTTAACACGGGGAATTTTCAGCAAACCGGTTCCCCCAGAACGGAGAGTTCTGTTAGGCTCATAGGGGATAGCCAGATCAGTCATGTAAGGGGGAGCTGTATGTGAGATGATCCTGTGGCACATGAGAAGTGCTTTAAATAGGACTCTCTTCTTTATGGGAAGCCAATGCAAAGTGGCTAGGGCAGGTTTAGAAGCGGCTCTTTTTGGAAGTCTGAGGACTAGGCGTGCTGCAGTATTTTGGAGTACTTGGAGTCTCCTGATGTTTTTCTGCGTTGTTCCGAGCAGAAGCACATTGCCATAGTCCATCCTCGAGGTCACAAGAGCTTGGGTCATAGTGCGCCTGGCTTCATGGGGGAGAAGGTCTAGGGTGCGATTTAGGGTCTTCATAACACCAAAGCATTTCCCTACCATTTTATGCACATGGCTGTCAAAGGAAAGTCTGGGATCAACCCAGATCCCCAGATTCTTGGCTGCTTGGCAGGGGGTGGGTAACGGCCCCAGACATGATGGCCACCACTCCTTGGTCCAGCTCGTGTCCCTGCCTCCAATTACCAAAACCTCTGTTTTTGAGCCATTGAGTTTCAGGCAGTGCTGGGTCATCCATCCTGCCAATGCCTGCATGCAGGTTTTAAAGTTGTCGGCAGCACTGCAGGGGGGTTGGGACAGGGAGATGAGAAGTTGGGTATCGTCGGCATATGAAACTAGTTCAATGCCGAACGATTGAACCACTTCAGCCAGGGGGGCCATGTAAAGATTGAACAGGGTGGGGCTCAGGGCAGAGCCCTGAGGTACCCCCTGTTCTAAGGCTATGCTATCCGAGAGGTACGTGCCTCTCTGAACCTGGAAGCAGCGGCTGGTGAGGAACGCTTTCAACCAGCCCAATGCTTCCTGGGTGACCCCGGCTTTGTTCAGACACTGCAGCAAGATGGAATGTGCCACAGTGTCGAACGCGGCACTAAGGTCCAGCATAATTAGTGCCATGGTCTGGCCCTTATCAGCGCCGGCCCGTAAGGTTTCCATCGCTCTCAACAGGGCGGTTTCAGTAGAATATCCTGACCTAAACCACATAATTATACCACAGAAACCAAAATCAATCCATAATTATAATAAAGATGCCTTTCTCAATGTCTAACTCTTACAGAGGGATATTATATAACTATCTGAAAATGTTTTCAAATTTATAAAATAATATCTCACCTTCTAAAAACAAGTTTAAGTTGTGAGTGAAAATGATCTTGCAATGTAATTCAGGAAGTAGTAGTCAAAATGGCTGTGTTTCTCTCTCTTTCTTTATATATATTCAGGTACATAACCAATCAAATGTCAGGTAAAAAAAGTAGAAAATGAAAGTAACATTTTAATTGGTTGTCAATTCCAACACTTCATATGTGTTTTGAGAAGTAATTTACCTCAGGGTATTTAGAGAGGTCTACAGGCTAAATGGCTAAATGGAATTCCAATCAAATTTGTGAAAATGGTAGGGATTGGTATGTAGTATGAGCTAATCTATATTTGGTGAAATTGTCTCCAGTCGCTTTTCTGTAAACTACTTTCCCACCTCTTTTGATGGTGCGCTTCCCAGGGAGCGACCCGGTACGCGAACTGTTGAGCGCCCCGGTTCGCAAACCTTAAGCGTTACGGGAGTCCACCATTTTGTGTTTCGGTCGAATTAAGATACAAGATGGAGGGCAAATAATGTTCAGAATGGGTAGAAGGGGGCACGGTAGACTTATTTTGACCCCCTAGGTTTTCTGAGGGTGGCTGAGGAGGCTTATATGTGCGAAAAAAAACCATTTTTTAAAAATATTTCGCGAGGTTAGCTCCCGGTTCGCGTACCGGGTAGCGCCCCAGGGAGCGTACTTTGTTGAAAATTAGTGAAAAATGTTAGAGTAAAATAATAATTGTGAGTGATCAGATGTAGGGTAGCTCTGAGAAGAGCTTTTGGGTTTATGGTACATTTAGGTACTTATAAGTAGGTACCAATGCACAGTCTTAAATTCAGAATGAAAATTCTGTTGCCCTCATCTGAGAAGTGAACTCCATCTCCTCTGTAGAAATCTTGCATGTAGTAACGCAAGTTATTGTTGTACATGGAGCCCATTCCATGGCCTCTCATGTAAGCTGAAACAGATTTGTTTACATGCTTCCTCGACTTCTCAATTTGTGGACAAAATTGGTTTGACCACCTCCATTTCTGTCTTTGGCATATATTTGAATATACCAAGGCAGTTTGAGGAAAAAGTGCCATCAATTGCTCAAAGGTGTCCTTTAAAAGCATTTCCAGACCTACCCCAGTCAAAGTGCCCAAATCATTACCTCCACAGTGCACAATTAACAGGTCAGGTTTTGGCAAATGCATAAAGGTTTTCACCAATGGTATCAATTGGTGACATTTTAATCCTCTGTGGCCAAACCACTTAATTTCCACATCTTGTAAATTGAGGTTAGGTAACTTTCTGTTCTTAGCATACCTGTGAGCCCAGTGGATATAACTATGTCCAACAATCCAGACAGAAAACATGGTGAGAGAAGGTTCTGCTGCAGTCAGATGAAGTGTGGCAATGAAATGGCAGTTGAAAAAATGAGAGTTTAAAATGAAAAAAACTGTGGAGTTTCTGTGTTAATGAAGCAGTAACAGTGATTGGTGGATTTTGATTGCTGAAAACAGAAAGTTAGGGTGCATGGATGAGTTCTTTGAAAGATGTATTTTGAATGGTCAATAAAAAATCATTAAATGAAAGATTGCAGTGGATACGCAGGTGCACTGAGAGTTCAGAGTTCAATTGCAACATTGTTGTGTGAACTTGCAAACACCAGAGGTCTTCCAAGAGGTGGTTGCCATGCAGAAAAGGCATGAAATGGCAGAGGGGGGAAGGGTTTTCATTTGAAAAAAAGTGAGGGAAGAGTTTTGATTGGGTGACATGAGAGATATGTGTGAAGAATTACAGCATTTCTGTGCTTTTGATAGCTGCAGACTCTGGAGTGCATACCTTTTGCTCTGCTGAAGACAAATTGGTGTGTTTCTGAGACTGTTTTCAAACTCAAAGTATTTGCTAAGGTGAGAAAATATTTCTTTAATTTAGATAGAGAATAGTGTGCTTTAAGGAGAAAATTATGAAGAAAGTTGTGTTTTTCAAATGTTGCTTTGTCTCAAGTATTTTACAAATAGATTTTGTTTCTTTGAGAAAATGTAATTGGAGAAAATGTGAAGTATTAGTACTGACAGGGTGTTTTTCTGCATAGGAGCTGTGGAGTCTTTTCAAATTATGACTTGAAAATCGTTTTTGAGGAAAATGAATGGTTATAATATTTCTGACAAGGACATAATGGTGTATGCTTCTTTATAATGCAATTGACTGTCTCTGATGTTATTTTTCCCATTTTAATGTAAGACCTTTCTCTGTGGCGCAAATTGCTTGTAAATATGCTCCCACCTGTGCATGGCAAATTTAGATTTTGAATGTTTGTGTTACATAGCCATGTTAAAAGTGATACAAACATGCTGCAAAGGCAATCAAAAAACGCTTTTATGTGTCTTAAGGACATTTTAAGTAATTTTCCCATGTGCAGTGTTTTGAAATTATGATTTGAAAATCGTTTTTGGGGAAAAGGAATTGTTTTTAAATTTATGACAAGGACATAATGGTGTATGCTTCTATATAAGGCAATTGACTGTCTCTGATGTTATTTTTCCCATTTCAATGTAAGACCTTTCTCTGTGGCGCAAATTGCTTGTAAATATGCTCCCACCTGTGCATGGCAAATTTAGATTTTGAATGTTTGTGTTACATAGCCATGTTAAAAGTGATACAAACATGCTGCAAAGGCAATCAAAAAACGCTTTTATGTGTCTTAAGGACATTTGATGTCATTTTTCCCATATTACATTAAAAGACCTTTCTCCGTGGGGCACATTCCTTGTAAATATGGTTACACTTGTGCATGGTAAATTTAGATTTTGACTGTTTGAGTTACATAACCATGTTAAAAGTGACCCAAAAAAATTGCAAAGGCTTTCAAAAAACACTTTCATGTGTCTTAAGGACATTTTAAGTCATTTCCCTGTGGGCAGTGTTTTCAAATTATGACTTGAAAATCGTTTTTGAGGTAAAGGAATGTTGTTAAAATTTATGTGCGCCATATGCCCTCAAATTTCTTTTTCAGGGGTGCAGCAGGGTGTTCTTGAGACACCCCTGCACCTTTGGAAAAATTCCTAATTTGCGATGAGCTAATTGCTAATTGCAAATTGCACCTTCATTCCTATGGGCATCCTGGCCCATGGAAATGAATGGGTAATTTGCAATTAGCAATTTGCTCATCGCAAATTAGGAATGGTAAAGAATCGCTATTTATTCCTTAAAATTCGCTACTTTGGAAATGCAAAATAGTTTGATGATACATATGGCGGTTGATCTCTAACAAGATAAGAAGCTTAGGGATACATTTATGATGACTGGCGCAATGAAGTGGACATCACTTACTTCATTGGTAGAGCTTTACATGTATTATCTCCTCTGTATTCTTCATCAAGCGTAACTTTAATCTGCAATCCTGAGTAGGCCTCACCTTAAACAAACCTCTGGATAGGCCACACCTTATCGTCATCATGAATTAATCATTTAAAATGCTAGGGACAGATTTATGATAGGTGTATGCCTCTTTTGCGCCACTTACAAAACACTGCCCATGGGGAAATGACTTAAAATGTCCTAAAGACACATGAAAGTGTTTTTTTAAAGCCTTTGCAATTTTTTTGGGTCACTTTTAACATGGCTATGTGACTCAAACAGTCAAAATCTAAATTCACCATGCACAGGTGGGGGCATATTTACAAGGAATGTGCTCCATGGGGAAAGGTCTTATAATGTAATATGGGAAAAATGACATCAGAGACAGTGAAATGCCTTATAAAGAAGCATACACCATTATGTCCTTGTCATAAATTTACAAACCATTCCTTTTCCCTAAAAACGATTTTCAAATCAAAATTTGAAAACACTGCACATGTGGAAATGACTTAAAATGTCCTTAATTCAAAATTTGCTATTCCTTATTTTGCGATTGCACTGAAGGATTTGCAAATTTTGCGATTCCTTAAATGCAATGTATCAAACAAAAAATATGTAAAAAATGACATTAAGGATTTGGAAACTACCACCAACTTCTAGTTTGTGGTAATTTGCGAATTCTTTTCAAAAAGCTTTTTTTCCAAAAAACAAAAGGTGCCATATGACACCAATACATGCCCTTAGGGCATGTATGTGCGCCATATGCCCCCAAATTTCTTTTTCAGGGGTGCAGCAGGGTGTTCTTGAGACACCCCTGCACCCTTGAAAAAATTCCTAATTTGCGATGAGCTAATTGCTAATCGCAAATTGCACCTTCATTCCTATGAGCCTCTTAGCCCATGGAAATGAATGGGTAATTTGCAATTAGCAATTTGCTCATTGCAAATTAGGAATGGTAAAGAATTGCTATTTATTCCTTAAAATTTGCTATTTAGGAAATGCAAAATAGTTTGATGATACATATGGCGGTTCATCTGTAACAAGATAAGAAGCTTAGGGATACATTTATGATGACTGGCGCAATAAAGTGGACATTACTTACTTCATTGGTAGGCCTTTACATGTATTATCTCCTCTGTATTCTTCATCAAGCGTAACTTTAATCTGCAATCCTGAGTAGGCCTCACCTTAAACAAACCTCTGGATAGGCCATACCTTATCGTCATCCTGGATTAATCATTTAAAATGCTAGGGACAGATTTATGATAGGTGTATGCCTCTTTTGCGCCACTGTGCGTCACTTTTATGATGCAGCGGCGGTGCAAAAGATTTGCTATGAGGCGACAAAATTACAAATTGATGCATTTAGGCAGATGTGTCATGGTGTAAAAAAAACGTGCCACATGAAACCGATGCAGCAGTGATGCAAAAAATGCACCATGTTGCAAGACAGGCCTCACTTGGGGCCATATGTATCAAGCTAATTAGCATTCGCAAAGATCAAAATTCTGCGAATTTCGGCCTTTGCGAATGCTAATTAGACAAATGGTATGTATCTAACAAGTTTGATGCAAAATAAGGAATAGCAATATTTGCTATTCCTTATTTTGCGATTGCACTGAAGGATTTGCAAATTTTGCGATTCCTTAAATGCAATGTATCAAACAAAAAATATGTAAAAAATGACATTAAGGATTTGGAAACTACCACCAACTTCTAGTTGGTGGTAATTTGCGAATTCTTCTCAAAAAGCTTTTTTTCCAAAAAACAAAAGGTGCCATATGACGCCAATACATGCCCTTAGGGCCTGTATGTGCGCCATATGCCCCCAAATTTCTTTTTCAGGGGTGCAGCAGGGTGTTCTTGAGACACCCCTGCACCCTTGGAAAAATTCCTAATTTGCGATGAGCTAATTGCTAATCGCAAATTGCACCTTCATTCCTATGAGCCTCCTAGCCCATGGAAATGAATGGGTAATTTGCAATTAGCAATTTGCTCATTGCAAATTAGGAATGGTAAAGAATTGCTATTTATTCCTTAAAATTCGCTATTTAGGAAATGCAAAATAGTTTGATGATACATATGGCGGTTCATCTGTAACAAGATAAGAAGCTTAGGGATAGATTTATGATGACTGGCGCATCACCAGGGATGTGCCAGTCATCCTGCGCCGCTGTTCCGCCACCCATGGTGTGCTGCATTTACAATGCGGCGCAGCATGGGGCAAAAATGGCACAGATGCGTGACGTATCTGTGCTGTAAAGGTGGCGCATTGCTGGAGTTGTATCGCAAGTGCGATGCAGCTCCAGCAAGGCTCAGGGGTGCCCCATCTCCACAATGTTGCGTCAAGACCTATGCCTGCTTAAAGCAGGCGCAGGGTTTTGACGCAGCTTTCTCCTATCTGATTGTAAATGCGGCACACCATGGGTGGCAGAGCAGCAGTGCACGTTAACTGGTGCATGCCTGGGGATGTGCCATTTAACATAAATCTGCCCCTTTACATTTAAGTATGTGCAGGGGACACAGAGTCGGTGAGGCTTATCCAAGGTTAAGAAGAGATGAGTCCTGTTCACTGAAAAATTAGACATAGGCTTCACCTGCTCAGAATCGCTGGACATGGCAAAATAATAGCTGCAAAATGTTACTCTTGTTAAACAATTTTACTATTATAATCTCTGAGATTTGTCTCTTACTCTGCAACATCTCATTGTTGTTATCCCTTCTTTAAAGATAAAGACAACATCAACATGAGCGATAATCTGCAATCAGTTGATTTTGACCTCATCATTGAACTTGTAATTGAAACATCAGTGGATGTTGATCCCTTGGATGATTTAAATCCTGAGGATGAAGAAGAACGTGATGAGGATGCAGATTTGTCCGAATTATATGACATAGGGTGGGAAGCTGACCTGCTTGATGCTATGGAACTATAAACATTTATTTTTAAAATTTATAATAAATAAAAAGTAAAAATGTAAACCGTTTAATTTAAAAATAAAGACACCTTCAAAAACAGGTTATGTGTAGTGTCTTCAATAAAATATTAAAATATGCTCATAAAATTAGATCAGATTCACATATAAGATAGCACAGGTAACATGAATATAAATTCCATTTCTTTTCTGCTATTTCTGTATTCTAAAATTGCCATGCACTAAAAAATCTTATATGTAAAAATGTAAAGTAGTGTTTTAAGTTTTTGATTACTGTTATTGATGTACTGTTGGGTAATAGTGGTTAATAACATTTTTTAATATATTTTACCACAGATTCAACTGCAGATCATTTCAACATTTCACCATGCCAACGAAAGAAAGACTGAGAAAGGCTGCAAAAAGTCAAAGACAGCAGGTGATTGAAAAAAAGCAGCAGTCCTCTAACAAAAAGATTTGTCAAGTCAACAAGAAAGCACCGGGTAAGAGTACAAAAACATTCATAAGAAATATTTGCAGTAAAAAAAATATTACTACAGAAAATGTTTCAGTCCAGAAAAAGAGAAGCAATTCAAATGGAAAGGAAAGGCCAATCAAAAATGTTACTGCTAGAGCAAGAGATAACTCTGTGCATGATAGTAGAAGGAAACAACAGTTTAGGGACATTCGTAAACGAATGTTCCGCAACAGGATAATTGGCAATTTGTTAAAAAATATTAAGAAAGGTCAACAGAAAGTGGTTTTTTATAAGAGAAAAAAAAAAGTTGAGAAAGTTATTGATCAGGCATTTGAAATTAAACGTAAGTTATTTATTTTGATAATCAATAGAATTAGGAAGCTAAACAAGACAATTTATGATTTCAAAAGAAATAGTAGATGGAAGAGAATAGTTAATCGTAGTAATTTTTGTGAAGTTTTTTCTGGAGAATGGATGCATAGTTCAAGCTGTGAGGCATTTTTTAATGAGGAGAGTTATTTCCAGGATAATGATTTGGTGCATGCAGTTGACACCAGTGGTCGTGCTTATGAAGTGAAAGATGGTTGTCCAGTTGAAAAAGAAAAACTTGTGACAACAGAGGCAGAAGAGGTGTTAGGTAATGAGGTTTTAGGAAGACGTGCTAAGGGTCCTGTGTACACCTGGAAGTGTAGTAGTATTTGCAGTGTGCGACAGGATTCCATCAATTTGCTTTGTGATTTTGTACGGTCATTTAATAAGAAAAGTTTGAAGCAGAAAATAAGGTTGTTGCAAGAATTAGATCCTTGCAGAGTGAGAGAAGTGACAGGTTTGCATGGTCATTCACTGGCTTGTCTTTCCAGGAGAGTATGCCAGAGTGTTTTTCATCATTTCAGGATGCTAGCAGTGCATCATAATAAAGTGAGAAAATTAGTTAGAATGTTGTATTATGCTAAGAGTCCAGCAATTATGCTTAAAAAATTATGTGCTGCTCTTTTGCATGGTTCTGAAATAGATGTGAAGAATATATGTGAAGAAATTGAGTTTTGTTACTTTGGAAGTAAAGAGGAGAATGTTGAAATTGACCAAGAAGAAGCGGGTAATGTGGAAGATAGTGTACAGGTTTCCAGTACAGATAATTTCCAGAGGCCAAAATTTGAGAGGCCAAATTTCACTTGTGTGTGTTGTCGACGCACTTATTATAAGAATCAGACTAAGTTAGTGGATTTATATGCAAAAAGTGAAAGGGAAAATAATAGTGAATGGAAGGATTTCGCAACATACTTGATGGTAGAAAATTGTTTTGATTTGGGATTGGATCAACGTGTGTGTACTTATTGTTGTAGCAAATTAAATCAAAACCAGATGCCTGCTAGAGCAGTTCATAATAATCTGGAATTGGTTGAGATTCCTTCTGAATTGAAGGATTTAAATACTTATGAATCTATTTTGATTCAAAGTATCCATCCCTTTCAGGCTATTGTAAGAATGGAGCCAAAGACAGGGAAATTGCCTCCATCATATTTACAGAGAGGATTAAAGGGAAGAGTTGTTTATTTGCCTCTAGATTTGAAGAAAAACATTAACACAATTGGAGTAGAAAAAGTGGACGAGGAACCTCTGGTTATCTTAGTTAATGGGGTTCCGACAAAGAATAAGAAAATATGGCAAGATTTAGTAGATGTTAGGAAAGTCAAAAAGGCAACATTGTATTTGAAAAAAATAATAAGTACTATAAGAATGTATATATTGCAGAAGAGGAAGTAAGTGAAGAAGAGGATAGCAATTTGTGTGCTGGTCAAATTGAGAAAGTAGAAACTTCTACTAGTGAAGAAATATATGAACATTATAGTGTTCATCCTTTGCATTCCAAGGAAGTAATGGGGAATGCTATTGAGTTGTTTCAAATGAAACAAGCCAAAGGGAGTCCCATTAGTGTTTGGGAGGAAAGTTTGGAAGCTCGTGTTTCCCACAGCTTTTTCCAACAGGTCAGGGAGGAAGATATGATGAGCGACCTCATCAAATTCCTGCTTCTGAATACCGGACTTTGCGATTGTATGCAGGAGATGCTAGGTTTCGACAATGCATTCCTTATTTGTTTCATCTCCTGTTTGAAAGCGATCTGTCTGGACTGTCATATGCAGTGAACCACATCTTGAAAAGTGGTATACACATGCAAAACATCTCGGCAAGTGACTTTATGGATAAAGTCAATGTCCAAGACAGTATTTTGGATTCTCACCTGATTAATCTCATGGCGTGTCAGCGTGGTACTAATGAGTACTGGTACCGTCGTCATGGTGATTTAAAATCTATGCTGAGGAACTTAGGAACTCCCACATGGTTCCTCACTCTGAGCTGTGCCGAGTATGGCTGGGAAGACTTACTTGAATTTCTACGAGAGGCAAATGCTAACGTAGAAAACATCGAATTCAAGACACCCGGAGAACTGTGCTCTTTGGATCCAGTCAATGTATGTAGGTACTTCAATCATAGATTTGAAGCTATGATGTCTTTCATCATGAATAAGAAGAATCCACCTCTTGGAGAGGTGTTGGATTTCTTCTGGAGAAAGGAGTACCAAGCAAGAGGTGCTCCTCATATACATATGTTGCTGTGGATCAAGGATGCACCTAAATTTGGAACGGATCCAGAAGACTCAGTGATGAGTTTTATACAACAGTATTCTACGTGTGCTGTTCCAAACGCAAAGGAGAAGAAAAGCCTAAGAGAAAAAGTTCTGCGTTTCCAAAGCCATCGATGTGGAAAGTACTGTCGTCGTAAATTCCAAAACAAGGACAAGTTTTACACCAAATGTCGTTTCGATTTTCCACGACCGGTGATTTCTAAAGGAAGAGTAAACAGTTTGATGTCTTCGCTGCGACATAATGTGATGAAGAAATCACCTAAAAACACATACAATTTGAAGAGGAACGAAGAGTCCAAGTACATCAACGACTACAACCCGGTGATTTTGTCCATGTGGAATGCTAACATGGATATACAGTTTGTGGCTGATAACTGTATGGCTGTGGCTCGGTATGTGACGTCTTACATCACCAAAAAAGAGAAGACAGAATTGAAGGATATGTGGGAGGACATTTCCCATGAAAAGAGCCTCAGCAAGAAGTTGTACAGTTTCAGTCTGAAGATGTTGTCGCATCGAGAAATCGGAGCGTACGAATGTTCTGACCGGTTGTCTTCAGCAAGTCTCTATGCCAAGTCCAGGAGTATCATTTGGGCGAGTCTTGGTCTTGCTGCAACGCGTAATCGAGTTCTCAAACCTGTGCGGGAAATTGAGTATTTGGCGGAAAAGGAGCCAAACAGTACCGACATTTTGAAGACCAACATGTTGGATACATATTATCCAAATCGAAGTATTCACCTCGAGAATGTTTGTCTGTATGAGGTTCTTCAAAATTACATATTCAAGAGGAACATCAAAGAAGATACTGAGAAAGGAGTGTATGCTGTAATAGGAAGTGAGGGATGTCTGGTCAAGCAAAGAAAATGCCACTTGGTAAACCATCGAAAATTGAGTGACGAATCTCCTGAAAAAAAGGAGTTTTTCTATTTAGCACTTTTGCAACTTTTCAAGCCTTGGCGTGCAGAAGAGGAACTGCTTGGAGATTTTCTCTGTTACGAAGACTCTTTCAATGCCGCCAAGGAGACCATAGAATGTCCTGCTTTTCCCAAATATGTACAAATGTTGAATGCGGAAATTGAGCAGGAAGCAATGATTGCAGCCGAGATTGCCAGAGACAGTTCTCAGGACAGTCAGAGTTCTGCTTCATTGAGTCAGGATCCACTAGGAGGACCTGTTATCGAAAATGAAGCTGCCACTGCTATGAATGAAGTGGAAAGAGCCATGGCACATGCTCAGGAGGATGCGGTTAACTTAGAAGAGTTGGAAAGACAACTCAACGTTGAGCAGAGGAAAATATATGACGAAGTTACCATGCAAATTGATCATGGATTAAGTCATGACAAGAAAGAGTGCTCATGTACGTCGTTGAAGCCTGTCCGACTGTACGTGAGTGGAGAAGCGGGAACTGGAAAAAGTTTCCTCATTAAAGCAATTTCATGCTATTTGCAGGAAAGGACAGAGTCATCGCTGTCTTGTGTTGTCACCGCTCCAACTGGACTGGCAGCACATAACATTAAAGGGATTACTTTACATCGTTTACTGATGCTGCCAGTGGAGCATGACAACAAATTACAATATCACAAGCTATCTGGAGATGCTTGTTTTGAAGTTTCAAGAATCTTGAGGAAAATGAAACTTCTTATCATTGACGAAGTAAGCATGGTTTCCAATGTCATGCTTGCCTTTGTGCATTTGAGAATGCAAGAAGTTTGTGGAAAAGTAAAATTCTGCCATGTTCTGTGTCCCTACGTGTCATCCATCATATGTTATGTGTGCATGATTAAATATGCATATGTATTCCCCATGTTCGATTCAAGACGCAATTATAGTTGTGTCCACCTCTAGTATGCCAGTTTCCAGTCTTCGTGAATACTACGAATATCAGGCCTATGTAAAGCTACGTTGCCACGTTTCCCAGTGTGCACGTTATTTCATTGAAAAGTCCCCGTTTCTAGGCCTCAAAAAGGGCCCGGACATCAGATTCAGCTCCTGTCTCCTGAACCCTCGCTGAGGAGCGATCCAGCCCCCACCTGTATCCTCGACCCTTCACTTACTTCCTGCCTTGCAGTGCCCGGTTCAGCCTGGCTTTGCTTCTGAGCCTGCCAAGAGTATGTTATGGTTCCAGTTATCAGTTCAGTCCTCCTTCTCTGCATTCCTGAGCTACTGAATCGCATCAATAGTTCCGTCATTGTCTAGCCTATACGGCTCTATGTAAGAGAAATACTGTATTTAATGGTCATTTAATACTCTTCATCACGCACTACATGTAGAATAATGCATGCTTCAGTCTTAGAGTCCGTTAGCCTTTCCCCCTCATGACTTCTAGTTTATATCAACATGTTCCCTAAACATCAGATACTAGATACTGCTTGGGTACATGTCGCCCTGACTCTCCAGACTTCAGTCTCTGCTCCTAGCACAGAGTTCATAGCCCCCAGCTTCTCCTGGTAACACGTCATTGCCAAGTTTGCGCACACCACCAGGTTAGAGGTCCCGGCTCCTTAGGTAGCCCCCTCCAATGTTTCCGCCCATTCATGACATATTCTGTTACGTTTGCATCACATGTCTATGTATACGCCCAGTTACACCTACTTTCTCCCTTATCTTTCGCGACTGCTACGCGTCACACCTATTGCTCCACCCACTGTTACGCCTATTGCAATGTAATGCTATGTGTTTGCGTTATGTATATATGCTCATGTATTGTTATTAAAAGCCAGCGCGCTCATCCCAGATCCAGCCCCGGCAGCTGCCGGGCCACGCTAGTCCAATCCGGCCCCCCCTGGCGGGCTTTGTCATCCTATTCCTGTGCAGGTTGTCCTGTTCCTGTCCTTATGCTGTATTAAACCTGCAAGAAACTCCTACTACCTCGAATCTTGACTCTTATTTATTGAGCTATCTGTTATTCATCTATACATCCAAAAATAGGGTATTATTTATTTATTTACCACATAATGGCGCCCGAATAGGGACTTGCCCTTTCCCCACGCGTCGGTGAAGCCACGCCGACCCCCTGACCCTCTGCAGTCGTGACGGAACTCTTCTGCGCAACGGCAGATATTTCTGCTCAAGTATCCCTCAGGCCCACGGAGGAGACGGAGGAGGCGGTCCAGCATCCAGACGAGACGGTGGAGGAACGCGGCGAGTCCCGACCAGAGCCCAAGCCGAGAGTCCAAGGTCCGAGGTATCCGGAGGTCCACCCGTAACTGAAGTCCGAAGTCCGTCGTCGTCGAAGCAGTCTAATCCAGTCCGAGGCCTTCCGTTCTTGCTGCCCGGTGAGTACCATTACTGGGGTAGTATCTAGACAGGGTCAATCTAATTGACTCTGGTCCGTGGGTTGGTGGGACCCAGACACACAAACGAAGTGTCCACTTCGGTGGATACGGGTCCTGACGTGTCTCTTTATGAGACCGGTAAGTTTCGTACTGTTTCAGCAGTGCATCTAGTTCCTGTTCTAGTCAGTTCAGTTCTCGAGAAAATTCATGCATTCTGTTTCCCTGAGTCAGTATTTCCGTATTCCAGGTGGTATCCTGTTCGAACTGTTATTTATAATGTTCTTTATGTATTTTAATGTCGTGGTATGAATGGGGAATAAGTATCGTGTTTATTGTGTATTGTACTGTGTCCAGATTATAGTTCAGTCATGCCGCTGTTTTCAAAATTACGTCAGTTAAAGACTAGAAAAGGTCTGCTGGAAGCAGCAGTTCCTGTCCCGCCTAGGGACAGTCCAGGTCACTTTATGTATCAGAAGCATGGCATAAGCGCCATATTATATCTAGATTTATGGGTAGAGTATACCAAGGAGCTAGAAGAAAAGTATAGATGGCCTGTATCAGGTACGTGGGATGCCGAGTGCATTATGAGAGTAGAAGAGGCATTATGGAAAAAGAAAGCCAGACAATCACAGAAGGATGCCATCGAGCTATGGCGTAAAGAAGCTCATAAAAGAACCGAAAAAGAAATCAGAAAGTCAGAATTAAGTAGAGAATCTTCAGAACGAGCACAAGAAAAAGAATTAATCGAGATAGGTGAACGAGTTAGAACTGAGCAATCAGACAGACAGAGGAATGCCCTCATTAAGGGTATGTACCCTCTTCTTGCCGAAGGCTTGCCAAAAGCGACCCCGGAGACATCTAGCAACTTTCCGCCACCATTGGTTCCGACCAAGCTACGTCACAAACCGACCGCAGCTGATATTTTTATTTCGTCCTATCTGGACGACACAGTCCCTGAATATGCAAATCCTGTCCGCGCTCTGCCAGTCCCTGTAAATCAGGTACTTCCCGCTCCTCCAGACACCGGGGCACCCCATGCAGTACCTGCTACTGTGCCCCCGGTCCAGCCAACATTTCAATTTCCCACTCTGCCACGAAGAGTATCAGTCGACGATTCTAGTTTAGGGGTCGCAGGAGGAGGTCCTCCTCAAACCCCGCCGCCACACAAACGTTTATCAGCAGTCGAATTACATGCTCAAGCATCACAGCGTACGCCCAAGTGCAATAAGTCCATTGCAGAAATCAGGCGAGCCCTTAGCGAATGTGGCTATGATCCAGTTCCAGGCGAGAATAATATGGTTTTATATTCAGTACGCATAAGGAGGGTGGCCGAGTATCTAGTCACCCTGCCGAATATGAAACAAGATCTAGACAGAATATATCGTTTCATCCGTACAGGGGATGATCCAGAAAGTATTGGCGAGGCTATGTCTCAAAGGAAAGCTGAGATCCAGCGCATGATATTAAGGTTTTTTATTAACTGTCTAATAAGAGAACAAGATTACCCGTCTAAAGACCCGGACGAAATGAAAATTCTAACAAAGTGGAGTGATAATATAGCCGAGGGTAAGCACAATACCATCAGTGCTATGGAGAGTATGTACAAGAAAATCCGTAGAGAAATAATAAAGATACACGACCAGCGTAAAGCAATACAAGTAAGCGAGAAAGAAAGTAACTCTGATACTGAAGAGATAGACGACGAGAATTCTGCCAGAATAGCGTATGTAGGAAATCTAGATTTCCAGATCGCCATTTACGTCTAGAACCCAAGTCCACTTTTCACCATCCAGTACCAGATCAAGTTTCTCTAGAACAAGTGTTTCAAGCTACCGATCACATTCTGAAATCACGAATCGGTTACAGTGAGTTAAGTACTATGCGTGAACAAGAACTAGCCCGATCAGCAGTCCGATGGACTACTGATTCTACCACTTTTCCAGACGAAATAGTGGCACAAATGTTCCTGAAAATGCCCCCAGCCGAGCAGCGACTGGTGGGTATGTATATGATCCAGCACCTCATTACTCTGTATGAGGGTCAACATTCTGATCCAGGTCCGTTACATGATATTCTGAACGAGTTACTCCAGTATAGATGGAGAGGTCTAGGTACCGATTTAATTAGTGTCATTCTAGAACAGCGCCACAAATATAGAACGTTCTTGAACCCGCATTTTGTTCATGTCTCACCCCCAGAGAGTAAACCATTTTACATAGAAAGACAGAACCCGTTACGAGAAGTGCATCCAGTTAAGGCAGAGGATGGTGAAATGCAACGAGTGTTTGTTTACACCCCGATTACAAAGATGGAACTCCTTGAGATGAAGAAATTAATTCCCTGTCATGACAAAGATCCAGCAGGGTTCCATAGAGAATTGAAAGACATGCTCCGTATGGGAGAATACACTTATCCAGATATAATAAAAATGTTAAAAGTTCTGTTACCCGCAGGGGTGTATGAAAAGCTCAAAGAAAAAGAATGGGAGGTGGGAGAGAAAAAGATAGATTGGACAGTTCTAGAAGCTGAAGACAAGTCACGTGTACCAGGTACCGGTCTCGGAGATAAATGTAAAGAATTACCTGAATTATTGATTCAAGTTTTACCTAGATTATTAACAACGAAAAAGGAAGACTGGGATGCAATCTCAGCCTGTAAACAGAAACAAGATGAAGATATTAGTGATTTTTATTCTAGATTTGAAAAATGTTTTAGTATTAACAGTGGTCTCAAGACGAGTAGTGAGTCATACCCTCACCTTTTTGTTACTAAATTAGTCGAGAATTCAAGTCCACCAATTAAAAATCGAGTTCTGAAAGTCGAAAGTACCTGGCAAGCTAATACCCCGTCCCAGATGCTCCAGATGCTCCAGTATCACCAGAATAGAATCAGAGAAGAGCAAGAACACGAAAGAAAACGTATGAAAGACACGAAAATGAAAGTGCTAGTTGCACAATCCGTTCCTCAAGACAGTCAGAAGAGGGGTCCGAATCAAGCCAGTCATCCTGCAGCTCCCGTTAAAGGGAACTGCAACTATTGTAAACAGCCAGGTCATTTCATAAACGAGTGTGCAGTTCTGAAACACAACATAGCTACTGGTAAAACTAAAGAAAGACCACGTCCGCCTAGACAAGAACAAGTTTCACAGACTCCTCAGTCACAGAATGCACCACAGACAGTTACAGTACCGCAGCCTATTGCTGCAACACAGCATGTTACATCGCAGATGTACCAGTATGCACAGTCTGAGTATCCAGAGTATCAGCAGTACTCATGAAACAGCCTAGAGAGGGAGGTAGGCTTGCCTCTCATCGAGATACCTGTAGATCAAGAAGGTCCCTATGTTCACAGTCAAGTATTAGGGAAAGATAGAAAGTTTTTGATTGATACAGGGGCAAGTAGGACCACAATTAGTCATGCCGAAGTTCCAGGGGCTCCGCTCTCAGGCTCTAGAAATGTTTCCCTTGGATTTTCAGGAAAGCCTATCGTAAATGAGATCTCAAAGTCAGTTACTCTAGAAGTAGGTCCATTGTCCCGCACTACTGATCTGTTACTTACTAAGTCATGTCCAGAAAACCTATTAGGCATTAAAACACTGAAAGAATTAGGTGCAGTTATATGCTGTTCCCCAGAGGGAATACGATTGTTCCTACGTGACTTTAAGGGTCACTATGTATTACGAGATTTTGATCCCAGACTGTCTAATGTCCCGCAGCATCTATGGGCGCAAGGTCCAACTGATGTAGGTTACATGCAAATCACACCCCATCGTGTGACTCTCAAACCAGGTGTAGTGTTACCACGAATCAGACAGTATAGATTGCCACCTGAGGCTGTAGCAGCCTTATCCAAAATTGTTGACGAGCTCAACGCTCAAGGAGTAGTTGTAGAAACTGACTCCAATGTATGCAACTCTCCGATCATTCCAGTCATGAAACGTACTGATCCAAATGCACCCCCAGTATATCGATTAGTGATTGACCTACGAGAACTTAACAAATGTATTATTCCGCAATATCCAGTTGTTCCAGATATCTCTTCCCTATTGACAGCTATTGATTCTGAAGCCATGTTCTTTACAGTAATAGACCTTAAGAATGCATTTTTAGTGTCCCCATTCATCCAGACAGCCAGTTTCTTTTCGGATTCTGTTTAAATGGAAGGAGCTATATGTTTACACGAGCTCCTCAAGGGTTCACAGAAAGTCCTAGTATTTACAGTCAAGCACTTAAGAGACAACTTGATAATGTTCACATGCCAACTAACACTGCCCTGCTCCAGTATGTCGATGATCTACTGATCACAGCCCGTTCTGAACGTGACTGCGAGCGAGCGTCACTGACGGTTCTGTATTTCCTAGCCGAGATGGGGCACAAGGTGTCCCCTTCGAAGCTTCAATTCTGTGTCCAGCAAGTGGTCTACTTAGGACACTTACTGTCCAAGAGGGGTAGGCAGTTGACATCAGACCGTATCCAGTTGATAGCGAGTCTTCCTCAGCCCAGGACCCAGAAGGAGGTACGTGCTTTTATTGGCCTTACTTCTTATTGTAGACAATGGATTCCGCAGTATGCATTTCTAGCCAAGCCACTGATACAGTTAACGACACAGGAGGCAGCCGCACCGACTGTTCTCCCTTGGACATCTGAACATACACTTAGTTTCAATGAGTTAAAGAAAGCCCTATGCCAAGCTCCAGTCCTAGCTACACCGAACTACAGTAAGCCTTTTACACTTTTCGTTACTGAACGCGAAGGTACAGCATTATCTGTTCTTACACAAGATCAAGCAGGACAATACAAGCCATGTGCTTATTTTTCTAGCACATTAGATCCAGTCGCCCAGGCTTTGCCTGCGTGCCTCAAGTCAGTTGCAGCCACAGCACTAGCTATCAGACAAAGTGATTCCATAGTCTTAGGACATTCCTTGACAGTACAAGTTCCACACTCCGTGGAAGTCCTTTTAAATCGAACACAAACTCAGCACTTGACAATTGCACGTTTAACAGGTTATGAACTGACACTGTTCCAGCCTCACATAGAAATCAGACGCTGCAACATCCTTAATCCTGCTACACTGTTGCCATCAGTTAATTCAAATTCTGCCGCACACGACTGTGTGGAAGTAGTCAACATTACGACAAAGCCAAGACAAGATCTGACAGATATTCCATTACCAGATCCCGACCTGACACTTTATGTGGATGGTTCATGTATGAGAACAAGTACAGGAGAACTAGTCGCCGCGTATGCAGTGACTACTGACACTGAAGTTATTGAGACACACCGCATTGACATCCTGTCCGCTCAAGCAGCAGAGCTAGTTGCTCTGACACAAGCCTGTATACACGCCAAGAACCTGAAAGTTAATATTTACACAGATTCACGCTACGCATTTGGAGTCGTCCACGACTTTGGAGTGCTCTGGCAGGAGAGAGGTTTCATGACTTCTCATGGAACCAAGATTCAGCATGGTCTCCTTATTCAAGCTCTGTTAGATGCAATACATTTACCGACATCCATTGCTATCATGAAATGCAAAGCACATACGAAAGTCACTGACATTATTTCCCAAGGTAATGATCTAGCAGATCGCACAGCCAAGCTTACAGTACAGACTCCAGACATTCAAGTTAATCCGACACAGACACATACTCCAGGTCCGACTACATGTATGACAGTTAAGGACCCTACACAAGATGTCATAGACATACAGTTACATGCTACTCCCGAGGAAATCAAGAAGTGGTCCGAACAAGGAGGGGTCCAGACAGATCAAGGATGGTTAACGAAGGGTAGAGCCACATGGTTTCTCCCCGACTCCATGGTTCAAGTCATTATTAATACCGCACATAGTCCAGCACATTTAGGAGAAAAAGCAATGTTAGACAGTATCCAGAACATTTGGTTCAACAAGCATTTACGAGCTGCAGCCAAGCAGAAAGTCCGTACCTGTATGATATGTTGTCAGTTTAATCCAGGTAAAAGTGTCCCGGTGGAACAAGGTGGATTCCAGCCTCCTGACCACCCTTTTGAGGTCCTCCAGATGGATTATATTCAGATGGAGCGATGTCGAGGTTTCAAGTATGTCCTTGTAGTTGTATGCGCTTTGTCCAGGTGGACAGAAGCATATCCAGTCCCAGATTACACAGCCGCGACCACTGCCAAGCAGTTGGTTCGTGAGTTCTTCCCTCGTTATGGACTCCCTAGAGTCGTATATTCTGATAACGGCCAGCCATTCTCATCTGAGTTGATGAAGCACGTTTCCCTGTTGTTAGGGTACCAGTGGAAGTTTCATTGTGTACGCCATCCTGAAGCAGCCGGTCTCGTAGAGAGGCATAACCAGACTCTGAAAATCCGAATCGCAAAAATATGTAAAGAAAAGGGTGTGGACTGGCTAGTAGCTCTGCCAGTTGCTTTGTTTTATATGCGCATGGTCGCACATTCCAGATCAGGTCTGTCCCCGTATGAGGTCGTATTCGGCCGCCCCCCAAATATGTGGGGTACTCCTAGACCCCGAAGTATTACCGATGTTTCAAGTAATATGCTGACAGATTACCTAGCTTCCTTGATGTCTGCCCTCAACTCATGTCGTTCACAGGTTGCCGCCGCATTTCCAGACAATACCGAGGTGGCACCGCATGAAATCGTTCCAGGATCCATGGTGATGGTCCGCAACTTTGACAGATCAAGTCCGCTGGAGCCCCGCTGGAAGGAGCCCCGACAAGTCCTCCTCACCACCCGTACAGCCGTGAAGTTGGAAGGACGCAAAGGCTGGGTGCACCTTTCTCATATTAAACTTTTTAATGGACTGAAACCCGTCTTAAAGAACATTTCCCAGGATTTAAAGGATTGCCAAAATATTGTTCTCAAGGACTGTCCCGCAAATGACATTGTTACTGCACCCCCCCTGTTAGAGAAAACTCCGCAGCAGGAGTTCAAGCTAAAACTCCGGTCTAGTAAAATAAGTCAGTCAGTTTGATTGTATAAGTCCTCCCCTAGGTGAAACGGTTAGACTGTTTCTGACATGTATAAAATAGACCCCCATAGTGAGAGAGTCAGTCAAAACTCAATCCGATGTATCGTTTTTCTAAGTTTCATATTATTTCTCAGCATTATGATTTCCTGCACCAGTTATGCGTTCTATCTGTATCTTCCAGTTCCTCATGTGAATAAGTCTGCTAATGTTACAGTAGAGCACACGTTTAGTGATCTGCCTCCTCATGAATTCTCTTACCGCCTCGCTATGCGCAATAATACTTTTATCCGCATGTTACATTATTCACACCAGACCAGCAATGCCACTAATTGTTGGGTGTGTGGTCGACTCCCCCCTTTTCAGACACCGAAGGGAGTTCTGCCACTCTTTCCTTATCCTTTTTCACATAATGGTTCGTGTGGAGCATGGTCCACGTTAACGTCATCCTCAACAGATATGACTTTTAATAACAATACATGTTTCCCAGACAAGCAAGGTCTCCCCCACAGAACAGGTTTAGATCTAGAAAATGAAGTGTACAATTTAGGTAACTATTCGTCGAATTTCATGGTCCTGAATGTTCAGTCTGATACCACTCCAGACTTACCTGCTATGTCAGTACTACCAGTTAAAGGCGAATTATGTATCCGAAAGAATGGTTCCGTACATGTAGGCCATAGTGATTGTACTACTATCGTCAAGTATAGTGACAGTGGGAAATCTATTTTCAAAGCTTCACGTCATTCTTATTTTGTTTGTGGTCAGACCGCATATGTTCGTCTGCCCCTCGATTGGGAGGGAACCTGTTACATTGTCTTCCTACTGCCACCTGTTTTTCTAGCCCCACCTGATTACCATAGGAATTCCCACCTAGTACATACTAGACACAAGAGAGACCTCCCGATTGTCGATTATACTGAAACTGCTCTAGAACAATATATAGATATCAATAAAGGTGTCTTCCCTTATTTAGGTACTGTCGTGAATAGTAAACTGATACGTAGATTAACAAGAACCTTTGAAGCAGTAGTGATCGAGACTGCTTCTGCTCTAAGTAACTTAACCGAAGAGCAATCCTTTATGAGAATTGTCGTGCTCCAGAATCGTCTCGTCCTTGACGTCATACTGGCCGATAGGGGCGGGGCCTGTAGAGTCATCGGATCTAGTTGCTGCATTTTCATTCCTAATAACGCACCGTCTGTTTATTCAGCTATAACCAGACTCCATAAAATTGCCCATATGTTACATCAAGATCCAGGCACCTGGACATGGTCCGGTTGGTTCTGGAATATAATTTCCGCATGGGGATGGAAAATATTGTCCTTTCTAGGTATTGCAGTAGCGATCATATTCAGCTGCTGCCTCTGTATACAATGTGGCCCTGCGATTTGCGGCATTTGTGCTACCTCTTGTATTCCTAGTCCCAAGCCCCGTTCTAAATCCCGTTCCAAGACAATTCGAGATGAGCAAATGATACTGTATGAAATGATAGATGGTATCATGAATATTGATGTTTCCTGATGGAAACGTAGTGACAAGGAGGGAATGTGGAAAAGTAAAATTCTGCCATGTTCTGTGTCCCTACGTGTCATCCATCATATGTTATGTGTGCATGATTAAATATGCATATGTATTCCCCATGTTCGATTCAAGACGCAATTATAGTTGTGTCCACCTCTAGTATGCCAGTTTCCAGTCTTCGTGAATACTACGAATATCAGGCCTATGTAAAGCTACGTTGCCACGTTTCCCAGTGTGCACGTTATTTCATTGAAAAGTCCCCGTTTCTAGGCCTCAAAAAGGGCCCGGACATCAGATTCAGCTCCTGTCTCCTGAACCCTCGCTGAGGAGCGATCCAGCCCCCACCTGTATCCTCGACCCTTCACTTACTTCCTGCCTTGCAGTGCCCGGTTCAGCCTGGCTTTGCTTCTGAGCCTGCCAAGAGTATGTTATGGTTCCAGTTATCAGTTCAGTCCTCCTTCTCTGCATTCCTGAGCTACTGAATCGCATCAATAGTTCCGTCATTGTCTAGCCTATACGGCTCTATGTAAGAGAAATACTGTATTTAATGGTCATTTAATACTCTTCATCACGCACTACATGTAGAATAATGCATGCTTCAGTCTTAGAGTCCGTTAGCCTTTCCCCCTCATGACTTCTAGTTTATATCAACATGTTCCCTAAACATCAGATACTAGATACTGCTTGGGTACATGTCGCCCTGACTCTCCAGACTTCAGTCTCTGCTCCTAGCACAGAGTTCATAGCCCCCAGCTTCTCCTGGTAACACGTCATTGCCAAGTTTGCGCACACCACCAGGTTAGAGGTCCCGGCTCCTTAGGTAGCCCCCTCCAATGTTTCCGCCCATTCATGACATATTCTGTTACGTTTGCATCACATGTCTATGTATACGCCCAGTTACACCTACTTTCTCCCTTATCTTTCGCGACTGCTACGCGTCACACCTATTGCTCCACCCACTGTTACGCCTATTGCAATGTAATGCTATGTGTTTGCGTTATGTATATATGCTCATGTATTGTTATTAAAAGCCAGCGCGCTCATCCCAGATCCAGCCCCGGCAGCTGCCGGGCCACGCTAGTCCAATCCGGCCCCCCCTGGCGGGCTTTGTCATCCTATTCCTGTGCAGGTTGTCCTGTTCCTGTCCTTATGCTGTATTAAACCTGCAAGAAACTCCTACTACCTCGAATCTTGACTCTTATTTATTGAGCTATCTGTTATTCATCTATACATCCAAAAATAGGGTATTATTTATTTATTTACCACAAGTTCTCAAAACAGAGTATGATGTGTTATTTGGTGGCAAACACATCATTGTTTTTGGAGATCTTCTGCAGCTGACACCAGTGAAAGGGCAACCTGTGTTCAAAATGCTCACGCATGAAGATACGAGGAAGTGCCTAGGCAGCATTGGCAACGTCAATATATGGTTAAACTTCAATTATGCTGAACTGCATGAAAATATGCGTCAGGCGAAGGATGAAGTTTACAAGACTATTCTACAAGATGTTAGAATTGGAAAAGTGACCGAGCATGGGAAAGAAGCTTTACATGCACGATTACTGTCAAATTTATATCCAGAACAAGATGTTGTGCCTGAGAATATTTTTCAGAAAATTACTGAGAAGAAATCTGGAATATGTTTGATGCCAACTCTTGCAGAATGTGCCAAATTCAACAACAAAATGTTGCATTTAGAAAAGCAAGAGATTGTGAAACTGGAAGCTATTGACAGAGTAGAGCATATGGGATCAACAATTATTTTGTCTGAGAATCTGAAAACAAAATTGGATTCATTAGAGAAGAGTATATCTAAAACTGCAGGTTTTGAAAAGACTCTGAATGTGTGCTTGAACTGCCGTATAATTTTAAGAAGGAATTTACATGTTGAAAGAGGTCTGGTAAATGGATCAATGGGTAATGTTGTTGATTTTGTAAAATACAGAAATAGAGATGGAATTGAATTTTTAAAAATTAAATTTGATGGCATTGAGGAAGTACAGCTAATTGGTCGTTGCTCTGCTAGATTTTTGCTTGTAAAAGACTTATATGTTCGCCGTAAGCAGTTTCCTGTTTGCTTGGCATATGCGGTGACAATCCATAAATCGCAAGGTTTAAGTGTAGACAGTGCATTGGTGAATATTGGCAGTTCTGTGTTCAAGGAGGGTATGGCATATGTGGCATTGTCACGAGTTAGAACTTTATCGGGATTGTACTTGATTGAGTGTGATGTCACAAGCATTTGTGCAGATCTAGATTGTGTTAAGGAATACAATAGGTTAAGAAGAGAGTATGCGCCACATTTGCCTCAATATCCTTTGTTTGAGAAACGTGTGGTAGGCCGGAAACGAAGAAATGTAACCAATACTGGGGAGGTTGTAGCAAAAAGACGAAAAGTCGATGAACCTGAAATTATAAGCAGAAACAAAAAGAATTCTGTTGAAGATGTTGTTGGTTTTCAATTTGAAAACAGTTCTGGTGTCAACTGCTATGCTAATGTAGTGGTTAATGTTTTGTTTTCTCTAGAAAATGTAAAAGAAGAGATTGTGGTCAATTCTGATCAAAGATTTTGCAGTTTGTTAAATTCTGTGTTAGAGAAATGTAGCACTGATACAACAAACATAGAAAGTGTGTCTGAAATTCGAAATCTGTTAGACAGATGTTCAGGCCAAACACAATTCTCTCAAAATATTCAGCAAGATTGTCAGGAGTTTTTAATGTATATGCTTGATGTATTGCATGCTGAAGGTGTAGATGTAGATCAGCTGTTTGGGCTTTCTTATCAATGGCAGCATGACTGCGAGAACTGTATGGTATCAAGTACTACTAGTGTAGACTCAGAAAGATTTATATATTTAACTTTGCCAGACAGTAAATCAGTCTCCTTTAATAAGCTAGTAAAAGCAGCTGATCACAACATGGAGTGTAGCCAATGTAAATCTGAAATTATGTCCACATTATTTATACGAACATATGGCCAGTATGTCATTTTAATGTTCCAACGATGTAGGCCTGATGGAACAAAATTGACAACTTTAATTAAAAATTTTGTGGCTTCGCAGTTGTCAATATCAGGAAGGACTTTTGTAACTGCAGCAATTATATATCATGACGGTCCTTCAATAACATCAGGACATTACACAGCTTATTTAAAGTCTAGAAATGGCTGGTCATTTTGCAATGATTCTGTTTTAATTTTCAAAAAAAAATTGCCGTATGACCTTAAAAACTCTTACCTGGTGTTTTTAAAACCAAAATTTTAGGGAAAGAATCTCGGGATGTGCTCTGTGGAATTTCAAGAAGTTCTAATGGCTCCTACACGATTTGGCCTTGAGGATAAGTGTAGTTCAGAGACATAACTTCTAACCATAAGACTGGACGTCATGGAGAAATAAGTGCACTTTGAATGAGTTCAGAAAAACTATTTCTTTTTATAAGCTAATTGAAGCAGCCAATCAAAACATAGAGTAGAGGGAATGTAAGTCTGCAATGCTGTCTACTGTTTTACATTGCTTTGTGATTAAAAGTGATGTAGAGAATTAAATAATTGTAGTAGTCATAGAGGTAGTGTAAGTTTGCTTCATAGTAAGCAGTATCAGTGTCATAGGAAATGTAGAACATGACTGAGCAAGAAGGGGAAGATATTACTATTCCAGGATTGTGAAAATGATCTTCAACATTTTAATTCTGAAAGTTGCAGAAATGCCAAATGACGGGATTGGCTTACAAGAAATCCAAGAGTTATAAATGGCTCTGACAAGATTTGGCTTTGTGGAAACTTGTGGTAGAGAGCAAGAAGTCATTTATTGCATGTAACATGTTTTTAAAAACGATGGAGGTTTTCTTTCAGAAAGTGGCGGGCTGAAAGTAATAACAGCACAACAGAGTGTAAGCTGTTCATAGGACATCCTTTGACGTCATGGAAAGTAAGTTAACTTTAAGGAGTTCTGAATTCTGATTTGCTATGTTGTATGGGTTTTTTAAACACAATCATTTTGATTGTGTTTTTTTTCCCCGCTGTTATATGATGAATACCTTCAAGTCACTGTTTTTAGTGAATTTTGATACATTCTGAGAACAGCAAAAATAAACCATTTAACATGTATAATTAATTCTGTACTGTTTGCATTTATGATGTATATGTAGAACTGTGTAGGAGGCATGGAGAAGGTGAGGCTTCTGTAAGTGTCAAAGTTGTTGCATGCAGTGCTGCACTTCTGCGTACTCTTTCATATGCTGGACTACATCTGCACAATGAGATACCTAAGCAAAGGAAACACAAGTGATGTGATTGTGAAATGAGCAAAAGAAATTGCACGTATTTCAATTACATCCCCTTTGTTTCCTATCATTACGAATCACATTGTGCAGATCAAGTTTAGGTCTGTCCAGGGAAACAGAGGAGGTTTGGCCTTTGTTCAAGAGTGCAGTGGACATGACTCACTTCATTGGTAGACCTTCACATGTATTATGTCCTCTATTCTCTTCAACAACTCGAAATTTCATCTGCAACCCTGAGTAGGCCTCACCTCCAACAAACACTCACTGTTGGATTCACTCTAGAATCAGAAATTACCTAGGTGCTTGTCGGTTGACTTGCACCATCCGTCATTAGAAGACCAGACGATTCACATACCTTATTAAAAGGTGAGCTTAAGTAATAAAGGCATTCCCCCTTTTTATCTTTTTACACTGACACACAATGGGCCCTGACCCTATGTTATTTACATTAATAGGCTGTCCAACCATTATCCAGTCCTGTTGAAGACCCGCCCTAGATGCGCATAAATCAGCACATTGGCCCCAGGGTCGAAACTTCGACGTTCTATGTCATATATCCATGTGCACAAAGATCAACGGGACAAAGGTAATAATTTGTACCTCCTGTTACTATTGTGTTGTATATATTGGATATTCTGAAAAATTGTTTTTTTACGTTTACTTATATTTTGTTCTGTCACTTGTTTTACCCAGTCACCAGTCACGACCTAGACACCTTATGTATTTACATCCCATGTTTGTGTTTACATATATTCTGGAGAGCATATCTGATTTATTACAGAAACAACATATTTGAATATATCAAATGCCTAAACATACAAGTTGATTGTGTTTTCTCCCTTTTGTTTGTGGTCAGTTTACAATGATTGTATATATCCTTTGTGGGATATATGGCTATTTTCATGTATTGAGTACTTTCGTGAATTAACTATTGTTGTCCGACAGAACCATTGTTTTTCGTTTAATTACCCGCCCAGGTTGTGAGGTTTAGAGGGTCACCCCATTATACTTAATGGGATGCGGAGGATGTGGGCTGTACCACTGCAGTGCTGGGGACAGGGGTACTTTGTGTACCACTACCAGATAGAAGGTCTCCCTCTTCTTCTTCCTGTTAGACCGTGAGTGGATCTTCTAATACTTCCCCACCAACATTAATGGTTCCTGCTTATATGCTTCGAAGGTGGTCCTCCCACTTGATTGCGTGGTGTTTTTTCAAATGGGTCATTTGGCCTCCGGTACCATAGTTTGTACCAAGCTTACCACGACTAACAGAGGAATGACAAATGGAGCATATAGCAATGTTGTCCTCATTTGCGCTAACAGTAAAGAAGTCCCACACTGGGGAGATTAACTTTTGTCTCCTGCTAGAGGTGCCACTTCCAATGCCGGATGAACTGGAGGATGTGTGTTGATTTTCACTATGTGGCTGCGCAGTAGTACCACTACCTACTTCTGCTGAGGTGGAGCTTGTGCTGGATGTGGGAGGCTGCCGGTCCTTTGCTAATGTAAAAATGGAAGCTGGAGGTCATTTTGGTGTTGCCTGTATTGGAGGTATGCGTGCTACATCCCTACTAGTCGCAGCTGTTCGCGATAGGGTGAAAATGTTGGTCTCCATTCCTCGGGGCCAGGAGTAATGCTTGTGATGACTGGGTCTGACTCATCATCATCATTATCCTGCTGTTCTACATCAACCTCCATAAGTGTAAGGCTTGCTGGAACCTTCCTTTTCCATAGCCTGCTCTTGGGATGTCTCTCCCTCTCAATGGAGATTCCGACCAACTGGCATCCAACTTTGCGGATGGTTTGAGGGCAGTTGCTAGCTGGCTAACGACCAACTGCTTACAGCTCAACGCCCTAAAAACCGAGGTGATGGTACTGGGTAAACAGCCAGATCTGTGGGGTGCAAATTGGTGGCCTAAGGAGTTAGGACTCCCCCCAAAACCGGTGTCTGAATTAAAGAACCTTGGCGTCTGGCTGGATTCCAAACTTACCTTCTCATGTCACACTAAGAAGGTGGCATCTATGTGCTTCGGCATTTTACGTGGGTTGAGGCCTATCCTCAAATTTTTTGATGCCCCCACTCGCCAGATGGTAGTTCAAGCGAGTGTACTATCTAGACTTGACTACGCAAGCTCACTGCTTCTGGGCGCTAATCAGGCGGAAGTCCTGCGGTTTCAACGGGTCCAGAATGCGGCAGCTAGGGCCCTGGTAGGCCTTCCACGGTTCTGCTCATCCCGCAGTACAATTGCTAAACTACATTGGCTGCCAGTCATCAGACGCATTGAATTTAAAGCATCATGCTTTGCTTTTAAAATCTTGAAATCTGATACTCCTGCCATTCTTCAGCACCTCCTGACTCCCTACACCCCTTCGCGCAGTCTGCGCTCTGCTGGCCAAAATTTGGCATCTATTCCCCGATTTCGCAAATGCAGATTGGGTGGACGATCGTTTATGGTGCTGGCCGCCAAATTGTGGAATGCACTTCCAGTCCACATTCGCTCTTTAGAAAACCTTCTTGCTTTTAGGAAAGCTATGAAAACTCATCTTTTCCCACTCCCCTATTAGCTTCCTACTTTGTTGTTTGTTATGTTCCTTTTCAGATATAGCGCCAGGACGCCCCTTTGCTGGGGCAGCTGTGCGCTCAAAAATACATTTAACATAACATAACATAACATCATGGTCAGATTGTTGTGGCTCCCAATTGAGATCTAGATCATCAGAAGGGATGCTTGGCGAAGAACTCAATGGACTAACCCTCCTTTTCCTTGGTGGGGATTTGGAAGACAATAGATCTCCTGCATAAGTGGCTTCCTCTTCTTCTTGCTCTGCATGAGGCTCAATTTCCTGAACTGCCCCGACTTCGGGAGGAACAACAACTACTATTGCGGCCGGTGGTTGTGTTTGTTTTTGTTGAACCTCTACTATTGCGGGCGGTGATTGTGGTTGTTGTTGTTGAACATCTACTATTGTGGGCGGTGGTTGTGGTTGTTGTTGAACATCTACTATTGCGGGCGGTGGTTGTTGTTCACCACTTTTCTGCTGTGTTCCCTCTTGCGTTGATTGTGTACTACTTTGAGATAGCGATACGTTTATGTCAGGCTCAGTATCACTGCTTTCCACCATTAGGCTGGCTACCTCTTCCACACTCATCTGCTTGTGCCTGGGTTGGTGGTTTGGGCCCACTGCTGCGGAGGTGCTGGCCCCAGCTTGCACCCCGGACACCGCTGCTGCAGGCGTACTTTTCTTTTTCCTAAAAAAGGTTTTGGGGTCAACACCAGACCTAAGTGTCACTTCCTTCTTCTTCTCAGCAACTTTCTTGGTCTTGGTGGACCTGGTACCTGCTTTCTTTGGGCCCATCTTCTTCAGATGTCAGCAGCAGCACTCAGTTGCACAAGTTGCAGAGATGTCTGGTCAGGTGAGTCACACCACATGTGACGTAGAACAGAAGGACGTCCGTCTGGCAGTACAATGGCCGATGAATGATGACAGCACCACCTCCTCCTCAGTCTTTTGTGCACCTACAAGCAAAGAAGGCAGAAGAACATCAGTCAAATGTGGAATTTTTTTAGCTTTAATTTTAATTACTAGTATTATTAGTACACTCAGTAAGAGTAAGAATAGCAATGAACGAAAATACAAATATAGTGGAAATGGAACTTGTTTATCCTTAATTTGTGCATCATGTCGGATGGATGCAGCATCAGTGAACTGCAGCAGATTGCAATGGGGATGTAAACAATTGTAAGCCAACAGGAACAATGGAAAGACACACAGGCCTATGTGGCAAAAACAAATCAGCACACTACTACTACCATCACCACAGCTCACAGCCACATGGGCACTCATCACAGGCACATGGGTAAAGCCCAGAAAACAATAAACTCAAGCAGGCCTATATATCCCTATATGGCCAGAAAAAGGAGGATGCCTGTTACAAATCACAGCTTAATGTAAAAAAAAATCCCAATGGCTAAAAGGTTGGAAAGTTACACAACAACAACACATACAAAGGCATTTATTAACACACACCCAAAAAGTTAATTACACCCCAAGCACCACATTTGGAAATTCAATCCAATGCCATCCATGCCCTAAATGATGTTAAAATTCAAAAGACAAAATGGAAACAGCTACATCAAGCACCCCCGCTGACTACCTGTGGGACTCTAGGCCTACTGGCAGAATAGCCCACAAGTTTGGAGGCCTATGGCAAAAGCACGATGAAAGGTCACACAAAGTGGCCGCCACCACATGGCCTGGCCACCCCCAACAACATGAAAAGAAAGAGAAGACAGACAATACATGCCTATGGCAAAAATACAATGCTTTGCTTCACAAAATGGCCGCCCCACCAGCTCACCCTCAAACAACAAAGTGCATAGAAGACAGAAACAGGATGTGGTCCATGCTCCAAAAACTAAAACCAAATGACAACCTGAGGACATTTTTTAGCAAAATGAACAGAATCAACATTTTCAAGAAGGTTTTATGCAACTGGAAACATATTGCTCGCGAGATTGCAAATTCGGCGTGTTTGGCAGCACGAATTGTCCAAAACATCGTTATCGCATGCCTGAGCACACAGATTGAGCACGCGAAGAAGACAAAAACTGTAAGGTTGCGTTGTCTCACTGTGCAAACTTACCAAAACTAAGCGAGCTGAAATCCTAGGGTTACCTAGTAGGCGGAAAAATCCATATTATTCAACACACACCCAAAACCTGCAATTCAACACCAAAAAAACATTTTGCAAATCAATCCAAATCCATCCATGCCGTACATGATGTTACACTTACAACTTAAACAAACACCACAAGAACAGTTGATAAACTTTCATGCACCCATGAGTACTCTAGTAGTACCCTTGGGCCTACTGGCAGAGTAGGCCACAAGTTTGGGGGCCTATGGCAAAAACACAGTGGCTGGTCCCACAAAATGGCCGCCACCACATGGACAGGCGCTCACAAAAAAAAAGAAAAGGAATCAAAATAAGAAAGGAATAAAAAACAGACAAAGCAGGCCTATGGGAAATGCACAATGCCTGGCTTCACCGAATGGCCACCACCCCCATGGTCAGCCCACCAACAAGAGAGTACATACAATATAAACTCAAGCAGGCCTATATCCCTATATGGCCAGACAAAGGAGGATACCTGTTATTTTATTTACACATCACAGCTGAATGCAAACAATTAAATCCACATGGCTAAAAAGTTTGTCAAGTTACACAAAAACAACACATACAATAAAGGCATTTATAACACACACCCAAAACGTGAATTACACCCCAAACACCACATTTGGAAATTCAATCCAATGCCATCCATGCCCTAAATGATGTTAAATTCAACATACAATGGAAACAGTTACATCAAGCACCCCCGCTGACTACCTCTGGGACTCTAGGCCTACTGGCAGAATAGACCACAAATTTGGAGGCCTATGGCAAAAGCACAATGGAATGTCACACAAAATGGCCACCACCACATGGCTTGGCCACCCCCAACATCATGAAAAGAAATAGAAGACAGACAATAAATGCCTATGACAAAAGGACAATGCTTGGCTTCACAAAATGGCCACTCTGCCACCCACATGGTCAGCCCACCCTCAAACAGCAAAGTACATAGAGGACAGAAACAGGAAGTGGTTCATGCTCCAAAAACTACAACCAAATGACAACCTGAGGAGTTTTTTTAGCAAAATGAACAGAATCAACATTTTTCGAGAAGGTTTTATGCAACTCGAGACATATTGCACACATGATTGCAAATTCAGAGTGTTCGGCAGCGCGAATTGTACAAAATGTCGTTATCGTGTGCCCAAGCATGCAAATTGAGTACACGAACAAAACAAAAACTGTAAGGTCGCGTTGTCGCACTGTGCAAAGTTACCAAAACTACACGAGCTGAATTCCTAGGTTAACTTACTGTCCGAAAGTGCCATATTATTTAACACACACCCAAAACCTGAAATTCCACACCAAAAATCACATTTTGAAAATCAATCCAAAGCCATCCATGCCATACATGATGTTACAAATTAAAGATACACCACAAAAACAGTTGATTAACTTTCATTCACGCATGATGGATCCAGTAGTACCTCTGGGCTACTGGCAGAGTAGGCCACAAATTTGGAGGCCTATGGCAAAAGCACAATGGAATGTCACACAAAATGGCCACCACCACATGGCTTAGCCACCCCCAACATCATGAAAAGAAAGAGAAGACAGACAATAAATGCCTATGACAAAAGCGGAATGCTTGGCTTCACAAAATGGCCACTCTGCCACCCACATGGTCAGCCCACCCTCAAACAGCAAAGTACATAGAGGACAGAAACAGGAAGTGGTTCATGCTCCAAAAACTACAACCAAATGACAACCTGAGGAGTTTTTTTAGCAAAATGAACAGAATCAACATTTTTCGAGAAGGTTTTATGCAACTCGAGACATATTGCACACATGATTGCAAATTCAGAGTGTTCTGCAGTGCGAATTGTACAAAATGTCGTTATCGTGTGCCCAAGCATGCAAATTGAGCACACGAACAAGACAAAAACTGTAAGGTCGCGTTGTCGCACTGTGCAAAGTTACCAAAACTACACAAGCTGAATTCCTAGGGTAACTTACTGTCAGAAAGTGCCATATTATTTAACACACACCCAAAACCTGAAATTCCACACCAAAAATCACATTTTGAAAATCAATCCAAAGCCATCCATGCCATACATGATGTTACAAATTAAAGATACACCACAAAAACAGTTGATTAACTTTCATGCACGCATGATGAATCCAGTAGTACCTCTGGGCTACTGGCAGAGTAGGCCACAAGCTTGGAGGCCTATGGCAAAAGCACAGTGGCTGGAAGCACAAAATGGCCGCCACCACATGGCCAGGCCACCCACATAAAGTAAATACAATGAACACAAGCAGGCCTACACTAACTACATGAACTACTAGGGTTACCTATTGGCTGAAAAAAGCCAACATTTAATTACACACAAAAACTGAAATTCCACTACAACAGAGTTTGCAATTGAATCCAATGCCATCCATGATGTTTAAAAACTTGAAATTTACCAGACACCACAGAAACATGGTTGGACCCATGGGTACCTCTAGGCCTACTGGATGAAATTTCAAATAAATACAACTTGGCCCCTCATGAAAGTACAGGCCTCCCTCAATAATAATTTTGAACAAGGATTGAAAAGCCCAGAAAACAGTAGTTAAAAAAAGCCCAAATCAAACAAACATGTACACCAATTCTCCAACTTACTTGTAAAAGAAAATTTCAAACCCAAAAGTCCTCAATAAATCCAATCAAATGCTATGATGCAGCAGCCATACACAAAAAGTGATCCTTCCAGCTCCAAATCCAAATGAAAGTGAACAGCACATGGACAAAGCACTGGGAGGAGCCTGGTGGACAGGAACAGGAAGTTGGGGACTCAGGGGCACTTCCTTACTCTTGAAAAAAAGAGTAGAAACAAAAAGAGGACTCCTTGCACAAAGAAATACAGCCAAATCACAATCTGAGGGGTTTTCCTGAGCAAAATGATCATTTTTTAGAAGGTTTTATCATGCTTGAGAGATTTTCTGTGACAGATTGCAGTTTCTGCGTGTTCGAAAACACGATCTTACCAACATGGCGCCGCAAGGAAGATCGCGCGTCCTAATGACGTGATCTCGTGTCCGAATGATGTGATTGAGTTCGCACAGTCGCCCGGGAATGTGCGGCCGGATTCCAAACATCGTGGCGCACACGACCAGGAGAGAAAATAGAGAAGGCAAACGCAGAACCACTGTAAGTCATTACCGCACACGCAAGAACGCTATTGAGCGCACGAGGAAGAAAAACTACTACGCTACGCTGTAGATTGCAAAGTAGTTGACAACTTTGAGCTCACTGCGATGCGCGAAGTTGTCGCTACTTCGCAGACTCCGCGAATGGAGTGTAGTACAACGCCCAGGGTTACACAAGAACCCTTCCCTTCCTGCCCTGGTTCAAGCCTCAGTACGGGAGGTTTTGCAGTTCTTTGTGTGAAGACAGGCTAAGCCCTATTCATGTGCAAGTGTCATCTCCTCCCTGCCATCTTGCTCAGGAAGACCCATCAGCCTGGTAATGGACCATCAAAATGTGAGTGACACACCTCAGCTCTCTTTGTGTGTGACTGCTTAGAGGTAATACACAAAACCCAGCTGTCACCCACCCCAGACGTATCTTCAGAGACAGTCAGAGGCACAGAATGTCTAAAATAAGAAAATGTCACCTTTCTAAAAGTGGCACTTTCAAGACTTATAATTTAAAAACTAACGTTACCATAAGTTTGTGATTCTAAAATGTGAGTCTAGAGACACCAAACTTTAAATATCCATCTTGTCCCAAATGGAAATTATACTTATAAGATTTAATAATTGTATCCCAATGTTAACCTATGTGGAATGCAGACCCTCCAGTAGTGAAAAATTTATTTTATATTTTTTCACTATCAGGACGTTTAAAAGTTAAACGTACACATCCTAATGTTTAAATACAATACTAGGCCTGGGCGGTAAATTCCGTTCCGCTCGCGGAATTTGCGGAATTTGGGTAATTTAGCGTTCCGCGGAGAACGCAAACTTGGCCAAAATTCTGCGTTCTGCGACTTCACGAAATGTTTTGCTTGTTCGCGTTCTCAAATGCGTGTTTGTAAGATATTTCCCCCCAAGCATGTAAACAGCGATTGCGAACAGTAAAAACCCATTGCGAATTAGCAATTCTGCGTGTTCATGGAATTTTTGCGTGTTTGCAGAGATTTTTAACAGTTTCGCTGAGATTTGCGTAACGCGATCATGCAAATTCCTCCCACCCCTATACAATACCCACCCTGCTGTTGGGGCAGTCAACAGCCTACTTTTGGTATGACTAATATATATCAGAAAGGAAGATTTAGGCCTGGCAAGTACATAATCTTGCCATGTCGACATGGCAGTTTAAACTGTACACACAGACTCTGCAATGGCAGGCCTGAAACATGTTTAAAGAGCTACTAAAGTGGCTGGTACAATCATTGCTGTGTAGCATTTAATTTTCAGGCCTTGGGCACGTGTAGTGCACTTTTTAGGGACTAATAAGTAAATTAAATATACTAATTATGGATAAGCCAATGTTACGTTGTTTTAGAGATAGAGCATCTGCACTTTAGCACTGTTTAGCAGTGGTAAAGTTCCCACAATCCTAAAGCCTGCAAAAATGAAGTCAGAAAAACAGGAGGTCAAAAAGCAAAAAAGTCAGTGAAAATTAGATCAAGGATTCCAGGCTAACATGTGTCCCCCTCAGCTGAAAATGGGGAGAGGTACACGACTCTAGGGGAGTTCTCTTTACTAAGGCAGAAGAACCTGAAGAGATGGTTAGTATTTTAGTGATCTATTCCAGGATGATGTTCCACCGTAAAGTCCATTCCCTGTAAGAGGTTGGACCACCTCAAAAGTTTAGGATTCTCGCTCCTCATCTGCATTAACCATCTGAGGGGCCCGTGGTCTGTCTGAACCTGGAAGTGAGTGACAAACAGGCATGGCTTTAGCTTTGTCAGTGCCCAGATCACAACAAAGGATTCCCTTTCAATTGCACTCCACCTCTGTTCCATGAGAAGTAGCCTTCTGCTACAGGTTGATCTAGGCCCTGTTCACTTATTTGTGACAGCACCGCCCCTACACCTACCATACTCTGAGGCACTTGTCTGAATAAAAAATTCCGATTAGACGCCAGGAGCCTTGAGCATGGGTGCTATTCACATGGCCTCCTTCAGGGTGTCAGAGACTTTCTGGAACGCCTCTCTCCAGATCACCTGATGGGTCTGCTTCCTAAAAGTCAGCTCTGTAAAGGGGGTAGCAATGGTGTGAATCTCCTGTAATACCTATGGAGGCTTAAAAAGACTCTCACCTCTGTTTGGGTCTTGGGGGTTTCCTATTAGGAATTGTCTCTAGCTTGGCATAGAGGGGCTGCTCCTTGCCATCTTGCAATTGGTGACCCAAGTAGACCAGAGCTCCCTGCCCTGTCTGGCACATAGTGACCTTGAAAATCACGCCTGCCCTCTGCATAGCCTGAAGCACTTCCTTGAGGTGACACAGGTACTCCTCCCAACTGGAGCTGAAGACCGCAATGGCGTCTAAGTAGACAGCATTGAAGTTCTCCAAACCAGCCAGGACCTGGTTGACCAAACCCTGGAAAGTGGCAGGGGTGTTCTTTAACCGAAGAGCTTGACTCGGAACTGGAAGAGCCCTTTTGGACATTCTGATTCTATGCCAAGTCTCCGCTATGCCCACTACCACTTTTAATCTAACTTTCTTGAAATATTTTGGATCGGCATAGTTAAACATTAAACCGCTTTGTGCTCCTTTTTCTTTACTTAACATCTCTTTAAACATTCTACCTATCCCTGTATTCATAGGGGTATCTACTAACATCCTTCCATTTTTCAAAACAAATGCCCACACGTAAATTAACAAATCTGGAAGAGCAAAACCCCCCTTCACTAACCTCCTTCTAAGCTTTTTCCAGGCTGGTCGGGGAACTTTAGATGCCCAGATAAAAGAGCTAATTTCACCTTGCAGTTTTATCAACCATTCTTTCTTAAAGGGTAAAGGGATTATTTCAAACAGAAAATTTAGCTTCAGAAGAACCACCATCTTCACCAAATTTACTTGCCCAAATAGTGTAAATGGGAGTTGCATCCAACCTCGTAGACTAGCACTAATTTCCTTTTTAACACTATCAAAGTTTGCCTTAGTGCCTAAGTGAGTTCTGTGATGTTCTGGATTATCCTGACTCCTAAGTATCTCATTTCTTTTTTTTATTCGATGCCCTCTGTCTCCATTTGAGGAAGGCCTCAGATGCGTACTGAGGGTCCTGTCCTACCTTCCAGTTCGTTATTTTCAGAAGACAACTCATGGTTTGTTATAAATTGGTTGTATAAATTACAATATCAGCATACAGCCCAATTTTCCTGCTCCAATGATAGAATTTAAAAGGCAGTATACCCTCACAGCTCCTTATTTTCCTCACCAGTGGCTCAATATAAAGATAAAACAAAGGTGGGGACAGGGGGCACCCTTGTCTTGTACCCTTCATAATACGCACCTGCTGTGTCATACCCTGTGAACCAGTACTCTAACCACCGGAGCAATATATATACCTTTTAACGTTCTGCAAAATTTTCCCCCCAAATTAAGATATTTGAGTAGGGTCTGCAGATATTCCCAGTTAACACGATCAAATGCTTTGGCAGCATCTAATGCTATTACTGTCAGCGGAAGATTGTAAGCCGTAGCCATGTTTATGGAGCCAATAAGAGAAAATGTCAGCTCTTTCAATGCTCTTTCTCTAATAAAACCCTTCTGATCTTCGTGAACCATATTCGACATAATACCATTTAACCTCCCTGCTATGACCTTTGTAAACAGCTTGGGCCTGTATGAGTCAGCATTTTTAATGACTTTCCAGGCTTAGGAATCAAAGCTATATTAGCCTTTTTCCAAGAGTCTGGTATAGCAGAGCCTGAAAGGAAGACAGCATTAAAGAGCTGCCTCATAGCAGGTATTATGGCACTGGCCAAAGTTCTATAAACCTTCACCGGAACGCCATCTGGCCCTGGAGCCTTTGCCTTTTTGCCCCCTCTAATGACCTCCTCCAACTCTTTAACAGAGATCTCCCTGTTAGACACCTCCAGCACTTCCTCCTCTCGAAATATCAGATCTTCCTTATTTACCCCCCCAAAGTGTCTATAGAATGCTGAAGCAATTTCTCTATCACTGAGGAGCACACCTGAAACTTCACATCTGATTTTTTTACTCAAACTTCTGACCTGATCAGTTTTTGCCTTCCAAGCTAGAAGCTTGCTACAGCCCTCGCCATATTCAAAATGTGCTAGCTGGCTGGACTCCCATTTCTCCTTGACTCTATCTCTCTGAACTCCTGTTAGATTCACTTTTAAATGTAATATTTCGTCCATCTCCTTTTTATGGCTCCCTGCAATAATCAAAACCTCTTCCAGCCCCCGAATCTGTTCTTCTAAATCCAACACCTTTCGATGATAGATTCACCTTTTCGCTGCTGCCAAAACACCTAGTCTTCCTTAAGTAGGCCTTATAGGCCTTACAGGCATCTCATACATTCCCAATCTTAGCTGAGCCTTGAATCCTTTAAAAAAATTCCTGGGATTCCTCTTACAAATTTCCATCGTCTCATCTTCAGACAACATCCCGAGATCCAGCCTCCATATTGAACTAGTAATCCCCTCTCCCACCCTCATCCGAAGAAAGATAGCTGAATGATCTGATAGGCGACTCCAATATGTTTAACCTCCAAAACAGAATCTTTCACTGCGCGGTTTTTGTAACATGTGAAACCCATACAGGAGCCTACCTCACATCTCCATTTATCACAGAGACCTCACTGCGCCATCAAGCCTCTCGCCCTATCTGACATCTTGGGGTTTACAGCCGCTCTACTGTTCAAAGACCTTTCTAAGTTATGGTCCAAAACTGTTTTAAAGTCTCCTGCCTTAATCATATGACCAGAGAAACTCAAAAGTTAATTTGCTATTTCATCCAACTGACCTGTGTCTTCCTGATTTGGACCATAATAACCCACCAGATGGAGATCTGCCCAAGAACACTTAGCTTAACTATTAGCCACCTTCCTGTAATACTTGAAACATTGCCTTCTATCAACATATTCAGCCCATACTTAACTAGTACAGCAGCCCCTTTGGTAACTGCTGCCTGCCTCGTGTAAATTGCATGTGCAACCCATCTCTGCGCCTTAAAGAGTGCCCTGCTGTTGTCCTCTGTCAAGTGTCTCCTGTAGAATAATGATTTGTGCAGGAGAGTCCTTCCGAGACTGCATTATTTTATCTCTCTTACTCTTCACCCGAAGACCGTTTACATTCCACAACATCATTTTTTTAAATTTGTTTTTATTGAAATTTTAAAGACAAACCATAAGAATAAAGACAAAAAGCAATACATATCTGAAAGGAATAAACAAGACAATAAACAGTAAAAACAAATGCATATATCTAATATCACCACTGTTGGATCAAAGAAACAATACTGATAAAGAGGGGATGGGGGGGCAATAAGCAGACAGGCAGGGAAAAGCGCCTTAGGTGGTGAAGCAACTCTGTGGTGAGAAGGCAATATAGCACTTAGTTGTAGTGGGGTGTCAGACCGTCGTGTAGATCAGTTACAGCCAGAAAAGGGGGATCAGCAACAATGGGCAACATCCACGAGTGTATGCATGGAATGAAAACAACCCTTGACAGCAATTAGTCTTCGGAAGCATTACGATCAGTCATTTGGCGTGCATTGTATTGAGCAAAAAGACCCCAGAAACTCTTCGGGTGATTGCTCGGTGGCCTCAAATAAACCTCTGATTCAGTCTGACAATATATTATATCTCGCTCCCATTCCACCAGCGTGGGCAGTGGCTCTCTCATCCATCTCATCGCCAGTCTGCACTTGGATAAGAGGAGACCTAAAGCAACCAATGTACGCATTACCTTTTTAAGAGGTTTAGTGTATCCTAGCAAGGCTAACAATGCATCCGGGGATAGGGGTGATCCAATGATGTCGCTGAGTTTATGAAAGATCGAAGCCCAATACTGCTCTACTGGTGAGCAGATCCAAGCCAGATGGAAAAACCCGCCTGGGGGGGCGTCACACTTCTCATAGCTGTCAGTTTTCTGTAATCCAAAAGGGCACAGGCACAATGGGGAATGATAAACCCTATTCAGAAACTTAAAATGGGCATGCCGATGTCTACCATTTATTGAAATTTGATGAGTTACTGTGCAACAGTAGAACCAGACATCGTCCGAAATAGGGGAGTCGATGTCTGATTGCCACGCTTGTCTAGCTTTGTTTAGGGGGGTATCTTTGTGGCAAGAGACAGGAGTATTGAATTTGGAGATCAGCTTGCTCGGGCTCTGGGTGCCCAAAAGTAGAGTTGGAGGGGGAATGTCCAAGGGTTCCTGAAGGTCCTCACCGAGGACCGCCTGCAAGGCGTGACAAGTTCTAAAAAAATGAAATTTTGTCAGGGCTGTGTGTACTTCGGTAGTACCCGCTACCTCCCTTCATGTGCGCACCCGCCCACCACGAAATAGGTGTCCCATAGACTGTATATGCAACTTGTTAAGGAAGTTAGGGATGCCCCTATCCGAGCTAGGTGGGGTAACTCTCGGGCCCATGTACCCAACTATAAGCGTGCAAGGCCTGAGCAGCTCTGTAATACAATTCCATGTTCGGGGCGTTTAATCCCCCAGAGGAACATAAGAGCATTAGCCTGTCCAACGCCACCCTCGGGGTACCACCCGCCCATGCTAGTTTAGTCATTAATGAGCGGGAGGACAATAGGTATATTAACAAAGAGGAAAAGTAGGCGTGGGAGGACCACCATTTTCATCAGTGCGATACAGCCCGTCAAAGAGAGAGGAAGACGTATCCAGCTATCAATGTCATCTGTGAGTTTCTCTTTCGCTGTCCCATAATTGGCCCTCAAGACCTGAGTGGATTTGGGTGCCCAGATATCGCACAGGTTCTGTAGTCCACTGCAGCGGATATTCTAACGTGAATTGCTGCCTCGCAGGTGTCAAGGGGAATATGAGAGACTTATCCCAGTTAATCAATAGTCCCGAAAGGCCCCCAATGCGGAGGACTTCCGGATTACCGGAGATAGATTGACTTTGGGGTCCCTAACATATAGGAGGGTGTCATCAGAGTACGCAGCTGTAATGAGCTGATATTGGGGGAAGCGCAGTCCCCTGTGATTGTGGTATTCTCGTAAAGCCTGCAGCAGTGGTTCAGCTGCGACCACGTATAATAGCGGAGACAGCGGGCACCCCTGACGGGTGTCCCGGGAAATTGGGGGGCATATTACCAACGATTAGCGATATTTATCGCTAACGAGGCTTTGCAACAAATGTTTTATCGCTAAGCATTGCCGGAAATTATCGCAGAGATAACTTGCTATTAGCAAGGTTTATCTCAGAAGGGATAAAAATCCTCGCGCTAACTGCCAAATGAGAGATTATCGCTGGAAAACTAACGATAATCTCTCGAAGTTTGGTGTTAGCTTGATGATAGGGGCTCACAAACTTAGCCATGATATCCACCTTCCATAGGATATCATGGCTAAGTCAGGAAAATACCATGTGTAAAAAAAGCAGCGCTAACCGCGGTTAGCGCTGCTTTTTTTTATCACTAACAGTGTTAGCGAAATCCTTGATAATAGGAGAAATGTCGCTTAACAACATTTCTCCTATTATTTTTCTCTGGAACGCCCCCTTTGCATCTCATTAGAGATGCAAGGGGAAGCGTAGAGAAAAAGGGTTCTAACATGCAAATTTGCGTGTTAGCACCCTGTTGCTGAGAGGGAGATCATTTTATCTCTGCTTTCTTGGCTTTTAAAGGCAAAAAAGCGGCGATAATTCCCTTGATAATATGCCCGTTGGAACTTATCCGACACTGCATCGCCGGCTCAGACTCTGGCCACAGGAGCGTGATACAGTCCTGAAATCAACTGCAGGTATACTCCGCCAGTACAGCCTTCATAAATTTCCATTCGATTGAATCAAAGGCCTTTTCAGCATCAAGAAAGACTGCCGTGGCCTTGAACTCCGGCTTCACATGCTGCAGGGTGCCAAAGACAGTGTGGTATATAAATAAATAATACCGGATCTAGGTTTTACTGGACATAGCAATAACAGATAGCTCAATAAATAAGAGTCAAGATTCGAGGTAGTAGGAGTTTGCAGGTTTAATACAGCATAAAGGACAGGAACAGGACAACCTGCACAGGAATAGGAGGACAGGGCCCGGCAGCTGCCGGGGCTGGATCTGGGATGAGCGCGCTAACGTTTAATAACATTACATAGGTATATATACTAAAACAGTTGCATTACAGTGAATTACAATAGGCGGAGCAGTGGGTGTGGTCAATAGCAGTCGCGAAAGATAAGGGTGAAAGTGAGTGTAACAGGAGGTGTATACATAGACATGTGATGTAAACGTAACAGAATATGTCATAAATGGGGCGGAAACATGGAGGGGGCTACCTAAGGAGCCGGGACCTCTAACCTAATGGTGCGCGTAAACTGGCAATGACGTATTACTAGGAGAAGCTGGGGGCTATGAACTCTGTGCTAGGAGCAGAGACTGAAGTCTGGAGAGTCAGGGCGACATGTACCTAAACAGTATCTAGTATCTGATGTTTAGAGAACATGTTGATAGAATCCAAAAGTTATCGGGGTAAGGGCTAACAGACTCTAAGACTGGAGCATGCATTATTCTACATGTAGTGCGTGTTGAAGAATATTAAATGACCATTAAATGCAATATTTCTCTTACATGGAGACGTAAAGGCTAGACAATGACGGAAACTATTGATGCGATTCAGTAGCTTAGGAATGCAGAGAAGGAGGACTGGACTGATAACTAGAATCATAACATACTCTTGGCAGACTCGTAGGCAGAGCCAGGCTGAACCGGGCACTGTGAGGCAGGAAGTAAGTGAAGGGTCAGGAATACAGGTGGGGGCTGTATCGCTCCTCAGCGAGGGCTCAGGAGACAGAAGCTGAATCTGGTGTCCAGGCCCTTTTGAGGCCTAGAAACGGGGACTTTACAATGAAATAACGTGCACACTGAGAAACGTGGCAACGTAGCTTTACATAGGCCTGATATTCGTAGTATTCACGAGGACTGGGAACTGGCATACTAGAGGTGGACACAACTATAATGGCGTCTTTAATCAAACATGGGGAATACATATGCATATTAATCATGCACACATAACATAAGATGGAGGACACGTAGGGACACAGAACATGGCAAAATTTACTTTTCCACATTCCCTCCTTGTCACTACGTTTCCATCAGGAAACATCAATATTCATGATACCGTCTATCATCTCATACAGTATCATTTGCTCGTCTCGAATTGTCTTGGAACGGGATTTAGAACGGGACTTGGGACTAGGAATACAAGAGGTAGCACAAATGCCGCAAATCGCGGGGCCACATTGTATACAGAGGCAGCAACTGAATATGATCGCTACTGCAATACCTAGAAAGGACAATACTTTCCATCCCCAGGCGGAAATTATATTCCAGAACCAACCGGACCATGTCCAGGTGCCTGGATCTTGGTGTAACATATGGGCAATTTTATGGAGTCTGGTTATAGCTGAATAAACAGACGGCGCGTTATTAGGAATGAAAATGCAGCAACTAGATCCGATGACTCTACAGGCCCCGCCCCTATCGGCCAGTATGACGTCAAGGACGAGACGATTCTGGAGCACGACAAATCTCATAGCAGATTGTTCTTCGGTTAAGTTACCTAGAGCAGAGGCAGTCTCATTCACTACTGCTTCGAGGGTTCTGGTTAACCTACGGATTAACTTACTATTCTGGACAGGTCCTATAAAGAAGAAGAAACCTTTGTTGAAATCTGTATACTGTTCTAGAGCAGTTTCAGTATAATCGACAATTGGGGACTCGATCTCCCTTCTATGTCTAATGTGTACTAGATGTGTGTTTCTATGATAATCAGACGGGGCTAGGAAAACTGGTGGCAGTAGGAAGGCAATGTAACAGGTTCCCTCCCAATCGAGGGGCAGACGAACATATGCGGTCTGACCACAAACAAAATAAGAATGATGTGAAGCTTTGAAAATAGATTTCCCACTGTCACTATACTTAATAATAGTAGTACAATCACTATGTCCTACATGTGCGGAACCATAATTTCGGACACATAATTCGCCTTTGACTGGTAGTACTGAAATAGCAGGTAAGTCTGGAGTAGAATCAGACTGAACATTCAGGACCATAAAATTCGAAGAATAATTACCCAAATTATAAACTTCATTTTCTAGATCTAACCCTGTTCTGTGGGGAAGACCTTGTTTGTCTGGAAAACATGTACTGTTAAGAAAAGACATATCTGTTGAGGATGACGTTAACGTGGACCATGCTCCACACGAACCATTATGTGAAAATGGATAAGGAAAGAGTGGCAGAACTCCCTTCGGTGTCTGGAAAGGGGGGAGTCGACCACACACCCAACAATTAGTGGCATTGCTGGTCTGGTGTGAATAATGTAACATGCGGATAAAGGAATTATTACGCATAGCGAGACGGTAAGAAAGTTCATGAGGAGGCAGATCACTAAACGTGTGCTCTACTGTAGCAATAGAAGACTTATTTAAATGGTAAACTGGAAAATACAAATAAAATGCATAACTGGTGCAGGTAGTCATAAGGCTGAAAAACAATATGAAACTTAGAAAAATGATACATCGGATTGAGTTTTGACTAACTCTCTCACTATGGGGGTCTATTTTATACATGTCAGAAACCGGTCTAACCGTTTCACCTAGGGGAGGACTTAGACAATCAAACTGGCTGACTTATTTTACTAGACCTTAATTTTTGCTTATACTCCTGTTGCGGAGTTTTCTCTAACAGGGAGGGTTCAGTAACATTGTCTTTTGCGGGACAGTCCTTAAGAATAGTACTTTGGCAATCCTTAAAATCCTCGGAAATGTTCTTTGAAACAGGTTTCAGTCCATAAAACTTCTTTATATGCGATAGATGCACCCAGCCTTTTCTCCCCTCCAACTTCACGGCTGTACGGGTGGTGAGGAGGACCTGTCGGGGTTCTTTCCAGCGAGGCTCCAGCGGACTTGAACGATCAAAGTTCCTGACCAAAACCATGCATCCAGGAACGATTTCATGCGGTGCCACCTCGGTATTGTCTGGAAATGCGGCGGCAACCTGTGAACGACAAGAGTTGAGGGCAGACATCAAGGAAGCTAGGTAATCTGTCAGCATATTACTTGAAACATCTGTAATACTTCGGGGTCTAGGTGTACCCCACATGTTAGGGGGGCGGCCGAATACGACCTCGTACGGGGACAGACCTGATCTGGAGTGTGCGACCATGCGCATATAGAACAAGGCAACTGGCAGAGCTACTATCCAGTCTACACCTTTCTCTTTACATACTTTTGCAATTCGGATCTTCAGGGTCTGATTATGTCTCTCTACGAGACCGGCTGCTTCAGGATGGCGTACACAATGGAACCTCCACTGGTACCCTAACAACAGGGAAACGTGTTTCATCAACTCAGATGAGAATGGCTGGCCGTTATCAGAATATACGACTCTAGGGAGTCCATAACGGGGGAAGAACTCACGAACCAACTGTTTGGCAGTGGTCGTGGCTGTGTAATCTGGGACTGGATATGCCTCTGTCCACCTGGACAAAGCGCATACAACTACAAGGACATACTTGAAACCTCGACATCGCTCCATCTGAATATAATCCATCTGGAGGACTTCAAAAGGGTGGTCAGGGGGCTGGAATCCACCTTGTTCCACCGGGACACTTTTACCTGGATTAAACTGGCAACATATCATACAGGTACGGACTTTCTGCTTGGCTGCAGCTCGTAAATGCTTGTTGAACCAAATGTTCTGGATACTGTCTAACATAGCTTTCTCTCCTAAATGTGCTGGACTATGTGCGGTATTGATAATGACTTGAACCATAGAGTCGGGGAGAAACCATGTGGCTCTACCCTTCGTTACCCATCCCTGATCTGTCTGGACCCCTCCTTGTTTGGACCATTTCTTGATTTCTTCAGGAGTAGCATGTAACTGGATATCTATGACATCTTGAGTGGGGTCTTTAACTGTCATACAGGTAGTCTGATCTGGAGTATGTGTCTGTGTCGGGTTAACTGAAATGTCTGGAGTCTGTGCTGTAAGCTTGGCTGTGCGATCTGCTAGATCATTACCTTGGGAAATAGTGTCAGTAACTTTCGTATGTGCTTTGCATTTCATGATAGCAATGGATGTCGGTAAATGTATGGCATCTAACAGAGCTTGAATAAGGAGACCATGCTGAATCTTGGTTCCATGAGAAGTCATGAAACCTCTCTCCTGCCAGAGCACTCCGAAGTCGTGTACAACTCCAAATGCGTAACGTGAATCTGTGTAAACATTAACTTTCAGGTTCTTGGCGTGTATGCAGGCTTGTGTCAGAGCAACTAGCTCCGCTGCTTGAGCAGACAGGGTGTCAATACGGTGTGTCTCTATAACTTCAGTGTCAGTAGTCACTGAATACGCGGCTACTAGTTCTCCTGTACTTGTTCTCATACATGAACCATCCACATAAAGTGTCAGGTCAGGGTCTGGTAATGGAATATCTGTCAGATCTTGTCTTGGCTTAGTCATAATGTTAACTACTTCCACACAGTCGTGTGTGGCAGAATTCGAATTAACTGATGGTAACAGTGTAGCAGGATTTAGAACGTTGCAGCGTCTGATTTCTATGTGTGGCTGGAACAGTGTCAATTCATAACCTGTTAAACGTGCAATTGTCAAGTGCTGAGTCTGTGTTCGGTTTAAAAGAACTTCCACGGAGTGTGGAACTTGTACTGTCAAGGAATGTCCTAATACTATGGAATCACTTTGTCTGATAGCTAATGCTGTGGCTGCAACTGACTTGAGGCACGCAGGCAGAGCCTGGGCTACAGGATCTAATGTGCTTGAAAAATAAGCACAAGGCTTGTATTGTCCTGCTTGATCTTGTGTGAGAACAGATAATGCTGTACCTTCGCGTTCTGTGACGAAAAGTGTAAAAGGCTTACTGTAGTTCGGTGTAGCTAGAACTGGAGCTTGGCATAAAGCTTTCTTTAACTCATTGAAACTAAATGTATGTTCAGATGTCCAAGGGAGGACAGTCGATACGGCTGCCTCCTGTGTCGTTAACTGTATCAGTGGTTTAGCTAGAAATGCATACTGAGGAATCCATTGTCTGCAATAAGAAGTGAGGCCAATAAAAGCACGTACCTCCTTCTGGGTCTTGGGCTGAGGAAGACTCGCTATTAACTGAATACGGTCAGGTGTCAACTGCCTACCCCTCTTGGACAGTAAGTGGCCTAAGTAGATCACTTGCTGTACACAGAATTGAAGCTTCGAAGGGGACACCTTGTGCCCCATCTCGGCAAGGAAATACAAAACTGTAAGTGATGCTCGCTCGCAAGCACGTTCAGAACGGGCTGTGATCAGTAGATCATCGACATACTGGAGCAGGGCAGTGTCAGTTGGCATGTGAATATTGTCTAGTTGTCTCTTGAGTGCTTGACTGTAAATACTAGGACTTTCTGTGAAACCTTGAGGAGCGCGTGTGAACATATAGCTCCTTCCATTTAAACAAAATCCGAAAAGAAACTGGCTGTCTGGATGAATGGGGACACTGAAAAACGCATTCTTGAGATCTATGACTGTGAAAAATGAGGCTTCGGAATCAATGGCTGTCAATAGGGAAGAAATATCTGGGACAACTGGGTACTGGGGAATAATACATTTATTGAGTTCTCGAAGGTCAATCACTAATCGATATACTGGAGGTGCATTCGGATCAGTACGTTTCATGACTGGAATGATCGGAGAATTACATACATTGGAGTCAGTTTCTACAACTACTCCTTGAGCCATGAGCTCGTCAATAATTTTGGATAAGGCTGCTACAGCCTCAGGTGGCAATCTGTACTGTCTGATTCGTGGTAACACTACACCTGGCTTGAGAGTCACACGATGGGGTGTGATTTGCATATAACCAACATCAGTTGGACCTTGCGCCCATATATGCTGCGGGACATTAGACAATCTCGGATCAAAATCTCGTAACACATAGTGACCCTTGAAGTCACGTAGGATCAATCGTATTCCCTCTGGGGAGCAGCAAATAACTGCACCTAATTCTTTCAGTGTCTTAATGCCTAATAAATTTTCTGGACATGACTTTGTAAGTAACAGGTCAGTAGTGCGGGACAGTGGACCTACTTCTAGGGTAACTGGCTTAGATATCTCGTTTACAATAGGCTTTCCTGAAAATCCAAGGGAAACATTTCTAGAGCCTGAGAGCGGAGCCCCTGGAACTTCGGCGTGACTGATGGTGGTCCTACTTGCCCCTGTATCAATCAGAAACTTTCTGTCTTTCCCTAATACTTGACTGTGAACATAGGGACCCTCTTGATCTACAGGAATCTCGATGAGAGGCAAGCCTACCTCCCTCTCTAGGCTGTTTCATGAATACGGTTGATACTCTGGATACTCAGACTGAGCATACTGGTACATCTGCTGTGTAACATGCTGTGTTGCAGCAATAGGCTGCGGTGCTGTAGCTGTCTGTTGTGCATTCTGTGGCTGAGAAGTCTGTGAAACTTGTTCTTGTCTAGGCGGACGTGGTCTTTCTTTAGTCTTACCAGTAGCTATGTTGTGTTTCAGAACTGCACACTCGTTTATAAAATGACCTGGCTGTTTACAATAATTGCAGTTCCCTTTAACGGGAGCTGCAGGATGACTGGCTTGATTCGGACCCCTCTTCTGACTGTCTTGAGGAACAGATTGTGCAACTAGTACTTTCATTTTCGTGTCTTTCATACGTTTTCTCTCATGTTCTTGCTCTTCTCTGATTCTATTCTGGTGGTACTGAAGCATCTGTAACATCTGGGACGGGGTATTAGCTTGCCAGGTACTTTCGACTTTCAAAACTCGATTCTTAACTTGTGGACTTGAATTCTCGACTAGTTTGGTAACAAAAAGATGAGGGTATGACTCGCTACTTGTCTTGAGGCCACTGTTTATACTAAAACATTTTTCAAATCTAGAATAAAAATCACTAGTGTCTTCGTCTTGTTTCTGTTTACAGGCTGAGATTGCATCCCAGTCTTCCTTTTTAGTTACTAATAATCTGGGCAAAACTTGTATTAACAGTTCAGGTAATTCTTTACATTTATCTCCAAGACCGGTACCTGGTACTCGTGCCTTATCTTCAGCTTCTAGAACTGCCCAATCGATCTTTTTCTCTCCCACCTCCCATTCTTTTTCCTTGAGTTTCTCATATACCCCTGCGGGCAACAGGACCTTTAACATTTTAATTATATCTGGATACGTGTATTCTCCCATACGGAGCATGTCTTTTAATTCTCGGTGGAACCCTGCTGGATCTTTATCATGACAGGGAATTAACTTTTTCATCTCTAAGAGTTCCATCTTTGTAATTGGGGTGTAAACAAACACTCGTTGCATTTCACCTGCTGTTGTCCTAACTGGGTGTACTTCTCGTAACGGATTCTGTCTGTCTATGTAAAACGGTTTACTCTCTGGGGGTGAGACATGAACAAAATGCGGGTTCAAAAACATACTATATTTGTGACGCTGTTCTAGAATGACACTAATTAAATCGGTACCTAAACCTTTCCATCTATACTGGAGTAACTCGTTCAGGACATCGTGTAACGGACCTGGATCAGAATGTTGACCCTCATACAATGTAATGAGGTGCTGGATCATATACATACCCACCAGTCGCTGCTCGGCTGGGGGCAATTTCAGAAACATTTGTGCCACTATTTCATCTGGAAAAGTGGTAGAATCAGTAATCCATCAGACTGCTGATCGGACTAGTTCTTGTTCATGCATAGTACTTAACTCACTATAACCGATTCGTGATTTCAGAATATGATCGGTAGCTTGAAATACTTGTTCTAGAGAACCATGTTCTGGTGCTGGATGATGAAAAACTGACTTGTGTTCTAGGCGTAAATGGCGATCTGGAAATCTAGATTTTCCTACATACGCTATTCTGGCGGGATTCTCGTCCTCTACCTCTTCCGTAGGAGAGTCACTCTCTTTCTCGCTTACTTGTGCTTCTTTACGTTGGTCATGTAACCTTATTATTTCCTTATGAATTTTCTTGTACATACTCTCTATACTACTGATAGTCTTGTGCTTACCCTCGGCTATATTATCACTCCACCTTGTCAGGATTCTCATTTCGGCTGGATCTTTAGTCGGGTAATCTTGTTCTCTTATTAGACAATTAATCAGAAACTTTAATATCATGAGCTGGATTTCAGCTTTTCTCTGAGACATGGCCTCGCTAATACTCTGTGGATCATCCCCTGTACGGATGAAACGATATATTCTGTCTAGATCTCCTTTCATATCCGGTAGGGTGTCCAAATACCCGGTCACCCGTCTGACACGTACGGAATATATAACCGTACTATCATCACCTGTAACTGGATCATAGCGGCATTCAGTGAGAGCTCGTCGGATATCTGCAACGGACTGATATCTGGGCGTACGCTGTAACGCACATTCATGTAACTCGGCCAACGTTCTACGTTGGTGTGGTGGCGGGGTACCAGGAGGACCTCCTCCTGCGGCCCCTAAACTGGAATCGCCGACTGATACTCTTCGTACTGGCGCGTCGGGAAATTGAAACGTAGGCTGGACCGGGGGTACCGTAACAGGTACTCCGGTGTCTGGAGGAGCAGGAATTGCCTGATTCACAGGGACTGGCAGAACAGGATTTGCATATTCTGGGACTGTGTCGTCCAAATAGGACGAGATGAAAATATCAGCTGCGGTCGGTTTGTGACGTAGCTTGGTCGGAACTAAGGGTGGCGGAAAATTACTGGATGCCTCCTGGGTCGCTTTTGGCAAGCCCTCGGCAAGAAGAGGGTACATACCCTTAATAAGGGCATGCCTCTGTCTATCTGACTGTTCGGTTTTAACTCGTTCACCTATCTCGATTAATTCCCTTTCTTGGGCTCGTTCCAAGGATTCTCTACTTAGTTCTGACTTTCTGATTTCTTTTTCGGTTCTTTTATGAGATTCTTTGCGCCATAACTCGATGGCATCTTTCTGTGACTGTCGTGCTTTCTTTTTCCATAATGCTTCTTCTACTCTCATGATGCACTCGGCATCCCACGTACCTGATACAGGCCATCTATACTTTTCCTCTAACTGTTTGGTATACTCTACCCATAAATCTAGATACAATATGGCACTTATGCCATGCTTCTGATACATAAAATGACCTGGACTGTCCCTAGGCGGGACAGGAACTGCTGCTTCTAGCAGACCTTTTCTGGTTTTTAACTGACGTAATTTAGATAATAACGGCATGACTGAACTGTAACTTAGACACAATACGTAATTACAATACACAATGAACACGATAATTACTCCACATTCATACCACGACATTAAAATACATGAAGAACATTTAAAATAACAGTTCGAACAGAATACTACCTGGGATACGGAAAACAGAATATATGAATTTTCTCGAGAACAGAACTGACTAGAACAGAAACTAGATGCACTGCTGAAACAGTACGAAACTCACCGGTCTCATAAAGAGACACGTCAGGACCCGCATCCACCGAAGTGGACACTTCGTTTTGTGGGTCTGTGTACCACCAACCCACGGACCAGAGTCAATTAGATTGACCCTGTCTAGATACTACCCCAGCAATGGTACTCACCGGGCAGCAAGAACGGGAGGCCTCGGACTGGACTGGACTGCTTCGACGCCGGACGGACGAACTTCGGACTTCTGTTACGGGTGGGCCTCCGGATACCTCGGACCTTGGACTCTCGGCTTGGGCTCTGGTCGGGACTCGCCGCGTTCCTCCACCGCCTCGTCTGGATGCTGGACCGCCACCTCCGTCTCCTCCGTGGGCCTGAGGGATACTTGAAGCAGAAATATCTGCCGGTGCGCAGAAGAGTTCCGTCACGGCTGCAGAGGGTCAGGGGTCCGGCGTGGCTTCACCGGCGCGTGGGGAAAGGGCAAGTCCCTGTTCGGGCGCCATTATGTGGTATATAAATAAATAATACCGGATCTAGGTTTTACTGGACATAGCAATAACAGATAGCTCAATAAATAAGAGTCAAGATTCGAGGTAGTAGGAGTTTGCAGGTTTAATACAGCATAAAGGACAGGAACAGGACAACCTGCACAGGAATAGGAGGACAGGGCCCGGCAGCTGCCGGGGCTGGATCTGGGATGAGCGCGCTAACGTTTAATAACATTACATAGGTATATATACTAAAACAGTTGCATTACAGTGAATTACAATAGGCGGAGCAGTGGGTGTGGTCAATAGCAGTCGCGAAAGATAAGGGTGAAAGTGAGTGTAACAGGTGGCGTATACATAGACATGTGATGTAAACGTAACAGAATATGTCATAAATGGGGCGGAAACATGGAGGGGGCTACCTAAGGAGCCGGGACCTCTAACCTAATGGTGCGCGTAAACTGGCAATGACGTATTACTAGGAGAAGCTGGGGGCTATGAACTCTGTGCTAGGAGCAGAGACTGAAGTCTGGAGAGTCAGGGCGACATGTACCTAAACAGTATCTAGTATCTGATGTTTAGAGAACATGTTGATAGAATCCAAAAGTTATCGGGGTAAGGGCTAACAGACTCTAAGACTGGAGCATGCATTATTCTACATGTAGTGCGTGTTGAAGAATATTAAATGACCATTAAATGCAATATTTCTCTTACATGGAGACGTAAAGGCTAGACAATGACGGAAACTATTGATGCGATTCAGTAGCTTAGGAATGCAGAGAAGGAGGACTGGACTGATAACTAGAATCATAACATACTCTTGGCAGACTCGAAGGCAGAGCCAGGCTGAACCGGGCACTGTGAGGCAGGAAGTAAGTGAAGGGTCAGGAATACAGGTGGGGGCTGTATCGCTCCTCAGCGAGGGCTCAGGAGACAGAAGCTGAATCTGGTGTCCAGGCCCTTTTGAGGCCTAGAAACGGGGACTTTACAATGAAATAACGTGCACACTGAGAAACGTGGCAACGTAGCTTTACATAGGCCTGATATTCGTAGTATTCACGAGGACTGGGAACTGGCATACTAGAGGTGGACACAACTATAATGGCGTCTTTAATCAAACATGGGGAATACATATGCATATTAATCATGCACACATAACATAAGATGGAGGACACGTAGGGACACAGAACATGGCAAAATTTACTTTTCCACAACAGTACGGATATTCTGCGTGAGTTTGCGAACAGGAATGAACCCGGCTTTCTCAAGTCCAATCAGTTGAGGGAGAAGCGGGGATAGATGGTTTGCAAGAATGTTGGCGTATAATTTGGTTTCGATGTTCAGGAGCGAAAGGGGGCGGATGAGCATTTACGTGAACCTTTATTGGGTTTTAAGAGAGTTATAATCAGCGCCTCACACATGGTAGGGGGCATAGAACCATCAGCAGCAATGTCATGAAATGATGTGATAAGATGGAGAATAAGAATGTCACTGAAGCTTTTATAAAATGCTTTTATAAAATGCTTTTATAAAATGCGACCGTTAAGCTCTCCATACAAGGGCACTCCCTTCACGTATGGAACCAATGCAAGCCAAACCTCAGCTACCTCAATAGGTCGCAGCAAGAATTCACGATGCCAGTTCTGCAACCATGGGAGTTGTATGTATTCCAGGTAGTTAGCTATGTCCTCATCGCTAGGGGAGAGCTTAAAACTGTACAGATCTTGAGATTAGGAACAAAATTGTGCACTGATTGAAGCATTCTCTGTCAGCAAGAAACCGTCCTCGTCCTCAATCTCAACGACTGCCCCAGCTCCTGCCCAGTGCCATGCTATTGCCGCCAGTACCGAGCCCGGGGGATCAGGTAAACCATAGGTTCTGGCAGATGCGTATTTGCCCATATGTTTGATTTCCCGATCGGCTTCCTCGTGGAATTCAGCTAGAGTGGACTTAAAATGTTCCCTAACTGCCGTGTCATCAGCACTGGTCCGCCGCGTCTTAAGGTCGGCCAGACGAGACTCTAGGAAAGTTGAGTGGTCCCAGATAGCACAAAGTACTCCTGCATGTTTACTGATAGCTACTCCTCGGATATATAGCTTAAACGCCTCCCATACCGTAGCAAAGGAGTCAACCGTGCCCACTTTATTAGTAAAGAATTCAGAGATAGCTTTTTGCAGGTCAGAGCGGAAAACAGTGTCCAATAAGGAGTAAGGGGGGAATCGCCATAAAAATAGGGGAAGGGTGAGGGGAGGGGCAGCAAGAGAAAACAAAACTGGGTAATGATCCGAGAAGGTGCGGGGAAGGACTGAGCAGTCTAACACCCTAGGAATCAAGTCGCGTGAGATAAACCAATAGTCAATGCGGGAATAAACGTCATGTGGTGCTGAATAGTGCGTATACCCTCCCTGGATCTGCGAATGCGACCTCCAGACATCCACTAAATGTAATTGCAGGGTGACATCTAACACAGCTTTAGCAGAAGCAGAGAGCGGGCGGGGAGGTCTTCGTGACCGGTCAAGAGCTGTGTCCATGATGCAGTTAAAGTCACCACCCCAGATAATCAGAAGGGAGCTGTGGCTCTGGAGTGATGTGAACAAGGATCTGTAGAAGCTGGGGTCATCATAGTTAGGGCCGTACGTGTTAACTATTAAGAATTCCCATAAAGGGCCATAATACTGTGATACTGTGTATCTGCCCGCTGTGTCTGTATGCAAAGGTTCGAGTCGGAGGCCTGCTTTAGGATTAATCCATGTTAAGACCCCCCTGGAGTGTGAAGTAAAATAAGCCGCATGGGAGGTGTTCGCTAGCCCGTGCTTTGCAGGGAGGGCTCCGCCCGGACGCAGGTGCGTCTCCTGCAGCAGTGCTATGTCTATTTCCCTGCGTTTCAGGTATGTGATGATATTACACACTTTGCGACCATCGTTTAGGGCCCTCACATTCCAAGTTAAAAAAGTTAGGCACCGCAGCGCTTCAGCTTTAAGTTGCATCTATGACATGAGGTGTACGTAAACGGAGTGAAGAACAACTATACAGGGGTAAGCCTCGCCCACCACCCACCACATACTGTAAATGAAAAAAGATGATCAAAGCATAAAATGTCAAGCAATAAATTAAAACAGTACATAAACACACACCGCCCCCGTCCTACGCCCTGCATAGCCCAACACTGCAGAGGCAAGCCATCACCCACCCAACCCTCACTAAGAAGGAAATCAAATGTGAGGGAGTCCCACCCACCTCTCCCATGAAACACCCGACAACAAAAAGTAAAACAGCAGTTTACGCAGTGGGGCGGATGTTACCCGGGTACACAAACTGAACCAAACACCGCATGCAAATACTAATCCCACAACAGCTTATCTGTAATTACTTAAGAGCAAGGAGTGTGCAGAACAACTCTGTTTTAGGGAAAGCAAGATATCGGTAAGGAGGCAAGTCTCCCAAGAACTGGCCGATGTCCAGGCCCCACATCACGAGTACCCAGAGGGGCATATTAATAAGCAACTCCAAAACCGAGAAGATAACTCAAATCAGGGTAACATGTGGTCATGTACATATCTCTTGCCACAGGGCCCAGTGAGCCATTAGAAACTGCTGCAACCAGACTAGAAACCATTGACTATAAGAGTAAGATAACAGTATTACAAACAAAGGAGATATCACCAGGTACTCAGTCATTGTCATCCATAGTTCCAGCGTCTGCATTCGATGGTGAGGAGGCTCGTTGAGTGTTCCGACACTTGTTGGCCCTTTCCCATTCTCAGAGGGCCTTCTGAAGGGATTGCAGGTCTTGATATATACCCGGCTTCCCATCAAAGAGGACTTTCAGTCTGGCGGGATAGAGCATAGCGTATTCGATGTGATGGTCCCGCAGTTTACATTTCATTGGAATGAACTGCTGCCTCACCTCCTGTACTATTAGGGTGAAGTTGGGAAACAGAGAAATGTCTGATCCTTCATACCGTGGGGGACCCAGCTCACGTGCCTTCCTCAGTGCAGCATCCCTGTCCCGATAGTTCAGGAGTTTTGCAATTATAGGGCCAGGCGGGGCTCCTGGCTGGGGTCGAGGGCCAAGCGACTGGTGCACCCTCTCAACCACAAAGAGATGAGAGAATGTTTCTGCGCCTAGAAGGGAGGTCAGAAGGCGCTCCACTTATTGCTCCATGCCCCCTTTGGCAGTGGACTCCGCCAGGCCCATGATGCGCAGATTTCTGCGGCGCGACCGGGCCTCAAGATCCTCAGCTTTGTCTAGGAGGGCCATGAGGGCGTGTTCTATCTGCTTCTGCATTTCTCCTGCGTCCATCTGGGCCTCCTCCACCTCGTTATGCAGCGCTCCGCCATGTACAGGCACTCAGAGTGTTTGTCGAGAAGCTCGGAGACTCGGTCCATTTGGTATGCCAGCGAGTCTATCTTGGTGTCAATAGCAGTCAGGCCCTGTTGCATGTAGGTAATGATCTGTTTAATGTCCCCCACCGGGTCATCTGTCGCAGCGTCCGTTTGTGAAGGGGGGCCCCCTTCCGCTCCCTCCTCATTGTGCCTGGACTTGTGTTGCTTGAATTGAAGCTTAGGCTGGGTCCTATCAATTTTCCCCATGTCGCCAGGTGGAGCAGGTAGGTACTCGCTACAATAGAGATATTAGGGACCCCAACGCACCAGGGAAGTTCTCCGCTCCATGGCCAGCCGCCCAGACCCAAAGTTAGAGGGGCAACTCAGGGTTCCGGTGTAGTCTGAGGCAAAGGCGGAAGAGGGCCGACGGTGGTGGGGAGGGCAGTATCTGTGACAGCAGCAGCCACAAGGGAACCAATGCCAGTAAAGTCCGCCCACTATGGCTCAGTCATCTCGAACAGTGTGAATTCCAGCTACCACCGCACCCCCAGGTGGGCAGACGGTGAGGGCAGGCACCAGGAAGACCCCGAATCCACCCCAGGAGCTGTGGAGCAACCCGGCTCACAGCGCGAGGACCACATACCTTTCAGCAGGCCCTCCAAGCTGGTATTCAAAATGGCCGCTCCTTCGGCTCCGGGGAAAAATGCAGGCTAGAAAGCCACAGAACAGGCGGAGCCTGGCCACAGGAAGCCCCAGCAGGCAATGAGGAGCCGCCGCCGCCCCCGCCATGTGCCCCTCCGCGGCACCGCCGCCGATGTCACAGATGGAAGCACATCCGCAGAGGCGCCCAGTGCGGCACCAGGGAGCGCGGCCCAGGGGTCAGGAGCACCAGGCAATCCCAAACTTTAGCCTGGGGATGTGCAAGCTGCACCACACCCTGATCACCGGGCTCTTGCAGGTCTCTGTAGACAGGCACTCGGTTGCAGGCGGGTGCTAATTTTTGGATCGCTGTCAGCCAGGGGACAAGTCCCTACATCCAGTAAGTTGCTGCTGCCTAATTTATGACAGATTGTGAGGATATGGTGGCGGTGTACAGCGGAACTCTAGCGGAATGCAGCCATCTTCCGGCCGGGCAAGCTCCGCCCCCCCACGACAGAATGTTTAACTCCTTAAATCCATTCCCTGTCACCTCCTAAAAACCCTCTCCACCCACAAACTATTGATGAAAACCAGACAAATTAGGCATTTTTTACCCCTAAACCCCCCTCCCTGTGCAGCCTACACCGCACCCCCCTTGGAAAACCCTAACAAACTTCCCATGGCAAAAGCCCGATGAGTTACCCTTCAGCGTGCAACGGACTTACATACACACCTATACACTCTCATACAAATTTGAAACATACACAAAGTAGTAAATCTTTATCTATAAAATATACCACATAACCTAGAGACCCATCTTACTGCTTCCAAAAATGTGAACTCTTAACGATTCCCAGCCTCGAGCTGTTCAATGAAGCTATCGATCTCCTCAACAAACCGAAAGGAGTGCTTCTTATTATTCAACATCACTGCAAGCACCTAGCTTCCTTAGCGGCCCAATTCTTTTCCCCAGCTCCCACTGCCTATTAGCTGTTACTACTGACAGATCTGATCTTACTTCAATTCTTACTCCATCCACCTGCAACACTTTCTTCTTCAGAACTTTAGCTAGCATCTTTTCCTTCAAGCAATAAGTTAGGAAATTAACAAGAATTCTCCTAGGCTCAGATCTATTCGTATTTAACCTAAAAGGGTCTCTATGTATCCTCTGAATGTCTCTGGTAATTTCCTCCTCAGTCTCTTCCAGCTGAAGCTCACTTTTCAGCAACTGAACGACAAAGCTTATAATATCTTCTCCTTCTTTACCCTTGGGAACTTATAAATAAGTGTGGGCGCAAAATCCGTTCCGCTTGTAGATTTTGCGGATTTTCGGCAATTTCGCGATCTGCAAATCTCGCGAAATTGCCGAAAAATTTGCGCATCCGCTCGCGGGCAGATTTTGGGCAGTTAAATAGAGGTATCGCACAAACCGGTGGCGTCTTCTTGGATAAATATGAAGGGCAGGGTTCATTCTGGCACGATGCTCCTGTCACAAAAATTAAACCTCAACAGGAAGCACTTACAGATATAAATAAAGCAGGTGCCCGAGTTGAAGCTCAAGTTCAGTTCCAAAAACAATCGTGAGCTTTGTCGAGGCTGGGCAGGTGTGCTTTCTCCCCATATCTACCGTTGAAAATTAGCTGTGATGCTGGATAGAGGCCTTTGCATCTTTCACTTTCACAAGCGCAATCCCCTTGCAGTTCCTGTGCCCAGGAGCTTCTTTCTCCTCATCTGCTGCTCTGATCGGTCTCTGACCTTTAATACACACAAGAGGCAAGTGAACTTGCATAGAAGCCCTGCCCGTTTGGCCCCGCCCACACACTAGCGGTGTGCACCGTATTCCCGCCATTTACCCACTATGATGGACAGCCCACTCAAGGGACCCCTGTGCCCTTCTGCACGATGGCATAGTAACACACACATGGTCACTGGAGACAACTCTTCTAGCACTTTACGCAGCTGTAGTGTAGGAAAAGCACTATACATTTACCCAACGAGGTAGCACTTACTGATTAGCCAGTAGACAGTGGGAAACAGTCTATTTGTGCAAATCCGCGAGTTTGCTAATATTTTCACGAAATCGCCGATTTTTTGGCAATTTCGCGCAAATTTGCGGAAATTCGCCCATACTTACTTTTAAAACCTTCAAATTGTTCCTACTTTGAAAGTTTTCCACTCTTTCCTTGTGCTCTCTCCCCCTAGCTCTAAGCCCTTTGATCTCTTCCCTGTTAGTCTGTATCTCCTCCTTTAGGTCCCTAACTTCGCCCTCTACCGCCAATGTTCTTCCACTCAGGTCATCCATTTTTTTCTCTAACAACTCACATGCAGACCTGATGCCTTTCTGATTCAGCTCTGAAGTCTTGAATCTTCCTCGCATCTCAAGGGTAAGAGTTTTGAGCAATGTACCATTAGAAAGATCGCGACTCCCTGAGGCTGCTCCCTCTTCCCCTAGAGCCTCGTGCCCCAATCTATAGTCCTTCCCGGGCACTGACTCTCTTTGTACCTCGTCCGGTACCTGCGATTTCCCTCCTTCTTCCGAAATAGACTCCGCTGGAGGATTAAAACTACCTTCTGGATCATTCACACTAACTTCATCCCTTGTGGCTCCCACTACCTCCCCCATCTCAACAGACAGCACTTGAATTCGGTTTGGGCTTAAATGTGCAGACCAGTCTTCCAGATTTGTTATCTCCTCCGGGCTGCCCCCACCTCCTGAATAATCACTATACTTCTGTTTTTGTTGAAGGTCCGCCACTGCTGCTGACATGGGATTAAAATGCCTTAAAACAAGTCCTACGGGTCGGTGTCACCTTAATCTTGCACTCCACAGAACTCCCTCTTGCCAGTTTGGTAGGTACCTTGGTCACCTTACTGCACCATCGGCCCATGGGCTTCACCACCTTCACCTCCTCCACCACCTTCTTCACACCTGCTCTTTTCCAGACCTAGGCGAAAGATCCATCAACTCCAGGACCTAAAAACGGTGTAAAAAACTTGGGTGTCTGGATGGATGCTAACCTTAGCTTCCAGACACACACCAAAAAGGTGGCTGCAACCTGTATAGGTCTCCTGAGAAACCTTAGGCCTATACTCGGATTCTTTGACTCTAAGGTTCGCCAGCTGATTGTCCAGGCAACCATCTTGTCACGCCTGGACTATGCGAACATCCTTCTACTAGGAGCAAACAAAGCAGAAACGGCTAGGTTCCAACGAATCCAGAACGCGGCGGCGAGAACGCTGGTCGGTCTCCCACGCAGATGCTCAGCCAGAGCCACCATCCGCAAACTCCACTGGTTGCCTGTGGAACACAGAATTAAATTTAAAGCGCTCATCACGATCTTTAAAATCGTCAAACTGGGAAACCCCCCGTTGCTGCGAAACCTGGCCTGCCCCTATGTCCCTGGCCGTAAACTACGCTCCTCTAGCCAACTTCTCTTGGAAGTTCCCAGAATTAAGCTCTGTCGTACTGGAGGCCGATCCTTTAGGGTTCTCGGTCCCAAAATATGGAACGATCTTCCTCTCAGCATACGCTCCATAGACTGTCTCTCTGTCTTTCGCAAGACAATCAAGACCTTCCTTTTCCCCCCTCCCTAGTGCATTTCTAATTCCCCTCCCCCTCCCTGTCCTGTACGGTGTGTGTCTGTCTTTCAGCGCCGGGACGCCCCATTGCTGGGGTAGCTGTTGCGCTTCACCAAACCCAGAATAGAATAGAATAGAATAGGAAATCCGCTGCACCCCCTCTCGCCGCACTTCTCAGTGAATACCTTGAAGAACCAGTAAGTAGCCCGGCCACCTCACCAACACTACATCCACTCTTTCCATTTGTCCCCTGCTCCTGGGCTGTTTAAAGAAAATGGGCAAACTGTACCTCAGCGTTTTTAGAACACAATGAATGCTCCACTCAACTCCTACAAGCATGCTCCTCGCTGGCCCCACTAGGCCAACTGGCTCCTCGACTGCTACCTCCAAGGAGGACCCTGGCAGCAGCACAATGCCCCCTCCGTAACTCCAGTGCTGCTCTCCATCATGGGTGCTCCGCCGTGTCCCAGACTCTGTCTCCAGCCTTGCTGCCTCGCTGATCCACACTCGGCTCCAGGAGCTCTCTACCTCAGTGGAAGCTCCCATAGCTCTCTGGAACGCTCAAAACCCCATAAGTTCTCGCTGAATCACAAATTTAGTACTCGGTTAATACCGCATAAACCGGCAACTACCACCGCTTTCACCACCGCTCGCCATCCGAATCGCATCACCTTCACCGCACGCCTCCAGGTGAAGTGGGGGCAAGAAGTTCTTGTGTAACTTCTCCACTCTATCTGAGTTCCGAGGTCATGGAGAGCTCTGTGTTGTTAGGAAGAACCTGCATAGGGGAAGTCCATGTGCCAATGCTTGAGGACAGATATGCCTTTGGCCTGCCAACAGCACGCCCGCTGGGTGCCCTGTACATGTGTCCAAAGCCCATCTCCCAATACATAGGGTGGGATACACGGTGTGCAAAATAAACTACAACTACCATGATGGTATCTAGTGGGAGTGCTTCTGGCAGGGATAACAATAGATGCCCATTGGAAAATGCCTTGCTTCAGGCAAATGTGCAACAGTCTATCAGCAGCTGGTTATTTTATGTAGCAACTGATTTTTAAATAAAAGTGGACTTGATCTAGCTCGTAATTTTCAAGTGCAGATTTTTAGTGCCGAGGGCAAGATTTCCAGCAATTCACTTAGCAGGGATTTTTAAGGCTGTATCATTAGCACAGGTGAAAACAGCATACAGCACAATCAAACAAAAATGTTAAAAAAAAACATGATGTGGATTAGTTTCTGCGGGGTGTCCATTTCACCGTTAGGAGGTAGAAGACATCTGGTACTGGAATGAGAAAGCACTTTGGAACTGAAGGGATTTGTTGTAGGCGCATAAACTGCAGCACTTCTGTGAAAAAACACCCATTGCTTTGTACAGTGTCTCATAGCTCATGTCTATGTCTTCCTCAGATCAGCTATGGTGCCATGGATCCAGTCTTCAATGACAAAAATCAGTTCTCATCCTTTTACAGCTCTGTCCTGAATGAGAGCTCTGAAGCATGGGCCATCAGCCTCTGATACTCTTTAGTGGAGGGTGGTGCAATATGTCTCATAGCTCATGTCTATGTCTTCCTCAGGTCAGCTATGGTGCCATGGATGCAATCTTCAGTGACAGACATCGCTTCCCATCCTTTTACCGCACTGTCCCCAATGAGATCCACGAGGCAAGTGCCATCGCCCGGCTGCTCCAGCACTTCGGATGGACCTGGGTTGGGATCCTGATATCAGATGATGAGAGCGGCAGGAGGGCTGGTGAGGAGCTGGAGAGAGAGATCAGCAACAGTGGGGGCTGTGTGGCCTTCTTACTAAGAGTCCGCAAGTCCTGGGACCTTGAGCAGGAACAGATTTCTAAAACAATCAGTGTTTCTTCTGTCAATGTGGTGATACTTCACTGTTCACATGCTTACATGTTACCAGGCCTCCTATACCACTTGCAAGGTCTGCCTACTATAGTTTGGATCACTTCAGCAGTCACATCACATCTGAAAGATTTTATAAATTACTATGGAATGGATATTTTCAGTGGTGCACTGGAATTTTCCATTCCTAAGGGACAGATTCCTGGACTGACAGAATTCTTGTACAGTGTGAACCCTTTACATTTCTCAGACAATGACATGTTTGTGTGGTATTGGGTGCTAACATTCTATTGTTCTCCTGATTTACTGAATAGGACTTTTGCCTATGAAGCCTACTACCCTCATTGTACAGGGAACGAGACAATGAGAGATTTGGACCCCCTTATGTACGATGCTTACAATTTCTACATTACTTACAGTGTTCACACTGCGGTCTACGCCGTGGCTCACGCCTTACACAACATGATCTCATCCAGGGCCCACTCAGGACATCCCTCAGAGAGTGAAAGTCTAGAGAAGGACTTCCAACCATGGCAGGTAGGAGAGTCACTTTCTAATTCTAAATATATATGTCAATCAAATATAATATGACACACATAGAGCACATTTGATGTCATTCCCCGAGAGGTAAACTCATTTCCTCATTAGGCATTTTGTACGGTGTTGTTTGTCAGTATGAAGTCACTTCTGAGCCCCTGTCCCAACTAGTAAGGATAGGTTTATAATTTAAATACAGTTTGCAGCTATTCATCAAGCCTTTGATTTAAACAATTCCAAAGGCTTGATATGAGATTACTGTACAGTACAAAGCTGCATTTGTGTTTTAAAATAGTCCTAAAGTACGGAATGCTAGTGCTTTGAGCTACTTTGTTTGAATGAGGCAGCCCACCAATCCATAGATTTTGATGCAAATCACTATTTTTTGAGAATGATAAACACAACTTTTAACACAAAATGTTTGCCTGCATGAAGAAGGAATAAGGTTTAAGGAACCTTTTCTTTTCTCAGACCTCTTTCAACTTCGCATGTGTGAACTGTACAAATAGAAACTTCAAAAAGTGTTCAACTTGGCAAAAGCACAGTGTTTTTTACAGGAACAGTCTCCTTCCAATATACACTATACTTAACATTAAGCACACGCTCTCTCTAGTTTAAGAGCGTGTATATTGGCACAAGGCATCCTAAATTTTGGTACCACATTGGGAGAGAGGAACAGCACCAAATAGTTGTACCTTTGGTACAATTCTGCCCCCTACATTTAGCACAATACAACGTTGGTTGCTAAGAATACGCCTATAACATTTTATTCCTCAATATTGTTTATAATATTTATATTTATTTTAATAATGTTGGTAATTTAGAGTCTTCTTTGGAACAGGAGAAGGGCATTGGTGCAAGCTTAACTCAGACAAGACATAGGTTGTCATCTTCAGGACCAAGCCATTCCGTGGAGTGACACTTGGCAGTCCACCACACTCAGCACCCTCCCCAGGCTGCCCATCCAGGAAGATGCCTCTTCAAACATGACACACACATCTACAGAGCCCACCTCAAGTCCGGACCCATGTACATCAACAACTGCCTGACATTCCACAAATTGACCATAGAGCTCTGATCCTCCTCTCTCGCCTTGGCCCACATACCCCACATCTGTTGGAGATGCTGCAGTTGCCACTCCTTCTCCTACCTCACCACAAAGTCCTGGAACAACCTCCCACTCCACCTGCATGCCTCCTCAACTTCAGGAAACAGCTCAAGACCTGACTCTTCAAATGCCACCACACTCCAACCAAGGCTCGCAGTCCCCAGTGCCTGGAGACCTCCCAAGGTGACAGCCACACTCTACAAGACCCTCTGATTGATTGATTGATTGATTGATTGAGTGATTGATCAAGGCTCTTGACTCCTAATATGCTTCTGCACATATTGCTGGGTGAAATGTGAAGTTGTGAGGTGTAGATGTGTTGAAAGAAGGAGTAAGATGCTGACCGGCAGGTATCCCAGGCCTTTGCAACCGACGCACGCCACGACCGCACCAACGCCCCCCTCCACCACCCTCCGCGCCTGGACCCAGATCAACACAGAAGACACCATCAGCACGATGAACTCTATCCACTCCGGATCTCCGACCGACCCCTGCCCTCACCACGTCTTCAACAAGGCCGACGCTGTCATCGCACCCCACCTGCGGGACATCATCAACACCTCCTTCTATACCGCCACCTTCCCGGAGAGCTGGAAGCACGCCGAACTCAGCGCTCTACTAAAGAAACCATCAGCGGACCCCACCGAACTCAAGAATTACCGCCCCATCTCGCTCCTCCCGTTTCCAGCCAAAGTCATCGAGAAGACCGTCAAGAGACAGCTGGCCGCCTTCCTCGAGATGAATGGATCCCTCGACCCCTCACAGTCGGGCTTCCGAGCCAACCACAGCACAGAGACCGCCCTCATCGCTGCCACCGACGACATCCGAGCCCTGATGGACAACGGAGAAACAGTGGCCCTCATCCTCCTAGACCTCTCCGCGGCATTCGACACTGTCTGCCACCGCACCCTAGTGCAGCGCCTCAGCAACATCGGAATCCAGGAGAAGGCACTGGAATGGATCATCTCCTTCCTCGACGGAAGAACACAAGTCAGAGGCCACCGGAATCATCTGCGGCGTCCCTCAAGGATCCTCGCTGAGCCCCACCCTCTTCAACGTCTACATGAGCCCCCTCGCGGCCATCCACGCCAACACAACCTCAACATCATCTCCTACGCCGACGACACCCAGCTGATCCTCTCCCTGACCAACGACCCCGCCGCCGCCAGAGCCAACCTGCACGAAGGGATGAAAGACGTAGCCGAGTGGATGACGACCAGCCGCCTGAAACTGAACTCGGACAAGACGGAAGTCCTCATCCTGGGCTCCTCGCCCTCCGCCTGGGACGACTCCCGATGGCCCCCCGCCCTGGGCACCGCACCCAAACCGACAGACCACGCACGCAACCTGGGCTTCATCCTGGACTCCTCCCTCTCCATGACCAGACAGGTCAACGCCGTCTCCTCGTCGTGCTTCAACATCCTGCGCATGCTACGGAAGATCTTCCGGTGGATCCCCACCGAGACCAGGAAGACGGTCACCCAAGCCCTCGTCACCAGCCGACTGGACTACGGCAACGCCCTCTACGCCGGAACCACCGCCAAGCTCCAGAAGAGACTCCAGCGGATCCAGAACGCCTCGGCCAGACTCATCCTCGACATCCCACGACACAGCCACATCTCCGGACATCTGAGAAACCTGCACTGGCTCCCCGTCAACAAAAGAATCACCTTCCGTCTCCTCACCCACGCACACAAAGCCCTACACGATCAAGGCCCGAGCTACCTCAACAACCGCATCAACTTCTACGCTCCCAAACGCCACCTCCGATCAGCCAGTCACGCCCTCGCCGCCGTCCCCCGCATCCGAAGAACGACAACAGGAGGAAGGTCCTTCTCCTACCTGGCCGCCAAGACCTGGAACTCCCTCCCTCCCGACCTGCGCCTGACCCAAGACCACCTCTCCTTCAGGAAGAAGCTCAAGACCTGGCTGTTCGAGCAGTAGCAGCACCCCCCCCCCCAAGCGCCTTGAGACCCTCCGGGTAAGTAGTGCGCTCTATAAATGTCATTGATTGATTGATTTGTTCTAGTAGCTAATATGATCAAATCTATAACTTTTTAATAGATATTTGATTCTGCCAGTGATCTGCTTTCAAGGCGTCTTTCTTGTGATCTTGGTCCTGAAGGATCAGGCATTCTAGGAACTTGATTTATACAGTTCTGAGGTTGCTCAATGAGCTGCTTAAATAGACACAGCAGAACAAACTTTTTCTGAAGCATGGATCCTTGCATGTTGACATCTGAGAGCACAATATTGATGTGAGCATGACATGGGCTACAAAGCAGCGATCTGCTTTGGAAGTGCTTCCTAGGCTCTTATCTTTCTGAGACATCGCTGGTGGAGTTCCCATTTAAACGTGTGCTATAGATTATATAGCAATAACCAAACTCGCTCATCTATTCACTGCAGTGGACAGCTAAAGGAGGCTAATGGGAGTGTGAGGTTAGCTGCGATGTTGCCTCCACATCCCTGGCGGAGTAACATCTGCCTGATTTGTCAATCCTGCCCACCTACCTGGCTGGTATCTCTAAGCCTACTATAGAGGGAGCCCATCAGCAGCTTCTCTGTAGGCTAAATGAATTGTTAAGCAGGTGCTATCTTGTTTCGAATCCTGCTCAGCATGGCAGTCTATATTAGATAAACAACCCAAAAGTGGGAGTTTGAGTAAAACAAACAGTCAACGAGCCTGATAAAGAGTGAGAATTCTTCCTGCACTTTGGGGTTAGTTGATGGATTTCCTTTCTGGGACCATCATGCTTCCCATGGAGGCCTGACGAAAGGAAATCTAATGCTTATAGCCTCAACCTAATGAAGGGTTCAAACACATATATGACAAGTCTAGAGGAGCCAGCTGAAGCTCTACTAGTAGAAACTCAGATGTTCGCTCACCCCTTAACATGGTACCGAAACAGTAAATTTGGCAGATGAGTGAACTGGCAACTCATGGCTGTTTATTTGCTTCTCCAAACTTTAAATGGCACCGCTAGTTCACAAAAATACTTGTTAACTTGTTAGCTCACTCACCAGGACACTCATACTACTGCCCTCTATCCTTCCACACTGATTCACTCACTCTCCTAGATTCTCAATCATCTGATCACTCACTTACTTTCTTCTCACTGACTCACTTTGCTCACTTTATTTGTTACCCACAATATGTCTAGAAATGAACCCTTCAGTCTGATCAAATCAGCTTATACTATGCCTGCAGCGTTTGAGACTTTTGGAAGTCGAAAGGAGGAGGAGACTTTCAAGTTATGTTTCATCAGCAGACTACGAATCTTGATGTTATCTGTGAGAACAGTGCCAAGCAGTTCCATGTGAAATTTGAAGATAACATTGGCCTGCATGGAAGACTGGGTACCCAATGTGTGATAGGGATCTTTTAAGACATGGAGGTACCCATGTGAACAACCCTGTGTTGGGTAGAAAGATAGGAGGAGAACCAATTAAGGACACTGCTTCTGAATCCCATTCGATATTTCAGGATGTCAAAGGCAGCTAAGGAGTCTAACAATATCAGCAGGAGAGGTCATCTTCAAATGATGTTAATAGGGCATTGGCTCAATGTGTAAAGGAGCAGTGTTGGTGCAGCCATGTGATTTGAAACCAGTCTGGCACTTATGGTTGGTAATCCTCCCCTCCCTCCTCTAAGGCTTTTACATAATTCACGACATTGCCCTTTCTGCCTGGTTTCCCCCATTTCTTTTAAAATAATGCTGCTGATTTTTAACAGTGCACACTAAGGCAATTATGTCCAGTGTGTGTGCTATGGCTCTTAAAACATGATAAATTGTCTAAATCCTACTTGACATATGCAGCTCCCAATATACCAATGGCTTGGGAAAGGTAAATTATTGCTCGCGGGCTGCAGCACAGCTTGTTGCATGCACTAATTTGCATCCTTTACATTTGTAGGGGAACTTGTCAAAATAACCCTTTTTGACTGCTAAAAACCTTACTTTTGAAAATTAAACGTCACCTCTAAGTAGGCCATTTAGCCCACAAGACAGAGTACCTGGTATTTAAAAGTGGAACATGCAAGGGTTTAATATTTGCATCTTATTACAGTGAATAGCCCCAAAACCTTGTTTCATTATTATGGCTGCACCTTTCCTATAAGAAAATACCACAGCTAAAATAAAGGCATAATGCTAAAACGTTTGAATTAGGGGAAGCTACAGAGCTACTTAAACAGCTATTTTTAATATGTAATAAAAAATCTAATTCAGTGGTGAAGTTGATTTTTTAATAAGTATTTAGGAAAAGTGATTTTCAAAAGGTTACCTTTAACCTGCCTAAGTCTTTAGTAGGTTAATTAGCATTACCCTACTGGCAGATGGCTTGCCCATGTCTTCCCTTAATGAGGTCTGAAAACAGCTCCCAGAGAGCAAACAAAAGCTTTGGCTTTGTTGAGAGGATATATTTTGATGAGTAAGGTGACTCATTCCCTCTTAGGAAGTTCAGCCAGAAGAATCTAAGAACTTAATAATATGAAATGGTGCACATCAGCGAGTTTGGCCGTTGGGTCAACCACCAACTGTATGGCTGTTCATTAGCTTTTCCAAACTCTAAATGACACCCTCATCACACACTTACTTATCAACATGGTAACTCACTTACCTGACATCTCAATTACTACCCTCCAGCCTACCTCACTGATTCACTCACCGTTATATGCTCCATCATTTGATCGCTCATTCAATTTCCACTCACTGACTGAATGTCTTGCTTGATTTTTTTACCCTCAACATGTCTTGAAATTAGCCCTTCAGTTGGATAAAACAAACTCAGTTGTGCACAAAGGGTAGAGTTCAGTGTTGACACTCAAAGGAGTTTGCTTCTATCCAGGGCCATGAAGGGATCTTTCAAACCTGCATGGGCAGTGTGTGAAAAATAAAAGTGCTTACAGTATCTTCCATGCCATCAGTCCCTACTCACCCTAAGACCAAGTGGACCCAATGGCTGCCAAAGCTGTCAATGTTCTGGCTGGGGGAATTATTTCATACTGAGATCAACAGATCAACATGGCCTCCATAGCAACTTTATAGACTCGCCCAGAGAAGAGCAGAAACAGGTTAAAGAATGGCCACTGCAGATGTCCAACATGTACCCCAGTGTGAGACCAAAATCAAAAAGTGCGGCTTAATCAAAAGAGAAAGAGAGAGCAGGAGAAAGAGAGAGAGTACATTGAAGTTGAATTGTAGTTGTAATGTTTTCAAAACAACCTCTGATTAAAGTAAAACATATCATGCAACATATTATTGTGCTACAGGTGAGTCATACTAAGGAGTTAGAGATTCATAAATATTGTCAGCAACTATTACTTTGCTTTCACCAAGAAAAGCACACAGATTGAAGTTCAATACTGGTATACGATGGGAGAGTTCTGAACAAGCTCGCTTAGTTCTGCTTCTCAAAAACAGTCATACAGGTCATATTGTTTATCTAATATACTCACTTTGACAAACACTCATATATGTAGGTATACATGCATGTATGTATGTACGTATGTTGTATTTCTTTATTGCAAACCTACCCAAAAGACAGTGGAGCACTGTACAAGGGCATATCCAAGCATGACGTCAATAACTGATAGAAGAGGTGGCAGGTGTGTGGACTGTTACTGCATTGTGATGTAGGGTTCTTTAAATATGAGATTCATCAACTCTTTCCTTTGTGCATAGATGAAAAAGACCTGTTGTCTTTTTTTCTTCTTTGCACTTCTTAATCTGTAGTTTAATGGTGTCCTGGACGCAGGTGTGCTACCATCCACCAGAGATGCTGAGATTATGTCAGATGCACCAACCTGAGATATCCTGAACCCAGCAGGAGAAATGATTGTAATTATTCTACCACGCAGGTCACTGTTATGTGGACTGCATTTCTGATAGCCTGTGTCACAATGAAGAGAATGGGACAAAATAACAAAGAAATATGACGATGTCCATTGGTTCAATGGACACCCTTACCTATGGTTAAAGTAATAAGAGGTGAGCGTTGAGGATGTGGAGCACACTATCATATAAAGGTAAACATAAACATAATTACCCACAGATCTTCACACCCAATGCAAGCACTCCACTGTGCATCCACCCCACTCATTCCAGTGTCTGTATTACGTTTTCATGCAACCCCTTCAGCAGGTAGCAGAGGAACTTTGCTCAGGAAGATGACAGTTTGTTGCACTCCGTTGTCACTGAATAATCACATGAAGGAGTGGAGCTCTTCTCGAATCCAAAAGTGCTGTGGGGCAGCTCTCACACGTGTTCCAAAATAATGAACTGGCCAGACCTGGACATTGTAGGAAGCTGGGCATATGGGGCCCGATTCACAGAACTAACTTAAGACAAAATCCTAAACTTACTATTTTTGGTATTCACAGAAGTGAGGATTTTGTCTTAAGTTTGTCTTAAGACAAACTTAAGACCGACTTAAGACAGACTTAAGACAAACTTAAGACAAAATCCTAACTTAAGTCTGTCTTAAGACAAACTTAAGACAAAATCCTAACTTCTGTGAATACCAAAAGTAGTAAGTTTAGGATCTTGTCTTAAGTTAGTTCTGTGAATCGGGCCCGAGATGCTGAGGGCAGTGTGATATGTGCTAGCAGTTCCAATCCTGTATATACAGACTTGTTACATTTGCCTAGAACTGCTGTAGCAAGATTCTATTGTAAGGCATTAAAGATGCCCCCTTGGGATTGTGTGACTGGCAGTGTGACTTACTGTACAGTTTGAGATGCACCGATGTTCACTATAGGTCCGTTGCACAGGATGTCATGCATACATCCACTGCAGACTCATGAAACAGGATGAAGACGTACACTGCAGACTTTGTAATATGTTTATCGAGGGACCTGTATTGATACTCCTATTTTCTGACCCTTGTCCGGTTATTATTCACTAATGTCCATACAACGGCACAGAAACCCGTTTTCAGATTAAGTCATAGCGCATGCTGTCACGTTAAGCAAGCACTATTCCTCCAGCCCCCTAGAAAGCACACCGAGTTCTCTAAACAAACCAAGCCTCCAGCAGACCTGGGAAATCCCCGCTGCCATTGTTTTGATTTCGTTCGAGAACTTCTGTAAAGACTGTAAGAACGACCAGTTCTTAATGACATCCTTACTGACGTCTCATGTCCATCCTTACGTCAAACTCGGCACCTTTCAGGTATAAATATACCGACGCTGCCCTAAGCAAAGACACGGTGGTGATGAGCTTGGAGCAGTGACTACTTGCCGGAGAGCCCAGCTGATGCAGGAAGCCCACGGACGCTGCCCCTCCCTTTTGACGCGCTGAGAGAGACGCTGTCTTTTCTCCTGCCGAGAAATCCAGCCTCCGGCGTTTCGAGCTTGCCCTCGCGGGTAACTGGGATACCGAGTCCTGAGAAAGAGATACCAGCCCTCCAGCCTTCTAAATCCCAGGTACTGAACTGACTAACCCCGTACAGAGAATTCTTGAGTCAGATTCTTGGCAAAACAAACGTAACTTAAACTGCTACTTACTTACTCCCTCCCACGTATTAGGCTTAGGTCAGGTACACCGGGGTAGGCGTAGTTAGAAGCACCAGTTGAGTACGATTAGTCAATGTATATATGTATGTATATCTTTTATCCATTTTAAAGTATCATATGGCTAAGAAACCATATCAATGCTTTTACAGTATTGTTTTATAATCCTGCTTTTACTGTATGCACTTTACTTAACTATAAGTATTGCAATTGTAGCGATTCATTTCTCTTGTATGAGAAAAGAGACTGATCAATAAATAACACCTTTTTATTGAACACGCCCGTCTCTTCTTTTCTCTACAATCTGGTGAAACTAAGTATGCACGTATTGACTGAGTAAAATAACTGTCTTTTGTTTTCACACGACTCTAGAGATATACTCTTGATTAGGGAGAGCAAGGTTGTCATGTTCTATGGTTGTCAGAAACTAAATCCCTTCTTGTCTATCCAGGGAGGTTAAACTCCTCCTTGCCTATTCGAGAAAGTTTCCAGTGAACTCTGAACTAGCTGGCACACAAAACTTTAAGTCTAATATCGTCAGTATAAGACCTAGTTAACCTCTGTCCTACGTCTATACTATTGAAGATATTATTCCATTGCGCAGAGCCTATTGGGAAAATAGGAACTACACTACATGGCGCCCAACGGTTTAGATAGGCGATTAATCTAACGCAAGACATTAGAGTAACTTAGTCGTGCTTTTTCACACAGACCCTTTCTCCCATAATACTCCAAAGACGTCTGGAGTGGGTCAAAGGTTAAAATCCGCCAAACTTAGTAGGAGGAGACTCCTATGTACGGTTTTTGGTTTATTCAACGTTGAAGGATACAGTGTTCCAAAATATTGTGCACCTCATCTTTGTTTCCTTGGAAACCTGATCTGCAACAAAAAACCTTCCTGTCAGTAAAATGTCAGACAGTGAAGTAGAAAGGGAGACAGCTAGAATGAATGTCTGACATAATATCGACAGACAGAATATCTACATACAAAAATATCGACACAAAAATATCGAAATCAAAAATATCGAAGTTATATCTACACAATGGTAAGTACAAAAATATCGAAAAAATAATATCGTAGTACAAAAATATCGAAATTAAAAATATCGTTTTTTTAAATGTATTAATAATAATGTAAAAATAATTTTAAAATACATATAATTTAACAAATATTAAATAAAAACATTAAAACATAATTAAAAAATTAAAAGTAAAACATATACATTTAAAATAAATTAAAAACTTAATAATTTAATGTAATTTTATTTTTTTTAATTTCATTTAATTGATTTAAAATAAATTTAAATTTATTTTATTTTTACGCCTGTACCCCAAAAACCCAAAACTGACCCTGAACCCTAAAAATACCCCTGTACCCCAAAAACCCAAAACTGACCCTGAACCCTAAAAATACCCCTGTACCCCAAAAACCCAAAACTGACCCTGAACCCTAAAAATACCCCTTTACCCAAAAACTGAAAACTGACCCTGAACCCTAAAAATACCCCTTTACCCAAAAACTGAAAACTGACCCTGAACCCTAAAAATACCCCTTTACCCAAAAACTGAAAACTGACCCTGAACCCAAAAAATACTCCTTTACCCAAAATTAATTAACATTATTTAATTACCAATTAATTATTAATTAAAAATATATACAAACATATATTAATTAATTAATTATTATTAAATTACTTCCCACCCTATTCCCCTATAAACCCACAACCCGCTCTAATACTAAAACGCAAAATGTTAACAAAATTACTAATTTTCAAACATACATTTCTAAACATATTTAGCAAACATATAAACAACAAAATAAAATACATAACACTAAACAACAAAATTTCGATATTACTAACATACATACCTTAATCTCGATATTCTGTCTGTCGATATTATGGCACATCGATATACTATACCATCGATATTAAAACATCGATATTATTGTATATCGATATTTTAATTTCGATATTTTGTCTGCCTACCAGCTAGAATAGCAGCTCAACTCCTAGCGGATGACACAAGTCTCCTGCAGACTGAACCGGGTGCAATACTCATCCCGGTCAACATAAGAAAAACTATAACTTTAAAACTTATAGAAAATGGACTAACATCGAGAGGTGGTACTGTCATATTCGTAATTGAGGCACATGAATATCGGCAGACAGAGGTATTCTATTCATGGATAAACTTTCCAGCAGCAAACGCTGTAACAAAGGAATTCCACTATTACAAGATAGAGGAACCTCCGGATGAGTACACTCCTTTCGAGGAGATGGAAATACCACTAAAATACCAAGAGCACCTGCTCTGGTTTAAAGGCGCCCTAAAACATAATAATCACATCACCAGGCTCGGTCCACTAGGTAGACCAGGAGCAACATGGCCGGTTCTAGCCAGCTACACATCACATCTTGACATTAATAGAATGTCAAGCGAAGAATTCTTAGTTAAAAAAAAAGAATTAACACAGGCATATAGAGACTTAGTTCAATTGGCAACTGAGGATATAAGTTTACTCCAGAAATTGAAAGAAACATATATAGCAGAACAGCCATTTGAACTTGCCAGAATCATAGAAAAATCCTATGAAGAACTAGGAAGAGATAGTTTAGGTGGAAAACCAGTGAAACCCCAACTAACTGAAAATCCTGAAAAGGTATTTATTAAAAATATTCTTAACACTTAAAAAAGAGCTGGAATGTAAATAAACAATCCACTCCCAAAGAAAAAAGATTCCAGTCCAGAGGAAGGTTTCCTCGGCGGAGAGAAAGATCTCCGGACCAAGGACACAAGTCTCCCCAAAGGGAGCCCTCTGAGAAAAGATACAACCTTAGAAATAGGGATAATTTAAAGAAACCTGATAGATATCAAGATATTGATACACGTCCCTCTCGATCTTTTCAGACTTCCTCGCAGAAATCGGAAAGAAGCGGACGGTCAGAACACAGGGAAGAGCACGTCAAGTCCAAAGACAAGGAACCTGCTCATCAAAGTAAAAAATTACAATTTCCAAAGAAGAAGGTAGCCAGTATTAAAGTAATCAAACATGCTGAGGATACTGAGGACACAGCTGAAAAACGGAGAATGGGCTCAGACAATGCTAGACAGCGCAGCAGAAGTAAGCATAGCTCGCAAGATCCTGATGAATCATCTGGAGACAGTGGACACGAATGAATACATTCAGGTGGAAACTGCAGATACCAGAGTTAGCAAACCTCATAAAATATACAAAATAACATTGCGTATAGAGGGAGATAAGACTAGGAAAATAAGGGGTCTATTTTGGGATAATCTCTCCAAAGGCTATGATATCCTTCTAGCTGAAAAAGACTGGCCACCGGAGTTTGTCAGGGAGTGCCCTCAAGGCGAAGAAGTGATTATGCCTGCCTTCTCAAATCACATTTCAACTCATAAAAAAAATTTATATGCAAGAAAGTGGGCAGTAGCCCAAGCTCCTGCATTATATAAAAATCATGTAGGATGGGATGAGGACTCTCCTCCTCACAAAATCCAGTTACAATCTCAACCTACTGCACAGAGGCAGTACCCAATTAAGCAAGAAGCTAAAAAACAGGTCAGGGAGATCTTAGATCAACTTGAATACCAGGGGGTGATTGAAACTTGCACCTCACAAATGAACAATCCTTTGTTTCCTGTCTCCAAGCCAGAGGATTCATATCGTCTAGTTTTGGACTACAGACACCTAAACTCATGTTGCAAAACTTTTGCAGTACAAAACTCACATAGTGCAGCACTAATGAATAGCATAGTGCATCTATCTAACAGATGATGACTTGGATACTCACTTGAAAAGAGTGAACACCATCATACTTGGGTTCGCAGCAGAGGGTTACAAATTCAACTTCAGAAAGTCAAGAATTGCCCATCTAACTGTCCTTTTTTTAGGATATGATTTATCAAGTGAAGGCAAAAGCCTGGCTGACAATTTCTTAGAGAAATGTGCTGTAATCCAAGCACCAAGAACGCTGAAAAACTTACAATCAATTCTAGGTTTCCTGAATTTCGGAAGAACTTACATTATAAATTACGCAGAGAGGGTTAAACCCCTCTACGACTTAATAAGACCAGATTTTAAAAGAATCATTTGGACTCAAAAACACACAGAAATTTTGAGATCATTACAAACAGACATGTTAACTAAAACAAAACTGCAAACACGTGATAACACACACAACCTTGTAATCCGAGTCATCCCAGGAAGATGCGGATTCACATACCTAACCTCTAATGAGGGAGAAACTGTACCAATAGCATACAAATCTCATTTGTACACAGAAGCTGAAAAAAAGTTCAGCATTAAGGAAAACATTGTTCATGCGGTTCAAACAGCTGTAGCAAGAGAAAAAAACCAAGCTGACGGCAGACGTATTATAGTCAGATCAGCAGAATCAGCTTTTGAGGCATTAACAAGCCCATGTAATTTACCTACTATGGCACTAAATCCAAAATGGATACAATGGGAAAATTCTCATGCTACAGACAAAGTAAAATACTATTTTGATCCGGAAATTAAAAAATTAAAAAATCTAGAATATGAAAGAGAATATCCTCTGCCAATCGACATTCTGCCCATACGAAAGTACGCCTGTGTAATATATACAGACGGACATGCTCAACCCTCAGTTTGGGGAAAGCAAGCCCACAACGCCACATGCGAGATTGTAAAAGACGTGTTGCGCGGAGGTAAATTAAGACCTCTGTTAACAAAAACACACTCAGTGGAAAATAATTCAGAACAACAAACTGAAATAATAGCGTTAAAAATGGCGCTGGATAATGCCAATCGCGAATTCCCAACACTAATAGTGTGCGATTCGTATTACTGCGTCAAAACATACAATAACGATTTACAGAAATGGATTCAGAACGGTTACAAAGATGACACAGGTGCCACAATAAAGCAAAAAGCGCTTTGGGAACAAATAGTTCTTTTACAGAAAGAACTACCAAAGACTCGGGGGCGTGGCTTGGACGCCGTGCGGGATGGCCGGCTAGGTGAGGAGCTCCTCCGCGCCGGAACATCTCCTTCTACTTTTCCTGCTGTAAGGGAGACCGGACTTCTTCCAAAACACTGGAATTCGAGACCTGAGCGTACCGTCAACATGAGGTGTGTTTTCTCAACTTCTACTCACCAGCCTTAAGGACTTTTCTACGGCTTTGAATTTCAAGCTGCCGGGAGCTGCCGGGACCCGCCATTTTGGAACCTGCCTCAGTGCCGGCGGTTTCCTTTCGGATTTGCTCTCCTTCTACTTTTTTGTAGATACCGGCCTCACACCATCGGTATCCATGGAACCTGGACCCTGGAGGTGAGCTTTTGGGCGCATTTGGATTATTTATGCCCCTCTTCCTCCTCAGGTCGCTCTGCCTTTCTACTATGCGTCCGCCATTTTGTGACAATCGCGGCTGATTGCGAGCCGCGGTTTCTGTTCCGCTCCTCACACTTTCTTGCCGACTACAATGTTTTTCTGCTATTTACCGTCTCATACCCTGCTCTGATCTTTACGGCCCGCACATAGACTTGCCACATGTTATATTTTATGACGTGCGCTTTTCCAGTGTCACCGCGCTACTCCTGAGGCACTGCAATTCTAATTGCCACCTCACGTCATAACATTGTTTCTCCTGCAAAAGCCGTATTTACTGCCTTATTGATTCTGGTGACTGTTTCCTACCCATCGGCCCTACCATAATAACTGACTGAGCACCCTGGCTACGAAGCGTTTGTCACTGACACGTCTAATTGTGCCTGCTTTTATCACTGAAGATGGTGTTGTGAAAGATCCTTTCATTCTGAATGAACGCCTTTTCATCTGTTGACCTGCAGTAATTTCATCACTACTACGCATAGTCTAACAGTTTCAGGGCACAGTTGTCATCATCGAATCATCATCGAATGGGTCTCATTCCTATAGCTAATGTATACTATTAAGATTTTTATCTCATACTAAAGACATCTTCTGTCAGATTTTTCCGGAATGTTGGTTCCCTCTTGGTAAGCATACTGGATTGCGCTGCTCACATGACTATAGAGCAGGCCCTCCAGTTGTCAACTACAATGGCGATTCTTTTCTAATCAATCCTCAACAGTAATGTGCAGACCAGTCTAAACTGAATATTCAGGATCACCAGCTCACTCTTGTTCTCAGTGTCTCAGCTTTCTACTTTTCCATCCAGACTCCCTTACATATACTATTTCCGGCAGTACTTTTCTGACTTATTCTCCCCTATGGTGAATCTGCGCAAGTCCAAATTTGTCTTCAAAGCCTCTGCAGATACTCCTGTACATTCTTCCACCTTGGATACCTCCTCACGTTCAGTCGTGATGGCGACTTCCTCTTCTCAACGTGCAGCTTCAGGCCAACCACCAGCGAACAGATCATCACCTTCTACATCAACCTCCAAAAGACTTAAGCAAAACTCTCCTACACCGGATTCTCCTCCTTCGCACTCCATTGACTTAATTCTGGAAGAAATCCGTGCGTTGCGTCCATTCATTGAGGAAACAAACAAAGATATGCAACTCTTAAAGGACAAATGGGAGGTCATGGATACTCGTATCTCCTCCATGGAACAGCAGTTTCCTGAGATTCAGTCCAACTCACGACGCATTGACTCGTTGGAAAAGACTGTCCTCTCTTTACAGCGTCATACAGAGGATTTGGAGAATCGTAATAGACGGAACAACCTCCGTATTTATGGTTTGCCGGAAACTCTTGAGGGGGATGACCCTGTCAATTATTGGACATGCCACCTTCCACATCCCTCAGCATTGAAAGAGCACATAGACTTGGGGCACGCTCATCAACATCTACTAAACCTCATGGTGTCATCATCCTTTTTCTGAGATTTACAGACCTGCTGTCCATTCTTTCTGCCGCCAGAACCAAAAAACATCTATCTTGGCAAGGTCAACGTGTCTATATCTCCCAGGATGTCTCTTCTGCCACTGCTGCACGACGAAAGGAATTCCTGGCTCTGCGTCCCTCTCTGCGCTCTCTTGGAGCCCGATATGGCTTGTTCCACCCATGTACATTCAGAGTCACCCATCAGAACAAGTCTTGGGGCCAGATGTAGGAGCCCTAATACCGGCCGGAAACGGCCGATTTCGGCCGTTTCCGACCGGTATTAGGGTTTTCAGATGTAGGGGGTATATATACCGATTCTGTAATTACAAATGTAGGTGGCACACTTTACAGTGCCACAGGCCCTTAAGAGTCGGTATTTTACCACACAATCCTATTGTGTGGTAAAATACCGAATTCAGGTGTGCATGCACATCTGTGCATGCATACCTGTGCAATGTGACACACAGACATGCCCTTAGGGCATGTATGTGTGCCACATGGCACACAAGCCTGTACTTGGGGTGCTAGAGGGTGTCAAAGTGACACCCCCTGCACCCTTGCAGGATTCGGTATTTACTGATTCTGTAAATACAGAATCGGTATTTCCCATTGATTCCTATGGGCTTCAAAGCCCATAGGAATCAATGGAAAATACTGATTCTGTATTTACTGAATCGGTAAATACCGAATTTTACAGATTCGGTAATTCGGATTTTAAAATTACCTACATCTGCCCCCTTCCCATTTACAGACTCTTAAATACCGAATCGGTAAAATTCGGTATTTAACCACATCGATGCTGTGCATTTTCCCGCTGTGTGCTGGAAAATGCAAAAACAAATGTTCCATGACGAGCTGGGCTCGTCATCAGCGTGGCAGGAGGCTACCTCATGACGAGCCCAGCTCGTCATGAGCGTGGAAGGGGTTAAGAGTCTGTAAATGGGAATTACCTACATCTAGCCCTTGGTCTTTTCAAGATCCTAATGAACTCCGTAATTTTCTTCTTTTGCATGACAATGATGGAATGGAATCTTCGCCTTCAAATAGTGGCTGATGCATGTTGTTATTTATCTTGATAGCTGTTTCCTGTTTTTCGCTATGAATGGTCTTTCGCTGTTATCCTCCCATTCTACCTGCTTCTACTTTGTTCTTAATCTTACTAATTCCTTGTTACTTCTCTCCATTTGTTCCTCCGGTTTTTCTCTCTTTCTCTGCATTACTTCTGACTTATTTTATATTGCTTAGAATATATATATTATGTTCCTGAGTTAACTGTTGTTCTCTCTTTTCTTCCCCATGCAGATATGTCTCGGTTTCCCCCTTCACCATGTGTCATCCCTTGTACCCCTGTGAGATTTCGGTGTGGTTGTGCTTCTGATCCTGGTTTAGCCGTCTTGCCCTGCGTCACCACTTCCCCACCTCCATTGTGTACCCCCCCACCCCCTTCAGGTATGTTTCTTGCAGTCATCCTTCTGGATTTGTACTGTCTTCTATGTATTCTCTCTTTTCTTTCCTCTTCCCCCTTCTCAGATCCCTTTCCTTTTTCTCCGCTTCTCATGTTCCCACCTATTTTTCATTCTACTCTCTCACTAGTTGTGATAGTTCTTTCCCTCTCTGATTTGACTTATTGCATGTACAGTATATTTTTGCACATGTTGTTTTTGAACAGTTTTATACGTTTTCATATTTAAAGTTATTTCATGGAATGTGAAAGGATTTAATCATCCTATTAAGCGGCAGAGAGTACTTTCCCACCTCTCCTCTTACAACCCTGATATTGTCCTCATTCAAGAAACCCATCTTTCTGATGCTGAATCTTTGAAACTAAAAAGACTTTGGGTGGGCAATGTTTTCTTTTCACCTGCCTCTCATAAAAAGAATGGTGTTGCTATCCTAGTTCACAAACGTCTCAAATGTAAAGTACTCCTTGAGGAGAGGGATGAAGAGGGTCGTTGGGTTCTCGTTAAATTACTTATCAATGCTATTCCGATTACTTTATTGAATGTTTATGGTCCTACATGCTGTGACTCTTCTTTTTGGCCCTCGATCACAGCAAAATGTATCCAATACAAAGATGATTCCTTTTTACTAGGCGGAGATTGTAACCAGATTGTTGACCCCTTTTTAGACCGTAGGTCTTCTGTTCGTTTCTCCCCTCACAAGCCCCACAAGCAGTTCCTTGATACTATCTCTCAGGTTCATCTCGTAGACTCATGGAGGATCACACACCCAGAAACCATGGATTTTTCCTTTTTCTCTCCCCCACATGCTTCCTTTTCCCGCCTGGATTACATCTTCCTCTCTTCCTCCTTATCTCAAAACCTTCTCTCCTCTTCCATTGAACCTATTGTCATTTCTGATCATGCTCCTATTATTACTATCTTTGATCTTCTTCCTCCTGCTCCTAAATCCTCTCGTTGGCGTTTCAACTCCTCTCTTCTCACTGATCCTCTTTTCTCTTCCTCCTTTCGCTCTTTCACGTCAGAATTTTTCCAAATCAACTCTACTCCTGATACCCCTCTGCATATCCTTTGGGACTCCTTTAAAGCCACGGCCCGCGGCTTCATTATCGACTTTGTCTCCAAAAAAAAGAAAGCATTCCTTCAGAAACGCAAGGTCGCCCAAACACATATTAAGTCACTAGAACACCAATTTTATACCTCCTCTCCAAATCAGATGTCTCCTGAACTTCTTCGATCTAAAATTGCCTTTAACAAACTCACTACAGATTCAGCCTCTTCCTATCTCCTCCGAAGTAGTGCTCGTTACTATGGCGGTCGTAACAAATCAGGTAAACTGCTTGCTAATTATCTAAAATCACGAAAAGAACGAACTATTATTGATTCTATTTATTCCCCTTCTAACACTCTTTTACATACAGACAAAGACATTTTGGAACAATTTCAATCTTTCTATGAATCTTTATATTCCCCTGAAAATCCCCCTACCCCAGATCTTCTTCAATCATACTTTGATCGTTTGCCTACGCCTGATACCTCCCAGCTCAACTTTTCTACTCTAGACTCTGACCTTAGCCTCTCTGAATTGTCCACTGCATTGACGTCTCTCACCAAAGGCAAGACCCCCGGCCCCGATGGCTTCCCGGTTGATTTTTATCTGCATTTTTCCGACATTCTCTTACCTCATCTTCTCCTCCTTTTTCAGTCTTTTTGTTCCGAGGGCCTGGCTCAAGGCTCCTTCCAAGACGCTACTATATGCCTCATCCCTAAAGAAGGACGGGATCCTAAATTTTGTAAAAATTATCGGCCAATATCTTTAGTCAACGTAGATTATAAACTGTTTGCTAAACTTTTAGCTCTTCGCCTTGATCCCCTTATGCCACACCTCATAGGGAAGGAGCAACGTGGCCTTGTTAAAGGTCGCCTCACTTCGGATAACTCCAGACTACTCCTCAATGTCCTTAGTAAAGCCTCCTCACTATCTATCCCTCTTGCAGCCATCTCAGTTGATGCTGAAAAGGCTTTTGACCGAGTTGATTGGTCCTTTTTGATAGCTTCACTGAAGTGGCATGGTTTTGGCCCGAAATTCATTTCCTATATTTCCTTAATCTATTCTATGCCCAAAGCATCTGTTTTAGTCAATGGTAAACTTACTTCACCCTTTACACTTAAACGCGGTGTCCGCCAGGGTTGTCCTCTTTCCCCTCTTTTGTTTATCCTGGCTCTTGAACCCCTTTTGACCTCCATTCGCAATAATCCTTCCATTTCTGGCTTTCCGTACGGACCCCACCAACTTAAACTATCTGCATATGCTGATGACATACTTCTATTTATTTCTGACCCTACTACCTCGGTCCCTTCCTTATTAGCTGAATTTGAGAACTTTTCTTTGGTCTCCGGTTATAAAATAAATTCGGATAAGACAGAGATTCTCCCCTTAACTAAATTCTGCCTTCCACACTTCTTTTCTTCCACTGGTTTTGCTTGGAATAGTAAGAAAATAAAATATCTTGGTGTCCTTTTTTCCAACTCTATTTCCTCTTCTGTCCAGCTTAACATGAATGCAGTTCTATCTAGGATAGACGCTCTACTTTCATCCTGGAATCCCCTTTTCCTCTCTTGGTGGGGTCGTCTTGACTCCATCAAAATGATGACTGCCCCAATTTTAATTTATTTACTTTCCATGCTCCCTATCCATATCCCGGCTCTTTACTTTCGTCGTATTGACTCTGTCTTGTCCAAGTTCCTCTGGTAACAGAAAAAAGCACGAATATCACTCTCATTCCTTCGTAAACCCAAAATTAATGGTGGAACTAATTTCCCGGATTTCCGTCTTTACCACAAATCTTTTTCCCTCCGTCAAGCATCTCGTTGGCTGTCACAGGACATTTCCCTTTTTTCACCTCTTTGGCTTTCTGTTGAACGTGACCTGTTACTCCCTTATTCATTTCAGGAAGTTCTCCATTTTACCGCTAAAGCTCCATGTCTTCTCCCCCCTTTCTTTAGGCACACTTCCTCTCTTTTACGACCCTTGGTATCCACTGCCCCTATTTCTCGTGAATCCTTTCTGTTATTACCCATCTGGTATAATTCACTCATTCTCCTACGAAACAGACCCATTGCCTGGCCTACCTGGAGGTCGAGGGGTATTGTCTGGGTCCACCATCTTTTCGATGGTTCATCTCCTCGTTCCTTTCCTCAATTTCAATCCTTCTTCCACTGCCCTGCCTCCTTTGCAAAGAAATATTTCATTCTTATGGAAACTGTTCTTGACCGATACTACTCTCTTGAATCGGACATCTCACCCTCATCATCCTCTTCTCTACTTACACTTCTATCCAATGTTCCTAAGGCCTCTCTTATCTACAGATATTTCTCTGCTCCTGACCCTGATCGCCCCAAATCAAAACTGGAACTCTCTTGGGAAAAAGATCTAAATTCCACATGGCCGATTTGTCTTTGGGATAAAGTCTGGGCTAAATCTCTGAAAACTTCCCGCAATGCCTCTCTTACTCAATCCCTCTTTTTCTTCTATCATAGACTCTATCTTTCTCCCCTCTCCCTGTCTCGCTTTCTCTCCTCTTCTAGTGCTAATTGCTGGACCTGCAATGCTACTAATGCGGATTCCTTTCATCTTTTCTTTCTCTGCTCTTCAGTTCGTCTCTTTTGGACACAGGTGTGGACTCGTATTTCTCATATCTTTCACCTCTCTATCCCTTTCTCAGCCTCTTTGGTATTTCTGGGGAGTCTTTCGGAATCTCTTGACCTTCCTTCACACTCACGTGGTCTCTTAGACCTCATGCTTGCCCTTGCACTCCTACACATTTCTTCTAATTGGAAGTCTCTAAACAACCTTTCCATACTATGTTGGTGGAACTTACTTTGTCACTCCCATAGGCTTGATGTTGCCTTTGCAGCCTCTTGCAAACCCTCTTGTAATGTTGACTTGTACTGGTTACCCCTTACTCTCCATTTGGATCAATCTGCCAAAAAGAAGCCCTCTACGTTCTCCTCTGCCAATTTTAAGCCCCCTTGAATACTTGTACTCCTGCTTATAAGTACATTCCTTCATCTTTCACTTATGCTGTTTTATTAGCTTCATGCATATTTTCTCTAATGCCCTTAGGCCACGTATTTGCTGTTATTTGTGCATTTACTGTACTTTATTGTGATTGCTGTTTATGGAGAAGTGTGGCTCAGGGGTTAGAGGCAGCAGACCCGGAAGCTGAGATCGGTCCTGGACCAGGGTTCAATTCCCGCCTCGGCGGGTCTTGGGCTAAAAATTCCACGGACTCGATAATTCTCGCCCCGGTGCCTCCTCGACTCACGGGTTCACACTCTGCGACTCTGGGCAATAGCTTGCTTAATCTCCACAACGGCCCCTCGCGGCGGGATGCCTGACTTTCACCTTGTGGATACCCTGATATCTCACAGGGGAATACCAGGACGGGTTCCCTATGCAAGCGCCGGGACACCCACTGCGGGTAGCTGTGCGCTATATAAGCTCAACTACATTTACATTTACATTTACATTTACATTATTGCAATTTTTCCATTTATGACTTATTAATAGGTTTTTACTCATCCCCCTCCCCCCTCCCCCCTTTTCCCTCCCTCTCTTAAAATTTAAAATGCTTTGTCCCTCATTTGTGCCATCGGCTTTATTATGATTATCTCCTCATATTTCCTCTTCCTCATTTATTTATGCCGATGTCACCTTGCTGTACTGATTATTTATTTTAATAAAGCTTTCAAACATAAAAAAAAACCTACCAAAGACTCATGTGATACATTCACTGAGTCATCAGCGTGATGGCGTTCACGTTGCAGGGAATTCATTGGCTGAGACAGCCACAGCGGAAACAACTAAATCGGCTTCCGTAGCTACAAAAAAGCGTTCCGAAAAATACATTGACGGGGATACAATGCTGGCGGTGAAAACGTCATCAAAAGGCGACTGCTCAGCGCTACCTATCAACTATCCACTCAATTATACATACATAATCGATCCAAACTCCGTTCCTTTTGCTCAAATCCCTGGAGTGGGAGATAGAGTAATTCCAAACACGAACAGGAGAGTCTTGTTAATAGCAGACGCACATATGGGTGAGGGTCTTAGACACCTTAAGCTTAAGGATTCTCTGGAAGAATTACAATCAATATACTGGTGGCCAGAAATGAGCCTGCAACATCACATATTTTCAAAAAACTGCCCAGACTGCAACAGAGATCGCAGTGGCGAGAGAGACGGTATATTACCATGGCGTTTCGCTCCAGATTGGATTAACAATAAAAACAAAAAACCCAGTATGAATAATGCGTCATATTAACAAGTAGAGACTATTTTCACTTATAATGTAGACCCCAGCTCTCGGCTGACGTCTGAACTGTTATGAAAAGATTTGCGGGTCTATAATGGCATATACGCTAGGAGCATGCTACGATCTGACCAATGTCTTGCCTTTAGCTCTCGAGCTTATAGGGGGGGCATGGCCAGCATGAGCATTGCATTGCGGCACTCTTCTCACTTCCTTCCTGAGGGAAACGGGATGGTGTAAAGAAAAAACCAAGGTATAGAGCAATCTATAATGGCAAAGGTATTAGGTTCGGGAGCTGGGTGGGTCAAACATTTAATAAGTGTCCAACGTAGTCTTAATAATCTGCCAAGAAATTCTCTGAGAGGTCTCAGTCCGTACGAACTATTGTTTGGGACTAGAATGTTAATCCAGGACCTCGATAGTCAAACTTCAGTGGTGAAAAATAAATGCTTTGATATCAAAGATTGTTTGGCTATTTTACAGGACTTAAATGAAAAAAGAAAAGACCTGAGCAACATAAAGTTGAACCAACAGCCAACAGCCACTGAAGAGAAACCACCTGTCCCAGCAAGGCCTGTCTGGATACCAAAAATCGGGGATCTGGTCAGAGAGAAGATCACGGTAAAGAAGGAATTTGGGCCTTCTTACAGAAAAGCAGTACCTGTCTTGTCTGTCAACGGAACAAGATCAGTAGTATTACCGCCCCTTGCTGGTAAAAAGGAGAACCGAGTTGTATCCATTGACCTGGTTAAACCACACTCATGTGGCCGATAACAAGTAGTAGACAAAGTGGACTCCCAAGAAGTAGTAGAACACCAAAGTTTGCTACAAATACAGAGGTTCAAACTGAGAGACTAATCACATTTGATAAACCTACAGTGATTCAACAAGGACTATGCAACAAAGCCATGGAACTTAAACCTCTTGAAACCCAAATCAAAGCTTCTCATCAAGAAACACCAACCTACAATTATGTAACTGCAGACTATTCTAATGAAACAAAGCAAATTCCAAAAGCAAAAAGGAATCCTGAAGCAATTGAAACAATTGACAGAATAGCATCAGGCTACTTCATCAACTTCGATGATTTTTCTGAGGATCCAAGTGAACCTGGGTAACAACCAACAACAAAAACTTTTAAAGACAAAGCAAAGGAACTCTTTCATCAACTAAAAGAAACCTATCTGATTTCTCCATGGATTGAACTTTGGGTGGCACTAGGTGTATTCATCCTCATACTTTGGCTCATCATGGTACTATGCTTGGGACATTTTATTGAGGGAAAATATGTTACAATGGACACAGCAAGTCAGAAAATCAACTTGGTCCTGAAACCTCACAAGTCTTCACACATCGAGAAAAGAGAACTTTCTTCAGTAAACTTCACAGCCAATCCTATACCCGGTGGGGTAGCATGGGACAAAACTGATTACGAAATCTATGGTCCGGTCAAGTTCCTGAAGTATCCTCATCAATTCAAGATTTCATTGAGTGACTTTGTAAAACCAAGCACATTCGCTGATGACTGGGACTTTGAAAGTATTAATGATATGATGTCAGATCTAGTGATGTCAGCTAAATGTACAGAACATGATTATTTGCAAGGTTCATCTAATTATGACCAGATGTATTGTTACAACCACTATGGTAACCATTATCTGCATAAATCTGCTCAACCTAGAAATGTTTTAAATTATAACCAATGAGAACATTGTGCAACTCCACCAAAAGGCAGTTCATACTTTTTAGGGTTTAACACAAGTAATGCAGAAACATTTTATTTTAGAATGTTAAATAAGACAGGAATGAAAACCATGCTTACAAACACAAAGTTAATCTATTCAGAGACATTTTTTGAAAAAATGAAATCATTCGGTTTTGATTTCTGGAACAATAATATTGAAACGAAAACGATCTGGGGTACAAAAGATTGGCAAGTGCAAGGTATAGAATCATTATTTAGAGCCTGCATGATCCCAGAACAAATTATATTTTTGAATGATACAATTCAACAGACAACCTGTCTTGGCCTAGCCAAAATTAAAGACTTGAACAAACCGTCTATTCCAAAACCAATACCTGATAGTAATAGCACTACAGATGTTGAGATTGACGTATCCCATATTTTAAACCAAAACAGAACACATCCTGATTGGAAAAAAAATGGTTGATCTGACCCACAGACTCAAATAACTGTCAAGATAGATTCCTGAACAAAATACAGGGGTTCACAATGACCAGGCCAGACCCTAGATACTCTCAGAGACAGCATCCAGGGATTGTAACTACTTACAGTGTAGGGAAACTCTGCCTCGAATGGCTATAAACATCCACACTGGTTGAAATTAAGCAACACTTGACTTTACTTAAAGAAGGTGCTGACTTGCGTGATTTCATTATGGGACCACGCAAACAGCGTCAAAAACGTTTCATAGCGGCCTCTATATATGCAGCTTACAATGAAGCTTGGAAAGAAACTCAAATTGAGACAGCAGAGAAAATACGGGAAATTGACCGTGTTAATTTGGAAAAATCACTTTCTGTTGTGCACAATGGGTTAATGACTCTGTCTTCCAGAATATATTCACTGGACAGTATTGTGTCATCTGCAATCGATATAATAGAGCAAGACTTACTGATGTTGCAACACGGTCAGTCCCAATTACGTTCTATTGTACAGCTTGGCTGGACGTTACAAAATCTGCCTTCAGGCTACGTGCCTTGGCGTTTAATCAACACAACGTCATTATTCAGTATCTTTAACCTTACTGATACACAAATCAGCTTGGCTCAAAAGGGTGCAGATTATACAATTCTAAGCATTGAAAAACTTGAGAGATTACCATTGACAATGTCAGAACGACCTGTCATTGAATGGATAATACATGGAATCATAACTAGTCCAATAACAACTTTCCAGTTTCGATACTGCCAAAAAAATATACAGGCAGGCCAGTATGAAAGGTTGGGTAAAGGATACATTAATTCAACATGGAACTTACCTTATACACACATATGTTACAGTAATAAAGGACAGAGTGTATTTCTTAGTGGTAATAATTGCGAAAAATCACTAAGTGGTATACTTCTGTGTCAGGGTATAAGTTTGCATGGGGCCTGTGAAGGGACTTCAAATAACCTTTCATGTCACCAGCTAGGCACACCTGCAACACAAATAGAACCATTCTTTAGAAGACTTTATAATGGGAGTTACATTCTAATTGTAGATCACAGATGTTGTGGCTTAATGCCAGGAAAACCTTATCTCATAAGCGTGAGCTCCATGGTCACTTGTTGTGAGAGAGTATTGTTTCCAAATGACGCTCCAGACAGGGAGGCAAACATTTGGCCCAGTTTGAATAGCTCTTCTATTCGAATTGATACTTTAAGCAGAATGAAGACTGTGCTCCTACAGACGCCAGTTCACTTGACGTCATCAAAAGAAACGTATGATCTCCAAGTTGCAAGGACAACGACAGAGATACATGCATTGTTATCAACAAATTGCCCCCTACACTTCGCAGAAATGCTAAGCGAAATCTTAAATATTTCTGCTACAAATGGTATCGCGAGTGTATTTAAGACCGTTTTTGGGGACTGTTAACACCATTCAAAGCAGTCCTGGGTATTTTTCCTAATTTCGTCCATTCCATCTTTGGCAGACTTCCACTCCTGTTGGGACTCGTAGCAGGCATTTTATTTTTGCTACTCCTGCTTCGTTATGGCAAGCCATGTCACAGACAAGTCTCCAGCAACAATGGAAGAAACGATCCTAGCTATACGCTACCGGGACCGCATAACTAAAGTCCTTGGATTAGCCCGGCTAAGAGATCTGAATATGACTTGGTTTCTTTCGTTCAGACCGATATGGCAGAATTGTGTTATGCCTGTATTGAGGTGCATGCTATCCGGCGAAGAATGCGTGTTGGACACCTGTCTTACACTACAATCAGAAGTACCATTGGATGCAGATACTTTGTTGGGTCCAGTAAAGACTCATGCATTGTGCTGTCCCCAGCGGCTACCTATCCTGATGACGGCATTCGTGGAGACTTCACCACTACGATTGAAGAGTAGTGAAGTACAGGATGAAAGCAGCATCAACCAGGTACGACCTTCTGTAAGCAATGCTGATCGAAACATCACTGAAAGCGAACATGCACATGACTGCATGGTAGCGACATTTTCCAACTTGGTCGAACTTTCACCAGAAGCGGTAGACTGTTTTTTCGAGAGTCTGTCTGAAATGATGTTTTCACCAGAACAGAGAGAATGACTTTAAGCAAAATTGCACACAACGTTCTCTGAACTCTGAATTTGGCCTTCAGCTTTGAAAAAACAAAGCAACTGTGAAATATTTTTTTCTCTTCTCCCCTGAAAAGCGAAAACTTTTTCCCAATCCAAAATATTTACCTTTTTGGCACTTATCTTCTGCTTAAAGTAGACCTATTCTTAGAGAACAGAGCTTCTATTTTTAGGAACTCTAGAGACAATACATTACCTCAACCTTTAGCATATGTACAAGTAACTGTATTTATATGTGATGAAGTGGTCTCGCAATTTTTTTCTGTATTAAGAGCCATTTCATGTGTTATTTTCGCAAATCATTCATGCTGATTTAAAATGTGCATCCTTCTTTGAATGATTACACTGCTTGAATGCATACAGTACCTATACTCATTTTCGTGTATTTCGAATGAGCCATTTTTCGAATACAAAAAATTTATTTTGGGGTGGTTCGGTATACACATGCACTATTAGTTATGTTTACTATTGCTTAGGTTAGTAAATAGGGACATAAAAGCGTGGAGTGGGTGTAGTATGTTTATCTAGGGACCTGTATCGAAACTCCTATTTTCTGACCCTTGTCCGGTTATTATTCACTAATGTCCATACAACAGCACAGAAACCCGTTTTCAGATTAAGTCATAGCGCATGCTGTCACGTTAAGCAAGCACTATTCCTCCAGCCCCCTAGAAAGCACACAGAGTTCTCTAAACAAACCAAGCCTCCAGCAGACCTGGGAAATCCCCGCTGCCATTGTTTTGATTTCGTTCGAGAACTTCTGTAAAGAATGTAAGAACGACCAGTTCTTAATGACATCCTTACTGACGTCTCATGTCCATCCTTACGTCAAACTCGGCACCTTTCAGGTATAAATATACCGACGCTGCACTAAGCAATGGAGCAGTGACTACTTGCCGGAGAGCCCAGCTGATGCAGGAAGCCCACGGACGCTGCCCCTCCCTTTTGACGCGCTGAGAGAGACGCTGTCTTTTCTCCTGCCGAGAAATCCAGCCTCCGGCGTTTCCAGCTTACCCTCGCGGGTAACTGGGATACCGAGTGCTGAGAAAGAGATACCAGCCCTCCAGCCTTCTAAATCCCAGGTACTGAACTGACTAACCACGTACAGAGAATTCTTGAGTCAGATTCTTGGCAAAACAAACTTAACTTAAACTGCTACTTACTTACTCCCTCCCACGTATTAGGCTTAGGTCAGGTACATCGGGGTAGGCGTAGTTAGAAGCACCAGTTGAGTACGATTAGTCAATGTATATATGTATGTATATCTTTTATCCATTTTAAAGTATCATATGGCTAAGAAACCATATCAATGCTTTTACAGTATTATTTTATAATCCTGCTTTTACTGTATGCACTTTACTTAACTATAAGTATTGCAATTGTAGCGATTCATTTCTCTTGTATGAGAAAAGAGACTGATCAATAAATAACACCTTTTTATTGAACACACCCGTCTCTTCTTTTCTCTACAATCTGGTGAAACTAAGTATGCACGTATTGACTGAGTAGAATAACTGTCTTTTGTTTTCACACGACTCTAGAGATATACTCTTGATTAGGGAGAGCAAAGTTGTCATGTTCTATGGTTGTCAGAAACAAAATCCCTTCTTATCTATCCAGGGAGGTTAAACTCCTCCTTGCCTATTCGAGAAAGTTTCTAGTGAACTCTGAGCTAGCTGGCACACAAAAGTTTAAGTCTAATATCGTCAGTAGAAGACCTAGTTAACCTCTGTCCTACGTCTATACTATTGAAGATATTATTCCAATGCGCAGAGCCTATTGGGAAAATAGGAACTACACTACAACTTGTGACACATAATAATTTGCTGATGTTTTCTGCAGAATCGTGACTTAGTATCTACTATATGCCATTATCATGAAGCTGCTCTGAAGATGCAACCGAGGCTGCACAGACTCCAGATTGCCTAGCATCTGAGAGCAGGCGGGGAGTGCCTTTATAGTCCCGGTCCAATTAGGATGACTGCTAAGTGGGGGATTAATTTCCTAGTTGTATAATTACAAGGCTCATACTATAACATGTTCTGGGTGACTAATTTCCTGATTGTATAATCATCAGGCCCAGTCTGGGTGACTAATTTCCTGATTGTATAATCATCAGGCCCAGCCTATAACCAGCCTATAATGCAATGGTGTCACTATAAGAACTACACACAAACTATATGAGGTTAGAGCCCACAAATACTTGACACAAATGCATATGGGTTATAAATGTGGGTTTATGGAGAGCACATCCACCAAGATCGTACAGCACCTGTTCAGGCATGCGCATCATGACAAGCATCATATGTGGTGTTGTATGTACCCAAGACAGCTTGTCTGCATGATAAGTGCGGGTGCTGGTTATGAAGGGTATGTAAATGATGGATATGGTTTTCAAGAGTAGGTGGGCAGCCAAGGGAAGCTTGTGGAGATTCATCATGATTGGGTGATGTGATTATATTTCTAAAGACCATGGATGAGGCATGATGCATTTATTGAATGCCCTTAATGGGTGTCAGTGTGGAGTCTAGAAGGTCATGGAGTAGTCCATCACCACTATCCATATGTGAGAGTGTGCAGACTTGAACAGCTATTCTGAAGTCACATTCTGGAAGACATGGTTTTATTTACTTTAGACGAGAGAGCTGGTAGCAGGTCAGGATTCGATGTCTGAGGCATTGGCCTTTCTCTTCGGTTCTCTCAAATGTCTTTGGTAGTGATTGAGGGCTGTCTTGAATGCGGTCTTGCCAGTCATACCTTTGCTGGTGTGCCATCTCCTTTCCAGTTGTTTCAGTGTACCCGATAGCCTGCTTGGTGGATCTTTTGTGGTTGTTGTTGTTGATGGGAGAGATGCTGTGGAGCACTTGGTGATTGATTACTAAAGTTTCTGAATTTTTGGTCTAGGTTGTTGGAGGAGATGGAGTGGGTGGTGTTGGAGGCATTGATCACTTGTCCTTTAAGACTTTGTTCCAGCTGGAGTGGGGGGTGTTAGGTAGACTGGGGCGAAGTTCAGCGAGTTGGTGATGCTGAAGTGAGTTTCATGGTGTGGTTGTACCTGATGCAGTCACTGATAGTGAAGATGGGGTCTAGCATGGGGTCTGCAGTGTGAATGGAGTCATGGTTGAGTTGGGTTAGTCTGATCTTATTTATGTTGGTAGTGTTAATGTTATTGTGGTCATCAAGATGGTAGCTGTAAGAGTCCATGGCAAGGGAGGAAATGAAGTCAGCAATGAAGTTTCAGAAGGCTGGATGTGGTCCTGGATTATGGTATGTGAAGGTGCCCCTAGTTCTACTGTCTGTTTGGAGTCAGAAGTTGAGGTATTCCATGGCTGGGATGATGTTGTAGTTTGTGGCGGTGCATTTGATGGTTTCCTTGTGCATGATTGTGATCCCTACATCAGGTGTGTTGATGTGGTCATGGTGGGGGATCTTGCATCCTTTGGGTATTGTGGTGTTGATGTTGGGAGCAGAAGTGGGGTTGAGTCAGGCCTCAGGTCAGAAGAGGACATTTGGTGTAAGGGTGGAGATGAGGCCCCAAAGTTCAGTACTGTGTTTGCATAATGAGTGTGTGTAGAGAAAGGCTCTTACAAGGTGGTGTTTTTGTTCAGGTGGTGTCTGTGGTGTGCTCAGGGTGGGGCTGGTCAGTGAACTGGTCTGTGTGCTATGGCATGTGAAGTGGCCTTGAGTGAAGGTAAAAGATGCTACAGTGGAGTGTGGGTCAGCACAGTGGCCTTGTTTGTTATGGTGTCCAGGGTTGAGGATGTATAGTTCAGTGATGGTGTATCTTCAGGGGCAGGAGGGCCAGGGGTCATGGCGCTGGGCATGGTCCACATGCGAACAGATACAGAGGGGCTTACCTTTGGAGTACCTTTACCATACCAGCTGCATGCCCTCTGCACGCATCTGCTGAGCGGTTGCACTGTGGTCTGCATTAAGTAGGTCCTGGTGTGGGCAGGGCTTCTGCTTGCGGGAAGAACGGTGTGCAGGAAAACTCAGGTAGAGGCTGTATCACTGGATCAGGCTGGGACAAGGAGCAACTGTGCTGTCTGGGAGGTTAAAGTCACCCAAAATGGTAGTGTGGACATGTCAGATGGATCAGGGGGTGAGGAGATGTGAGAATTGGTAAATGTAGTCCTTGTTCTGCCTGTGAGGTCTAAAGAAGACATGGAAGGCACTATGAGTTGCAGAGAGTGAGAAATGGCATGTCAGTAGCTATATGGAGTTGAGTGTTATTTGCTTGCCAAGGAAATAGGCACAGATTATTTGTTATCTTGTAAGTTTAAAAAGTAGAGAGGTACTTTCCCAAGGTCCTGGGATGCCTTGAAGAGTCCACTGAAAAGGGAAGAGCCAGAAAGTGATATCAATTCCTGTACAGATGGATAATAGGAACTCCAGTGATGTCACTTCCTGTGCAGATTTCTAATAGTAAATGCAGTGTTGTCACTTTCTTTGATGATGGATGATGGGAAATGAATTCCTCTTGCCTGGTATCTTCTTTTATCAATGGTTTTGATGAGACACCAGTGATGTCACCTCCAGTGTGGATGGATGATGGTGAATCCAGTGATAATGGATAATGGAAACCCAAGTAATGTCTCACTTCCTGTACAAATGGATGATGGGAAAAAATGTGTGATGCATGGTGGACTGTGATGCATGACTTGGTATTTTGGGTGATTTTGTGCTTCCTTGCTCAACTGTGGGCGAACAAAGCATAACCAAGGAGATGATGGGCGGAGCGCTGAAACTTTTCAGACACTCACCCCCAGTCACAGACCTGGTTTGAATCCATCATCATTATTTTGCTCGCTTTGCCACCCTAGTTTGTACCCAGCCATATGCAAATCAGTCTTGACCGTGTGCCTCATAGGAGCAGTCCAGCCCGAACAGCCAGGCTAGGTCATCCCTGGACCGTAAAAAAGAATCCTGGTACCACTCTCAGAGTAACACTTCTCATCATCCAGGCTAACTTGAATCCAGTGACAAAGTTATCAAGCGACCCATGTCTGGGCATAGTAAAGGACTGGACTTTTTAACAGTACCAGCGGTGCCAGGGAACAACACCTATAACCTTCATGGGATACCTGTTTCGGCGCACAAACTACAGAGACACGGGACACTTCCTTCGGCGTCAAAGATTCAAGGTTTATTTACTGCAGGGAACACAGAAGTCACAACAAGTACAACACGTGCAACTTGGGGAGACTGCTTCAAATTGGTTCTGTGGATCGCTCCTTTTATACAAAATTAACTCATAGGACAACATGGTACACAAAAGTTTACAACCTGGTTCCCATAATTATCCCTCAGAGGGGTCGCTTTGGTCACTTTGGTACACATAAGGTCCGGAACATAAGTGCGGAAACATTTGGCGGTTCCCAACTGTAAAAACCCATCTTCCCAACATTAGTGAATTCCAATCGGCAGTAAAACAGATTGAAATAGGGACAAAGACAGGTGCAGAGGGAGATGGAGACAGTGGGGAACTCGAAAAGGGTGTAAAAGGGGAGGTATCGGGAAACACGAGATACAGGCATCAAAGGGACGTGCCTAATGAGATGCACGGCTGAGACAATAAACCGGACTGCAAGATGAGCCTCGAGCGGGGCCATCTGCCTTACAGTATCATCCCCCTCATCGTAAAAGATATTTACAAAGTACATGTGTCTTCCACAAATATCCTGAGAGTCCCAGGGTGACGAAGCGGACAGTGTCCGTTCGCTGGCTACTTGAGGGCAAGAGACAAAATGGATGCCGTATCTAAGATGGAACCCGTGGGTACAGATGAAAAACCCACATATCAAACGAACGGTTTAAGTTAGCACAGCGAAACTGCGCACACTTACTAAACTCGTCATTTGCGGTTCTTAGATACCAGACTCGACCATATTCGTGCGAGTCGAAAACATCACTTAAAATTGTCACGGAACCTCAGACGCTCCTTTTGCCCTCATGTAGGCAAGCACTAGTCGGAATCATATTCGATATTCATCAGACCCTCGAGATGTTGCTGTAGCATAGCTCTGTCCAATCGAGACCCTTTGGTAACAGGTGGCTGTCTCATACACGTTGTAGCACAGAGGTCACATAAGGCAGGACCGCACTGCACGCAAAGGCAACACGTGAACAGGAACACTACAACGACTCCAATGATCGTCAGAATTTTCCAACCCCAAGTCGACATCAGGCCCCAAAACCATCCAAGTAGCGTCCAATCCCCTACATCCACGTGTATGGATTCGGAGATCTTATGCAACTTCGAGATGGCTTGATAGACAGTCGGAGCGTTATCAGGAATGAAAATACAGCAGCTCGAATGGATCACCTTACATACCCCACCTCGATCTGCTAAGATCACATCTAAAACCATACGGTTTTGTAACGTCATAAGTCTATCCGCCTGAAGTTCTGTGGTGATATTACCAAGGGCACTGGCAGTAATATTAGCTGTCGATTCTACCACTCGAGTCAACTGTCTCAGGTTCCTACTATTAACCATAGGTCCCCAAAATGGGAGGAAACCCTTGAAAAAGTCTCCTGCCTCTTGACCGGCAGTATCCTCTTCGCTAATTACGCCTCTCACAACTCTAGTTTTGTGATAATCTGCATCTACAGTAAATGTCGGAGGCAACAAGTTTGCGATAAAACATGAGCCCATGAAGTCAGAGGGCAACCATGCATACGCACGATCATGACAAATAAAGTATGTACCCTTGGCAGCCAAAAACACAGGGGACGAGACCATTGGCAAAATATAATTTTCAGTGCAAGCACTCTCTCCAAGTCGGGCTTTCGATCTACGGCCGCGACCTATTAAACAAAAATTGCCAGTGTGGGGTACGACCCATATCGGAGGCGAGCTTTTAAGCTGTTTTTCACCAGTGAACACACTATATTCGCCTCTACTTAGGACCCTATAGGCTTGTACCTCTTCTTCAGGGATAAGCGAGGGATCATAGATATCGCTATCTAAATCCTCTATTGCTATAGACAAAGATTTTTGGTACGAGGTAGGACCAGAGTAGGGGGAACGTGGTTCTCGAATGGGGTGGAAACCCAGTGCGCTTCGAAACATTGTTTGAAATGCTCGAGCAGACCCTTGGGAGCTATACGGTAACACCAGATATGGAATTCCCTTATCCGTAGTATGTGGCATCAACCCACACACCCAACAATTAGTAGTGTTAACCACTAACTGATGCTGATGAAGGAGCTGAATAAAGGAATTGTTGCGGAATTCTGCACGTCTAGCCTGCTCGTGTTCAGGTAAGATGTGAAAAGAATGAGGAGAAACAGTGGAGGTGAGTTTAAAGTCAGGGGTAGGAGTAGGTATGATAGAGGGCAAGAAGTAAGACATTGTGTAATACACTCCACCCGCCAATAACGCAGAAACAGTCACAAACAGTACGAATATTTGGAACACACAACATTTGGTACGACTGAGTTGCTGCAGCTTGAATCTTTGTGCTTGAGCTCTTTCCAAGTCCATCAGCTTTGAAAATGCCATTTCCTATGACCGTCCGCAACGTTTCTTGACGCACTTCGTTCTGTGTAGCAATAGTCAATTCCTAGGAGTTCCCAGGAACCGACGGTCTTTAACCTAGCGTCAAGACCTACTAACCAGGAGGAAGTACACGCGCGGCCCTACGGCCTTTATTTCATATATATATATATATATATAAAAACAATGTCTCTCAGCTGTGGAAACAAAAATGTAAGGAACAAAGCTCAATGAATATGTACGAAATAATTATAATAGAATGAGTGTTCAAACTGATCATGGAAAACGGGATAATGCATTTGTCAAGGGACAGAACGGGTTTTTTTATTAGTCTTTAGTGCTGGATCTCAAAAAATATCGGGTTTTCCCAGGACGTGTCTGTTCGTTAAACAAAAGATCCGTTGAAGGGACAACGCCCTGTTGATCAGCTGAATGTTCTGGTCTTGAGTCTTCTGATGACAAGTGTTCAATAATGCCTTTTTGCTGCACTGAGGATTCTACGACAGGTTGTGCGTCGCTGAAAGGTACAAACGCCGGCAATCCTTCGGTTTCAGTTGATGCAATGCCTTTCCTTACCCACGAGTCTGCTGGCAACGGAATGGGGACTTTCTTGGTATGGGTGGCATGCACCCAATTTGTCCGCCCCTCAAGACGAACTGCAGTTCTCGTGGCAAGGAGGACCTGATAGGGTCCAGTGAACCTGGGATCCAAATTGTTCTTGCGTGAAAAATTCCGCGTTACCACCCAATCTCCGGGCTGGAGCTGGTGGCCTGGACCCTCCGTCTGTGTCGGCAATGCTTCGTGAACCTGTTGGTGAATTAACCTCAGTTTAGCAGTCAAGTCATGAAGATAATCGATCAACATTGGATACTCAAGATCACAAAAGGCACCCGGTCTAGGGACCCCCCAAACATTGGCAGGACGACCGAACACTATTTCATAGGGACTGAGCCCTACTCGGGAGTGTACAGTTGCCCTTGTTGACAGTAATGCTAAGGGTAAAGCGTCAGGCCACGAAAGACCTGTCGTAGCCTGAATCTTTGCTAGTTTTAGTTTAAGGGTGCCATTGTACCCTTCAACCAAACCGGCTGACTGAGGATGATTGGCACTATGAAATTTCTGTACAATCCCTAACCCGCGACACACACTCTTCATCACGCTCCCAACAAACTCACTTCCGTTGTCTGACCACACAACCCGAGGCATTCCGTAGCGGGAAAAATACTCTTTGAGTAAAATTTTTGCCGTGGATAAAGCCGTATTATCCTTAAGGGGGTAGGCCTCAATCCACCTAGAAAATGCACACACCACAACCAGCACATACTTCAAATTATTACATCTCTCCATGTGGATAAAGTCCAACTGGATAACTTCGAAAGGGTACGCAGGAGGGGCAAAATGGCCAGGTGGAGTGGGAGTGCCCTTACCAGGATTGTGCATCAAACACACCATACAATTCTTAACCAAGCGTTCAGCACATTTCGTAATACCATCATTCTTCCACACAGGAAACAGCAATTTACAGATACCTTTCGCGCTAATATGTGCTAACCCATGTGTCATAGTCACAACAGCCAGCACATATGCATCAGGCAACATCCATCTTTTCTGTTCCGATAAGTCAGTCCAACAACCATTCGCATCCAACTTTCCCGTACTTTCTTTCCACTTCGCCTTTTCAGTCTCGGTGGCCTCATTCTGAATTGCTTTCACACTCTCGATAGTGTTCTCACACATACTTGATTCTGCAGGCCACCTAACCGAACTCGTCACATACATTCGAGTGCTAAGGTTCCGGGCAGTCTCCTTAGCAGTCTCATCCGCAAACGCATTACCACGACCAACATCATCCGTCACCTTACGATGCGCACTACATTTAACAATTGCCACTTGCTTAGGCAACGTAAGTGCATCCAAAAGATCATTTACAAGCTGTCCATGTTGAATCTTCGTACCATGTGACGTAAGGAATCCTCTCTCTCTCCACAGTCGTCCAAAACTATGTGCCACACCAAACGCATACTGGCTATCTGTAAACACATTCACCCGTTTATCCTTAGACAACACACACGCTCTCGTCAAAGCAATTAACTCAGCAGCCTGAGCCGAATTCTGACTTAATCTTGCACTTTCCACAATTGTTTTCAATGTAACTACAGCATACGCAGTCGTCACATCACCGTTCGGTAACTTGAAACAAGAACCATCCACATACAAAGTACCATCGGGATCTGTCAATGGAGTATCTTTTAGGTCAATGCGACCCTTAGTTTCCTCTTCAGTTTTGAGATAGCATTCATGTACTGCTTCACCACTTGATTCTGTGTCGATCGGCAGCAATGTTGCTGGATTCAACACATTACATCGTTTTATCCGTATATGACTGGCCAGCAACGTCAACTCATATCCAGACAATCTTGCGCTCGTCAGATGTTGAGTTTTCGTTCGGTTCAATAGAGTGTCGACTGCATGCGGAACCATTACCGTGAGCATATTATCCATGACTAGACCTGCGGACTGTCGAATGGACGCCGCAGCTGCCGCTGTTGCCCTTAAGCAACTTGGCAAAGCTCTTGCTACTGGGTCTAAAGTCGAAGAAAAATAGGCACATGGGCGTTGCTTACCACCAAAAGACTGTGTCAAAACACTCAATGCGCAACCATCCCTCTCGTGAACGTATAGTGTAAACGGCTTACTGTAGTCAGGGGTACCCAACACAGGAGCCGAACAAAACGCATCACGCAATTCCGAAAAACTTTTCTGACATTCTTCAGACCAGGGTACTGGGGATGAAACATCTTTGCATGTAAGGGCTATCAATGGTTTCGCTAACAATGAAAAATTTGGAATCCATTGTCTGCAGTAGGACGAAATACCTAAAAAGGCACGAACATCTCTTTGGGTTTTTGGCACAGTCATTCGGGAAATCGCTGCAATTCTCTCTGGGGTCAACCTTCTCCCTTCTTTTGACAATAAGTGACCTAGATAGGTAACTTCTTGACAACAATACTGTAGCTTTGAAGGCGATACCTTGTGGTGCAAGTCATGTAGATAGTGCAATAATGATACTGTAGCCGTTTTGCAAATGGCCTCCGTATCAGCTGCCACTAAAAGATCGTCAACGTATTGAATCAAAGCTGCACCTTTAGGCAATACAAAGGCATCAAGCTGACCTTTAAGTGCTTGGCTGTAGATTGACGGACTCTCACAGTAGCCCTGTGGAGCGCGTTTTAGCCTAAAACTGCGACCTCCTAATGAGAATCCGAACAGGTCTCTGCTTTCCTCTGCAATCGGAATGCTAAAGAAAGCATTCTTTAGATCGATCACTGTGAACCAGGAGGCAGATGCCGGAATCATTGTTAATAAGGCTGTAATGTCAGGGACCACAGGAAATTGCGGAACCACTATTTTGTTTACCTCTCTCAAATCTATTACAAAACGATACACAGGAGGTTTAGTTGGGTCAGTTCGTTTCAGAATTGGTAATACAGGGCTATTGCACACGTTTCCATGCGTTTCTTCAACAACACCTTTTCCAATGAGATCATGAACGATTGCTAACAGCGCTCGTTCGCCCTCAAGAGAAATACGATATTGAGGTAAACGCGGTAATCGCGCATTTTGTTTTAATTGAATCACATAGGGTGGAATGTCTAACAGGCCCACGTCATTGGGACCTGTGGCCCATAGAGACGCAGGGAGGGAACTCAATTCCGATGGGAATTTACCAACCGATAAATACATAGGAGAGATCACTCTCCGTCCCAATGTAAGTTCCACTCCTTCGGGGGAACAATACAATGTTGCATATAATCGTTTCAACAAATCCAGACCCAAAAGATTTTCACCACAACCTGTAGATAGAATCAGTGGAGCGGTTAGCTCACAAGGCCCAATCATAAGAGGCAAAGGATTAGAGACTGGGTTACTAACAGGGGCGCCAGAGAATCCAACGGAAACATTCGTTAAGCCAGACAAAGGTGCGCCAGGGAGTTTTGAATGCATGATGGAACTTTTCGTCGCACCAGTGTCTAACAGAAAAGGCTCAACTACACCCGATGTAGCCACTGCAACGTAAGGCCCACTCTGATCGACCGGAACTGACACTACTCCCTCTCTTTGTCGTTGGCTGTCCTAGTAATGGTCATTTACAACAGTCTCGTGCTCTACGTAATAATCATCCACATTATACTGTGCAGATCGAACTGACCCCGCATTTCGCTGGTCAAAGTAATTATTTGCATCTGATTGATTTTGATAACGATCACTCTGATTGTGGGATGAACCACGACCTCTACCACGTGGTGCCTGTTGAGGACCACCACCACGGTTTCCACGTGTCGACACACCATTCAGGCGGTCCCGTAAGGCAAGACAATCATATTTTAGGTGTCCCTCTTTCCTACAATATGCGCACTGATTATACCCAAGTGAAGATCTGGAATCAAAGTTGTCAGAGCGCGGCTGTGTCCTATCGGGCTGTGCTCGCGGTCGATACTGCTGTTGTGCATCATTTTGGTTTGATCGTGGAGGGTATGCTTGTTGCAACAAAACCTTTGTTTTGAGTTCTTTCGTTTTCTTTTCTACACGATCACTTTCTTCCTTTTCCCTATTCTCATAATACTGAGCCGTTGCTAGTATTTGCGCAGGGGTTGAAACTGCCCACGCACTTTCTGAATTCTTTAATTTGTTGCATAGCTCAGGCAGCAAATTTGACACAAATTTGTCAACGAATAACCGCTGACCTCCCTCAGCGCCCATGTCCTGGCCGCTGTGGTCGACAAATGCTTCCTCAAACCTTGTAAAGAAATCCGAGACACTCTCGTCTTTCTTTTGTTTACAAGCTGATAACTTATCCCAGTTCACCTTCATCGCTGGCATGAGAGTTTTCATGAGCGTAATGATTTTCTGAGGTAAATCCAAGATCAACTGTTCAGGTTTAGCCCCACCGACTTGTAATGCATCAGCTGCTAGTAGTGCAGCCCAATCACCCCCTAATTCAGCTGCGTGATTGGCTTGACGAATTTTAGCCCAAACTGGTTGCGGTACAACATTGCCAAACAACATGTCGATGTCGGCAATATTCATAATAGAAGCTTCTATTAGTTGTGATAACTCCTTATAATAACCAGCCGGATTTTTACGCGGATCGGGTAAGGATTGCTTCACTTGCAAAACTTCCGATCGTTTCCATGGAAGATGTATCCACACCCTTCGAAAATGCGGTAGCACCACAGGGTTCGCATTAGGATCACCAGGCACCCACAGTGGCGGAACTTCTCTCATGGGATACTGACCAGGAACCGCTTTCCAGTTCTCAGTGGTATCATCTAATGATATCCGAGAATGTGCTGTGGGTCTGAATGCTAATAAGCGTTCCACTGCACGTCGTACATCGTCTCCTATAATCATACCGTTCGAAAAGTGACTCTGAAGTTCAATTATGTCGGACGGTACATCATCTACATCATTATTGTACCATTCTTCCCTCAAAAAGTTACACATTTCCTCAAATACGAATCTCTGTGTAGGCTCATTAAACTGAGAAAACGTATCAAAGACTACACGTGGAGTGTAATTAGCAGGATGTCTTATCCACTTATGTGCCATTGTTACTAACGTCTCTTTCTCCCTACCACTAGGGATCTGACTCCGTCTCTGAGGAGTGTCAGATGAATCAGACGAAAATAACGGACCAGAAAGAGGTGAATAAAGGGTAGCAACAGAGTTAGGAACACGCTTACGAACAGAAGGAGAAAGAAAAACAGGGGCAACAACACTAGAGGTGAAGGAAGGCATAGTAGGAACGGACAAGGTAGTTGGAGTAGCAGAAACAACAGTCTGCAAAGGTACAGGTACGGGAGCAGTAGGAACGAGGACAGGTGGTGGAACAAACGTAGGGTTAACAGCGGGCTGGCCCGCAGCCGCTGGAGCAATAAGAGGAACAACAGGAGCTACAGGAGCAGTAGCACCCTGTACATAAGGAGGTGGTGATTTCATCAAGTATGATAACAAGGAATCCTCCTTCAAATCTTCTTCTTTCTTTTCTAGATTATTCGGTAAAACTGGGTAACATTTATCTATTTTCATGTGATGCAATCTAGTAGCAATTTCCATATCTTTTTCTTCTTTGTCTTGTCTACATTCTTTTATAGCTTGCATTATCGGAACAAACTCTTGCTTTTTATCTTTTTTAAGTTGTTTGATTTCTTTCTGTTTGGCCTCTTTACGCCATATCCGAAAGGAATCAAACATAGCTGGCCTAGCTTTCTTTAAAAATAATTTAGCCTCAAGATTATCTAAAATCGAAAGTTCAAAAGTTCCGTGTGGTGGCCATCTAAGGTCACCATCTTTCTTTGTATAGCGGATCCACTAATCATTATATATTATAGGACCCACCCCATGTCGACTATAAAGATCATGTATCGGAGTTCCAACTGGAGGTATCGGACATGAGTCCTCCAACCGGGAATCCATTGCGCAACATTTGAAAATACGAAACAAATCACTATGGCTAGGCATCGTGCACACTAACCTAGTATCAAACTTCAAGGATTACCTAAGCAATAAAACCTCGTGTAAGTCAAAACCCTCGGTTTTTGGCAATTGCAACTGTCAAATAATACTAAGGACCAATACTAAGAACCACAAATGCAATGGAACCATGCAACACAACAAAGCCTTAAGGCTATCACGAAGCTCGGAGAGCTAACCACAAAGCCCGAGGAGGCTATTACAAAGCTCAGTGAGCTATTACCACAAAGCCTTAAAGGCTAACCACAAAGCTTTCAAAAAAAAAAACTAGAACAACCACTAAGGACTGGGAGCGACCCACAAATACTTAACTCAGAACTTCAATGGCGTCACCAGGAAGGCCCGTCTATCGTCTCGCTTGTACATAAGGTCTACGCCGGGCGTCGAAGACAGGTCGACAGTCAGGGCATCGGTCCGTTGCCGCCGTCAGGAGGCGGGAATCTTCGCAGGGAAAAACTTCGGGCCACTTATTTCGACAACAGGATCGATGAAGCGGGGTGCACCTTCCCTCGGAGATTTCACACGAAGTTCCTCACGATCATCAGGCTTTGGACCGGACCGGTACCGCTGAAGTCGCCCCACGTTGGGCGCCAACTGAAGGACTGGACTTTTTAACAGTACCAGCGGTGCCAGGGAACAACACCTATAACCTTCATGGGATACCTGTTTCGGCGCACAAACTACAGAGACACGGGACACTTCCTTCGGCGTCAAAGATTCAAGGTTTATTTACTGCAGGGAACACAGAAGTCACAACAAGTACAACACGTGCAACTTGGGGAGACTGCTTCAAATTGGTTCTGTGGATCGCTCCTTTTATACAAAATTAACTCATAGGACAACATGGTACACAAAAGTTTACAACCTGGTTCCCATAATTATCCCTCAGAGGGGTCGCTTTGGTCACTTTGGTACACATAAGGTCCGGAACATAAGTGCGGAAACATTTGGCGGTTCCCAACTGTAAAAACCCATCTTCCCAACATTAGTGAATTCCAATCGGCAGTAAAACAGATTGAAATAGGGACAAAGACAGGTGCAGAGGGAGATGGAGACAGTGGGGAACTCGAAAAGGGTGTAAAAGGGGAGGTATCGGGAAACACGAGATACAGGCATCAAAGGGACGTGCCTAATGAGATGCACGGCTGAGACAATAAACCGGACGGCAAGATGAGCCTCGAGCGGGGCCATCTGCCTTACAGTATCATCCCCCTCATCGTAAAAGATATTTACAAAGTACATGTGTCTTCCACAAATATCCTGAGAGTCCCAGGGTGACGAAGCGGACAGTGTCCGTTCGCTGGCTACTTGAGGGCAAGAGACAAAATGGATGCCGTATCTAAGATGGAACCCGTGGGTACAGATGAAAAACCCACATATCAAACGAACGGTTTAAGTTAGCACAGCGAAACTGCGCACACTTACTAAACTCGTCATTTGCGGTTCTTAGATACCAGACTCGACCATATTCGTGCGAGTCGAAAACATCACTTAAAATTGTCACGGAACCTCAATAGCCTGCCAATTTAAGGCAAACAAAGCAAAGACAAGGATATGATGGATGGAGTGCTAAAGTTTTTCAGACACCCACACCCAGTCACGGATATAGGTTAAATCCATCATCGTTCTTTAGCTCACTTTGCCATCCCAGTTTGGACCCAGCCATATGCAAATCAGTCTTGCCACTGTGCTTCATGGGAACAGTCCTGTAGTATCAGGAAAAGGGGATAGCCTTATTACTCCGCATGCATCCGGGCATATATAATCTTATAAATACAAAAAATAATGCATCGGAATGAATACTATAGTCACTTTTACATGGATAGGACAATATTAGTGAATCCTTCCAAGGAACCAAATCCTCACAATTATTTAAAATAAATGCATGTCACCAATACAAACTGTAGTTCTCAAAAATGATTTTTTATATATACATATAATTAGAAAAGGTGCATCCTCTATACATAATTTCAACAAAAAAACCATCCCTTATTACCCTGCTCACTACTAGAGATGCAACTCATATGTACTCAAAAGCATTCTGATTAGAGATCGCCCCTTCTTATCTTTGGAAAGTACATCAATGGACAACAATTCATGAGTCCTTCTTAACCTATTCGTACTTCTCACACATTTTTTTGCGAATATTTCAATTTATATTGGGCCTCTCCGGAAAAGGTAGACGCGTTTCAGCCCGACATATCTTGGGCCTCATCAGGACACCTATAATATACAAAATGCATTCCATTTATATATATACACACCTCACTATATGATTATAACTTACACAGATTATGTCTACACGACCTTAGTGCACACTCAACTGGTGTATACATTAAATTTACAAACAGTTCATCAATGATTTCTCGGAGGAGCAGTCCGTAATTCTTTCTACATGTGCAAATCAAATCAACTCAAACCAATTTTGCAACTCTATTATAAGGTGAACATGCTAAACCCATTCATTATACCTGTGTACCAGTTCTAAAGTAAAAAGTGAAGGATTAAGAGTAAAAACCTTAACCCAAATTCCAAAGGGTCTTCACTGTGCTCTCATCACTTATTACTTCTATATCTCTTATTGGCTCTTTTTAAAGATAGGCAGAGCTGAACTAACGATCCTCCAGTCGCCACGCCTAGTCTGGTGTTGTCAAAAAAGTGGTGCTGCCCACTATAGATTCTATAAGGATAATTATAATCAATTAAGGATGTTTGTATAATTAATGTTGACCATTCTAATAATCAGAAATCTACGTCTTCAAGATTCTTAGTTGAACCCACTGTGGGCATAGGATCTCACCAAGGAAGCGAGTTATTTTCAGAGGTTAGAAGCCCCTCCGCACAGGCCCTACTTTAATAATGGACAAGATGAATTTCATCCTATTCTTTTGCCCCAATAATGTTCAAGAGAGTCAAGAAAGTCAGCCTATCATGGCTCAATACCTTGTCAGGGGGCGGATCCGGATCTGGTTATAAACTTTAGGGTCTCTCTGTATTTATATGCAACCTGGCTCTGGTGTGGATTTCTTTAACTCCATGCGGAATAAGGAGACAAATAAAGGCATACAGCCCGCGGTATCTCTTATCTACACAGTATATACTTCTGTGTCCTTCCTGTGGCCTCAAATATAGGTTTTACCTCATGTCTTTCCAGCGTGCTTCCGAATGTTTTAAAGGGTTAAAGGTTCAACATCCGCGGCTTCTAAACAGATGCAACTTGTTTCCTTTTTCTTGTATCTAGACAGAACAAGGGACCTTATTCAAAATCTATCAGGCGGACGATTCTTTAGTTCATATCTTGCAAAATACTGTCTACGACTCACCTTTAAATGACCCCGCTCTGACCTCGGTAGCCATGATCCCGGCATTCCAGCGCTCGTAAGGAACCCACGTGACCGGGCTGCAGCATTTCCACGTAATTAAAAACACTATGGGCCTCATTTATGAGGCCTTGCGTAAGTTTTGCGCTTCCTATGCGTCAATTTTTGTAACGCATCGGTGGCGTAAAACATGCGTCCTGTTGCGCTCTATTTACAAAGTGACGCCTCTAAGCAGATGCGTCACTTTGTAAACCCTTGCGCTACATTATACCTGCGCAAAAAGCCTCATAATAGTGACACAGTGAAATCTATTTCACTGCGTCACTTTTAGGACGCTGTTGCGTCAAAATCTTGTGCCTGCCTCAGAGCAGGCGTAAGGCTGACGCAGGCCCTTTCACATGGGTCTTGCCCCTTGTGAAAGGACGCATTGCTGGAGTTGAGTCACTTTTGTGACACACTCCAGTAATGCGCCACTTTTGCGCTTACAGATACGTCAGAAATACTGACGTATCTGTAACTCCTTGCGACATGATGCGTCATACTGTAAATATGACGCATCAGGTATGTCGCAAGGAGGGCGCACTGAGAAGTGACGCATCGCTGCTTTCGCAGCGATGCGTCATTTCTCATAAATGAGGCCCTATATCCGTTTAAGCCTTCATGCAGCCGTAGCGCGGGAAGCACTCCACTGCGATGGTTTATTACAGACATATTATTATTGATCACAATCAAACAAAATCATGTCGATAGTTATTTACCCACAACTATCAAGAAAAATCGCTTCAAATGGGAAAAGATCCAGCTGGTGGGTTTAGCGAACTGAACTTAAGCAACTGGTGACCACCCCCCTTAAAGTTACTAATAATACCACTAATAGTAACAAGAATAAATCCGAAAAAAGTAATGATGATTCATAAATAATCAAAGTAGGAAATATGCAGTAAAAAAAAAAAAGTGTAAAGTGAAAATATGCAATTAAAAAACTACTATACCCAGGTGAAAACGACAACCAACACTGTGCATAATCACTTCCTGCAGCTCCTCACAATCTATTGTTTCTCAGACCTGACCTTCAGGGTACACATGTTCCTGTGACGAGAGAATGACACAAAAACTGCCATTAAATCACACATAATGTTATCGATCTTGATAAACATTCTTATACAGCTTCCACATCTGGATCCAATAGATTTCATAAATTGTTCTATAAGCGACCACATTCCATCGCCTCTGGGAGCGGTATGATGTTTCTCGAATCATTTTGCTTCTAGATTACTGAGGTTCTCCTGCATTTCTTCTTTTCTTATATTTTGTAGAGTCATTAAAACAGACCAACGTATATCATTCTCAGTCTGGTTCTCTGCCTGAACGTGGTGTACCAATGGGGCCCTGGCGTTTTACACTTAATTCTAGATTTATGTTGTAGGATCCTATGTTTGACCGGTTGGATTTTTGACCAATATAAACTTTTCACAAGGGCATATTACACAATAAATCGCATTCTTTTTATTGCAATTGGAAAAAGTTTGCTGTATGTGTTTCTGCCATTTATATAGACTTCTTTTGAATCTGTCGTCAATCGACAGCAGCACAATGTTGACATCTATATCGCCCCACCACCGGAGGCAAACTCAGGAAACTCCTTGGGGCAGATTTACAATAACTGGCGCATCCCCGCATATCAGCAGGGATGCGCCAGTTATTGTGCGCCGCAGCTCCGCCACCCATGGTGCGCCGCATTTACAATGCGGCGCACCATGGGGCAAAAACGGCACAGATGCGTGACGCATCTGCGCCGTAAAGGCGACGCATTGCTGGAGTTGCGTCGCAAGCGCGATGCAGCTCCAGCAATGCTCTGGGCGGCCCTATTCTTACGATGCTGCGTGAAGCCTTGCGCCTGCTTCAAGAAGGCGCAGGGTTTTGACGCAGATTGGACCCAAAAGTGACTGAGTGAAATCTTGTAGATTTCACTCAGCCACTTTTAGGAGGCGTTCCTGCGCAGGAACACCCCCCCCCGTGCAGGAAAACCTTCTTCTGGCGCAGGTATTTACAACGTGACACATCTCCCAGATGCGTCACGTTGTTAATACCCCGCACCATGGCGCATCTTTTGCACCGCCGCTGCGTCACAAAAGTGACGCAACGGCGACGCAAAAGAGGTGCAAAGGGCTTGAAAATCTGCCCCCTTGTGTCTTTTTTAGGGGGATCACTGTTCCTTGTTGCTCGCACTAATTGATGACACAGATTTCTTCCTTTTTTAAAAGCAAATAAAGGTTTGGGAATTTCCAACCGTTCTACTAGTTTCCAATTTTTTAGAATAATCTTCTTGATTTTATTTGCTTTGGGCCCATATGTTAATACACAGGTTAGAGGGGCAGTCTTTCGGCGTAGTTTATGAGTCAATAAATCCCCTCTAGGTGTATAACAGGCTCTTTTGAGTGCAGCTTCGACTATCTTTTTCCGATATCCTCGATTTAGCAATTTTGTTTTTAATGTTTCTGCATTTTTAGAGTAATCCTTCTTTTTCGTACAATTTCGCCTAATACGGAGAAATTGTCCATAGGGAAGGTTCTCTTTTAAACTGCGTGGATGTCCGCTAGAAATATTGCAACAATGTATTTCTGTCTGTTGGTTTTGTATACAACTAACATCTAGATGAATATTAATATGTATAATCCATACATCCAGAAAATCGAGTTTTTGATTGTCTTTGGATACAGTACATTTTAAATCATTAGACCTCATATTCAACCATCTATGGAATTCCATCAGTGTGTTGTCATCACCTTCCCAAATCATAAAGATATCCTCTATATAGCGACATCAAAACCCAATTTGCGACTTAAAAGGGCTGGTGTCGCCATATATCCATACCTTTTCGAATTCCTCCATCACAAGATTGGCAATTTCTGGTGAAAAACTGCATCCCATCGCTACTCCTTTTACTTGTACATAGAGAGCGTTCTTGAAGTTAAATACATTATTCTTGAGACACAATGTTGTTAAAGCTACTATGAAATCTGTAGGCACCTGATGTGGTCGTTCTATTTGATCATTACAGCTAGTGCCTCGTCTTGTGGTATATTAGTATACAGTGATTCCATATCAAAGGATACTAAAAGCTGTTTGTCTTTATCATAAGGTAATTGTTCTATTTTGGATATCAGGTCCATTGTGTTCCTCGCATAGGATCTTGTTTCTTTACCTAATGGTATCAGAAACGTGTCGATATATTTCGCAAGCGGCTCTAATAAAGAGCCACAGGCTGACACAATTGGTCTACCAGGAGGACTTTCAATATGTGTATGTATTGTAGGCAATACATATATATTTGGTGTCTTATATGTATCGGTATTTAAAAACTAAAACTTATTTTTGCATATCGAGCCTTCTTCTAATGCATCAGGAGTCAACTCTAATATTTGTGATTTTAACCTTCTGGTGGGTTCTCTGCCAAAGATCTATAATGTTTAGGATTAGATTGTTGTTTCATGACTTCTTTATCATAAGCATTTGTATCCAAAAGTACAATCCCTCCCCCCTTATCCACTGGCTTTATACGTATAGCCGCATTTTCAGACAAGAATTTAAGGGCCTTGAGTTCTTTTCTTGTAAACAATCTAACTTTCATAAAATCAAGTCTTCAAAGTGCAATATTTGAGATGGCATTAAGGCACGTTCTGGGCAGAAGGTAGACTTGTTCCTTAGTCCACTGACATCGATCTGTTCTCTTGATTTTCTTTCTAGAAAAATAACTCCCTTCCTTGGTGAGATCCTATGCCCACAGTGGGTTCAACTAAGAATCTTGAAGACATTGACCCATTATATAATGTAGTCAGCTTTGTAGATTTCTGAGTATTAGACTGGTCAACATGAATTACACAAACATCCTTAATTGATTATAATTATCCTTATAGAATCTATTGTGGGCAGCACCACTTTTTTGACTATACCGGACTAGGTGCGGCGAGAATCGTTTTTCAGGTCTGTCTATCTTTAAAAAGAGCCAATAAGAGATATAGATGTAATAAGTGATGAGAGCACAGCGAAGACCCTTTGGGTTAAGGTGTTTACTGTTTATTCTTCACTTCTCACTTTAGAACTGGTACACACATAAGAAGGACTCATGAATTGTTGTCCATTGATGTACTTTCCAAAGATAAGAAGGGGCGATCTCTAATCAGAATGCTTTGAGTACATATGAGTAGCATCTCTAGGAGTGAGCAGGGTAATAAGGGATGTTTTTTAGTTGAAATTATGTATAGAGGATGTACCTTTTCTAATTATATGTATATATAAAAAATCATTTTTGAGAACTACAGTTTGTATTGATGACATGCATTTATTTCAAATAATTGTGAGAATTTGGTTCCTTGGAAGGATTCATTAATATTTTCCTATCCATGTAATGGTGACCATGGTATTTATTCCAATGCATTATCTTTTGTATTTATGAGTTCATGATAACAGTCCAGCCAGAACTGCCAAGCCAGGTCTTCCCTGGACCAGAAACAAGCATCCTGGGACCGGTTTTGGGGTAACACCCCGCATCAACCAGGCTAGCTTGAATCCAGTTGCGAAGCAAGCAAGGGACACACGTCTGGGTATACCCAGCCAAAGTACAAACGCAAGCCAAGGAAATGTTTGAAGGATCACTGAAACATTTCAGAGACTCATCACCAGTCACAGATCTGGGTTGAATCCATCATCATTCTTTAGCTCTCTTCGCCACCCCAGTTCAGACCCATTCATATGCAAATCAATCTTGACCCTGACCTCAGGGGAACAGTCAGGCCCGAACTGCTATGCCAGGTCTTCCCTGGACTGAAAACAAGAATCTGGGGGTCTGGTTTTGGGGTAACAACCCTTATCAGCCAGGCTAGCTTGAATCCAGTGGCAAAGTGAGCAAGGGACCCACGCCTGGGCATGCCCTGCCAATTAAAAATGCACATACGGGGTGTACTATGGACAATAAATTATGCCAGGCATGTATTGTTGAAAATATTGAGCTAAGTGCACTGTGACACCTCAAAGGGCACATAAAGGAGCCTGAGAGAGGTAAAGGGGGTCTGCTGTTTCCCTCTCAATGTACAGATGCAGCAAGTTATATGGGCCATAAAGCCAGTAGAGAGCATGCAAACTCTGAGCTGCCCTATAGTATAGCTCCAGCTCTGATGTATTCAACCCCCCCATATTTATATGCAAAGTAAGAATGTCCCACTTAACCCTGGGTTTTTTACCAGCCCAGGCCAACCTAATAATTAGTGAGCATTGGGTAGCAATTAATGACCTCACGAGTAACATTGCAATATTATGAAACAGGAACCTAGGAAGTATAACCCCTGTCATTAGGGCTATACGCCCCATTAACCCCTTGGCCGCAGCGCTAATTCCGCCACAGCCCGGGGTGGGGTGAGCACGGCGCCGCTATGCTCGCGAAGGAACCATGGCATCATGAGTCACGGGCAGGCTGTGCTCATGATGGCGTGGTTCCGTCATGGCCCCGCCCGCTCATTAATGCTGCGTGGGCGGAGTGGCAGCCGCATGACGGAAACATGCCATCATGAGTACCCGTGTCCCGTGGCTCATTACGGCGGGGTTCCATCATAAGCGGGCAAGGGGTTAAAAATACTGGCACCCTGATCCAGCAATCAACATCAGTCTCTAGTTTGTGAACCTCGGTGCCATAGTTATCATTCATTACTATTTCCGGGTCAATATGTATTTGGATGCCAAGGTACCGCACTGAGTCAGATTTCCATTGCAAGGGAAATTCAAATGTTGAGGGACTCATGGATGGAGTGAGAGGAAATATTATCGTGTTCTCCCAGATAAAGCACAATCCAGAAAGGCCATCAAAACAAGTCACCTCACTGAGAACAGGAGAAAGATTCATCTCTAATTTCTGAATTTACAACAAAGTGTCTTTCGCATAATCTTATATGATGAGGTGGTAACCAGGAAAATGCATCCTTTTTGGCCTTGATATTCTCTCAAAGCACAGGCCAGTAGTTCTGAATTATTCATTTGTAGCAAAGGTGATAATGGGCAGCCCTATCGTGTACCTATAGTAATCATAAGGGGTCTGTAACCAAAATACCAATGCAAACCCAAGGGCTCATATTTAGCACATTCACTAATTTCAGAAATATTTCCCTAACTTCAATGAAGCGCAGGACAGTCCTCATAAAGACCCATTCAACGAAGTCGAACGCCTTTTTGGCATCTAAAAAAATGGTAGGTGCCTTTACCTCAGGGTCAACGCGTTGTATTACAAAGAATAGGGTTCTAAAATTAACCTTTATGCTATGGCCTGGCATGAAGCCTGTTTGGGGCTGATTATAAATGGGACCAGTGAAGCTAGTCTATTTGCCAAGATTTTAGCAAAAATCTTGTGTTAACATTTAAAAGTGACAGTGATTTATAGGAGAAACATAGGTTGAATTGCTTACATGGTTGTAGTATTTCATAGTATTTCATTAGGAATTAAATATATATTTGTATAGTCACTATGATGTATTAGAATGTTAGGTATGTAAGATAGTTTCCAGGCTTAGAGGATTCTGAGCTTGTGGAATGTTGATTTTAGCAATAAAAAACAATGGAGAGAAAATCATGGCCAATTTTCATCACGACATGTTGATTATTAGTAACTGGATGACAACTAACTGTCTCAAGTTAAATTCCAATAAAACGGAAGTAATGATATTCGGAAAGCTTTCTCCTAATTGGCCAGGAGCATGGTGGCCCACTGAATTGGGCCCTCCGCCCATACCAGTCACCAAAGTAAAAAACCTAGGAATACTCCTGGACGATAAACTAACATTTGCTGCACATGCAAACTCCATCGTCTCAACCTCTTTTTACAAGCTTAAATCCATCAAGAAAATCCTTCCCTTCCTTCCCCCCAACTCAGGTAAAACATTGGTCACTGCTTTTGTCATGTCATCCCTTGACTATTGCAACGGACTTTTCATCAATGCCCAACACAAAGTTATTCATAAACTACAGTCTGTACAAAACGCAGCTGCAAGAATGCTTTCTGGTACCCCAAAGTTCAAACCAATCGCCCAAGTGATCAAAGACTACCACTGGTTGGCGGTAAAAAATCGAATTAAATTTAAGGCACTCTGCATAGCCTATAAAGCCTCCGGCAAACTAGGGCCCCATTTCCTCTTGAAATCCTTGGCATGCTATACCCCCAATAGAGCACTACAATCTATGAATGCCTTGCTGATGACCGTGCCCCGGACTAAAACAGCTTCGTGGGGTGACCGCCGTTTTACTGTCGCTACAGCTAAACTGTGGAACTCCCTTGATATGGACATTAGATCTTGCCCCACTCTCAATGTTTTCAGAAGAAAAATAAAAACCTGGTTATTTAACCAATAATTTTCATTGCCATTTCTCTGGTCTGCCTCCGTTCACAGCTCCGAGACGCCCTTGGGCATTTGTTTGCACTTAATAAATTTCATAAATAAATGTTTTAATGTGATTTGAAGCTCCCAAATGGCTTGTGGTGTATGGGATCTTCCTCCCAGAATAAACTGCATTTGATCTGCCTTCCTGTGTCCACATCATCATTAACTGGATTACTTCACTGGCGTAGTCAGCAGTTGATGGGTGGAGAAGATTTCAACTCGAGTCTTGATGAGACTTTACAATTTTCTACTTAATTCTCATCAAACAATAAGCTGTGTCTCATCTGAAACAATTTGGAGGACTTTAAAACGTTTTGGAGAACTTTAAATCATTTGAACTATTATTATTCCATCACTTGAATATAGTTTAATTGGTTTTGAATCGTTTCTACGCCTAATATGAAAATAATAGATGGAAATATTTGTTAGCAGAACTTTGGTCTGGATGGATTCAATTGTACATCTATGAACTTCTTCATTTTGATAAGACCGACATTTTATTGAAGTTGATTTATCAGCGTTCTTAACAGTTTCTTCAAAATCATTCTTAATTGAATATGACTGTTTGATGCTCAAAACTTGTCTAAAAAGGCTGAAGCTTCGCATGCTTTGTAAGGATGGAAGATGAATTAATTTGTCATTTATTATCGTCATTTTATAAGTTTGCATGTGAATTGAGCTGTGTACAGAGCAACCGATTCAACCGTCTTGGGTCGCTTAAGATTTGAATGTACACTACTCACCTCGTGCTGATCTCCTCGTGCTCTTATTTTTTTTTCTTTCGTCAGCAATGGTTCTTCACGGTGTGAGTCATTCCTCTTCAAACATTGGCTACGTTCTCTCTGCTAGCGTCCCATTGAAGGTCAGGTTATTTCCTCTAATCGCTGCTAGCGTCATCACGCATTGCAGGGAACCATTGTGATTTTCCTAAAGTTACCTCAGGCTCTTTTCTCTAATACCATCTGTGACATCATCATGCACTGATTAGAAACTATCGTAAGTTCGTCAAGCAATTTTTACAGTTACTGGGCTGCAGCGGAAGAATGATAAAAATACATTTTTCTTATTAAAACTGGAATCGGTCTTCGTTTAAAAATAAACAATACTGTTTTATACCTTGGTGTATTTGTGATACTTTTATATTTTGGTGATTATTTCAGCGTGCACTACAAGGATGATGCTGCAGTGACACGCACACTATTTTACAGCGTGCACCAACAGATAGTACTGTGTAATAAGTTGATGTGATTTGTGTCTCCTTACATTTTTGTGGTTATTACAGCGTGCACTACAAGAATGATACTGCAGTGAAATGTACACTATTTCAGCATGAAGCTTATGTTTTGTTTTTAATGAGATAAATGTTCTGCTTATGTTATTTTATTGCTTTATATTGCAGGTATTTTTCAGTGACATGCACATTATATTTAGTGTGTTCTACATTTTAGGGTATCTTTCAGTGTATCACATTTATATTTTTGTGATTATTTCAGCGTGCACTACGAGGATGATATTGCAGTGACACGCACATTATATTATCAGCGTGTTTACTGTAAGGAATTTATCAGTGGTACGCACACTCTTATCTGCATATTCAAGTTGACATTTAAGTAAATAGGTGTAATGACATTGTATTTTTAATTTCAGTGGCATACACAGTTGGTCTTTTCCACGTATTGATGGTTTAATTTAGTGAAAATGCAAAACGTCACTGCTGCTGCATTTTTTTGACAGATCCAGGAGATCCTCCTATTAGGTGGAAAATGTGGAAAGTAGTCTTTGAGAGATATGCCAGAGTGTGTGGTCCATCACTCAGTGCAGAAAGGAAATCTGCTCTTCTTTTACACTGTTTAGGATCCGAGGGACAAGATGTGTTCCTTCATCTTCCTGATCTCTCAGCTACTCATGCTAGAGGTTTAAATGATTATGAAATCTGTATAAAAAAATTGGATACTCATTATCTTCCCAAGGTTAGCACGATTTTAGAGAGATACAAATTCGCTAAAGGTATGCAGGCAGAAGAAGAATCTATTGAAACGTATATCACTCATTTAAGGAAGCTTGCTTCCTCGTGCAAATTTGATAATCTTACTGATGAAAGAATACATGATCAATTCATGTTTGGTTGCAACATACAAAAGGTCAGGGAAGAACTTTGGTTTCGTGATGAGCCATCTTTAGAGGAAGTTTTAATGGTGGCTAAAGGAATTGAAGTGTGTGGCGGTCATCAAGAAGGACAGCAATAAAGATTTAAAGGTTTAAGTGGTCAAACAGAAGCCTGAAAGAAAAGGTAAAGTGTTTGTTGGTAATAAGAATGAAACCAGTAAATTTGATATCAAAAGAAAATGTTTTAGATGTGTAAAATCTGATCATCTAGCTAATGATAAGAAATGTCCAGCTATTAATCAAACGTGTAGCAAATTCAAGAAAAAAGGGCATTTCTCATAATTTTGCCGAACTAAGCCAAAGAACAAGATAAAGAAGGTTGAAGTGTACAACGAGTGTGAAGGTAAAGAGAGTTCTGAGGATGCTGACTGTGGTCAAGTTGTAGTACAAGGTTGTTAGCAATTCAAAAGGCAAACAGAGTTCCCTTGATTTGATTCAGGGGCAAAGATTACCCTAGTGTCAAATGACTTTTATGTTAAAAAACTGAAGGGAAAAGTTCAATTGTTGAAACCTGACACAATCCCACTTGCATACAGTGGTAAACCAATTAAATTGCATGGATATTTCATGGGTTTAATTGAAGATAAAAATAGATTAACCTCTGGGAAAATATATGTGTCAAAGAGTGGTGATAGTCTTATAATTTGGTTACATCAAGGAGATTTAAGGGTTTATCTTGATCCAAATTCCAATCCTCCTATTTGTATCAGAGAAGATATTTGTTCTGTTTCTAAATAATATGTTGAGGATTTTATACGCTCATTGAAATCTGAGTTCAAAAATATTTTTAAAGAAGCTTTCCTACATGCTCTAAAGTAAGAAATGTTCCTATTTCTGTAAGGGACGACATGAAAAAAGAAATTCAAAGGTTATTGGAAGGTGGAATTATAGAGGAAGTTGAGGGCACAGAATGGTTGGCTCCGGTCGTCGCAGCACGTAAAGCCAATGGGGACCTTCGTCTCTGCATAGATTTGAGAAGTCTAAATAAAAATGTAGTTGTCGATAGGTATCCCTTGCCCAATATCAATGAGCTTATAGTTCTCCTCGGCGGTGCAAAGATTTTCAGCACAATCGATTTAACATCTGCATATCACCAGATTGAGTTGCATGAGTCCTCTAGAGATCACACGTCTTTCATCACTCCATTTGGGACATATAGATTTAAACGTGTGCCTTTTGGATTGGTGTCAGCGTCCTCAGTGTTTCAGCGAGTGATGGAAAAAGTTTTAAGGGATATTCCTGGTGTATGTGTCTATTAGGATGGCATCTTGATATTTGCTAAAGACATGTTTGAACATGACTCAAGATTGAGGAATGTGTTAAATAGCTTGAGTGTACACAATCTTATGGTTAAAGTTGAAAAGTGCAAATTTCGGTCAGATTCCATTAACTATCTTGGTCATAATATAACTGGTGTTGGCATTAAACCTAAAATGGAATTAGTCACAACAATTAACAATGTGTGTGCTCCGGTTAATAAGAGTGAGTTGATGAAGTTTCTAAGCATGATAGAATATTATGCTAAATTTGTGAAGGATTTTGCTTCTTCGACCATTAACATGAGAAATTTATTATGTAAAGGTGTGGACTTTATGTGGTCTTCACAATGTGAGGAGAAATGTGTTGACATTAAAAAGAGACGTAATGATGCTCCATCTTTGAAAAGTTTTGATCACTCTGCCAAGTCCATTGTGATCACTGATGCGAGTGAAAAGGGAATAGGAGCGGTATTACAACAAACAGATGCTTCAGGAATTCAAACGGTTATGTTTTTGTCCAGATGCTTGAGAGATCCTGAAAAACGTTATTCAGTAGTGGAAAGGGAATCTCTTGCTGTAGCATGGGCTATAAAGAAATTGAAGAAATTGTTGTAGGGAGTTGAATTTGAGGTTCATTCTGACCATAAACCTTTGGTTGAGATTTTTAACAAAAAGGGCTTAGATTCCCTCTCGGGTAGGATATCAAAGTGGATTATAAGTTTACAGGAGTATGATTTTGAGTTGAAGTACTTGCCTGGTGTTAATAATGGGGTCGCTGATGTTTTATCTTGTCTCGTTTCTTCTGAGGTTTCTTGTGAAGAAGATGCAGACAATGATGATGAGTGGGTTTGTTGTGTTGATCATTAAATCATTTCGGAAGAAAAATGGCATGAAGAGGTGGACCAGGACCCCACTTTGGTTGAAGTTATGTCTTTGATTCAAAAAGGTTGGACTACTACTAAATGTGGTTCCCAAGACTCTAAACCATTTTGGGTTTTGAGAAATGAGTTATTTATAGATAAAGGTTTGTTGTTTAGAGGATGTAAATTAGTTCCTTCTTGTAATCTTAGAAAGGAACTCATTGATATAGTTCACTCTGCTCATACTGGAATTTCAAAGTGCAAAGAGCGTTTGCCTATGTCTTATTGGTGGCCAGGAATGGACAAAATGGTTGAGAGGGTCATTAGAGGTTGTGTTCCATGTTTGCTTAGTGACAAATCCAAGTGCACATATGGACAATCAATGATGTTAAGAAAGCGTCCTTGTATGGCCTTGCAAGACATTGCATTGAATATAATTGGTCCTATACATGGCAAAGCTTCTGTTTCTTATGCTCTGACGATTATTGATATGTATTCGAGATTACCCATTATTTTCTTCTTATCTAGTATTGATACTAGTTGTATAATTAGCTGCTTGGATAAGGTTTTTGCAGAAGAAGGGTATCCTGAAACATTGTTGAGCGATAATGGGGTACAATTAATCTCTAAAAAAATGGAAGATTATTTGGCTTCAAGGGGTATTGTTCATAACACTTCTTCGTTATATCATCCCGGGGCAAACGGTATTATTGAGAGATTCAATAGGGTTGTAAAAGAATCTGTTGTGTTGGCTAAATCTCAATCATTAAACTGGAAAGAAGAAGTTCAGAGGAAAATTGAGGAATACAGGTTGTCTCCTCATTCTACCACAGGCAAAACACCTTTTCTCTTGTTTAGAGAAAGGGTACCCAACACTGTGGTTGAACCTACTTGGGTAAACAAGTATGAATTATTTAAAGGGAAAGAGAGTTTATGTGATGGTGAGGTTGTACAAATGAAAGATGAAGAAGAAGCGAAGCATAGATAAAGGTATTTTGATGCTAAAAAGGGTGTAAAGAAAACCATTGTAAAGATTGGTAATTGGGTAGTGATAAAGCATCAGGTTGTGTTAGGGGGATCTTTTCCTAAATTTATGAAACCTATTAAAGTTATTAAAGTATTTAATGACGCTATTCAGACACAGGACCATCGGATATGGAACTTAAACAGAGTTGCAATTGTCAGAGGTAAATTTGATCATATTATCAAGGATGACAATGTCATGGTGGATGCTCGTAATACTTTGAGTAAAGGTAATGATCTTTCTCTGAATATAAGACGGTCATCAAGAAGCATCAAAGCTCCTATTCGTTATAAAGATTTTGTATGATGAAAATGTATTTGTTTTCTTTTTCTCTTCTTTGTTGGTAAATTGTTTGTTGATAAAGAAGGGGGATGTGAAGTATTTCATAGTATTTCATTAGGAATGAAATATTTATGCAAAGTGCTTAAGATATATCTAAAGAGATAAACTTGCTAAGTAGAATTCTTCATTGTAAATATTGAAAACACAGATTGTATTCCGTGGACCCTGCTATGAACACTTCTTGTACAAACCAACATTATAGACGGTGTCTGCTTGATCATGGTGTCCTTTGCAATTCATATGCAGGTCATAGGAAGACAATATTGATATTCTGCGCTTTTCAATTTGTTTATTTCATATACAAGAAACCGAGTGACTGATGAGCGCTTCTACAGATTAATGGTATATAACCAGTATAGTACCTCCTATTTTATTAACATTATAAGTTTTACACACATGAGGAAATACAGCCCTTTCACAAACTCCATCTCTATTACACATAATGTATGTCCTGCAATGTCTCCCTGTTGTGTCCAGGTCTTACGAGTACTTGTGAGTGCCTAGGGGGACAGTATTGAACGCTCTTTGTTTTTTAAAATTTTTCCGGACTACAATTTCTAGTCCGATGACGTCATTTTGTAGTCCTAACTTCCCATTGGTCTGGCACCTGTGACGTCATGTTTCACATGATCGAGCCCGGTTAGCACTAATGGCGGCTTGCTATGGTGAAACGCTACCTTCCCCTCCCTCAGGATACAACCTGGGGTATCGACGGATAGGTAAGTGCTACTATGACCTTAGGTTTAGTTTTTGACAGTAGAGCGGAGCGCTCCTACACTGCACTTTGTTACATTTCGTTCTTGTGGTGAGTGGCTAAATAAATATCACGAGTCATGCAGCATGGGTTTTGAGCTATTACTATGATCTTGCAGACAACATCGTTTTCTTACTTTCAAAGAGCTGATTGGAGCCGTTTTTGCATCGTTTTTTTACATTTTTTACTTTCAAAGATATTGAAGGTATTATTTTCTGGCTCATTATGATTATCACAAATGCTCAAATGTAGTTCTTTTGCCTAGTTCTAAACACTTTTCTCTCCTCTTTTTCCGCGTTTTTGGAAGACATGCCTTCTTTGAGTCTGATCAAGTTTAAGTTTGATCATTTTAACTTGGAGGACACATGTAATTGTATCTATATAATATCAGCCCGACCACAACAATTTGTCCACGCATATCTCTGCTTGGACTTCTGGTTCACTGGGTTGTTGTACTTTTTACTCCTACTTTGTAGGGCGGTGCCTCCTTCAACCCGAGTCAGAGCCAGTGGAGGTGAGGCTTGTTACCTCACACAGGATAGGTGAGTGGACTACTTGTGTATTTTCTTTTCTTTTGTAATCACAGAACAGGTTAGGCAGTGAATGTGTGGAAAAGTAAATTTTGCCATGTTCTGTGTCCCTACGCCCCATCCATCATATGTTATGTGTGCATGACCAATATGCATATGTTATTCCCCATGTCCGATTAATGACGCAATTACAGTTGTGTCCACCTTTAGTATGCTAGTTTCCAGTCCTCGTGAATACTACGAATATCAGGCCTATGTAAAGCTACGTTGCCACGTTTCTCAGTGTGCACGTTATTCCATTATAAAGTCCCCGTTTCCAGGCCTCAAAAGGGCCCGGACCACAGATTCGGCTCCTGTCTCCTGAAGTCTCGCTGAGGAGCGATACAGCCCCCACCTGTATCCTCGACCTTTCACTTACTTCCTGCCTCGCAGTGCCCGGTGAAGCCTGGCTCTGCCTCTGAGTCTGCCAAAAGTATGTTATAGTTCCAGCTATCAGTTCAGTCCTCCTTCTCTGCATTCCTAAGCTACTGAACTGCATCAATAGTTTCCGTCATTGTCTAGCCTTCTCGTCTCCATGTTAGAGAAATACTGCACTTAATGGTCATTTAATATTCTTCATCACGCATTACATGTAGAATAATGCATGGTCCAGTCTTAGAATCAAGTTAGCTTTTCCCTTCATGACTTCTAGTTTATATCAACATGTTCCCTAAACATTAGATACCAGATAGGGTTTAGGTACATGTCGCTCCGACCCTCCAGACTTTAGTCTCTGCTCCTAGCACAGAGTTCATAGCCCCAGCTTCTCCTAGTGATACGTCATTGCCAGTTTGCGCGCACCATTAGGTTAGAGGTCCCGGCTCCTTAGGCAGCCCCCTCCTATGTTTCCGCCCCATTCATGACATATTCTGTTACGTTTGCACCACATGTCTATGTATACGCCCAGTTACACCTACTTTTACTGTTATCTCTCGCGACTGCTACGCGTCACACCTTCTGCTCCACCCACTGCTACGCCTACTGCAATGTAATGCTATGTGTTTGCGCTATGTATATAAGTTCATGTATTGTTATTAAAAGTTAGCGCGCTCATCCCAGACCCAGCCCCGGCAGCTGCCGGGCCACTCTAGCCCTGCCATTCTGTTCCTATGCAGGTTGTCCTGATCCTGTCCTTATGCTGTAATAAACCTGCAGAAACTCCTACTACCTCGAATCTTGACTCTTATTTTATTGAGCTATCTGTTATTCATTCATTCATTCAAAAATAGATCCGGTATTATTTATTTATATACCACATAATGGCGCCCGAATAGGGACTTGCCCTTTCCCCACGCGTCGGTGAAGCCACGCCGACCCCCTGACCCTCTGCAGTCGTGACGGAACCATACCGTGCACTGGCAGATATTTCTGCTTCAAGTATCCCTCAGGCCCACGGAGGAGACGGAGGAGGCGGTCCAGCATCCAAACGAGACGGTGGAGGAACGCGGCGAGTCCCGACCAGAGCCCAAGCCGAGAGTCCAAGGTCCGAGGTATCCGGAGGCCCACCCGTAACTGAAGTCCGAAGTTCATAGTTCGTCGTCGTAGAAGTCCAGTCCAGTCCGAGGCCTTCCGTTCCGTGCTGCCCGGTGAGTACCATTGCTGGGGTAGTATCTAGACAGGACCAATCTAAATTGACTCCTGGTCCGTGGGTTGGTGGTGCCCAGACTCACAAACGAAGTGTTCACCTAGGTGGATACGGGTCTTGATGCGTCCCTTTCATGGGACCGGTATGTTCCGTACTGTTTCAGCAGTGCATCCAGTAATTCTAGTCTGTTCCGTTCTCGAGAAAATTCTTGTATTTCTGTTCTCAGTATTTCAGGTAATATTCTGTTCGAACTGTTATTTATAATGTTCTTTATGTATTTTAATGTTGTGGTATGAGTGTGATGTGATTTCGTGTTTTTATTGTGTATTGTATTGTGTCTAGATTACAGTTCAGTCATGCCTATATTTTCCAAGTTACGTCAGTTAAAAACTAGAAAGGGTCTGCTGGAAGCAGCAGTTCCTGTTCCGCCTAGGGACAGTCCAGGTCACTTTATGTATCAGAAACATGGCATAAGCGCCATATTGTATCTAGATTTATGGGTAGAGTATACCAAACAGTTAGAAGAAAAGTATAGATGGCCCGTATCGGGTACATGGGATGCCGAATGTATCATGCGAGTAGAAGAAGCATTATGGAAAAAGAAAGCCAGACAGTCACAGAAAGATGCCATCGAGTTATGGCGTAAAGAAGCGCATAGAAGAACGGAAAAGGAAGTCAGAAAGTCAGAGTTAAGTAGAGAATCCCAAGAACGAGCCCAAGAAAGAGAATTAATCGAGATAGGTGAACAAGTCAAAGCCGAACAGTTAGACAGACAGAGGCATGCCCTCATTAAGGGTATGTATCCTCTCCTTGCCGAGGGCTTGCCAAAAGCGACCCCAGAGGCATCCAGTAATTTCCCGCCACCATTAGTTCCGACCAAGCTACGTCACAAACAGACCGCAGCTGATATTTTTATTTCGTCCTATTTGGACGACACAGTCCCAGAATATGCAAATCCTGTTCGCGCTCCGCCAGTCCCTGTAAATCAGGCACTTCCCGCTCCTCTAGACACCGGAGTACCTGTTACGGTACCCCCGGTCCAGCCCGCCATACAAGTCCAGCCTACATTTCCATTTCCCACTCTGCCAGGACGTAGAGCCTCAGTAGACGACTCCAGTTTAGGGGCCGCAGGAGGAGGTCCTCCTCAAACCCCGCCGCCACACAAGCGTTTAACGTTAGCCGAATTACATGCACAAGCATCACAGCGTACGCCTAGGTATCAGTCTGTTGCAGAAATAAGAAAATCCCTTGCCGAATGTTGCTATGATCCAGTCCCAGGCGAGGATAATATGGTTTTATATTCATTCCGCGTAAGAAAGGTGGCCGAGTATCTAGTCACCTTACCGAATATGAAAGAAGATCTAGACAGAATATATCGTTTCATCCGTACAGGGGATGATCCAGAAAGTATTAGCGAGACTATGTCTCAAAGGAAAGCCGAGATCCAGCTCATGATATTAAAGTTCCTGATCAATTGTCTAATAAGAGAACAAGATTACCCGTCTAAAGATTCCGCCGAAATGAGAATCCTGACAAGGTGGAGTGATAATATAGCCGAGGGTAAGCACAAGACCGTCGGTGCTATGGAGAGTATGTACAAGAAAATCCGTAAAGAGATAATAAAGATACACGAACAACGTAAAGCAGCACAAGTAAGCGAGAAAGAAAGTATCTCTGATCCTGAAGAGGAAGACGAGAATCCCGCCAGAATAGCGTATGTAGGAAAATCTAGATTTCCAGATCGCCATTTACGCCTAGAACACAAGTCTATTTTCCATCATCCAGCTCCAGAACAAGGTTCTCTAGAACAAGTATTTCAAGCTACCGATCACATTCTGAAATCACGAATCGGTTATATTGAATTAAGTACCATGCATGAACAAGAACTAGCCCGATCAGCAGTCCGATGGATTACTGATTCTACCACTTTTCCAGATGAAATAGTGGCACAAATGTTCCTGAAAATGCCCCCAGCCGAGCAGCGACTGGTGGGTATGTATATGATTCAGCACCTCATTACTTTGTATGAGGGTCAACACTCTGATCCAGGTCCGTTACATGATATCCTGAACGAGTTACTCCAGTACAGATGGAGAGGTCTAGGTACCGATTTAATTAGTGTCATTCTAGAACAGCGTCACAAATATAGAACGTTCTTGAACCCGCATTTTGTTCATGTCTCACCCCCAGAAAGTAAACCGTTTTACATAGACAGACAGAATCCGTTACGAGAAGTCCACCCAGTCCAAGGGGCGGGTGGCGAAATGCAACGAGTGTTTGTATACACTCCAATAACAAAGATGGAACTTCTTGAAATGAAGAAATTAATTCCCTGTCATGACAAAGATCCAGCAGGGTTCCATAGAGAATTAAAAGACATGCTCCGTATGGGAGAATACACTTACCCAGATATCATTAAAATGTTAAAGGTCCTGTTACCCGCAGGGGTGTATGAAAAGCTAAAGGAAAAAGAATGGGAGGTGGGAGAGAAAAAGATCGATTGGACAGCTCTAGAAGCTGAAGACAAGGCACGAGTACCAGGTACCGGTCTTGGAGATAAATGTAAAGAATTACCAGAATTATTGATTCAAGTTTTACCCAGATTATTGACAACGAGAAAAGAAGACTGGGATGCAATCTCAGCCTGTAAACAGAAACAAGACGAAGATATTAGTGATTTTTATTCTAGATTTGAAAAATGTTTCAGTATCAACAGTGGTCTCAAGACAAGTAGTGAGTCATACCCTCATCTTTTCGTTACTAAATTAGTCGAGAATTCAAGTCCACAAATTAAAAATCGAGTTTTGAAAGTCGAAAGCACCTGGCAAGCAAATACTCCGTCCCAGATGCTCCAGATGCTTCAGTACCACCAGAATAGAATTAGGGAAGAGCAAGAACACGAGAGAAAACGTATGAAAGATACGAAAATGAAAGTACTAGTTGCACAATCTGTTCCTCAAGACAGTCAGAAGAGGGGTCCGAATCAAGCCAGTCATCCTGCAGCTCCCGTTAAAGGGAACTGCAATTATTGTAAACAGCCAGGTCATTTTATAAACGAGTGTGCAGTTCTGAAACACAACATAGCTACTGGTAAGACTAAAGAAAGACCACGTCCGCCGAGACAAGAACAAGTTTCACAGACTCCTCAGTCACAGAATGCACAACAGACAGTTACAGCACCGCAGCCTATTGCTGCAACACAGCATGTCACATCACAGATGTACCAGTATGCACAGTCCGAGTATCCAGAGTACCAGCCATATTCATGAAACAGCCTAGAGAGGGAGGTAGGCTTGCCTCTCATCGAGATACCTGTAGATCAAGAAGGTCCCTATGTTCACAGTCAAGTATTAGGGAAAGACAGAAAGTTTTTGATCGATACAGGGGCAAGTAGGACCACAATTAGTCACGCCGAAGTTCCAGGGGCTCCGCTCTCAGGCTCAAGAAATGTTTCCCTTGGATTTTCAGGAAAGCCAATAGTTAACGAGATCTCAAAGCCAGTTACTCTAGAAGTAGGTCCATTGTCCCGCACTACTGATCTGTTACTTACTAAGTCATGTCCAGAAAATCTGTTAGGCATTAAGACACTGAAAGAGTTAGGTGCAGTTATTTGCTGTTCCCCAGAGGGAATACGTCTGTTCCTACGTGACTTTAAGGGTCACTATGTATTACGAGATTTTGATTCCAGATTGTCTAATGTTCCGCAGCATTTATGGGCGCAAGGTCCAACTGATGTAGGTTATATGCAAATCACACCCTATCGTGTGACTCTCAAGCCAGGTGTAGTGTTACCCCGAATCAGACAGTACAGATTGCCACCTGAGGCTGTAGCAGCCTTATCCAAAATTATTGACGAGCTCATGGCTCAAGGAGTAGTTGTAGAAACTGACTCCAATGTATGTAATTCTCCGATCATTCCAGTCATGAAACGTACTGATCCAAATGCACCCCCAGTATATCGATTAGTGATTGATTTACGAGAACTTAATAAATGTATTATTCCTCAGTACCCAGTTGTCCCAGATATCTCTTCCCTGTTAACTGCTATTGATTCCGAAGCCATGTTCTTCACTGTCATAGACCTCAAGAATGCATTTTTTAGTGTTCCCATTCATCCAGACAGCCAGTTTCTTTTCGGATTTTGTTTAAATGGAAGGAGCTATATGTTCACACGCGCTCCTCAAGGTTTCACAGAAAGTCCTAGTATTTACAGTCAAGCACTCAAGAGACAACTAGACAACATTCACATGCCAACTGACACTGCCCTGCTCCAGTATGTCGATGATCTACTGATCACAGCCCGTTCTGAACGTGCTTGCGAGCGAGCATCCCTGACAGTTCTGTATTTTCTAGCCGAGATGGGGCACAAGGTGTCACCTTCGAAGCTTCAATTCTGTGTCCAGCAAGTGGTATACTTAGGACACTTGCTGTCCAAGAGGGGTAGGCAGTTGACACCCGACCGTATCCAGTTAATAGCGAGTCTTCCCCAGCCCAGAACCCAGAAGGAGGTACGTGCCTTTATCGGCCTTACTTCTTATTGTAGGCAATGGATTCCCCAGTATGCATTTCTAGCCAAGCCACTGATACAGTTAACGACACAGGAGGCAGCCGTATCGACTGTCCTCCCTTGGACATCTGAACATACACTTAGTTTCAACGAGTTAAAGAAAGCCCTATGCCAAGCTCCAGTTCTAGCTACACCGAACTACAGTAAGCCTTTTACACTTTTCGTTACTGAACGTGAAGGTACAGCATTATCTGTTCTCACACAAGATCAAGCAGGACAATACAAGCCCTGTGCTTACTTTTCTAGCACATTAGATGCAGTCGCCCAGGCGTTGCCTGTGTGCCTCAAGTCAGTTGCAGCCACAGCACTAGCTATCAGACAAAGTGATTCCATAGTTTTAGGACATTCCCTGACAGTACAAGTCCCACATTCAGTAGAAGTTCTTTTAAACCGAACACAAACTCAGCATTTGACAATTGCACGTTTAACAGGTTATGAATTGACTCTGTTCCAGCCACACATAGAAATTAGACGCTGCAACGTCCTGAATCCTGCTACACTGTTACCATCAGTCAGTTTGAACCCTGACCCACATGACTGTGTGGAAGTAGTTAACATTACGACAAAGCCAAGACAAGACCTGACAGACATTCCGTTACCAGATCCCGACCTGACACTCTATGTGGATGGTTCATGTATGAGAACTAGTACAGGAGAACTAGTCGCCGCGTATGCCGTGACTACTGACACCGAAGTTATTGAAACACACCGTATTGATACCCTGTCCGCTCAAGCAGCAGAGCTAGTCGCTCTGACACAAGCCTGTATACACGCCAAGAACCTGAAAGTTAATGTTTACACAGATTCACGTTACGCATTCGGAGTTGTACACGACTTCGGAGTGCTCTGGCAGGAGAGAGGTTTCATGACTTCTCATGGAACCAAGATTCAGCATGGTCTCCTTATTCAAGCTCTGTTAGATGCCATACATTTACCGACATCCATTGCTATCATGAAATGCAAAGCACATACGAAAGTTACTGACATTATTTCCCAAGGTAACGATCTAGCAGACCGCACAGCCAAGCTTACAGCACAGACTCTAGACATTCCAGTTAACATGACACATACTCCAGATCCGACTACATGCATGACAGTTAAGGACCCTACTCAAGATGTCATAGATATCCAGTTACATGCTACTCCCGAGGAAATCAAGAAATGGTCTGAACAAGGAGGGGTCCAGACAGATCAAGGATGGTTAACAAAGGGTAGAGCCACATGGTTTCTCCCCGACTCTATGGTTCAAGTCATTATCAATACCGCACATAGTCCAGCACATTTAGGAGAAAAAGCTATGTTAGACAGTATCCAGAACATTTGGTTCAATAAGCATTTACGAGCTGCAGCCAAGCAGAAAGTCCGTACCTGTATGATATGTTGTCAGTTTAATCCAGGTAAAAGTGTCCCGGTGGAACAAGGTGGTTTCCAGCCCCCTGACCACCCTTTTGAGGTCCTCCAGATGGATTATATTCAAATGGAGCGATGTCGAGGTTTCAAGTATGTCCTTATAGTTGTATGCGCTTTGTCCAGGTGGACAGAGGCATATCCAGTCCCAGATTACACAGCCGCGACCACTGCCAAGCAGTTGGTTCGTGAATTTTTCCCTAGGTATGGACTCCCTAGAGTCGTATATTCTGATAACGGTCAGCCATTCTCCTCAGAGTTAATGAAGCACGTTTCCCTGTTGTTAGGGTACCAGTGGAAGTTCCATTGTGTACGCCATCCTGAAGCAGCCGGTCTAGTCGAGAGACATAATCAGACCCTGAAAATCCGTATTGCAAAAGTCTGTAAAGAAAAAGGTGTGGACTGGCTAGTAGCTCTGCCAGTCGCTTTGTTTTATATGCGCATGGTTGCACATTCCAGATCAGGTCTGTCCCCGTATGAGGTCGTATTCGGCCGCCCCCCTAACATGTGGGGTACTCCTAGACCCCGAAGTATTACCGATGTTTCATGTAATATGCTGACAGATTACCTAGCTTCCTTGATGTCTGCCCTCAACTCATGTCGTTCACAGGTTGCTGCCGCCTTTCCAGACAATACCGAGGTGGCACCGCATGAAATCGTTCCAGGTTCCCTTGTGATGGTCCGAAATTTTGACAGATCAAGTCCGCTGGAGCCCCGATGGAAGGAGCCCCGTCAGGTCCTCCTCACCACCCGTACAGCCGTGAAGTTGGAAGGCAGAAAAGGATGGATCCATCTGTCTCATGTTAAACTTTTTAAAGGACTGAAATCTGTTTCTAAAAACATTTCCCAGGATTCGAAGGACTGCCAAAATATTGCTCTTAAGGACTGTCTCGCAAAAGACATTATTACAACCCCTCCCTTGTTAGAGAAAACTCCGCAACAGGAGTATAAGTTAAAGCTCAGGTCTAGTAAAATAAGTCAGTCAGTTTGATTGTATAAGTCCTCCCCTAGGTGAAACGGTTAGACTGTTTCTGACATGTATAAAATAGACCCCCATAGTGAGAGAGTCAGTCAAAGTTCAATCAGATGTATCGTTTTTCTAAGTTTCATATTATTCATCAGCATTTTGATTTCCTGCACCAGCTATGCGTTCTATTTGTATTTTCCAGTTCCTCATGTAAATATGTCTGCTAATGCTACAGTAGAGCACACGTTTAGTGATCTGCCTCCTCACGAATATTCTTACCGCCTCGCTATGCGTAACAACACATTTATCCGTATGTTACATTACTCACACCAGACCAGCAATGCCACTAATTGTTGGGTGTGTGGTCGACTCCCCCCTTTCCAGACATCAAAGGGAGTTCTGCCGCTGTTTCCTTATCCATTCACACATAATGGTTCGTGTGGAGCATGGTCCACGTTAACGTCATCCTCAACAGATATGTCTTTTCTTAACAGTACATGTTTTCCAGACAAGCAAGGTCTCCCCCACAGAACAGGTTTAGATCTAGAAAATGAAGTGTATAATTTAGGTAATTATTCGTCGAATTTCATGGTCCTGAATGTTCAGTCTGATACTACTCCAGACTCACCTGCTATTTCAGTACTACCAGTCAAAGGCGAATTATGTGTCCGTAGTTATGGTTCTGTACACGTAGGACATAGTGAATGTACTACTGTTATCAAGTATAGTGACAGTGGGAAATCTATTTTTAAAGCCTCACGTCATTCTTATTTTGTTTGTGGTCAAACCGCATATGTTCGTCTGCCCCTCGATTGGGAGGGAACCTGTTACATTGCCTTCCTACTGCCACCTGTTTTTCTAGCCCCACCTGACTACCATAGGAATTCCTTCCTAGTACATACTAGACACAAGAGAAATCTCCCGATTGTCGATTATACTGAAACTGCCGCAGAGCAATTCATTGATATAGATAAAGGTGTTTTCCCTTATTTAGGTACAGTTGTAAATAGTAAGCTAATCCGTAGGTTAACAAGAACCCTTGAAGCTGTAGTAGATGAGACTGCCTCCGCTCTAGGTAACTTAACTGAAGAGCAATCCTTTATGAGAATTGTCGTTTTACAGAATCGTCTCGTCCTTGACGTCATACTGGCCGATAGGGGCGGGGCCTGTAGAGTCCTCGGATCTAGTTGTTGCGTTTTCATTCCAAATAACGCGCCGTCTGTTTATTCAGCTATAACCAGACTTCATAAAATTGCCCATCTGTTACATCAAGATCCAGGCACCTGGACATGGTCCGGTTGGTTCTGGAATATAATTTCCGCATGGGGATGGAAAGTCTTGTCCTTTCTAAGTATTGCAGTAGCGATCATATTTAGCTGCTGCCTCTGTATACAATGTGGCCCTGCGATTTGCAGCATGTGCGCTACCTCTTGTATTCCTAGTCCCAAGCCCCGTTCTAAGTCCCGTTCCAAGATAATTCGAGACGAGCAAATGGTACTGTATGAAATGATAGACGGTATCATGAAAATTGATGTTTCCTGATGGAAACGTAGTGACAAGGAGGGAATGTGGAAAAGTAAATTTTGCCATGTTCTGTGTCCCTACGCCCCATCCATCATATGTTATGTGTGCATGACCAATATGCATATGTTATTCCCCATGTCCGATTAATGACGCAATTACAGTTGTGTCCACCTTTAGTATGCTAGTTTCCAGTCCTCGTGAATACTACGAATATCAGGCCTATGTAAAGCTACGTTGCCACGTTTCTCAGTGTGCACGTTATTCCATTATAAAGTCCCCGTTTCCAGGCCTCAAAAGGGCCCGGACCACAGATTCGGCTCCTGTCTCCTGAAGTCTCGCTGAGGAGCGATACAGCCCCCACCTGTATCCTCGACCTTTCACTTACTTCCTGCCTCGCAGTGCCCGGTGAAGCCTGGCTCTGCCTCTGAGTCTGCCAAAAGTATGTTATAGTTCCAGCTATCAGTTCAGTCCTCCTTCTCTGCATTCCTAAGCTACTGAACTGCATCAATAGTTTCCGTCATTGTCTAGCCTTCTCGTCTCCATGTTAGAGAAATACTGCACTTAATGGTCATTTAATATTCTTCATCACGCATTACATGTAGAATAATGCATGGTCCAGTCTTAGAATCAAGTTAGCTTTTCCCTTCATGACTTCTAGTTTATATCAACATGTTCCCTAAACATTAGATACCAGATAGGGTTTAGGTACATGTCGCTCCGACCCTCCAGACTTTAGTCTCTGCTCCTAGCACAGAGTTCATAGCCCCAGCTTCTCCTAGTGATACGTCATTGCCAGTTTGCGCGCACCATTAGGTTAGAGGTCCCGGCTCCTTAGGCAGCCCCCTCCTATGTTTCCGCCCCATTCATGACATATTCTGTTACGTTTGCACCACATGTCTATGTATACGCCCAGTTACACCTACTTTTACTGTTATCTCTCGCGACTGCTACGCGTCACACCTTCTGCTCCACCCACTGCTACGCCTACTGCAATGTAATGCTATGTGTTTGCGCTATGTATATAAGTTCATGTATTGTTATTAAAAGTTAGCGCGCTCATCCCAGACCCAGCCCCGGCAGCTGCCGGGCCACTCTAGCCCTGCCATTCTGTTCCTATGCAGGTTGTCCTGATCCTGTCCTTATGCTGTAATAAACCTGCAGAAACTCCTACTACCTCGAATCTTGACTCTTATTTTATTGAGCTATCTGTTATTCATTCATTCATTCAAAAATAGATCCGGTATTATTTATTTATATACCACAAATTACATATCCTTTTAATATGTATTCTGGATTTTATGATGCTTGCTTTGTCTCTACAGGTATGAATAATCATCAATCCTGCGTAGAGGTATTGTGACTGGTCACACGTAATAACACTGTGATACTTTTATGCTTTTTTATTTTCACTGTTTTCCAAAATTGAACTTAATGCAATAGCCATAACAACTAGGTCCTGAAGAAAGCCGGGATCTCTTAACCCACTACGGCTGAAAGTAGTAGACCATTTCTTTCGGTAGATTAATTCAAAACCGAGACTGTGTTTTTTAACAAGTACACCAGTGGTCATTAATAAATGTCTTTGGACCACTTCTGTATCTTTTTTAATTCACTCACACTTTCACTTTTGTCTTTGCACTGCATCAGTATACTTTCTGAGATACTTAGTCCTTTCCATCTTTGTCACAATACGCCTAGCCTACCAGCGTTTGGCTTGTTGCCAGAAGAGCTGAGGTGACAGGGGCACTTTTGGTTTTCCAGATGATGACACTGGCCACGAAGGGCAGATGATGGAAATCCTAACTGACTTTTTCTCCCCTCCTCAGGGTTTCTCCTGGCATGAAGTCGCATTGGCGCCATTATCTTTTTACTACTATTAATTGTCTGACATTCAATATTATCTGGTTTTGATCCTGCTCGTACCCTTATTCTGTGTCTACTTTTCTCTTTTTTCCTAGACCACCAGTTTTCTAATATCAAGGGCTCACAATAAGACGAGTGCAGGGTGAATATCATACAAATATTTCGAGTATTCTTAACAAGGTTTTAAAAACACATATTATTCCTTATCAGTGTTGTATAAATACCCTTGTACACATATAAATATTAGCAATCTAACTACTCAAACATCCCATCATTCATGACCTCATGCATTCACCTCACCTGACACTAAAGGAACAAAACATAGAATGTGTGTAATGTAGGCTTATATTAGGTTTTGATAATGATTGCAGGTAACTTGACAGTACTTTTTTTCATAAGAGCGCATAGATTAAATAAATATATAAGGAAAGAGGATTAAATAAATGTGTATTTAGAATCTGCTAGTTGCTTCGATCTACCCACGTTTCAACACAATGAGAGGAAAATGTGTTTTTTCAAAGTTTGAGGTTTGCAAGGAATTCTGGGTAACAGACCTTGGTGAAAGCCAGACAAGTCACCCCATCCTGGATTTCCCTGGGTGTCTAATTTTCAAATATTTATAGGTTTCCTAGGTTTACTTAGGTGCCGGCAGAGCTAGGGTTCAAAACCTACAGCTAGGCAGTTTGGGCCGTTTCCTGACGCGGGCCTTGGGCCTACTCACACAAGTGAGGTACCACTTTTTTTCTGAAGACTTTGTGGAATGTGGGGTGGGCGGAATTTTGTGGATCCATGCAGATTCCAGAACTTTCCATCACAGAAATATGAGGAAAATCTATTTTCTTTTACAAAGTTTGAGGTTTGCAAGGGATTCTGGGTAACAGAACCCGGTGAAAGCCAGACAAATCACCCTATCCTGTATTCCCCTGGGTGTCTATTTTTCAAAAATGTATACGTGCCAGCTGCGCTAAGGTTCAAAATCTACAGCTAGGCACTTTGCAATAAAAAGGGTCCGTTTTCACTGTAAAAGTGAAGTGTGTCCACGTTGGGTTTTGAGCCGATTCCTGTCGCGGGGGTACTAGGCCTACCCACGCAAGTGAGGTACCATTTTTATTAGGAGACTTAGGGTAACACAGAATTGTAAAGCAACTGTTATTACCTATTGACTTTTGATGCATTACTGCCTTTCTAATGAAAGACAATGTGCAAAAAAGAAGTCACTTATTATCATGCTACTATGGGTACTTACAATTTCGGAAATGTGCAAATAGCTACTGTTTATAAACTCTATTTTTTTTATAATTTCAGAAATACATAGGTGTCTTTCATCCCGATTTCTCACTGTATTTTTTTTCTCAAATCAATTGCTATATACCCGGTACATAACAAAACTTTGCAAGATGCTGCTCAGTTATTGGCTTTGGGTACGTCGGGTTCTTGGTGAACCTACAAGTCATATATACCCCCACAACCAGGAAGGTCTAGTGGATGTAACTGTATATTTGTTTCAAACATCTGTCATAATTAGAAGAAGTTACAGATGAAAACGTTGGTACAAATGGCTGTTTTTTCAACTCATTTTCAATTTTTCCTATTTTCAACTTTGTTTCTGTAAAGAAACCTTGAAGGATCTACACAAATGACCCCTTTGTGAATTCAGAATTTTTGACAAATTTTCTAAAATGTATATCTTTTCAGGATCCATTATTGCTTTCATACCCATTTCTACCATTAATTGGAAGAAAGTTGAAAGCACAAAAATTGCAAAAATAGGTTATGGCCCAGTGAAATGCCAAAACTGTGTAAATATTTTTGGTTTTCAGACAAACGTCTCTCAGTCCCTGAAATATGGAAAAATTGAAATTTCAGCCCAACAAACCCTTTGTTGATACAATTTGCAGGGGGAAAAACAGATGCTTTCGTTTGCAGCACTTTTTATTCTCATGTATTTTCTTCCCATTTTTCCAAAAAAAAGAAAAATGTTGCTGTATTTTGACTAATATCTCAGTCCCTTCCAGGGGAATCCACAAACCCTGGGTACCTTTAGAATTCTCATGATGTTGGAAGAAAAGGACACAAACTGCCGTGGATAACTTATGTGGTCAAAATGTTACAGGGGCCTAAGCGCAAACTACCCCAAATAGCTAAAAAGTGCTTGGCACGGGGGTGGGGAGGGGGTGGGGGGGTGGGGGGGGCGAGCAGCGAAAGGGTTAAAACTCTTTGCACTTGCTGTGAACTGTCGTCATATGGGTGTATTTTCAAAAGATAAAATTATCAGAGTTTGACCGGTGATGATACTGAAGCTCGGAGCAGGGAGCCCAGTATGTACGAGAATCCCTTGATTGATAAACAACTACCTATGCCTCCTCATGCAGGTGAATAATCATATAACAGCATTAGAACAAACATGTTCAGAAAATATAGAATCCATTATATTTTAATATGTTGATGAAAATGCATTAATAGGCACTGTCCACTGAATAGCTCCAGTTATTGCCTTCATGGCCTGCCATCATGACCAACTCCTGCAACACCTCTCACTTCACTCTGCCCTGTCTGCCCAGTGCCAGCATCCAACGCGCTTCAACAGGGGCGGTGCGGTCACTACCACTGATGTCCATCTTGTATCAATAGCACATTCATTGCCTCAAACCCAGTGCAGCAGCTCATTCCCTGCATGCTCTGTCTACATGACTAAACTGGACAATATAGTTACCATGTGGTGCATTGATCTGGAACCTTTATTACCTGTGACCCACCAAGCAGGCTTTAATCTCAACCTCCAGTGCAACAATGAAAGTAGCAGCTTAGTCAGGACCCTACTGTAGGTATTATTGCAATGTGTGGTTATTTATTCGCTGTGTCCTCTTTCTGTTTCTCTGTCTTCTTCCAGTTACATCATTACATGAGGGATCTTCATTTTAAAACTACCTCTGGTGATGAAATCTACTTCGATGATCTCGGGGACCCGCCCACGCACTTTCACATTTTTAACTGGCATTACCTTGATTGGGGTAATTCTACAAGAATCAAAGTGGGAAGCTACCATCGAAGCCCTTCCGGGGAGGAACAGCTCACCATTGATGACCGAGCCATTCTTTGGCACCCCGACTTTAAGCAGGTAATGTCTCCTGTCTGAACTGGGAACAGACTTGGAAAAAAGGTGAGAACCATATGGATGTGCAAGAATAAGAATAATCAACAGAGATGCAATTGTTGCCTCATTTTGAGTTTGTATTAGCAGGTGAACCACAATCTATCACAGTTCAGTTGCCCCACTTAACTCTCAGGGACATATTTACAAGCCATTAGCGCCACTGGAATGTCACTATTTTAATGCTCCGGTGGTGCTCTCTGCCACCCCATATTTAGAAGGCTGCGTTAAGCCATTTTGCATGGCTTAACAGTGACTTGCTAATCTGGCCCTCCCCAACACAGATTTTCTGCAGCAAAGGGACATGCAATGGGTGTTGCTATGGGCGTTCCCAGCAACACACAGGGCTTTTTGACACTGCCCCAGATGTACAAGGATCTGTAAATCTGAGGCAGCACCAACAATGTGCCTTTCAAAAAGATGACTTAATGTGGTGTAATGAGTGGAAATACTTCAATTTCTCCTAATTTTTGCTCTTTCTATGGGCCTCATTTACTATATAATATTTTGATGCACTGCAGCACAGCAAGCCTTCCTGCTGCGCTACTGTGCATCAAAATAGAAGGGTAGGAATGTGCAGTATCTATGAGGGCGCCTGCGTTGACGCATGTCATCCCATTGTGCACCAGGGCAGGGGAGAAGGACAGGAATGCACCACATCTTGTAGATATTGCACATTCTTACCCTTTTATTTTGACGCACGGCAGCGCAGCAGGAAGGCTTGCTGTGCCGCAGTGTGTCACACTATGGTAAATGAGGATCATAGAAAGAGGTCAAACAATGTGAGTTTTCTACAGGTAGAGCCTAAATGTTCTCAAGTGGCAGAAACCTTTAACCTGATAGCTTGTCTTCCACTTGACCGCCAGCTTACAGTAGCAAATGCCTGGGCTGTATTGGGCAGAATGAAGGTCACAATGTTTCCCAGTCCTGGCTTACCATGTCAGGCTTGGCGACCCATGGCAGGGAAATTGTCAAATGATGCCCACACTCAAGGACAAAATTCCTCAAATTCCAGGACCATTTACTTTATTGTTTTTCATGAAAAAACTCATGAACTATAACATAAAACGCAAAAGTTTGTATCTTGCAAGTTCTTATGCCTTCAAAGCAAACACCACTGCAGTGGATGCTCTGAAGGCTTAGAGGTCCCCACCAGGAATGCGGGGTCTCTAAATGCAAGTGCCAGCACTTTATCAGAGAAGCAGAGAGTGTAGCCTTTGCTGACCTCATGGGTAAGCACATTTTCCACCACCGTCTAAATGCCAGTTGTCATGTGTGCAGGATTGACCACATGCTGATGACGCTGCTAATATAATCAAGTGTACTAACCACGTACAATGGTTGTTGTTAACAAAATAATACACTAAGTGCCACAAGTACAACCAATTCATGTTGTGACTCTCAAAACACAATTTGCAAGTTGCTCATTGAAAGTACTGTGTATAAGACACATCTTGCAATTCCCAATGGGATTGCAGTGACCTATCTCATTCATTTTCTTGAGGTAGGTTGCAATGTGTGACCCATTGGGCATGCCCTGTGATCACAGGGATGGTGGCCCACTAGGGTCAGCCGACCACCATGAGTGTGGTTGCTTTTTAATTAAAGCAATATTCTTTATAGTTAAATACAGCCCATTTTCCTTTAAGGAAAACAGGATGAATTTAAAAAAGAAAAACAAACAGTGTCCTTTTCATTTTAGAACAGGCAGTGATCCGTGGGACCACTGCCTGCTCTTAAGAAAAACAATTGCTACCATTCACTAGGGGGAAGGGGTCCCCTTACTGTTTGCAACTGGCTAACCACCTACTTGAAGTAGGCAGTAAACTGAAAATATTTTGTGGTCGCAAAACAGTGTACATACCCCTGTGACCCGCTGTTAAGAAGGAACACCCTTGGCACGCTCCTTCCTAATAGCAACTAGCAAACCCTATTTACCAAGTCAGAAATAGGTTACTGAGGGTTGGTACATGGCAAAAGCCATTTTACCGGTGACAAATGGGCTGAATCTCCATTTGCAACAGATAAAAATGGTCGTATATGTGCCAACTTCCAGTCCTTGTAAATTACTCTTTCAATTAGCCATTTGTAACTGGATCCAAATAAACTTAATTACTCAATTTTAAGCTTCAACTATGATTTATAATGCTTAGCTAATATTTGAGAAACAATTCCTGGGCTATATCTTTAGCTGTCAAGCTTTTGTTTTATGCCAAAGATCAGACAATTTGATGAGTACAGCGAGAGTCCGGACCAGGGTGGGTCTGCTCAGTTCTTTTGCAGAGATTCACCCAAGGAACCAGATCCTCAAATGTTTTGGAAACAACAAATTCTTGCAGTCAGAGATTTGGGGGGTTAGAAATTGAGAGTGCATCAGAATCATACTCTTCTTGTTTCCTAAGAAGGTTACGTTTAGGTAATGTAAAGTGGTGATTCCTCTCCGAGGGCACGAGGAGAAGGTCCAGCAACGATCCTGTGCCCTATGTGACTGGGTGTAGCAGGTTTATTTTCTGTGCATTCTTTAGAATAGTAGGTGTTGATGGGACTGCTCACTTCACATCAGGGTAGCAGTCTTACAGATTAAATACTGAGGTGCAGTAGTCTGGTGGACTTCTCACAAGATCTGAGTGGACTGAGACAATGTGGCTCCATGCCTCAAAGACCAATCAGCAAATCCTTATTAAAACACAAAGTTGAGCTCAGCATCTGGGTTGGATGCCAGGCAGCAGCTTTGTCCAAATAAAACAGGGTGGCGAGCTGTGAGGTGATACCAAATCCAAACAATCACTACTGCACTTTGGAATAGAGATGCATGTTATGAAATGTTATGATATGGTTTTGTTATACTATGTCATGCTATGTTGTGTTATGTTTATTTATTTATTTATTTAAAAGTTTTATATAGCGCTGGCTAGACCCGGAGGTATCAGAGCGCTTTACATGAGCATCAGATCATGGTTACAGGTTACATCGTTACAAAGATTACACAATAACACAGTTCTTAGAGAATGGTAACATAGTTACATGTAAGGTTGAGATAAACAATACACAAATACGTAAGGGGAAAAGCAGGCAAGGTGAGAGATTCCGGGGAGGGGGTTGGAGCACGGGAAGTAGACAGATAATGAGGGCGGGAAAGGGGAGGGGCGGGTGAGAGACACAGCATGGGAAGAGGAGAGGAAGGGTGAAGGAGACACAGACCGGTAGACGAGTCAAGGCAGCGTCCAAAGTCCAGTAAGGTGTGATCCCAGGGCAGACAAGGGGAGAGATTCAGGGGAGAGAGGATAGGAGCTAGGGAAGAGACAATAAGGAGAGACGAAAAGAAGTCTGCCTAAAGACCGACTGGGTAGGTGACGACCAAGGAGGGAATCCACGGCCCATCTCCTCTATAGCTAAACCAAGTAGCTCCATCGGGCATCAGACAAAATAGTTCAGTCTCAATACATTGAGAGAGGAGGGAAGGAGAGCCATAAACAGAGGGAGGATGCGGGAGGAGACGACAGGAGAGACGAAAGGAAGTGTAACTATGTGGTTCAACAATAAACCAGAAAAGATCAACAAGTAAACATTATATCAAACAATCAGCAATACAATTATGTTCATTTGTGTAGTGCACTAATCACCCATGAGGGTACTGAGGCGCTTGAGCAGACGTGTAGGCATGTAGTGCCTGTGGTGTTATTCAAGGAATAAATACAAAACAGGGGGTGCGTGTTCCTATAGGAAGAAACAATGTCAAATATAATAAAATGTATGTGGAAATGATTCAATTAAGGAGAGGGTCTTCCTACATGGAAGATTGAGTCCTCAAATACCCCGAGGGGTATCATGATTCATCGTGGGGCTTTGCTCCTCGTGGGGCCAGGGCTGCAATTACGCACGGGCCTTACTAGAGGGCTACTTGGAAGAAATCTTCTGTTTAAGCCGTATAGGTGAGGGGAGGTCTGTGAATCTAGGGTTGAGTGTATGTGGAGAGAACTGAGATTACAACTACCTAAGGAAATTAAGGAAGGAATTCAAAGAGCCAAGTCTTATCCTCTTGCGGAACTCAAGCAGTAAGGAGGAGGCTCAGATGTGATGAGGGAGGTTGTTCCATGTTTTTGTGGGATGTAAGAGAATGAGGGACCTTCTGCTTCGCTTTTACAGATATGCGGGGTGCGTGCAAGTAAGAGTGAAGTAAAGCAGAGTTGTTTGGCAGGCTGGTGCAAGTGTATGTGACTTTTGAAGTAAGTTGCTCCAGTATTGTTTAAAATGTATGTGTGCGTGAGAAGCTGGAATTAGATGTGCTTGTGCATGAGGAGCCAGTGAAGCTCTTTGAGGTGAAATGCGATGTGGGTGCGGTGTGAGAGGTTCTATTTCAGTCTTGCAGTAGTGTTCTGGAGGATCTGAAATCTGTGAATAAGTTATTTGGAGATTCCGATGTATAGTGCTTTGTCGTAGTCTAGACAGCTAGTAAAGCCAGCTAGCAAAGTGTTCTTGCATAAGTGTCCTTCTGGTGTTCTGGGGAATCACCTTGAAGTCGTTCATAGTATATGTAGGATGTGGAAGCAGGAGGCACTCTCTGCATTGAGCTGTGCCATCATTGGATCCTCTAGAAAGACCCCCAGGTTTTCTGCATGGTTGGCAGATGTTGGTCCAAGCTCCAATGGGCGAAAGTTGTAGCCCTATGAAAAGGTCCTGGTTGCAAAGATCAGAACCTCTGTCTTGTTAGAGTTGAGCTTAAGACAGATAGTTTGCATCCATTCTGCTACCATTGTCATGCTTTTGGTGAAGTTGGTTCTAGTGGTAATTGTATTGCCCATCAGGGAGAGGATGAGTTGGGTGTCATCGGCACAGGAGATGACGGTGATGTCTTGTGATTGGATGATGTTGGTGAGCAGTGTCATGCAGATGTTGAACTGGGTAGGGCTGGGGGACGATCCCTGAGGGACTCTGCAGATCAGGTGCTTGGTTTCTGAGGTGAAAGTGGCAGTCTGACCCTTTGTCTTGTTCTTGTGAGGAAGGAGCAGATTCAGGTAAGCGTGGATCTGTGGATGACAATGTTATGGAGTTTTCTGATGAGCGTGTTGTGAGAGACAGTGCCCAAAGCCATGGAGAGGTCAAGGAGAATGAGGACTGCTGTGCTTCCTCTGTCCAGGATGGTCTGGATGTCATCGGTGGCTGCCAAGAGTGGTGTTTCTGTACTGTGGTTCTTACTGAGTCCTGATTGGGCATTGTCTAGCAAGTGGTAATGCAAGAGGTGGGTTGAAAATTGCTTGTTGATGGCTTTCTTTTGCAGCAAGGAACAGCCACATACAGAAACTATTCAGAAAAGGGGGTGGTGATGGACAGAGTGTCTGAATTAAGCAGACAACTCTTACCCAGTCCAAAGATCAGGGCTTGATCCATCACCATTATTTATCTCACTGCCCCATCCCAGCTCAGAACCTGGCTATATGCAAATTAGTCTGTCCCTGGCCCAGTGCATCATGGGAACAGGGCAGACCAAACTACCAAGCCAATTCTTCACCAGAAAGGAGATAATCTACCGGGGACCGGTTTCTGGCATTTCAGCCTCTTCGGCCCGGCTTGCTTGAATCCTGATGGAGCAGTGAGAAAGGGACTCATGTCTGAGTATACCCTGCCACACCTATAGTGGCCAAAAACGATTCAGAAAAGGGGGTGGTGATGAACAGAGTGTCTGAATTAAGCAGACCACTCTTACCCAGTCCAAAGATCAGGGCTTGATCCATCACCGTTATTTATCTCACTGCCCCATCCCAGCTCAGAACCTGGCTATATGCAAATTAGTCTGTCCCTGGCCCAGTGCATCATGGGAACAGGGCAGACCAAACTACCAAGCCAATTCTTCACCAGAAAGGAGACAAGCTACCGGGGACCGGTTTCTGGCATTTAAGCCTCTTCGGCCCGGCTTGCTTGAATCCTGATGGAGCAGTGAGAAAGGGACTCATGTCTGAGTATACCCTGCCACACCTATAGTGGCCAAAAACGATTCAGAAAAGGGGGTGGTGATGAACAGAGTGTCTGAATTAAGCAGACCACTCTTACCCAGTCCAAAGATCAGGGCTTGATCCATCACCGTTATTTATCTCACTGCCCCATCCCAGCTCAGAACCTGGCTATATGCAAATTAGTCTGTCCCTGGCCCAGTGCATCATGGGAACAGGGCAGACCAAACTACCAAGCGAATTCTTCACCAGAAAGGAGACAAGCAACCGGGGACCGGTTTCTGGCATTTCAGCCTCTTCGGCCCGGCTTGCTTGAATCCTGATGGAGCAGTGAGAAAGGGACTCATGTCTGAGTATACCCTGCCACACCTATAGTGGCCAAAAACGATTCAGAAAAGGGGGTGGTGATGAACAGAGTGTCTGAATTAAGCAGACCACTCTTACCCAGTCCAAAGATCAGGGCTTGATCCATCACCGTTATTTATCTCACTGCCCCATCCCAGCTCAGAACCTGGCTATATGCAAATTAGTCTGTCCCTGGCCCAGTGCATCATGGGAACAGGGCAGACCAAACTACCAAGCCAATTCTTCACCAGAAAGGAGACAAGCTACCGGGGACCGGTTTCTGGCATTTCAGCCTCTTCGGCCCGGCTTGCTTGAATCCTGATGGAGCAGTGAGAAAGGGACTCATGTCTGAGTATACCCTGCCACACCTATAGTGGCCAAAAACGATTCAGAAAAGGGGGTGGTGATGAACAGAGTGTCTGAATTAAGCAGACCACTCTTACCCAATCCAAAGATCAGGGCTTGATCCATCACCGTTATTTATCTCACTGCCCCATCCCAGCTCAGAACCTGGCTATATGCAAATTAGTCTGTCCCTGGCCCAGTGCATCATGGGAACAGGGCAGACCAAACTACCAAGCCAATTCTTCACCAGAAAGGAGACAAGCTACCGGGGACCGGTTTCTGGCATTTCAGCCTCTTCGGCCCGGCTTGCTTGAATCCTGATGGAGCAGTGAGAAAGGGACTCATGTCTGAGTATACCCTGCCACACCTATAGTGGCCAAAAACGATTCAGAAAAGGGGGTGGTGATGAACAGAGTGTCTGAATTAAGCAGACCACTCTTACCCAGTCCAAAGATCAGGGCTTGATCCATCACCGTTATTTATCTCACTGCCCCATCCCAGCTCAGAACCTGGCTATATGCAAATTAGTCTGTCCCTGGCCCAGTGCATCATGGGAACAGGGCAGACCAAACTACCAAGCCAATTCTTCACCAGAAAGGAGACAAGCTACCGGGGACCGGTTTCTGGCATTTCAGCCTCTTCGGCCCGGCTTGCTTGAATCCTGATGGAGCAGTGAGAAAGGGACTCATGTCTGAGTATACCCTGCCACACCTATAGTGGCCAAAAACGATTCAGAAAAGGGGGTGGTGATGAACAGAGTGTCTGAATTAAGCAGACCACTCTTACCCAGTCCAAAGATCAGGGCTTGATCCATCACCGTTATTTATCTCACTGCCCCATCCCAGCTCAGAACCTGGCTATATGCAAATTAGTCTGTCCCTGGCCCAGTGCATCATGGGAACAGGGCAGACCAAACTACCAAGCCAATTCTTCACCAGAAAGGAGACAAGCTACCGGGGACCGGTTTCTGGCATTTCAGCCTCTTCGGCCCGGCTTGCTTGAATCCTGATGGAGCAGTGAGAAAGGGACTCCTGTCTGAGTATACCCTGCCACACCTATAGTGGCCAAAAACGATTCAGAAAAGGGGGTGGTGATGAACAGAGTGTCTGAATTAAGCAGACCACTCTTACCCAGTCCAAAGATCAGGGCTTGATCCATCACCGTTATTTATCTCACTGCCCCATCCCAGCTCAGAACCTGGCTATATGCAAATTAGTCTGTCCCTGGCCCAGTGCATCATGGGAACAGGGCAGACCAAACTACCAAGCCAATTCTTCACCAGAAAGGAGACAAGCTACCGGGGACCGGTTTCTGGCATTTCAGCCTCTTCGGCCCGGCTTGCTTGAATCCTGATGGAGCAGTGAGAAAGGGACTCATGTCTGAGTATACCCTGCCACACCTATAGTGGCCAAAAACGATTCAGAAAAGGGGGTGGTGATGAACAGAGTGTCTGAATTAAGCAGACCACTCTTACCCAGTTCAAAGATCAGGGCTTGATCCATCACCGTTATTTATCTCACTGCCCCATCCCAGCTCAGAACCTGGTTATATGCAAATTAGTCTGTCCCTGGCCCAGTGCATCATGGGAACAGGGCAAACCAAACTACCAAGCCAATTCTTCACCAGAAAGGAGACAAGCTACCGGGGACTGGTTTCTGGCATTTCAGCCTCTTCAGAAACTATGCTAGACAGTTGCATCAATTTTCTCTGTCTTTGGAAGCTGTTCCGGTTACATAGCCTGTTTGACTTGGCTGGCTCAGGTACAGACACTGGGACCAATTCATCTGGACAAGGAAGAAAAGGCAGAAAATCTGAGAACAATATATTTTATCTTGGGGTAGGAGAAAATCAGGCTTGTGATGTAGAAAAACGATCCAAATTCTGGCAAGTGTTCATTTCGGTTCAGTTTACATTTTTAATTAGAAGGCTCTCTTCTCTTAACACTCCCGCTTGTCCACATTTTTGGGTGACACAGTTATCAAATACTGCTCTGGACCTCCAATCAAACAATTTATTGTACTGATAAAGTCATTTCAGAGACAAAGGTCAGTCTAGACAAGGTTGTTTCTACTATTAAAAACAGCCTAGTAGGGAATGCCCTGGCCCTGATGGTATCATTTTGAAATTCTACATATTATGTTACAATAATTTATATTGCACACAAATCACCCCCAGTGGTTTATCTCGGCACAAGGATCCTCCTGACACCATACCGCTGTCACCACAAAAACTATCCCCAAAAGAGTTCAGTTTCAAGTGATTTAATACAATTGTGATGATCTGTAATGAGGAAAATTGAATTTTGCCCTGTCATGTGTCCCTACGTGTTCCCCATCGTATGTTAAATGTGCATGATCGATATGCATATGTTCCCCCTATGACCGAATAAAGACGCAATTATAGTTGTGTCCAACGTTAGTATGCCAGTTATCCAGTCCTCGTGAAAGCAACAAGTATTAGGCCTATGTTGCCAACGTTTTACATTATGCACGTTAATTCATCGAGTTGCCCCCGTTTCTAGGCCTCGTAAGGGCCCGGACACCAGATTCAAGCTCCAGTCTCCTGAATTAACTCCAAGGAGCGATGCAGCCCCTCCTGCATCCCTGACCCTTCACTTACTCTCTGCCAAGCAGCGAGGTGCCCGGCCTGGCCTGCCTGCCTGTCTGCCAAGAATATGTTATGCCTCTAGTTATCAGTTCAGCTCCCCGGCTTCACATTCCTAAGCTAACGAACCGCATAAACATCTCCAGCTATAGTCTAGTCTTCCTGTCTCCATGCAAGAGAATTACTGAATTAATATTCATAGAAGATTCATAGCACACGCAATACACTAAGAAATATATGCATGCACCAGCCTTAGTGTCAAGTAGCCTTTGCCCTGATGACTTTTAGATTCTATCAACATGTTCTCCAAACACGAGATAGCAGATATGCTATAGGTACATGTCGTCCTGACATCCCAGACTTTAGTCTCCTCTTCTAGTGCAGAAGTCAGAGCCCCCAGCTCTCCCCAGTTACACGTCATGGCCCGTTTGCGCGCACCAGTAGGTTAAAGGTTCCAGCTGCCCAGGTAGCCCCCTCCATGTATCCACCCATTTATGACACTTCTGTGACGTTTACATCACATGTCTCCGTGCACGCCCTGTGCACGCCTTCTTTTCACGCCCATATGTTCTTATCTTCCGTTTGTCACTTGTTACGCCTACTGTATGCCATGTAATTGTACTGTTTTACTATATATACTGTATAATGTTAATGAGACGGGGCAGCTGCCATTCCATTCCATGCCAGGCTTTTTCTTTCCCCTTGTGTCTGTCCCTTCCTGAACCTTTGCAGGTGATGGAACCCGATGGTACATTGGCTCGAGCCATCTAATTAAAGCCTGTTTGACTCAGATTCCACGGATCCTGCCTCTTATTTATTGAGCTATCTGTTTTTAGTTAATGTATAGAAAAATAGTACCGGTAATTAATTATTTATTTACCACATAAAATGGCGCCCGAACAGGGACTAACCTCTTCCCCACGCGCCGGAGATGTAACGCAGGCCCCCTGACCCTTCTACAGCCGTGACGGAACCCTACGTGCACGTGCAGATATTTCTGCTTCAAGTCTCCCTCAGGCCCACGGAGGAGACGGAGACTGCGGTCCAGCATCCAGACGAGGCGGTGAGGAAGGCGGTTCGTCCCGACCAGAGCCCAAGCCGAGAGAGCAAGGTCCGAGGTATCCGGAGGCCCACCTGGAACCGAAGCCCGAAGCCCGAAGCGCATGCGTAGTGCGTAGCAGTAACCAGACGTCGTAGCAGTCCAGTCCAGTCCGAGGCCTTCAGTTTGCTTCCCGGTGAGTACCGTTGCTGGGGGTATCTAGACGGGTTCATTAATTTGTCCCCGGTCCGACGGGTTTGGGTACACAGATCCGGTCCGACGTGTTCACCTAGGTGGATACGGTATGACGTGTCTCTTTAGGAGACCGGTATGTTCTGTACTGTTTTAGCAGTGCATCCAGTAATTCTAGTAAGTCTGTTCTCGAGAAGTTCAAGTATTATGTTTTCAATGTATCAGGTAGTATTCTGTTCGAACTGTTATTGATGTGTTCTTTATGTTGTGGTATGAATGATTGTTTTGCTATTCATTACTGTGTTCATTGTGTATTGTGTTCAAGTTCAAGTACGGTTCAAATATGCCACTGTTCTCGAAGTTACGTCAGATAAAAACCAGAAAAGGGTTACTCGAAGAATCAGTTCCTGTCCCTCCCAGGGACAGTCCTGGACATTTCATGTATCATAAGCATGGCTTAGATGCCATACTGTATCTAGATTTATGGGTTGACTACACCAAACATCTCGAAGAGAAATATAGATGGCCTGTTTCAGGAACATGGGATGCCGAGTGCATCATGAGAGTAGAAGAAGCATTATGGAAAAAGAAAGCCAGACAATCCCAGAATGATGCCATAGAATTGTGGCGTAAAGAATCCCATAAAAGAACAGAGAAAGAATTCAGAAAAGCAGAATTAAGTAGGGAATCCTCCGAAAAAGCCCAAGAAAGGGAATTACTAGAAGAAGGTAAACGAGTTAGAGCAGAACAGTCCGACAGACAGAGAAATGCTCTTATTAAAGGTATGTATCCTCTTCTCGCCGAGGGTTTGCCTGAAGCGACCCCGGAAACACTCTGTAATTTACCGCCACCCTTGGTCCCGACTAAGCTGCGTCATAAACCGACTGCAGCTGAAATTTTCCTTTCTTCCTATTTAGATGACACTGTCCCAGAATATGCAAATACGAATCCTACTCCGTCTGTTCAAGTTCAACCTCCTGTTAATAACGTAATTACTGTGCCTCCAGTGGTTGGTCCCGGGAATCCTGTCCATGTGCCAGTACCCCCGGACCAACCCACGTTACGTACTCCTACTTTACCAGTCACATTACCAGCAGCCGCACATTCAGTATTAGCTGACGATTCCAGTTCAGGAGGAGCAGGGGGAGGTACTCCTATCACCCCGCCTCAAACAAAGCGCCTGACGCTGAGAGATGCAGCATTACAGCGTACGCCAAAAGTGGCTACGTACGAAGCCCTCAAAAAGTTCCTTACTGATTGTAGATATGACCCGGTGCCAGGCGAAGATCACATGATATTATATTCCGTACGTTTACGACGAGTTGCAAACTTCTTGATCACCATATCAGATATGAAAGAACATTTAGACAGAATATATCATTTTATCCGAACAGGGGAGAACCGAGAAAGTATTCACGAAGCTATGGCACACAGGAAAGTCGAGACTCAAGGCATGATTTTGCAATTTCTAATAAATTGTTTAATAAGAGAACAGGATCGTCCTGATAAAAGTCCAGAAGAGATGAAAGTCCTGATAAGATGGAGTGACAATATAGCCGACGGAAAACACAAGACACAGAATAGTATAGAAACCATGTACAGAAAGATTCGGAAAGAAATTATAGGTATACACGAGAGGGAGAAAGCAAGAATAGTAGCAGAGAAAGAAAATGATTCTTCAAACGAAGATATAGACAACGAGAATCCAAGCAGAATAGCGTATGTAGGTAGAGCGAGACCGTCAGATAGACACCCACGTCCAGACTACAAGAAAGCTTTTCCTCCTCCCGTGCCAGAACAGTGTTCTCTTGAACAATTATTCCAGGCTACAGATAAAGTTCTGAAATTACGAATAGGTTATAGTGAGCTTAGTACCATGCATGAACAAGAACTAGCCCGATCAGCAGTCCGATGGACTAGTGATTCTACCACGTTTGCAGACGAAGTAGTGGCCCGAATGTTTCTGAAACTGCCCCCAGCCGAGCAGCGACTGGTGGGTATGTACATGATCCAGCACCTCATTACACTGTATGAGAGTCAGCATTCTGATCCAGGTCCTTTATATAAGGTACTAAACGAGTTACTCCTAAACAGATGGAAAGGTCTAGGTACCGATTTAATTAGTGTAATTTTAGAACAGCGCCACAAATACAGAACGTTCCTGACTCCGCATTTTGTTCCTGTCTCATCCCCATTCTACATAGATAGACAGAATCCGTTGCGAGAAGTGCATCCTGTTAAGAGAACGGGGGGTGAGCTCGAGCGAGTATTTGTTTACACCCCTATAACGAAAATAGAACTACTAGAAATGAAAAAGTTAGTGCCCTGTCATGATAAAGATCCCGCAGGGTTCCACCGTGAATTAAAAGACATGCTCCGTATGGGAGAATACACGTATCCTGATATCATCAAAATGTTAAAGGTCCTGTTGCCTGCGGGCATATATGAAAAACTTAAAGAAAAAGAATGGGAGGTGGGAGAGAAAAAGATTGATTGGACCGCGTTAGAGAACGAAGATAATACACGAGTCCCAGGTACTGGTCTTGGGGAAAAAGCTAAAGCATTGCCCGAGTTATTAATCCAAGTCTTGCCAAGATTACTAGCCACGAAAAAGGAAGACTGGGATGCCATCTCAGCCTGTAAACAGAAACAAGATGAAGATACTAGTGACTTTTATTCCAGATTTGAGAAATGTTTTATTATTAATAGCGGTCTGAAAACAAGTAGTGAGTCATATCCACATCTTTTTGTTACTAAACTAGTTGAGAATTCGTTACCACAAGTTAAAAATCGAGTATTGAAAGTCGAGAGTACATGGCAAGCTAATACCCCGTCACAGATGCTCCAGATGCTACAGTATCACCAGAATAGAATCAGGGAAGAGCAAGAACACGAAAGGAGACGTATGAAAGACACGAAAATGAAAGTACTAGTTGCACAGTCTGTTCCAGCAGATAGTCAAAAGAGGGGTACGAATCAAACCATCCATTCTGCAGCTCCCGTTAAAGGGACATGCAATTACTGTAAACAGCCAGGTCATTATATAAACGAATGTGCAGTTCCGAAACACAACATAGCTACTGGTAAGACGAAAGAGAGACCGCGTCCTCCTAGACAAGAACATGTTCCGCAGAATCCGCAACCGCCGCAGAACGCACAACAGACAGATACAGTACCGCAGCCTATAGCTGCCACACAACACGTTATACAACAGATGTACCAGTATGCACAGTCAGATTATCCAGAATATCAGCAGTATTCATGAAATAGCCTAGAGAGGGAGGTTGGCTTGCCTCTCATCGAGATTCCTGTAGATCAAGAGGGTCCCTATGTACACAGTCAAGTATTAGGGAAAGACAGAAAGTTTCTGATTGATACAGGGGCAAGTAGGACTAACATCAGTCATGACGAGGTCCCAGGGGCTCCACTCTCAGGCTCAAGAAATGTTTCCCTGGGATTTTCAGGAAAGCCTATTGTTAATGAAATATCGAAACCAGTTTCCCTAGAAGTTGGTCCATTGTCCCGAACTACAGACTTGTTACTTACGAAATCATGTCCTGAAAACTTACTTGGTATTAAAACATTGAAAGAATTAGGTGCAGTCATATGTTGCTCTCCGGAAGGAGTGAGATTGTTTTTACGTGATTTTAAAGGTCATTATGTTTTACGTGATTTTGATCCAAGATTACTGAATGTACCACAGCATTTATGGGCGCAAGGTCCAACTGATGTAGGTTGTATGCACATTACACCCTATCGTGTCACTCTGAAACAAGGTGTTGTTTTACCACGAATCCGACAATACAAATTGCCACCTGAGGCTGTAGCAGCCTTATCGAAAATTATTGACGAGCTCATTGCTCAAGGAGTGGTTGTAGAAACTGACTCCAATGTATGTAATTCTCCTATCATCCCGATTCTTAAACGTACTGACCCAAATGCACCTCCAGTTTATCGATTAGTGATTGACCTCCGAGAACTTAACAAATGTATCATACCCCAGTACCCAGTGGTCCCAGATATCTCTTCCCTATTGACTGTCATTGATTCTGAAGCAGAGTTCTTTACTGTTATTGATCTCAAGAACGCATTCTTTAGTGTCCCCATTCACCCAGACAGCCAGTTTCTTTTCGGATTCTGTTTAAATGGAAGAAGCTATAAATTCACCCGTGCACCTCAAGGTTTCACAGAAAGTCCTAGTATTTACAGTCAAGCACTTAAGAGACAACTAGACAGTATTCACATGCCAACTGACACTGCCCTGCTCCAGTATGTCGATGATCTATTAATCACAGCCCGTACAGAACGTGACTGCGAACGTGCGTCACTTACAGTCCTGTATTTTCTGGCAGACATGGGGCACAAGGTGTCCCCTTCTAAACTACAATTCTGTGTCCAGCAAGTGGTATACCTAGGACACTTACTGTCCAAGAGGGGTAGGCAGTTGACACCTGACCGTATCCAGTTAATAGCACATCTTCCACAGCCCAAGACACAAAAGGAGGTACGAGCTTTTATCGGCCTCACTTCTTACTGCAGACAATGGATTCCTCAGTACGCATATCTAGCCAAACCACTGATACAGTTAACGACACAGGAGGCAGCCACATCGACTGTCCTCCCTTGGACCCAGGAACATACACTTGTTTTTAATGAGTTAAAGAAAGCTTTATGTAATGCACCTGTATTAGCGACACTGAACTACAGTAAGCCTTTTACACTTTTTGTCACTGAACGTGATGGTACAGCATTATCTGTTCTCACGCAAGATCAAGCAGGACAACACAAGCCTTGTGCTTATTTTTCCAGCACATTAGATCCAGTAGCCCAGGCTCTGCCTGCGTGCCTCAAGTCAGTTGCAGCTACAGCTCTAGCTATCAGACAAAGTGATTCCATAGTGTTAGGACACTCCCTGACAGTTCAAGTTCCACATTCCGTGGAAGTTCTTTTAAACCGAACACAGACTCAACATTTGACAATTGCACGTTTAACAGGATATGAACTGACACTGTTTCAGCCACACATAGAAATCAGACGCTGCAACATTTTAAATCCTGCTACACTGTTACCCTCGATTACATCAAATCCTGCCACACATGACTGCGTGGAAGTTATTAACACCATGACGAAGCCAAGACAAGACTTGACAGACATTGCATTACCTGATCCAGACCTGACACTTTATGTGGATGGTTCATGTATGAGAACAAGTACAGGAGAACTAGTAGCCGCGTATGCAGTCACTACTGAAACTGAAGTCATAGAAACACATCGTATTGACACCTTGTCTGCTCAAGCAGCAGAGCTCATCGCTCTGACCCAAGCCTGCATACGAGCCAAGAACCTGAAAGTAAACATATATACAGATTCACGTTATGCATTCGGAGTCGTACACGACTTTGGAGTCCTCTGGCAAGAAAGAGGTTTCATGACTTCTCATGGAGCCAAGATTCAGCATGGCCCCCTCATCCAAGCTCTGTTAGAAGCAATACACTTACCGAAAGCCATTGCCATTATGAAGTGCAAAGCACATACGAAAGCCACTGACACCATTTCCCAAGGTAACGATCTAGCAGATCGAACAGCCAAGCTTACAGCTCAGACTCCAGACATTCCAGTTAACACGACCAAGACAGATGTTCTCGATCAGACGAATTGTATGACAGTTAAGGACCCTACACAAGATGTACTAGACATCCAGTCACATGCTACCCCAGACGAAATCAAGAAAAGGTCTGAACAAGGAGGGGTCCAGACAGATCAGGGATGGTTGACGAAGGGAAAAGCCACATGGTTTCTCCCCGACTCTATGGTTCAAGTCATTATTAATACCGCACATAGTCCAGCACATTTAGGAGAAAAAGCCATGTTAGACAGCATCCAGAACCTCTGGTTTAACAAGCATTTACAAGCGGCAGCCAAGCAGAAAGTGCGTACCTGCATGATCTGTTGTCAATTCAATCCAGGTAATGGTGTCCCGGTGGAACAAGGTGGATTCCATCCTCCTGACCACCCTTTTGAAGTCCTCCAGATGGATTATATTCAGATGGATCGATGTCGAGGCTTCAAGTATGTCCTCGTAGTTGTATGCGCTTTGTCCAGATGGACAGAAGCATATCTAGTCCCAGATTACACTGCCGCGACCACTGCCAGGCAGTTGGTTCGTGAGTATTTCCCCCGCTATGGTTTGCCCAGGGTCGTGTATTCAGACAACGGCCAGCCATTCTCATCCGAACTCATGAAACAAGTATCTCTTCTGTTAGGGTACCAGTGGAAGTTCCATTGTGTGCGACATCCCGAGGCAGCTGGCCACGTCGAGAGACATAATCAGACCCTGAAAATCCGCATTGCAAAGGTTTGTGCCGAGAAAGGCGTAGATTGGATGGTAGCTCTGCCAGTCGCCCTTTTTTATATGAGAATGGTCGCTCACTCCCGATCAGGTCTGTCCCCTTTCGAGGTTGTTTTCGGTCGTCCCCCGAACATGTGGGGTACACCAATGCCACGTAAAATTACAGATGTTGACAGTAATATGCTGACAGATTACCTAGCTTCCTTGATGTCTGCACTACTCTCTTGTCGTTCACAGGTCGCGGCTGCCTTTCCAGACAACACCCAGGTGAAACCGCACGAGGTCGTTCCTGGAGATCTTGTTTTGATTCGCAATTTTGATCGTTCAAGCCCGCTGGAGCCCCGCTGGAAAGAGCCGAAGCTCGTTCTGATGACCACAAGGACAGCCGTCAAAGTGGAGGGCCGCAAGGGCTGGCTTCACTCCAGTCACGTCAAGCGTTTTCATGGACTCCGTCCAAAGACTTTTTTCAAGGACTGCCCAGATACTGACTCTAAACTTCCCCTGTAAGAGAAAACTCCGCAGCAGTAGTATAAATTAAAACTACGGTCTAGCAAGTCAGACAGTTTAATTGTTTAAGTCCCTCTCGGGTGAAGCGGTTAGACAGGTTCCTGACATGTATGAGATAGACCCCCATAGTGAGAGAGTTAGTCGAAACTCCAAGAAACTACGTTATTGTAAAAATCTGCGCAGCAGATGCATTGTCACTTTATTGTTTATGTTATTTCTGAGTCTTACGGTTACATGCATAAGTTATGTTTTACATGTATTTTTTCCTCCTATTGATTCGCATGTACATTTGTCTTCTAATGATACAGTAGAGCACACTTTTAGTGAACTACCCCCTCACGAGTTATCCTACCGACTTGCCATGCGCAACAATACTTTTATCCGAATGTTACACTATTCACACCAGACCAGCAATGCCACTAATTGTTGGGTGTGTGGTCGACTCCCCCCTTTCCAGACACCGAAGGGAGTTCTGCCACTCTTTCCCTATCCTTTTTCACACAATGGTTCGTGTGGAGCATGGTTTACGTTAACATCATCCTCAGACGATAAGTCCCTTTTGAATAGAACATGTTTCCCAGGCAAGGAAGGTCTTTCCCACAGAACAGGGTTAGATCTAGAAAATGAAGTATATGATCTAGGTAATTTCTCCTCCAATTTCATGATTCTGAATGTTCAGTCTGAGACTACTCCAGATTTGCCTGCTATTACAGTTCTACCAGTGAAAGGCGAATTATGTGTCAGAAAGAATTGTTCAGTACATTTAGGACACAGTGATTGTAATACTGTGGTCGAGTATAGTGACAGTGGGAAGTCTACTTTCAAAGCCTCACGTCATTCGTATTTTGTATGTGGTCAGACCGCATATGTACGTCTGCCCCTAGATTGGGATGGAACATGTTACATTGCCTTCCTACTGCCACCAGTTTTCCTAGCCCCATCCGATTATCACAGAAATACACACCTAGTACACGTCAGACATAGAAGGGAGATCAAGTCCCCAATTGTCGATCAAACTGAAACTGCATTAGAACAGTATACAGATTTCAATAAAGGTTTATTTTTCTTCATAGGTCCTGTCCAGAATAGTAAGCTAATACGTAGGTTAACCAGAACCCTTGAAGCAGTAGTGAATGAGACTAATTCCGCTCTAGGTAACTTAACAGAAGAGCAATCTGCTATGAGATTTGTTGTCCTTCAGAACTGCCTTGTTCTTGACGTCATACTGGCCGATAGGGGCGGAGCTTGTAGAGTCATCGGATCTAGTTGTTGCATTTTCATTCCTAATAACGCACCGTCTGTTTATTCAGCTATAACCAGACTTCATAAAATTGCCCATCAGTTGCACCAGAATCCAGGCACCTGGACATGGTCCGGTTGGCTCTGGAGTATAATATCTGCCTGGGGATGGAAAGTACTGTCATTCCTGGGAATAGGAGTAATGATCATATTCAGTTGTTGCCTATGTTTACAATGTGGCCCTGCGATTTGCGGCTTGTGCGCTACCTCTTGTATTCCAAGTCCTAAGTCCCGTTCCAAGAAAATTCGAGATGAGCAAATGATGCTCTATGAACAGATAGATGGTATCATGAATATTGATGTTTCCTGAAGGAAACGTAGGGAACAAGGAGGGAATGAGGAAAATTGAATTTTGCCCTGTCATGTGTCCCTACGTGTTCCCCATCGTATGTTATATGTGCATGATCGATATGCATATGTTCCCCCTATGACCGAATAAAGACGCAATTATAGTTGTGTCCAACGTTAGTATGCCAGTTATCCAGTCCTCGTGAAAGCAACAAGTATTAGGCCTATGTTGCCAACGTTTTACATTATGCACGTTAATTCATCGAGTTGCCCCCGTTTCTAGGCCTCGTAAGGGCCCGGACACCAGATTCAAGCTCCAGTCTCCTGAAACCACTCCGAGGAGCGATGCAGCCCCTCCCGCATCCCTGACCCTTCACTTACTCTCTGCCAAGCAGCGAGGTGCCCGGCCTGGCCTGCCTGCCTGTCTGCCAAGAATATGTTATGCCTCTAGTTATCAGTTCAGCTCCCCGGCTTCACATTCCTAAGCTAACGAACCGCATAAACATCTTCAGCTATAGTCTAGTCTTCCTGTCTCCATGCAAGAGAATTACTGAATTAATATTCATAGAAGATTCATAGCACACGCAATACACTAAGAAATATATGCATGCACCAGCCTTAGTGTCAAGTAGCCTTTGCCCTGATGACTTTTAGATTCTATCAACATGTTCTCCAAACACGAGATACCAGATATGCTATAGGTACATGTCATCCTGACATCCCAGACTTTAGTCTCCTCTTCTAGTGCAGAAGTCAGAGCCCCCAGCTCTCCCCAGTTACACGTCATGGCCCGTTTGCGCGCACCAGTAGGTTAAAGGTTCCAGCTGCCCAGGTAGCCCCCTCCATGTATCCACCCATTTATGACACTTCTGTGACGTTTACATCACATGTCTCCGTGCACGCCCTGTGCACGCCTTCTTTTCACGCCCATATGTTCTTATCTTCCGTTTGTCACTTGTTACGCCTACTGTATGCCATGTAATTGTACTGTTTTACTATACATACTGTATAATGTTAATGAGACGGGGCAGCTGCCATTCCATTCCATGCCAGGCTTTTTCTTTCCCCTTGTGTCTGTCCCTTCCTGAACCTTTGCAGGTGATAGAACCCGATGGTCCATTGGCTCGAGCCATCTAATTAAAGCCTGTTTGACTCAGATTCCACGGATCCTGCCTCTTATTTATTGAGCTATCTGTTTTTAGTTAATGTATAGAAAAATAGTACCGGTAATTAGTTATTTATTTACCACATAAAATGGCGCCCGAACAGGGACTTACTTCTTCCCACACGCCGGAGATGTAACGCAGGCCCCCTGACCCTTCTACAGCCGTGACGGAACCCTACGTGCACGTGCAGATATTTCTGCTTCAAGTCTCCCTCAGGCCCACGGAGGAGACGGAGACTGCGGTCCGGCATCCAGACGAGGCGGTGAGGAAGGCGGTTCGTCCCGACCAGAGCCCAAGCCGAGAGAGCAAGGTCCGAGGTATCCGGAGGCCCACCTGTAACCGAACCCCGAAGCCCGAAGCGCATGCGTAGTGCGTAGCAGTAACCAGACGTCGTAGCAGTCCAGTCCAGTCCGAGGCCTTCAGTTTGCTTCCCGGTGAGTACCGTTGCTGGGGGTATCCAGACGGGTTCATTAATTTGTCCCCGGTCCGACGGGTTTGGGTACACAGATCCGGTCCGACGTGTTCACCTAGGTGGATACGGTATGACGTGTCTCTTTAGGAGACCGGTATGTTCTGTACTGTTTTAGCAGTGCATCCAGTAATTCTAGTAAGTCTGTTCTCGAGAAGTTCAAGTATTATGTTTTCAATGTATCAGGTAGTATTCTGTTCGAACTGTTATTAATGTGTTCTTGATGTCGTGGTATGAATGATTGTTTTGCTATTCATTACTGTGTTTATTGTGTATTGTGTTCAAGTTCAAGTACGGTTCAAATATGCCGCTGTTTTCGAAGTTACGTCAGATAAAAACCAGAAAAGGGTTACTCGAAGAATCAGTTCCTGTCCCTCCCAGGGACAGTCCTGGACATTTCATGTATCATAATTATGGCTTAGATGCCATACTGTATCTAGATTTATGGGTTGATTACACGAAACATCTCGAAGAGAAATATAGATGGCCTGTATCAGGAACATGGGATGCCGAGTGCATCATTAGAGTAGAAGAAGCATTATGGAAAAAGAAAGCCAGACAATCCCAGAAAGATGCCATAGAGTTGTGGCGTAAAGAATCTCATAAAAGAACAGAGAAGGAATTCAGAAAAGCAGAATTAAGTAGGGAATCTTCTGAAAAAGCCCAAGAAAGGGAATTACTAGAAGAAGGTGAACGAGTTAGAGCAGAACAGTCAGACAGACAGAGAAATGTCCTTATTAAAGGTATGTATCCCCTTCTCGCCGAGGGTTTGCCTGAAGCGACCACGGAAACACTCTGTAATTTGCCGCCACCATTGGTCCCGACTAAGCTGCGTCATAAACCGACTGCAGCTGAAATTTTCCTTTCTTCCTATTTAGATGACACTGTCCCAGAATATGCAAATACAAATCCTACTAAGCCTGTTCAAGTTCAACCTCCTGTTAACAACGTAATTACTGTGCCTCCAGCCATTGGTCCAGGGAATCCTGTTAATCCGCCAGTACCCCAGGACCAACCCACATTACGTATGCCTACTTTACCAGTCACTTCATCAGCACATTCAGTATTAACTGACGATTCCAGTTCAGGAGGAGCAGGGGGAGGTACTCCTATCACCCCGCCTCAAACAAAACGACTGACGCTGAGAGACGCAGCGTTACAACACACGCCAAAAGTGGCTACGTACGAAGCCCTCAAAAAGTTCCTTACCGATTGTAGATATGATCCAGTGCCAGGTGAAGATCACATGATATTATACTCCGTACGTTTATGACGAGTTGCAAACTTCTTGATCACCATATCAGATAACTTGAAACTTTGACTAAAACTTTTGTGTCAGGAAGCAACTAACTTCCTATGATCAAACATTCCCCTACGTCTCCCAATAAAAACTGTACCTCATGTGGGTAGAGTTAGTACCTGGGACAGAAAAGGCCCCAAAATGCAACAAGCACACACCACATTTTTCCACTAAAAACTGATCCTTTTTTTTTTTTGCAATGTGGCTGGCTGTGGATTTTAGGCCCTAGCTCAGCCAACACCTAAGGAAACCTAGCATACCCGTACATTTTGCAAAAATGCTGACAAATCCTCATACAAATGGTACCTCACTTGTTTTGCAAGGGCTAGTTATCTGTGACACAATAGGCCCCAAAACACAACATGGATATATCAAATTTTTCCACTGAAAGCGGACTCGTTTTTTTTAAATCTGCCTAGCCACGGATGTTGGGCACTAGCTCAACCAGCACCAAGGGAAACAGCAGTACTGTACATTTTTGCAAACTGTACCCCTAGTAGAATTCATTGTGGGGTGACTTGTTTGACTCCCATCAGGTTTTCTTACGCACAAATCCTCATAAATATTTGCATTGAATTTATTCTAAAAAACAAGACATAAAAGATTACAAAACTGCAGTATACAATGTGCATTGGGTCACATTAATAATCATAACAATGCTGTTACAGTGAGTGTTACCTTATTCTGTTGAACTGAGAAGGAACAGGGAGAGAGAGGGGGAAGTGGGGAGTAGAGGATGAAGTGAAGGAAAGGAAGGAGAAGGAAGGGTGGAAGGGGGAGCGGGAGCCACTCAGTCAATAATAACTAAGTGTATAATGACTTATAAAAGTCCCTAGTAGTCTCTAGTTGTTGCCTCAGGATCACTTTTGCAGACATCATTTGCGCCCAAGACCAACAGCTCAGAGTGGCCAAAGGCTCCAGACGGGATATTTCCAACAAAGACCCCTCTTCGGGGTTCGTACCAGTTGCATCACCTCCATTCTCTATGTGCATGCCAAGGTACATCTCTAGAGGGTACCAGATAGTCGAAGTCGATGCCATGTCACCTCCAGCGGCAGTGGACGCCTTTCCCTGTGCTTCGGAACTTGTTACTTTGCAAGGAACAGGAGCATAGGAGTAACTTTGCACATGTCCAACGGGAAGAAGCATCATCCTGGATCAATTCCTTCTCAACTATTAGGATGAACTTGACAAAATGCACTGTTAGGTTATTGTTAAGCCCTAAAAGGCATGCTATAATTTCTTGGCGGAACATTCTCAATCCTTTGTCCTTAAAAGCTGATTTTACCAGTGTATGCCTCTCTTGCCGCGATCTAGGGCATATACATACAATATGCAGTAATGTTTCATTGACATAGCCACATAGTCTTCAGTGTTGTGATTGCCAGTTTTTCACCCATCTTGGGTAGCGACCGAATCTTAAAGTGTATACCTCACAACTGGCTTAAAATAAGTGGTTAGATGTTGTTGGGACTCGATTTTATTATATGCGTTAATCATTGACCAGGCATGCTTTTTATGTGCGATCGCCTCCTGGTCTAATAAAAATGATAACATTTTAGTAGATTGATTGAAAATCTGTTTTATTTCCATGTTCAAATAATGGGGACTTAAAAGTGTTTAAAATCTCTGTTAAATATAATCTCCAGGTGCTGACTTACTCTTACTTTTTTAGGTCGAGCCTGAGTCAGCGCGCATGCGCTTCTCCGGCGATCTGCTGTTGTAGAGTATGGGAGAGAAGCCCCGCCCACTCTCGGCCATTATTTTTCATTGGCTTCTGTATTTGTCCTTTGTAAATGCAGGCTTTTGATTAAGTAATTGGTTTGTTAGTCCCTCCTTAGTACCACCTTTTCTTAATTTCTATCCTCCCATGGCTACTGGCCCCTTTACTTGGGTTGTTACACGGTACGTGTTATTCAGTCTTGAAGGAAATATTTTCTTGATTGTTTTCTCTTCCTGCAAGCATGATTTGCTTTGCTTACATTCAGTGCCCCCGCATCCTTGTTTTAACCTCATGCTCTAATAGTTACACGCCCTCCCTGGCCTCATTCCCGCCCTGCTTATCTCTTCACTTTTCCACTTTTCTCTCTCTTTGTTCTAAGGAAAATCAAAAGTAAGTTCCCCAGCGCATCAGTTAACAAAGTGCTGCACCCTTTGTTACCGTGGTCTGGTGGTGGCTGGCCCAATGCTTGCACGCAATTAAGTGAAAAACTACACTTGCCTGTGCCAAAAACAGTGAAATAAGTGAATTTATTGCAGTGATCGCATGACGCTGTTCAAGCAGCGGGCAGAACTTTCTTGTTCGGTTGTTTATTTTAGAAACATAAATGTGTTAAATGCCTTCTGCTTTACCCTAAAGTGCATCCCTGTCTCAGGCAAGCAGAACAATGGAGGTGACATTGAGGCAGGCACTCCCTGCCTCCACTGTAAGGTTTTATTGCACCAACTGCCAGAGTGTGAGGCTCACAGATACAAGGTACCACTTTTACTACTGCTTGCCGCCACCAAAAGCTTCACACAGTTATGGCTCCTATTGTGGCAGAAACAGGGCATTTAGATCAGAACAGCACAGAAAAGTTAGGTACATTTGAGAAATGGAATTGAGTCTGGAGTACCTATGCTAGAAATCAGTTTGTGTCAGCAACAGCCTAGGCAACAGAAGAGTGGAAACAAAATATAAAAAGATAGTGCATTGAATAATGGTGTACACAAAATGTGTGTAATACCAATACAATCGCACACAAATGTGTGGTGAGTTAAGGGAGGGAGGATATACCGCTTTCTACAAGCGGGGCTGTGCTCACCTCTTAGTCAATAGCTATTCTGGTGTGCAAATGTTAGGGTGCACAATTTATCAATCTATTTTGCACATATACACTTATTTGACATAAATTATCTTCTACAAATACAGAAACAGTTCTGCACATTTAAACACAGCACGGGGTAGGATGTCACACACCCGCCTCCACTCTACATTGTCAGCAGAAGAGGCCTCGTCTGGGATAACAGGGGCAAAGAAACACATGAATCGCAAATATCTGGATTTTCTGTCTAGTAACTGGTCAAATACCGAGAAAATGCTCAAAAGTTTGACAAGTATGCATATCATGAGGTTATTACACTCACAGTGTGCATATCAAAATACTACTACACTCACACTATTGATAACAATTAAATTATTTTTTATAATTGTCAGCTCTATTGTTATTATTAGTCCTACTGCTTTTAGTGCAATTGTTATAGATGATATAAACATTAATGAGGATGTGGCATAAGGTCTGGAGCGGTCGACATTCCAGCTGGGAACTAGGAATCTCGGCAGGGACACTCAACATCCTGTGATTCTTGGCAAATCACGTAATTTCCCTGTGCCTAGAAATGAATGTGTCCATCTGTAACGCAACTGGTGCTCATGTAAAGTGCTCTGATATCTTCGGGTCGAGCTCATGCTACATAAAATTCAAATACATAATAATAACTTTATATAAGACGCTGAATGATCTTTGGGCGCCTAGATAACACAAACTGTTACTAGCACAGTCGGGCTCCCGCCCTCAGTCTGGTTGAAATTCTGCATCTGCCTTGCCTAGTCCTCATGTCAGCACCGGAGTCATTGTGTTCTCTCTGAGGCCTAGGACATATGGGAACTCAGTCTGGATGGTTCTACATTACTTGGTGTGGAGTGCTTAAAAGTAACACAAGATAAGAACCTTACATTTAGGCTACATCTTGTAAACAAGAGAGGACCCTTGAACTAGTCTGGAGCTTTAGATTATGTAAAGCTGGGGGTGGAGTCTCGACACTAAAGGAAATCCAGTAGATGTATGACAATCCGGAGTCTATGTGTTTAGGCTTATGAGGGTGGCGGAGAAAAGATTTCTCGCCTGATGTGATACTGTGCGTAATATGATCTATGTTACAAGATGATGCTGAGTGTAGTGTTTGCCAGTAGTTACTGGTTGTGGCATGCTTATAATATATTCTTACTTGTACTATTTTTACTTGTGGGCACTATCATGAGTGTCTTGTGGGCTTCTTAACAAAAGGGTTGATCCCATTTTAAACAAAATTCTATGATGTATGGTGGGCTTCCGCCAACCATGATGGAAGAACAGCCAAAAAATGATTAATTTTCCCTTATGGGGGAGGTATAAATACAAAGAAAAAGCCCCAAAGTGGAGCGACCCATGCCCACGGAGTCGCTCCAGTCCCCACAATAATTGCAAATATCACATCCCTGGGGTCCAGTTGGCATTGATTCCCTTCATCTCTCTCTCCCTCCAAGGACTTGTTAGGTGACTGTTACATACACAAATTAAAATGTAAAACTACTTCAACAGGTTCCTCCTACATTTTATTAAGATTTTAATTATTTGTGGAATTCACAAATACTTTCAGAGTAATCCAGAAAGTGATTGTCGCACTACTGTTAATATCAATGTAGAAATCCCATCTTTGAAAGAGAAATTGTACACATACATTCATCAGAAAAATCCTGAGGAAGTGGAAGCTTACTTGCTCACTTTTCATTTTCTCTATGCAAAAAAGATTTTTCCTAGGGCAAAAACACTTTTTCTGCATTTTCACCAATTTGGGGGTTGTTTCCTGCACATTCACACTTTGCAAATGGATTTCCACCTGCCCTTGACAGATGTGTATCTCCACCATTTACCAGGTGGTTATGGATCAGCAAAATCTTGTCAACCCCTTCAAACAAGAATGTTTACTCTTCAGAAACTCTAATTTCTAAAGTATTTTTACACTTCATAAGGGTTTGTATATGTAAACTACACCTACACGTTCATATAGGTCTGTGAATTGACAGCCCTGCTCCTCATCCTTTGGATGCTAGGTCTCTTAGTATTGTCTGTTAACCTGTTGTCCTCAGACCTCCTGGCTCTGTAATACTATGGCATGTACCCTGTGTTTCTTCCCCATGAAGACCCTGACTCTGTTATATCAAGTGCCCTTAAATATGTCCTCTGTGTTTCACTGATGTTATCTCATCTGCCCCACACCTCTTCCTTTCTGGATCTCTCACACTAACATTATCACGTCTCCCCTGGCTCTCTGGCCATCGGATACCTCACACTGAGTTATCACATCTTCCTCACACCTCATTCTCTCTAGACACTCAACTGATAGTATCACATCTGTCCTGCATCTCTCTCTACCTGGATCCCTCACACTGATAGCATCACATCTGCCCTGCATCTCTCTCTACCTGGATCCCTCACACTGATGCTATCACATCTGCCCTGCATCTCTCTCTACCTGGATCCCTCACACTGATAGTATCACATCTGCCCTGTATCTCTTTCTACCTGGATCCCTCACACTGATAGTATCACATGTGCCCTGCATCTCTCTCTACTTGGATCCCTCACACTGATACTATCACATCTGCCCTGCATCTCTCTCTACCTGGATCCCTCACACTGATGCTATCACATCTGTCCTGCATCTCTCTCTACCTGGATCCCACACACTGATGCAATCACATCTGCCCTGCATCTCTCTCTACCTGGATCCCTCACACTGATGCTATCACATCTGCCCTGCATCTCTCACTACCTGGATCCCGCACACTGATGCTATCACATCTGCCCTGCATCTCTCTCTACCTGGATCCCGCACACTGATGTAATGACATCTGTCCTGCATCTCTCTCTACCTGGATCCCTCACACTGATGCTATCACATCTGTCCTGCATCTCTCTCTACCTGGATCTCTCACACTGATGCTATCACATCTGTCCTGCATCTCTCTCTACCTGGATCCCGCACACTGATGCTATCACATCTGCCCAGCATCTCTCTCTACCTGGATCCCTCACACTGATAGTATCACATCTGCCCAGCATCTCTCTCCTCCTAAATCCCTCCCACTGAACCTATGACATCAGCCCCTTATTTCTTTCTTCTCTGTTCTCTCAAATGACAAACTATGCAAATTCTTTCTCAGTCCGCAGGATGTGTGATAATGTTGCATGTCCCCTTTGTTTCTTCCCCTGTTGATGTCTCACACATCTCCATCTCTTCCCCTCCAGATCATCCCTACCTCTGTGTGCAGTGAGAGTTGTCCTCCTGGATTCAGGAAGATCCCTCTAAAAGAGAAACATATATGTTGCTATGACTGCGCCCTCTGCTCAGAAGGAGAGATTACCAACACGAGTGGTAGGTGATAAAGCATTGCGTGACAACCAAGGTTCTCTTCCAGGGGATCCTCATCAATAGTCATAAGCATTAGAATATTCCCGCCCATGTGCGGGACCCCGGAAACACTATATTATATGTGCCCCACATATATATATACTCATATATATATAAATACATATATATATATAACATGCAATAGCAGCCAATAGAATCAGAGCTGAAATATGCTGTGTAGAATTTCCACCATACATGTAATAATAATAAGCATTAGAAACATGAGAAACAACAAAAAAGTTTATTTAGAAATTGTTTTAATGCTCAGAAAGCAGTAGAAATTCTTATAACTCACTGGAAGCATAGAAAGCTCCAAGGCTGCATTGCAAACACACAGTCTAAAAAGACTGAAAAGCTAACCTGTAGCTGCATAGCAATAAACTGACACCGTGCCTTTAAGGCACTCATGACCCCCAGTATCCCATCATGCCTCAGGGGTGACAGTTAGGTCAGTTGTTCTTTCCGGCTCCTTCAGAGAAGGACCCTGGTTACACAGCTCCACTAATTTTCCTGTTTTTTGACAAAAAAACTCTTCACTTTTGACAATTTTTTGTTCTTACTCGACATTTAACATCTAGTCAAGTAAGATACTGTCTTTTTCTGTCAATATGGTGAGCATTTTCTCCTGAAAATGCCTTCACTCTTTGACAAATGCCCTTCTTGTGGCAACAAGAAGGCCAAGTCAGACAACCACGACGTCTGTATCCTGTGTCTGCCTGAGGAACATGATCCAGGCACCTGTCCTCATTGTGAACACCTGTCAGGAAGAACTTTAAAAGACAGGGAGAGGATTCGCATTAATGGCCTAGCTCATAGGTCATCAAGAGGAAGATCTCCGGTGAGGAAGGGCTCCAAGAAGACTCATTCATCTTCCAGAAAGAAGTCTTCACACCCCTCACCCTAAGCTTCGGGCTCGGCGCTGAGAAAAGAACCACCGGTGGATCATTCATCATCTAAACTACCGTCGACGGCGGGCTCGCCGTCGAAGAGAAGACCAGGTACGTCGACGACGTCGAAGGATCCAGTTCCATCGTCGAAATCCCCTCCGCCGGCGTCAACCGGGCGACGTCCGACGTCGAGGAAGGGAACTCCGCCGCCGTCAACCGGGCGACGGTCGGCGTCGAGTTCCAAGACCCCTCCGCCGTCGTCAACCAGGCGACAACCGGCGTCGAGGGAGGTCACCCTTCCGCCGTCGTTATCCAGACGTCGACCGGCGTCGAGAAGTGTGACTCATCCGCCGTTGTCGAAGAAGCGACGTTCGGCGTCGAGGACCAAGACCCCTCCGCCGTCGACACGGAAAAGTCGATCGGCGTCGAGGAGGCAGTCTCCGTCGGTGTCTCGTCAGCTCTCGGCGTCGAGGGTGTCCAATACCCCTCCACCGTCGTCACACAGACATTCGATGTCGAGGCAGAAAACTCCGTCGACGGCTGATCATCACCGTTCGACGTCGAGAGAAAGACCTCCGTCGACGATTGGACATCGTCACTCGACGTCGAGGCAGGGTGCTTCGTCGAAGACAGGACATCGTCGTTCGACGTCGAGACTTCCGTCGATGACTGGGCATCGTCGTTCGACGTCGAGAGAGAGGGCTCCATCGACGGCCGGTACTCGCCGTTCGACGTCGAGACATGGAACTCCGTCGGCGGCTGCTCATCGCCGCTCGACGTCGAGAGACCATACATCCTCGCATAGACAATCAAAAACAAGATTGTTTGATCCGCCGACTCCCCGAAAGCACTCGACCACGAGGGAAGATCGCTCGACGTCGAGATGTTCAGATGTGGTGATGGTAACGGAGTTAGCTTCCCGTCATTCCACCTCAAGGTCCTCTGGCTCCTCAACTGCATCTTCGAAGTCCAGAAGTCCGGTACGCAAATCTCCTGAGCGTCGGACGGACCCTTGGGCGGATAAAGTCAGACTGTCACCTAGATAGTACAGGTCTTTGGACCATTGGAGAGATTCTGGGGCTGCAAAACGTATGCAAGACTATGCCAGCTCGCAGCACAGGTCTCCTCTTCAGGATCTGGTGGAGGAGATGGACAAGCATAGCCCTCCCAGGTGCAAATCTCCTGTGAGAACACCAACCAGATCTCCCAGAAGGCTCCGATCTCCCAGAAAAGAACCAGAGGAGCGGGTCAGGTCTCACTCTCCTAGACGAGAAGAGCGTTCGAAACGATCAAAAGAGAGGAGGCACAGTGTTCACCGTAGACGTCGACGAACTCCGTCTACTTCATCTACCTCTTCTACCAGGTCTTCCAAGAGGGACTACTCCCCTACTTTGACGGACAGTCCTACGTCCCGATCCTCCCCAGGGATTACATTGGCACGTATCTGGATGTCTTGCAAAGAGGAGCACAGAAGCTGAGCATTGAAATGTCTGTCCCTCAGGTTACAACGACAGTCATTTTTGAGACTTTACACAAAAAGGCGATCACCTGTCCTCTACTACCATTAGTCCCGGGGATTATGGATCCTGTCAAGGAGGTATTCCTAACTCCGGCGGCTATCAGAGCTGTGCCAGCCCGCATTCAGAAGAAATACAAACCGGCCTCTTCTGACCCGGTTTTTGTAAGATCTGACCCTCCAGCAGACTCTGTTATTGTGGCGGCAGCGAGGAAGACACACACAGTTGCCGGTTCTTCTTCAGTCCCACCAGACAAGGACAGCAAGACTCAAGACTCCTGGGGTCGCAAAGTTTGCAACTCAGCTGCGTCGACTCTTAAGGTTTCTAGTGCGGCTGCACTTCTGGGTGGATACGACACAGCCTTATGGGACTCTATGGAAAGGTTCAAAGCCAAGCTGCCAAAAGAAGACCAGCAGGATTTTGAAGAGACCGTGACTGAAGGATGTCTGGTGGCGAATCAGATGATAAACACGGCTGCGGATGGTGCTGTCCTGGCGGCGCACTCCTATTCACATGGGGTTTGTGCCAGGAGATCGGCATGGTTGCGCCTGACTGGCCTGAAACCGGATGCTCAACATCGCATCCTTAATCTCCCCTTTTCGGGTTCCGCTCTCTTCGGGGTGCATGCTGACGAAGAAATGACCCGAATGAAGACGGAACTGGACACAGTGAAAGCGGTGGGCTTGGAAAAGAAGAAAGAGTACAAGCGCCGTTTCAAGCCCAACAGGGGGAGAGGGGCTCAACAGAGGGTTCAAACCCCTCAATGGTCCCAAAGTAAAACCCAAGGGAAACCCCAGATTCAAGATAAACCTGGCAGAGGTAGAGGAGGTCAACAGCAATCCTCTAACACCACAAGAGGAGGAAAAGCCTGATCAGTGGCTTCCTCTGGCGCCGTTGCCCACTCCAGTGGGAGGAAGTGCTTCACAACACCTGGCAGAGTGGGTCAGCATCACCAAGGATCAGTGGGTGCTGAATATACTGCACAATGGATACAGGCTACGTTTCCGTGCCCCTCCAAAGAGCATTCCTCCAAAGAGCGCTTACCCTCATCAACTAAGCTTGCTCCGAAGAGAGGTAAAAGTCCTACTACAAAAAAGAGCGATAGAGGAGGTTCCTCTCGCTCAAAGAGGAAAGGGAGTTTACTCCAGGTACTTTCTTGTCCCCAAAAAGATCAGGAGGACAAGTTCAGACCAATACTCGATCTACGACTTCTAAACAAGGTCATCGTCAGAGAAAAGTTTTGCATGTTGGCACTTCACCAAATATGCCCACATCTTCAAGTCGGAGATTGGATGTGTTCGGTGGACCTACAAGATGCGTACTTTCACATCCCTATTGCTCTACAACATCGCAAGTACTTAAGGTTTGTCGTAGGGAATAAACACTATCAGTACACAGTGCTACCCTTCGGTCTCAAGTCCGCACCACGAGTCTTCACCAAATGCATGGCAGTGGTGGCGGCTTTTCTTCACAAGAAGGGGCTCTTCATCTACCCGTACCTGGACGACTGGCTCCTGAAAGGTCCATCTCCAGTGCAGGTAAAACACGATCTACATCTGTGTCTACTCCAGTTGCACAGGCTCGGCCTCCATGTGAACCTGGAGAAGTCAGTCCAGTGGCCTACTCAATCAATCCACTACCTAGGCTCCGTTCTGGACACAAAAGTGGGAAAAGCGTTTCCTTCGGAGGAGAGACTTTTTTCCATGAGCCAGAAATGTGGAATCCTGCTGAAATCTCGGCTTCCAACAGCCCGGCAAGTAGCATCCCTGCTAGGTTCCATGGCGTCCTGCATCTTTCTCATCCCAAACGCCAGGCTGAGAATGCGTCCTCTACAGCAGGCTCTGGAGGATCAATGGGACCTGGCTACAGATCTTTGGGAGGATCGCATGAAACTCTCCCAAGCGACGAAAGATGCCATCAAATGGTGGACACGGAAAAAGAATCTGCTGGTGGGGGTTCGGTTTCACCAGCCTCTTCCAACCCAGTCGATAGTGACGGATGCCTCTCTGCAAGGTTGGGGAGCGCATATGGGTCCGCTTCAGATTCAAGGCCTGTGGTCTGCGCAGGAGCAGACATACCACATCAATATGCTGGAACTCAGAGCGGTATTCCTGGCTCTCAAAGCTTTTTTACCAGCGATAGAGTCTAACTCAGTCCTAGTTCAGACGGACAACACGACCACCATGTTCTATCTGAACAAACAAGGAGGCACAAGGTCTCGCCCTCTGTCTCGAGAGGCTCAGGCAATCTGGCATTGGCTCCTCTCTCGAGGCCTCACGATAGTGGCGGTGCACCTTCCAGGCGAGTTGAACGTAAAAGCAGACGCACTCAGCAGGCACTTCGAAGATCAGCCAGACTGGTTGCTAAACGACGAAGTAGTGGAAGAGCTTTTTCGTTGCCGGGGTCGTCCAACCATAGATTTGTTTGCAAACGATGAAAACTCCAAATGCCACGCCTTCGCGTCCAGGTTCCACCGGCCAGGGACTCAGGGGAATGCTCTGCTGATGGATTGGTCAGGGACATTCGCTTACGCGTTTCCTCCCCTGGCTCTGATTCCGAGAGTAGTTTCCAAGCTCTGCAGGTCGAACATGGAAATGATCCTGATAGCTCCGGATTGGCCGCGGCAGTGGTGGTACCCGGACCTTCTACATCTGTCTGTGTGTCCACACAGACGACTCCCTTGCAGGCCGGACCTGTTGAGCAAGATGAACGGGAGGATAATGCATCCCAACCTCCCATCATTGAACCTAACAGCATGGCTCCTGAGGTCCTGCAATATGGACATTTGAACTTGCCTCCTGAGTGCATGAACATTTTAAAGGAGGCTAAGAGACCTTCCACGAGAGCGTCCTATGCGTTTAAGTGGAAGCGGTTTTTCCTATGGTGTAGGGATCATCACCTTGATCCGACTAAAGGACAGGAGGACGTCATCTTGCCATACCTCCTTTCCCTAGCTACTGCTGGTTTAAAATACGCTTCTATTAGGGTGCATTTGTCAGCCATAGTAGCATACAGAAAATCACCAGATCAGGTTTCTTTCTTTCAGATTCCAGTGGTTAAGGACTTCCTCCAGGGGTTGAAGAAAGTGTATCCCCCTGTGCGAAATCCTTCTCCTCCATGGGAATTGAACCTGGTGCTATCCAGGTTAATGTCACCACCTTTTGAGCCCATCCACAAGGCCTCTTTGCAACATCTCTCTTGGAAGGCGGCCTTTTTGGTGGCGATTACCTCTGCTCGCAGAGTCAGCGAGATTCAAGCTCTCTGTGCGAAAGAACCATACACTATCTTTCATCACAATAGGGTAGTCCTAAGGGCTCATCCAGCTTTCTTACCTAAAGTCATCTCTGATTTTCATATAAATCAGTCCATTTCCCTCCCGTCATTTTTTCCAAATCCTACGACCCCAGCCGAGCGGTCACTTCACTCCTTAGATCTTAAAAGAGTGCTCAAGTTCTATTTGGAAATGACCAAAGGGATTAGGAAAACGGATCAACTGTTTGTGAACTATGGTTCAATGCGAACAGGTTTTCCAGCGGCCAAGAGGTCCATCGCGAGATGGATTGTCTCTTGCATTAAATTGGCTTATCAGCTTGCAGGCAAGCCTTTGTTGCAGTCACCCAAAGCGCATTCCACTAGAGGGAAGGCCGCTACAGTAGCCTTCTTGCACGACATTCCAATGTCGGAGATATGCAAGGCTGCGACTTGGAAATCAGTTCATACCTTTACGAGACATTACTGTCTCGAGTCTGATTCCAGGGCCGATACTCAAGTAGGACAAGCCTCTTTGAGGAATCTATTTGGGTAGCCTACGGCCTGTACAAGCTTAGTGGTTACTAGGCTTAATATGGTTTATTACTGTATTGTTACTCCTTTGCCCGCAGGGAGATGAGGTGAGGCTCGCTATTCTATTCTAATGCTTATGACTATTGATGAGGATCCCCTGGAAGAGAAGGATAAGTTACTTACCTGTAATCCTAGTTCTCTTCCAGGGGTATCCTCATCAAAGTCATAAGCAACCCTCCCGCCTCCCCGGGCAAAGGACATTCTTTAATAAGGAGATATTGTTAACCTATTTGTTATTGGGTTTATTTTCAGTCTCCGAAAAGAACAACTGACCTAACTGTCACCCCTGAGGCATGATGGGATACTGGGGGTCATGAGTGCCTTAAAGGCACCGTGTCAGTTTATTGCTATGTAGCTACAGGTTAGCTTTTCAGTCTTTTTAGACTGTGTGTTTGCAATGCAGCCTGTGAGCTTTCTATGCTTCCAGTGAGTTATAAGAATTTCTACTGCTTTCTGAGCATTAAAACAATTTCTAAACAAACTTTTTTGTTGTTTCTCATGTTTCTAATGCTTATTATTATTACATGTATGGTGGAAATTCTACACAGCATATTTCAGCTCTGATTCTATTGGCTGCTATTACATGTTATATATATATATGTATTACCTACTGGCGGTCGCCAGTAGGTATATATAGTTAGGATTTTTTCCCTATGGGATTTTTGAAAATTCTATGTCTAATAACTTTGGCGTTTGTGGACGGAATTGTCTGAAATTTTCAGGAAAATGGAACATTTTGTTTCTGAGCAGCCCCTGAAAATTTGGGGGGGGGGGTTTGTCAAGGGGGGGCCGAGAAAAAAGGGGGGTCCCAAAACGTGTTTTTCCAATGTTAATTTCCATAGGGCGGTTGGCCTCACTTTTAGCCCGAACGGCTGAATGGATTTGCACGAAACTTGGCAAAATTGTAGGGACTGTTAGCCCGATGTGCCTTTGCTAGGTCTCAATATATGTGCTCCAGTGGATTTTGAGAAATTAACGTTCAAAAAAAGATATATATCTGTAAGTGCGCTCTGGGCAGCGCTCCGGTTCGCGTACTTTACGCGTAACGGAACTACGCGAAGCGAAGCTGATTGGCTCTCCGGTGTCTGTCAACATTCTAAACAGTCCGGAGCGGCCGCCATCTTGTCTCTCGGTAGGATTGAGAGACAAGAGGAGGCCAAAACAAAGGGGGAAATGACCATAAGGGGGCATAGTAGATCCTCCCTGACCCCCTAGGTTTGATGTGGAGGCTTTAAAAGGGCCCCGCGGGGAGCGTACTATAAGGAAAAAAGAATGATAGACTTTTCAAATACTGTATGTTAATTGATTGTTGGTTTTGTTGATTATTTTTTAATTTCTTTATTTTTTAAGCAATTATTTATTATTGTGATTGTGTTTCAAACTTTAATAACATTTCTAACATTTCACTGTCTGAAATGTCGTCATTTTCATTGAACATAGTTTGTAATCTCTGAGGGTGTAAAATGTCCTCATTTTGAAGGAGGTCATCTACTGCTTGCACACATTGCAGTAGTTCTTGGTCCCAAGTTTCATCCATAAATTCTATATAATTTGGATCAATTAATTCTTGGCTGCTCTCTTGCAGGACAATTTGAAATGAAGCTTTCTGTTCGCCTTCCATGTTGCCTGAAATTTGGATAAAAAAAATATATATTAGTAGAGATAGGGCACTGTTGGGATTAATTTTAGATAGGCAGTTTTTATCAGTGAATTTATCTTTGGGCAGTGTATAGTATCAGAGTGGAAGTAGGAATATAAAAAAGTGTATGTGATTTAACGTAAGTAATTTCATAATTATACAAGAGAAACCTAACTCCATCCATATCTATAACAGAGAAGTCTATCTAAATCTATAAGTACTACAGAGGGATAGTATATAACTATCAGAAAAAGTTTACCATATTAACTTTTGGTGCACAATATACTTCAGTTTTAAAAATAACAACTTACCTTTACAAAGAAGTTGAAGTGATTAGTGAAAATCCAATTGAAATGTACAACAAGAAGTAGTAGTCAAAATGGCTGTGTTTCCTTCTCTTCCTTTATATATATTCAGGTATATAACCAATCAAATGTCAGGTAATAAAAGTAGAAAATGAAAGTAACATTTTCATTGGTTGTCAATTTCAACACTTCAGATGTGTTTTGAGAAGTAATTTACCTCACGGTATTTAGAGAGTTCAGTTCAAAGACCTTTATTCGAATTTTTTAAAATTCATAAAAGTACCGATCACAATAACAAACACAAAATAATTATATATATACATACAACTGATAAAATAACATGTGGCGTTGAATTTCATTGCAGTAACAATACGATGTACATCAGATCATTATACTACGTTCCCATTGTGACAAAAATTAATTGCTATATTCATGGATTTTCCATCATTTTCCGTGCTTGTACAGCCAGTCTTAAAAAAGAACTGGTGCGAAAAATTAATTCATCGCTATCCAAAACAATTAGCATATTATATGAATCTTTGAGTGACAATGGTCTGAATTTCTTAAAATACGGAGTTAAAAACCATTTAATAAATTTGAGATAAAATTTGCAGAAAAATAAAAAGTGCAAGTCATCCTGTGGGCTCACACCATCACATGGACATGGGATAGAATCTGCACTATGGCGATATCCCAATGGAAAAGACAGCATAAATTTTACAGAGCCTGCCCTTAGACGAAACAATAGTGATCGCTCCCATCCAGTCATAGGCAGGGAGAGATAGGGCGGCAGAGTTTGGGTACACAATCCATTTCCTAAATATTTTCTTACACTTGATTTTTGTGATTCACTTTGTACCCTTTCACTATTATAAAGTGCATATAGTGCATGTTTAACCACACATTTGTCCTTTAATTCTATTGTCATAGGATCGGTAAACAAAGTGCCTCTGTCGACTTCATTAAGTGATTTAGAAACTTCCTGAAGCCATGGAATCTTCATTCCATGTGCACTACTTAAACAGTCTTTTATAATATCTTGAGTAAGAGCAGCCGCATCGTTCCTCCAGATTCTAATCCAGAACAATGCTGGTCTTGCTCTGATAAAGTCACTTATGTATGAAAGATTTAATTCGTTGTGACAAATAAAATTTGATGAGGAAATTGGTGCACCCAGGACTTTCCTGCAAAAACGATTTTCCTCCCTTTGGATGCAGAGGCTATTTCCTGATCCCCACACCTCTGCTCCATACGTGGCAACAGGTGAGCACTGTAATTTAAAAATCTTTAAAATAGCCCTAGTGGCACCTGTCCCCTTTGGGCGAGGGAGACTCAAAGCAGAATTGTTGGCTTTCGAGAACTTGCTCGTGGCGTGGGCCAAATGCCCACTCCACGAGCCGTTCGCAGCGAAAACCAACCCTAAGTAAGGAAATTTGGGAACAGATTCCAATTTGTCTGTGCCCAACTGAATAGTATTGAGTTTCCTTTTGCCTGGGCCACAGGACATGATAAAAGATTTTTTTAAATTTACCCTCAGGTCCAAGTCCCTCATAAAATTTACAAAACTATTTACAAGCAGACGAAGGGCAATAGGAGTGCGGGCCATAAGCACCGCATCGTCTGCGTATAAAAGCACAGGAAGTGGTTTCCCTAAAATAGTTGGAACATCTGTGGTGACTTTTTTCAGGCAGGTGGATAAGCCATTAATGTAAATAATAAACAACAGGGGTGCTAAAACGCACCCCTGTCTCACCCCCCTACCTATATCAATGGCTCCTGAAACCTCACCATCCATACCAATACGTACCCGAGCTTTCAGGTCAGTATGGAGATAGGCTAGAAAGCTTACGAGGGTAATATCAAGACCATTGATTGAAAGAATAGACCAAAGCTTCGATCTATTCACTAGATCGAAAGCGGATGAGAGATCCATAAACTCAAGATACGTGGGGCAGGAGCGGGCAACACTATATTTGTCAATTATCAATTTTAAATTTAAGCATTGCTCCACTGTTCCTACCCCACTACGGAACCCCATCTGACATGGATCTAGAAAGTCAGTATCGTTTGCCCATTCTAATACTCTGTGGTATATTATGCGACCCAACACTTTTAACGTATTGTCCAAAAGGGAGATAGGGCGGTAGTTTGCGGGGTCAGACCTGTCTCCCTTTTTATAGATTGGGACAATAATACTAGTTGCCCATGTGGTTGGCATACCTGTTTTTGGAAGGCTATTAAAGATATTAAGAAATATGGGTGTCCATAGGTCAACATCATATTTAATAATATCAATGGGCAGGCCGTCGGGTCCGGGTGCCTTATTACCCAGGCTTTCTTTGATAGCTAATTTGACTTCGTGTTCCAAAATATGTAGACCATCTGAATGACTAAAGATGAGAGGAGAGTGCTCCTCTGAGGGGGCGGCATAAATTCTAGAGAAATGAGTCTCCCATGCTGAGCTTGTTATATTACAACTAATTTGGGTTAGCTTTTTTCCCATTTCCCTCGTTTTCCTAACAGCTGACCAAAACGGGCCGCTGCCACCCAAATTTGCGCTAATAACCAGAGAGTCCCATTGTTCGGTAAGCAAATTAGATTTCCGTTCGAGTATTTTAGCTTTATAATTTTTCCTAGCTAATTGAACGGTGGCTTTGCACCTAGGTTTTTTAGAGAGAGCCTTTATTAATTCTCTGTTGGCCAAGGAGCAAGATGAATCAAACCACCTTGGCTCTTTACCTTCCTTAGGTAATGGGACTGACAAAAGGGTTTTAATGGTTAAGCATAAAGTTTCAAAATCAGCAATCAGTTGGTCATAGTTATCGCTTGGGAACAAACACGAATCAATCAGTTGAGGGTGTAGCGTTTGTAAGCTATCTAAAATAGCCCCACAATCCACTCCCCTCCATTTTAGGCGAAGGCCATCAATTGATGGAGTTATATCCCTGGCACCGTTTATATTCGCGAAGATCGGACTTGGGGCGAGATCCATAATTACAACCAGTGGGTTGTGGTCACTAAAAGATGTTTGTACCACAGAGGATTTGACTATGCAATCTATCAACAGTGGTGACGCAAATACATAATCTACAGGCTAAATGGCTAAATGGAATTTCAATCAAATTTGTGAAAATGATAGGGATTGGTATGTAGTATGAGCTAATCTATATTTGGTGAGAGTTTCTCCAGTCGTTTTTCTGTAAATTACTTTCCCACCTTTTTTGATGGTGCGCTTCCCGGGGAGCGCCCCGGTACGCGAACTGGCGAGCGCCCCGGTACGCGAACCTTAAGCGTTACGGGAGTCCACCATTTTGTGTTTCGGTCGACTTAAGATACAAGATGGAGGGCAACTAATGTTCAGAATGGGTAGAAGGGGGCACGGTAGACTTATCTTGACCCCCTAGGTTTTCTGAGGGTGGCTGAGGAGGCTTATATGTGCGAAAAAAAACATTTTTTTTTAAAATTTCGCGAGGTTAGCTTCCGGTTCGCGTACCGGGTAGCGCCCCGGGGAGCGTACTTTGTTAAAAATTAGTGAAAAAAGTTAGAGTAAAATAATAATTGTGAGTGATCAGATGTAGGGTAGCTCTGAGAAGAGCTTTTGGGTTTATGGTACATTTAGGTACTTATAAGTAGGTACCAATGCACAGTCTTAAATTCAGAATGAAAATTCTGTTGCCCTCATCTGAGAAATGAACTCCATCTCCTCTGTAGATATCTTGCATGTAGTAACGCAAGTTATTGTTGTACACGGAGCCCATTCCATGGTCTCTCATGTAAGCTGAAACAGATTTGTTTACATGCTTCCTCGACTTCTCAATTTGTGGACAACATTGGTTTGACCACCTCCATTTCTGTCTTTGGCATATATTTGAATATACCAAGGCAGTCTGAGGAAAAAGTGCCATTAATTGCTCAAAGGTGTCCTTTAAAAGCATTTCCACACCTACCCCAGTCAAAGTGCCCAAATCATTACCTCCACAGTGCACAATTAACAGGTCAGGTTTTGGCAAATGCATAAAGGTTTTCACCAATGGTATCAATTGGTGACATTTTAATCCTCTGTGGCCAAACCACTTAATTTCCACATCTTGTAAATTGAGGTTAGGTAAATTTCTGTTCTCAGCATACCTCTGAGCCCAATAGATGTAACTATGTCCAACAATCCAGACAGAAAACATGGTGAGAGAAGGTTCTCCTGCAGTCAGATGAAGTGTGGCAATGAAATGGGAGTTGAAAAAATAAGAGTTTAAAATGAAAAAAAACTGTGGAGTTTCTGTGTTAATGAAGCAGTAACAGTGATTGGTGGATTTTGATTGCTGAAAACAGAAAGTTAGGGTGCATGGATGAGTTCTTTGAAAGATGTATTTTGAGTGGTCAAGAAAAAATCATTAAATGAAAGAATGCACTGGATATGCAGGTGTACTGAGAGTTCAGAGTTCAATTGAAACATTGTTGTGTGAACTTGCAAACACCAGAGGTCTTCCAAGAGGTGGTTGCTATGCAAAACAAGCATTTGCAATGCAATAGGTCTCGCATTAGGAAAGTTTGAGCTATTGGTATTGTAAATGACAAATTTTGCATTTATGTGTTGGTTTTGAAAATAGCGAAATTAATAGCTTTGTCATTTGCAATGCCAATAGTTCTAACTTTTGCAAATGTGACACTTATAGCATTTGTAATGCAATATGTGTTGTATTTACGTGACTTAGATGTATTACAAATAAAAATGGCTTTTAATTTTTTTAATAATTAATACTTTAAAAAAGTTATTGTAATTTATAATGGCAATAGCTTTTGTAAATAACTTTTGTGAAGATTATGTTTATTGTAATTTATTGTGACGAAAATCCAAGAACAGAAGTGAAATATTAACATCTTTTTGTGAGTGAGGGCGATCGATGGATAGAGTGATAGCGATAGATAGAGCGAGTGCGATAGACAGATAGAGTGAGGGCGATAGATAGATAGACAGATAGATAAAGTGTATTTATGTTGCATTGAGTAGAGTGTAAGTATGAGGTGTGTAATTATATGGCACTGAGTGGTATTATGTGGTGTGTATTTACGTTGCATTGAGAAGAGTGTAATTGTGTGGCGTGTAATTATGTGGCACTGAGTGGTATTATTTGGAGTGTATGTTGCATTGAGTGCAGTGTAATTATGTAGCATATAATTATGTGGCACTGTGTGGTAATATGTGGAGTGTATTTATGTTGCATTGAGTAGAGTGTAATTATGTTGCATGTAATTATGTGGCACTGAGTGGTATTATGATGAGTGTGTGTTGCATTCAGTAGAGTGTAATTATGTAGTGTATAATTATGTGGCACTGAGTAGCATTTGGAGTGTATGTTGCATTGAGTGCAGTGTAATTATGTGGTGTGTAATTATGTGGCACTGAGTGGTATTTGGAGTGTATGTTGCATTGAGTGCAGTGTAATTATGTGCTGTTGAGTGGAGTACTGTGTTGTCGAGTGGAGTGCTGCACTGTAGAGTGGAGTGCTGTGCCGTTAAATATAGGGTTTCGTTGTATAGTGAGTGATGTGCTGTAGACTGGAGTGGTGCGCTGTAGAGTAAAGTGCTGCATTGTTGAGTAGAGTGTTGCATTGTAGAGCAGAGTGTTGCGCTGTAGAGTGGAGCGTTGCGCTGTAGAGCAGAGTACTGCATTGTTGAGTGGAGTGTTGTGCTGTAGAGTAGAGTGCCACTCTGCAGCGCAGCGCTTCACTCTGCAGCGCAGCGCTCCACTCTGCAGCGCTCCACTCTGCAGCGCTCCACTCTGCAGCGCTCCACTCTGCAGCGCAGCACTCCACTCTACAGCAAAGCGCTCCACTCTACAGCGCAGCGCTCCACTCTACAGCGCAGTGCTCCACTCTACAATGCAGCGTTCCACTCTACAACGCAGCGCTCCATCCTACAGTGCAGCGCTCTACTCTACAGCGCAGCACTACAAAACGCAGTACTCCACTCTACAGTGTAGCACTTCATAGTCCAGCGCTCCACTCTACAGCGCTCCACTCTACAGCACTCCACTCTGCAGCGCTCCACTCTACAGCGCTCCACTCTGCAGCGCTCCACTCTACAGCGCTCCACTCTACAGCGCTCCACTCTACAGCGCTCCACTCTACAGCGTTCCACTCTACAGCACTCCACTCTGCAGCGCTCCACTCTGCAGCGCTCCACTCTGCAGCACTCCACTCTGCAGCACTCCACTCTACAGCACTCCACTCTACAGCGCTCCACTCTACAGCGCTCCACTCTACAGCGCTCCACTCTACAGCGCTCCACTCTACAGCACTCCACTCTGCAGCGCTCCACTCTGCAGCGCTCCACTCTGCAGCACTCCACTCTGCAGCACTCCACTCTACAGCACTCCACTCTACAGCGCTCCACTCTACAGCGCTCCACTCTGCAGCACTCCACTCTGCAGCGCTCCACTCTACAGCGCTCCACTCTGCAGCGCTCCACTCTACAGCGCTCCACTCTACAGCACTGTACTCCACTCTACAGCGCTCCACTCTGCAGCGCTCCACTCTACAGCGCTCCACTCTGCAGCACTCCACTCTGCAGCGCTCCACTCTGCAGCACTCCACTCTACAGCACTCCACTCTGCAGCACTCCACTCTACAGCACTGTACTCCACTCTACAGCGCTCCACTCTGCAGCGCTCCACTCTGCAGCGCTCCACTCTACAGCGCTCCACTCTACAGCGCTCCACTCTGCAGCGCTCCACTCTACAGCGCTCCACTCTGCAGCGCTCCACTCTGCAGCACTCCACTCTGCAGCGCTCCACTCTACAGCTCTCCACTCTACAGTACAGCGCTCCATTCTACATTGCAGCGCTCCACTCTACAGCGCAGTGCTCCACTCTACAGCGCAACACTCCACTCTACAGTGCAACACTCCACTCTACAGCGCTCCACTCTACAGCGCTCCACTCTGCAGCGCTCCACTCTACAGCGCTCCACTCTGCAGCGCTCCACTCTACAGCACTCCACTCTGCAGCACTCCACTCTGCAGCACTCCACTCTACAGCACTCCACTCTGCAGCGCTCCACTCTACAGCGCTCCACTCTGCAGCACTCCACTCTACAGCGCTCCACTCTGCAGCGCTCCACTCTACAGCGCTCCACTCTACAGCACTCCACTCTGCAGCACTCCACTCTACAGCGCTCCACTCTACAGCGCTCCACTCTACAGCGCTCCACTCTACAGCGCTCCACTCTACAGCACTCCACTCTACAGCACTCCACTCTGCAGCACTCCACTCTACAGCACTGTACTCCACTCTACAGCGCTCCACTCTACAGCGCTCCACTCTGCAGCGCTCCACTCTACAGCGCTCCACTCTACAGCACTCCACTCTGCAGCACTCCACTCTGCAGCACTCCACTCTGCAGCACTCCACTCTACAGCGCTCCACTCTGCAGCACTCCACTCTGCAGCACTCCACTCTACAGCGCTCCACTCTGCAGCACTCCACTCTGCAGCACTCCACTCTGCAGTGCTCCACTCTACAGCACTCCACTCTGCAGCGCTCCACTCTACAGCGCTCCACTCTGCAGCGCTCCACTCTGCAGCGCTCCACTCTACAGCGCTCCACTCTGCAGCACTCCACTCTGCAGCGCTCCACTCTACAGCGCTCCACTCTACAGCGCTCCACTCTACAGCGCTCCACTCTGCAGCGCTCCACTCTACAGCGCTCCACTCTACAGCGCTCCACTCTACAGCGCTCCACTCTACAGCGCTCCACTCTACAGCGCTCCACTCTACAGCGCTCCACTCTACAGCGCTCCACTCTGCAGCACTCCACTCTACAGCGCTCCACTCTACAGCGCTCCACTCTACAGCGCTCCACTCTACAGCGCTCCACTCTACAGCGCTCCACTCTACAGCGCTCCACTCTGCAGCGCTCCACTCTACAGCGCTCCACTCTACAGCGCTCCACTCTACAGCGCTCCACTCTGCAGCGCTCCACTCTACAGCGCTCCACTCTACAGCGCTCCACTCTGCAGCGCTCCACTCTGCAGCGCTCCACTCTACAGCACTCCACTCTGCAGCGCTCCACTCTACAGCGCTCCACTCTGCAGCGCTCCACTCTACAGCGCTCCACTCTACAGCACTCCACTCTACAGCGCTCCACTCTACAGCGCTCCACTCTACAGCGCTCCACTCTACAGCACTCCACTCTGCAGCGCTCCACTCTGCAGCACTCCACTCTGCAGCGCTCCACTCTGCAGCGCTCCACTCTGCAGCACTCCACTCTACAGCGCTCCACTCTACAGCGCTCCACTCTACAGCGCTCCACTCTACAGCGCTCCACTCTACAGCGCAGCGCTCCACTCTACAGCGCTCCACTCTACAGCGCTCCACTCTACAGCGCTCCACTCTACAGCGCAGCGCTCCACTCTACAGCGCTCCACTCTACAGCGCAGCGCTCCACTCTGCAGCGCTCCACTCTACAGCACTCCACTCTACAGCGCTCCACTCTACAGCGCTCCACTCTACAGCGCTCCACTCTGCAGCACTCCACTCTACAGCGCTCCACTCTGCAGCACTCCACTCTACAGCGCTCCACTCTGCAGCGCTCCACTCTACAGTACAGCGCTCCACTCTACAGTGCTCCACTCTACAGCGCTCCACTCTACAGCGCTCCACTCTGCAGCACTCCACTCTGCAGCACTCCACTCTACAGCGCTCCACTCTGCAGCGCTCCACTCTACAGCGCTCCACTCTACAGCGCTCCACTCTACAGCGCTCCACTCTACAGCGCTCCACTCTACAGCACTCCACTCTACAGCGCTCCACTCTACAGCGCTCCACTCTGCAGCGCTCCACTCTGCAGCGCTCCACTCTACAGCGCTCCACTCTACAGTACAGCGCTCCACTCTACATTGCAGCGCTCCACTCTACAGCGCTCCACTCTGCAGCGCTCCACTCTACAGCGCTCCACTCTACAGCGCTCCACTCTACAGCGCAGCGCTCCACTCTACAGCGCTCCACTCTACAGCGCAGCGCTCCACTCTGCAGCGCTCCACTCTACAGCGCTCCACTCTACAGCGCAGCGCTCCACTCTGCAGCACTCCACTCTGCAGCACTCCACTCTGCAGCGCTCCACTCTGCAGCACTCCACTCTACAGCGCTCCACTCTACAGCGCTCCACTCTACAGCGCTCCACTCTGCAGCACTCCACTCTACAGCGCTCCACTCTACAGCACTCCACTCTACAGCGCTCCACTCTGCAGCACTCCACTCTACAGCGCTCCACTCTACAGCGCTCCACTCTACAGCGCTCCACTCTACAGCGCTCCACTCTGCAGCGCTCCACTCTGCAGCACTCCACTCTGCAGCGCTCCACTCTACAGCTCTCCACTCTACAGTACAGCGCTCCATTCTACATTGCAGTGCTCCACTCTACAGCGCAGTGCTCCACTCTACAGCGCAACACTCCACTCTACAGCGCAACACTCCACTCTACAGCGCTCCACTCTACAGCGCTCCACTCTACAGCGCTCCACTCTGCAGCACTCCACTCTGCAGCACTCCACTCTACAGCGCTCCACTCTACAGCGCTCCACTCTGCAGCGCTCCACTCTACAGCGCTCCACTCTACAGCGCTCCACTCTACAGCACTCCACTCTACAGCGCTCCACTCTACAGCGCTCCACTCTGCAGCACTCCACTCTGCAGCACTCCACTCTACAGCGCTCCACTCTACAGCACTCCACTCTACAGCGCTCCACTCTACAGCGCTCCACTCTACAGCACTCCACTCTACAGCGCTCCACTCTACAGCGCTCCACTCTGCAGTGCTCCACTCTGCAGCACTCCACTCTGCAGCACTCCACTCTGCAGCACTCCACTCTACAGCACTGTACTCCACTCTACAGCGCTCCACTCTGCAGCGCTCCACTCTGCAGCGCTCCACTCTGCAGCACTCCACTCTACAGCGCTCCACTCTACAGCGCTCCACTCTACAGCGCTCCACTCTACAGCGCTCCACTCTGCAGCGCTCCACTCTGCAGCACTCCACTCTGCAGCGCTCCACTCTACAGCTCTCCACTCTACAGTACAGCGCTCCATTCTACATTGCAGCGCTCCACTCTACAGCGCAGTGCTCCACTCTACAGCGCAACACTCCACTCTACAGCGCAACACTCCACTCTACAGCGCTCCACTCTACAGCGCTCCACTCTACAGCGCTCCACTCTGCAGCACTCCACTCTGCAGCGCTCCACTCTACAGCGCTCCACTCTGCAGCACTCCACTCTGCAGCGCTCCACTCTACAGCGCTCCACTCTGCAGCGCTCCACTCGACAGCGCTCCACTCTACAGCGCTCCACTCTACAGCACTCCACTCTGCAGCGCTCCACTCTACAGCACTGTACTCCACTCTACAGCGCTCCACTCTGCAGCGCTCCACTCTGCAGCGCTCCACTCTACAGCACTCCACTCTACAGCGCTCCACTCTACAGCGCTCCACTCTACAGCACTCCACTCTACAGCTCTCCACTCTACAGTACAGCGCTCCACTCTACATTGCAGCGCTCCATTCTACAGCGCAGTGCTCCACTCTACAGCGCAACACTCCACTCTACAGCGCAACACTCCACTCTACAACGCAACACTCCACTCTACAGCGCAACACTCCACTCTACAACGCAACACTCCACTCTGCAGCGCAGCGCTCCACTCTGCAGCGCAGCGCTCCACTCTCCAGCGCAGCGCTCCACTCTCCAGCGCAGCGCTCCACTCTACATTGCAGTGCTCCACTCTACAGCGCAGTGCTCCACTCTACAGCGCAACACTCCACTCTACAGCGCAGACCTTCCCAATTTAGCGCTCCACTACAGCGCAGCGGTCCAGTCTGCAGCACAGCGCGCCACTCTACAGCGCAGCGCACAGATCTACAGCGCAGCGCGCCGCTCTACAGCGCAACACTCCACTCTACAACGCAACACTGCACTCTACAACGCAACACTCCACTCTACAGTGCTCCACTCTACAGCGCAGCGCTCCACTCTACAGCGCAGCGCTCCACTCTACAGCGCAGCGCTCCACTCTACAGCGCTCCACTCCACAGCGCAGCGCTCCACTCCACAGCGCAGCGCTCCACTCCACAGCGCAGCGCTCCACTCCACAGCGCAGCGCTCCACTCCACAGCGCAGCACTACAAAATGCAGCACACCTCTCTACAGTGTAGCACTATACAATGCAGCACTCCACTCTACATTGCAGTGCTCCACTCTACAGCGCAGTGCTCCACTCTACAGCGCAGTGCTCCACAAAGCACACCACTCCACTCTACAGTGCAACACTCCACTCTACAGCGCAACACTCCACTCTACAGCGCAACACTACACAACATAACACTCCACTTTACAGCGCAGACCTTCCCAATTTAGCGCTCCACTACAGCGCAGCGGTCCAGTCTGCAGCACAGCGCGCCACTCTACAGCGCAGCGCGCAGATCTACAGCGCAGCGCGCCGCTCTACAGCGCAACACTCCGCTCTACAACGCAACACTCCGCTCTACAACGCAACACTCCACTCTACAACGCAACACTCCACTCGACAGTGCTCCACTCCACTCTACAGTGCTCCACTCTGCAGCGCAGCGCTCCACTCTGCAGCGCAGCGCTCCACTCTGCAGCGCAGCGCTCCACTCTGTGGTAAATAAATAATTAATTACCGGTACTATTTTTCTATGCATTAACTGGAAACAGATAGTTCAATAAATAAGAGGCAGGATCCGTGGAATCTGAGTCAAACAGACTTTAATTAGATGGCTCGAGCCAATGGACCATCGGGTTCCATCACCTGCAAAGGTTCAGGAAGGGACAGACACAAGGAAAAGGGGACTGGCATGGAATGGCAGCTGCAACGTCTCATTAACATTATACAGTATATATAGTAAAACAGTACAATTGCATGGCATACAGTGGGCGTAACAAGTGACAAACGAAAGATAAGAACATATGGGCGTAAAAAGAAGGCGTGCACAGGGCGTGCACGGAGACATGTGATGTAAACGTCACAGAAGTGTCATGAATGGGTGGAGACATGGAGGGGGCTACCTGGGCAGCTGGAACCTTTAACCTACTGGTGCGCGTAAACGGGTCTTGACGTGTAACTGGGGAGAGCTGGGGGCTCTGACTTCTAGCACTAGAAGAGGAGACTAAAGTCTGGGATGTCAAGACGACATGTACCTATAGCATATCTGATATCTCGTGTTTGGAGTACATGCTGTTTGAATCTAAAAGTCATCAGGGCAAAGGCTACTTGACACTAAGGCTGGTGCATGCATATATTCTACATGTATTGCGTGTGCTATGAATCTTTTATGGATATTAATTCAGTAATTCTCTTGCATGGAGACAGGAAGACTAGACTATAGCTGAAGATGTTTATGCGGTTCGTTAGCTTAGGAATGTGAAACCGGGGAGCTGAACTGATAACTAGAGGCATAACATATTCTTGGCAGACAGGCAGGCAGGCCAGGCCGGGCACCGCGCTGCTTGGCAGGAAGTAAGTGAAGGGTCAGGGATGCGGGAGGGGCTGCATCGCTCCTCGGAGTGGTTTCAGGAGACTGAAGCTCGAATCTGGTGTCCGGGCCCTTACGAGGCCTAGAAACGGGGACAACTCGATGAATTAACGTGCACAATGTAAAACGTTGGCAACATAGGCCTAATACTTGTTGCTTTCACGAGGACTGGATAACTGGCATATTAACGTCGGACACAACTATAATTGCGTCTTTATTCGGTCAAGGGGTAACATATGCATATCGATCATGCACATATAACATACGATGGGGAACACGTAGGGACACATGACAGGGCAAAATATAATTTTCCTCATTCCCTCCTTGTTCCCTACGTTTCCTTCAGGAAACATCAATATTCATGATACCATCTATCTGTTCATAGAGCATCATTTGCTCGTCTCGAATTTTCTGGGAACGGGACTTAGGACTTGGAATACAAGAGGTAGCGCACAAGCCGCAAATCGCAGGGCCACATTGTAAACATAGACAACAACTGAATATGATCATTACTACTATTCCCAGGAATGACAATACTTTCCATCCCCAGGCAGATATTATACTCCAGAGCCAACCGGACCATGTCCAGGTGCCTGGATTCTGGTGCAACTGATGGGCTATTTTATGAAGTCTGGTTATAGCTGAATATACAGACGGTGCGTTATTAGGAATGAAAACGCAGCAACTAGATCCGATGACTCTACAGGCTCCGCCCCTATCGGCCAGTATGACGTCAAGAACAAGGCGGTTCTGAAGAACGACAAATCTGATAGCAGATTGTTCTTCTGTTAAGTTACCTAGAGCGGAAGTAGTCTCATTCACTACTGCTTCAAGGGTTCTGGTTAACCTACGTATTAGCTTACTATTCTGGACAGGACCTATGAAGAAAAAGAAACCTTTATTGAAATCTGTATACTGTTCTAATGCAGTTTCAGTTTGATCGACAATTGGGGACTCGATCTCCCTTCTATGTCTGACGTGTACTAGATGTGTATTTCTGTGATAATCGGATGGGGCTAGGAAAACTGGTGGCAGTAGGAAGGCAATGTAACATGTTCCATCCCAATCTAGGGGCAGACGTACATATGCGGTCTGACCACATACAAAATATGAATGACGTGAGGCTTTGAAAGTAGATTTCCCACTGTCACTATACTCGACCACAGTAGTACAATCACTGTGTCCTAGATGTACTGAACCATTCTTTCTAATACATAATTCGCCTTTCATTGGTAGAACTGTAATAGCAGGCAAGTCTGGAGTAGTCTCAGACTGAACATTCAAAACCATGAAATTAGAGGAAAAATTACCTAGATCATATACTTCATTTTCTAGATCTAACCCTGTCCTATGGGAAAGACCTTCCTTGTCTGGGAAACATGTTCTATTCAAAAGGGACTTATCGTCTGAGGATGATGTTATCGTAAACCATGCTCCACACGAACCATTGTGTGAAAACGGATAGGGAAAGAGTGGCAGAACTCCCTTCGGTGTCTGGAAAGGGGGGAGTCGACCACACACCCAACAATTAGTGGCATTGCTGGTCTGGTGTGAATAGTGTAGCATACGGATAAAAGTATTGTTGCGCATAGCAAGTCGGTAGGATAACTCGTGAGGGGGTAGTTCACTAAAAGTGTGCTCTACTGTATCATTAGAAGACAAATGTACATGTGAATCAATAGGAGGAAAATATACATGTAAAACATAACTTATGCATGTAATCGTAAGACTCAGAAATAACATAAACAATAAAGTGATCACACATCTGCTGCGCAGATTTTTACAATAACGTATTTTCTTAGAGTTTCGTCTAACTCTCTCACTATGGGGGTCTATCTCATACATGTCAGGAACCTGTCTAACCGCTTCACCCGAGAGGGACTTAAACAATTAAACTGTCTGACTTGCTAGACCTTAACTTGTTTTTATACTCCTGCTGCGGAGTTTTCTCTAACAGGGGAAGTTTTCCTCAACTCTGCAGCGCAGCCCTCCACTCTGCAGCGCAGCGCTCCACTCTGCAGCGCAGCGCTCCACTCTGCAGCGCTCCACTCTACAGCGCAGCGCTGCACTCTACAGCGCAGCGCTCCACTCTACAGCGCAGCGCTCCACTCTGCAGCGCAGCGCTCCACTCTGCAGCGCAGCGCTCCACTCTGCAGCGCAGCGCTCCACTCTGCAGCGCAATGCTCCACTCTGCAGCGCAGCGCTCCACTCTGCAGCGCAGCGCTCCACTCTGCAGCGCAGCGCTCCACTCTGCAGCGCAGCGCTCCACTCTGCAGCGTAGCGCTCCTCTCTGCAGCGCAGCGCTTCACTCTGCAGCGCTCCACTCTACAGCGCAGCGCTTCACTCTACAGCGCAGCGCTCCACTCTACAGTGCAGCGCTCCACTCTACAGCGCAGCGCTCCACTCTACAGCGCAGCGCTCCACTCTACAGCGCAGCGCTCCACTCTACAGCGCAATACTACAGCGCAGCGCTCCACTCTACAGCGCAGCATTCACTCTACAGCGCAGCATTCACTCTACAGAGAAGCATGCACTCGCCAATCTACAGCGCAGCGCGCCGCTCTACAGCGCAACACTCCACTCTACAGCGCAACACTCCACTCTACAGCGCAGCGCTCCACTCTACAGCGCAGCGCTCCGCTCTACAGCGCAGCGCTCCGCTCTACAGCGCAGCGCTCCGCTCTACAGCGCAGCGCTCCGCTCTACAGCGCAGCGCTCCGCTCTACAGCACAGCGCTCCGCTCTACAGCGCAGCGCTCCGCTCTACAGCGCAGCGCTCCGCTCTACAGCGCAACGCTCCGCTCTACAGCGCAACACTCCGCTCTACAGCGCAACATTCCGCTCTACAGCGCAACACTCCACTCTACAAGGCAACACCACTCTACAGTGCAGCACTACACAGCGCAGCACTCCACTCTACAGCACAGAACTTCCCAGTATAGCACTCCACTCTACAGCGCAGCGCTCCACTCTACAGCGCTCCACTCTACAGCGCAGCGCTCCACTCTACAGCGCAGCGCTCCACTCTACAGCGCAACACTACACAACGCAGCATTCTGCTTACAGCGCTCCACTCTACAGCGCAGCGCTCCACTCTACAGCGCAGCGCTCCACTCTACAGCGCAGCGCTCCACTCTACAGCGCAGCGCTCCACTCTACAGCGCAGCGCTCCACTCTACAGCGCTTCACTCTACAGCGCAGCGCTCCACTCTACAGCGCAGCGCTCCACTCTACAGCGCAGCGCTCCACTCTACAGCGCAGCGCTCCACTCTGCAGCGCTCCACTCTGCAGCGCAGCGCTCCACTCTACAGCGCAGCGCTCCACTCTACAGCGCAGCGCTCTACTCTACAGCGCAGCGCTCCACTCTACAGTGCAGCGCTCCGCTCTACAGCGCAGCGCTCCGCTCTACAGCGCAACGCTCCGCTCTACAGCGCAACACTCCGCTCTACAGCGCAACATTCCACTCTACAGCGCAACACTCCACTCTACAAGGCAACACCACTCTACAGTGCAGCACTACACAGCGCAGCACTCCACTCTACAGCACAGAACTTCCCAGTATAGCACTCCACTCTACAGCGCAGCGCTCCACTCTACAGCGCAGCGCTCCACTCTACAGCGCAGCGCTCCACTCTGCAGCGCAGCGCTCCACTCTGCAGCGCAGCGCTCCACTCTGCAGCGCAGCGCTCCACTCTGCAGCGCAATGCTCCACTCTGCAGCGCAGCGCTCCACTCTGCAGTGCAGCGCTCCACTCTGCAGCGCAGTGCTCCACTCTGCAGCGTAGCGCTCCTCTCTGCAGCGCAGCGCTTCACTCTGCAGCGCTCCACTCTACAGCGCAGCGCTCCGCTCTACAGCGCAGCGCTCCGCTCTACAGCGCAGCGCTCCGCTCTACAGCGCAGCGCTCCGCTCTACAGCGCAACGCTCCGCTCTACAGCGCAACACTCCGCTCTACAGCGCAACATTCCGCTCTACAGCGCAACACTCCACTCTACAAGGCAACACCACTCTACAGTGCAGCACTACACAGCGCAGCACTCCACTCTACAGCAAAGAACTTCCCAGTATAGCACTCCACTCTACAGCGCAGCGCTCCACTCTACAGCGCTCCACTCTACAGCGCAGCGCTCCACTCTACAGCGCAGCGCTCCACTCTACAGCGCAACACTACACAACGCAGCATTCTGCTTACAGCGCTCCACTCTACAGCGCAGCGCTCCACTCTACAGCGCAGCGCTCCACTCTACAGCGCAGTGCTCCACTCTACAGCGCAGCACTCCACTCTACAGCGCAGCGCTCCACTCTACAGCGCTTTACTCTACAGCGCAGCGCTCCACTCTACAGCGCAGCGCTCCACTCTACAGCGCAGCGCTCCACTCTACAGCGCAGCGCTCCACTCTGCAGCGCTCCACTCTGCAGCGCAGCGCTCCACTCTACAGCGCAGCGCTCCACTCTACAGCGCAGCGCTCTACTCTACAGCGCAGCGCTCCACTCTACAGTGCAGCGCTCCGCTCTACAGCGCAGCGCTCTGCTCTACAGCGCAACGCTCCGCTCTACAGCGCAACACTCCGCTCTACAGCGCAACATTCCGCTCTACAGCGCAACACTCCACTCTACAAGGCAACACCACTCTACAGTGCAGCACTACACAGCGCAGCACTCCACTCTACAGCACAGAACTTCCCAGTATAGCACTCCACTCTACAGCGCAGCGCTCCACTCTACAGCGCTCCACTCTACAGCGCAGCGCTCCACTCTACAGCGCAGCGCTCCACTCTACAGCGCAACACTACACAACGCAGCATTCTGCTTACAGCGCAGCGCTCCACTCTACAGCACAGCGCTCCACTCTACAGCGCAGCGCTCCACTCTACAGCGCAGCGCTCCACTCTACAGCGCAGTGCTCCACTCTACAGCGCAGCGCTCCACTCTACAGCGCAGCGCTCCACTCTACAGCGCTTCACTCTACAGCGCAGCGCTCCACTCTACAGCGCAGCGCTCCACTCTACAGCGCAGCGCTCCACTCTACAGCGCAGCGCTCCACTCTACAGCGCAGCGCTCCACTCTGCAGCGCTCCACTCTGCAGTGCAGCGCTCCACTCTACAGCGCAGCACTCCATTCTACAGCGCAGCGCTCCACTCTACAGCGCAGCGCTCCACTCTGCAGCGCTCCACTCTGCAGTGCAGCGCTCCACTCTACAGCGCAGCACTCCATTCTACAGCGCAGCGCTCCACTCTACAGCGCAGCGCTCCACTCTACAGCGCAGAGCTCCACTCTACAGCGCAGCGCTCCACTCTACAGCGCAGCGCTCCACTCTACAGCGCAACATTACACAACGCAGCATTCTGCTTACAGCGCAGCGCTCCACTCTGCAGCGCAGCGCTCCACTCTGCAGCGCAGCGCTCCACTCTACAGCGCAGTGCTCCACTCTACAGCGCAGCGCTCCACTCTACAGCGCAACATTACACAACGCAGCATTCTGCTTACAGCCAGCGCTCCACTCTACAGCGCAGCGCGCCACTCTACAGCGCAGTGCGCCACTCTACAGCGCAGCGCGCCACTCTACAGTGCAGCGCGCCACTCTACAGCGCTCCACTCTACAGCGCAGCGCTCCACTCTACAGCGCAACATTACACAACGCATCATTCTGCTTACAGCGCAGCGCTCCACTCTACAGTGCAGCGCTCCACTCTACTCCACTCAGTCACACGCTATAAATCTTAAAAAGCCAGCTGCCCCTGAACAAGTAAGAACGAAACTGAAACTTTCAAACTGCAACAAACTAACAAACTGTGGAAGTGTGTGTGTGTAAATCTGATTCTGCGCTGTAGAGCGCGGGGCGCTGTAGAGTGCAGGGCGCTGCGGGGCGCTGTAGGGTGCGGGGCGCTGTAGGGTGCGGGGCGCTGTAGGGTGGGGGGCGCTGGAGAGTGCGGGGCGCTGGAGAGTGCAGTGTGCTGTGTACTGTAGAGTTGTGTGCTATAGAGTGCAGAGTGCTGTGTGGCGAGTGCTGGGCACTATTAAGTACAGAGCGCTGCAGAGTGCGGGGCGCTGCAGAGTGCGGGGCGCTGCGGTGCGCTGTAGAGTGCGGGCGCTGTAGAGTGCGGGGCACTGCGGGGCGCTGTAGAGTGCGGGGCGCTGTAGAGTGCGGGGCGTTGTAGAGTGCGCTGTAGAGTGCGGTGCGCTGTAGAGTGCGCTGTAGAGTGCGGTGCGCTGTAGAGTGCGCTGTAGAGTGCGGTGCGCTGTAGAGTGCGCTGTAGAGTGCGGGGCGCTGTAGAGTGCGGGGCGCTGTAGAGTGCGGGGCGCTGTAGAGTGCGGGGCGCTGCGGTGCGCTGTAGAGCGCGGGGCGCTGTAGAGTGCATGGCGCTGCGGGGCGCTGAGAGCGTGGTGCGCTGTAGAGTGCGGGGCGCTGTAGAGTGCGGGGCGCTGTAGAGTATGGGGCGCTGCGGTGCGCTGTAGAGTGCGGTGCGCTGCGGGCGCTGTAGAGTGTGGGGCGCTGTAGAGTGCGGGGCGCTGTAGAGTGCGGGGCGCTGTAGAGTGAGTTGCGCTGTAGAGTGCAGGGCGCTGCGGGCCGCTGTAGAGTGCGGGGCGCTGTAGAGTGCAGTGCGCTGTAGAGTGCAGTGCGCTGTAGAGCGCGGTGTAGAGTGCGTGGCGCTGTAGAGTGCGTGGCGCTGTAGAGTGCATGGCGCTGCGGGGCGCTGAGAGCGTGGTGCGCTATAGAGTGTGTGCGCTGTAGAGCGCAGGGCGCTGCAGAGTGCGGGGCGCTGCGGAGCGCTGTAGAGTGCGTTTCGCTGTAGAGCGCGGGGCGCTGTAGAGTGCGGAGCGCTGTAGAGTGCGGGGCGCTGTAGAGTGCGGGGCGCTGTAGAGTATGGGGCGCTGCGGTGCGCTGTAGAGTGCGGGGCGCTGTAGAGTGCGGGGCGCTGTAGAGTGCAGGGCGCTGTGGGGTGCTGTAGAGTGTGGGGCGCTGTAGAGTGCGGGGCGCTGTAGAGTGCGGTGCGCTGTAGAGTGCAGTGCGCTGTAGAGCGCGGTATAGAGTGCGTGGCGCTGTAGAGTGCGTGGCGCTGTGGAGTGTGGGGTGCTGTAGAGTGCGGGCGCTGTGGGGCGCTGTAGAGTGCGGGGCGCTGTGGGGCGCTGTAGAGTGCGGGGCGCTGTGGGGCGCTGTAGAGTGCCGGGCGCTGTGGGGCGCTGTAGAGTGCGGGGCGCTGTGGGGCGCTGTAGAGTGCGGGGCGCTGTAGAGTGCGGGGCGCTGTAGGGCGTTGTAGAGTGCGGTGCGCTGTAGAGTGCGGTGTGCTGTAGAGTGCGGGGCGCTGTAGAGTGCAGGGCGCTGCGGGGTGCTGTAAAGTGCAGGGCGCTGTCGAGTGCAGGGCGCTGCGGGGCGCTGTAGAGTGCGGGGCGCTGAGAGCACGGTGCGCTGTAGAGTGCGGGGCGCTGTAGAGTGCGGTGCGCTGTAGAGTGCGGTGCGCTGCGGTGCTCTGCAGAGTGCGGGGCGCTGTAGAGTGCGGGGCGCTGTAGAGTGCGGGGCGCTCTAGAGTGCGGGGCGCTGTAGAGTGCTGTACATTGTAGAGTGCTGTATGCCGCAGAGCGTTGTGTGCTGCAGAATGGTGTGTGTTGTAAAATAGTGTGTGCTGCACTGCCCCTGAACCAGTAAGAACAAAAAAGAAACTTTAAAACTGCAACAAAGTAGCACACTGTAGAAGCCGTGTGTGAAACTGAAACTGACGAGGCAGGAGATGGGCTGTGCTCGCCCACGAGGTGAAATCCGAGCTCTGCGCTCGTGCACCCTCTGTGTCCACATTCCCAAATACGGGCAACATTAGTTGTCTTGCTGACAGCTTTCAATGCTTTCGCATTGAAAGCTAGGTCAGCTCGACCTAAAAAGCAGAGAGGGCAGAGGGGGGAAGGGTTTTGATTTGAAAAAAGTGAGGGAAGAGTTTTGATTGGGTGACATGAGAGATATGTGTGAAGAATTACAGCATTTCTGTGCTTTTGATAGCTGCAGACTCTAGAGTGCATACCTTTTGCTCTGCTGAAGACAAATTGGTGTGTTTCTGAGACTGTTTTGAAACTCATAAAGTATTTGCTAAGGTGAGAAAAGATTTCTTTAATTTAGATAGAGAATAGTGTGCTTTAAGGAGAAAATTATGAAGAACGTTGTGTTTTTCAAATGTTGCTTTGTCTCAAGTGTTTTACAAATAGATTTTGTTTCTTTGAGAAATTGTAATTGGAGAAAATGTGAAGTATTAGTACTGACAGGGCTTTTTTTGTGCATAGGAGCTGTGGAGTGTTTTCAAATTATGACTTGAAAATCGTTTTTGAGGAAAAGGAATGGTTTTAAAATTTATGACAAGGACATAATGGTGTATGCTTCTTTAAAAGGTAATTGAGTGTCTCTGATGTTATTTTTCCCATTTTAATGTAAGACCTTTCCCTGTGGAGCAAATTGCTTGTAAATATGCTCCCACCTGTGCATGGTAAATTTAGATTTTGAGTCTTTGAGTTACATAGCCATGTTAAAAGTGACCCAAAAAAGTTGCAAAGGCTTTCAAAAAACACTTTCATGTGTCTTAAGGACATTTTAAGTCATTTCCCCGTGGGCAGTGTTTTCAAATTATGACTTGAAAATCGTTTTTGAGGTAAAGGAATGTTGTTAAAATGTATGTGCACCATATGCCCCCAAATTTCTTTTTCAAGGGCTGCAGCAGGGTGTTCTTGAGACACCCCTGCACCTTTGGAAAAATTCTTAATTTGCGATGAGCTAATTGCTAATCGCAAATTGCACCTTCATTCCTATGGGCCTCCTGGCCCATGGAAATGAATGGGTAATTTGCAATTAGCAATTTGCTCATCGCAAATTAGGAATGGTAAAGAATCGCTATTTATTCCTTAAAATTTCCTATTTAGGAAATGCAAAATAGTTTGATGGTACATATGGTGGTTCATCTGTAACAAGATAAGAAGCTTAGGGATACATTTATGATGACTGGCGCAATAAAGTGGACATTACTTACTTCATTGGTAGGCCTTTACATGTATTATCTCCTCTGTATTCTTCATCAAGCGTAACTTTCATCTGCAACCCTGAGTAGGCCTCACCTTAAACAAACCTCTGGATAGGCCACACCTTATCGTCATCCTGAATTAATCATTTAAAATGCTAGGGACAGATTTAAGATAGGTGTATGCCTCTTTTGCGCCACTGTGCGTCACTTTTGTGATGCAGCGGCGGTGCAAAAGATTTGCTATGAGGCGACAAAATTACAAATTGATGCATTTAGGCAGATGTGTCATGGTGTAAAAAAAACGTGCCACATGAAACCGATGCAGCAGTGATGCAAAAGATGCACCATGTCGCAAGACAGGCCTCACTTGGGGCCATATGTATCAAGCTAATTAGCATTCGCAAAGGCCTAAATTCTGCGAATTTCGGCCTTTGCGAATGCTAATTAGACAAATGGTATGTATCTAACAAGTTTGATGCAAAATAAGGAGTAGCAAAATTTGCTATTCCTTATTTTGCGAATTGCACTTAAGGATTTGCAAATTTTGTGACTACGTGAATGCAATGTATCAAACAAAAAATATGCAAAAAATGCCATTAAGGATTTGCAAATTACCACCAACTTCTAGTTGGTGGTAATTTGTGAATTCTTTTCAAAAAGCTTTTTTTCCAAAAAACAAAAGGTGCCATATGACGCCCATGAATGCCCTTAGGGCATGTATGTGCGCCATATGCCCCCAAATTTCTTTTTCAGGGGTGCAGTAGGGTGTTCTTGAGACACCCCTGCACCCTTGGAAAAATTCCTAATTTGCGATGAGCTAATTGCTAATCGCAAATTGCACCTTCATTCCTATGGGCCTCCTGGCCCATGGAAATGAATGGGCAATTTGCAATTAGCAATTTGCTCATCGCAAATTAGGAATGGTAAAGAATCGCTATTTATTCCTTAAAATTCGCTATTTAGGAAATGCAAAATAGTTTGATGATACATATGGCGGTTCATCTCTAACAAGATAAGAAGCTTAGGGATAGATTTATGATGACTGGCGCATCACCAGGGATGTGCCAGTCATCCTGCGCCGCTGTTCCGCCACCCATGGTGTGCTGCATTTACAATGCGGCGCACCATGGGGCAAAAACAGCACAGATGCGTGACGCATCTGTGCCGTAAAGGTGGCGCATTGCTGGAGTTGTATCGCAAGCGCGATGCAGCTACAGCAAGGCTCAGGGGTGCCCCATCTCCACAATGCTGCGTCAAGACCTATGCCTGCTTCAAGCAGGCGCAGGGTTTTGACGCAGCTTTGTCCTATCTGATTGTAAATGCGGCACACCATGGGTGGCAGAGCAGCGGTGCACGTTAACTGGTGCATCCCTGGGGATGTGCCAGTTAACATAAATCTGCCCCTTTACATTTAATTATGTGCAGGGGACACAGAGTCGGTGAGGCTTATCCAAGGTTAAGAAGAGATGAGTCCTGTTCACTGAAAAATTGGACATAGGCTTCACCTCCTCAGCATCGCTGGACATGGCTAAATAATAGCTGCAAAATGTTACTCTTGTTAAACAATTTTACTATTATAATCTCTGAGATTTGTCTCTTACTCTGCAACATCTCATTGTTGTTATCTTTCTTTAAAGATAAAAACAACATCAACATGAGCGACAATCAGCAATCAGTTGATTTTGACCTCATCATTGAACTTGTAATTGAAACATCAGTGGATGTTGATCCCTTGGATGATTTAAATCCTGAGGATGAAGAAGAACGTGATGAGGATGCATATTTGTCAGAATTGTATGACATAGGATGGGTAGCTGACGTGCTTGAGCCTATGGAACTATAAACATTTATTTAAAAAATGTATAATAAATAAAAAGTAAAAATGTAAACCGTTTAATTTAAAAATAAAGACACCTTCAAAAACAGGTTATGTGTAGTGTCTTCAATAAAATATTAAAATATGCTCATAAAATTAGATCAGATTCACATATAAAACAGCACAGGTAAAATGAATATAAATTCCATTTCTTTTCTGCTATTTCTGTATTCTAAATTTGCCAAGCACTAAAAAATCTTCTATGTAAAAATGTCAAGTAGTGTTTTAAGTTTTTGATTACTGTTATTGATTTACTGTTGGGTAATAGTGGTTAATAACATTTTTTAATATATTTTACCACAGATTCAACTGCAGATCATTTCAAGATTTCACCATGCCAACCAAAGAAAGACTGAGAAAGGCTGCAAAACGTCAAAGACAGCAGGTCAATGAAAAAAAGCAGCAGTCCTCTAACAAAAAGATTTGTCAAGTCACCTAGAAAGCTCCGGGTAAGAGTACAAAAACATTCATAAGAAATATCTGTAGTAAAAAAAATATTACTACAGAAAATGTTTCAGTCCAGAAAAAGAGAAGCAATTCAAACGGAAAGGAAAGGCCAATGAAAAATGTTACTGCTAGAGCAAGAGATAACTCTGTGCATGATAGTAGAAGGAAACAACAGTTTAGGGACATTCGTAAACGAATGTTCCGCAACAGGATAATTGGCAATTTGTTACAAAATATTAAGAAAGGTCAACAGAAAGTGTTTTTTTATAAGAGAAAAAAAATAGTTGAGAAAGTTATTGATCAGGCATTTGAAATTAAACGTAAGTTATTTATTTTGATAATCAATAGAATTAGGAAGCTAAACAAGGCAATTTATGATTTCAAAAGAAATAGTAGATGGAAGAGAATAGTTAATCGTAGTAATTTTTGTGAAGTTTTTTCTGGAGAATGGATGCATAGTTCAAGCTGTGAGGCATTTTTTAATGAGGAGAGTTATTTCCAGGATAATGATTTGGTGCATGCAGTTGACACCAGTGGTCGAGCTTATGAAGTGAAAGATGGTTGTCCAGTTGAAAAAGAAAAACTTGTGACAACAGAGGCAGAAGAGGTGTTAGGTAATGAGGTTTTAGGAAGACGTCCTAAGGGTCCTGTGTACACCTGGAAGTGTAGTAGTATTTGCAGTGTACGACAGGATTCCATCAATTTGCTTTGTGATTTTGTATGGTCATTTAATAAGAAAAGTTTGAAGCAGAAAATGAAGTTGTTGCAAGAATTAGATCCTTGCAGAGTGAGAGAAGTGACAGGTTTGCATGGTCATTCACTGGCTTGTCTTTCCAGGAGAGTATGCCAGAGTGTTTTTCATCATTTCAGGATGCTAGCAGTGCATCATAATAAAGTGAGGAAATTAGTTAGAATGTTGTATTATGCTAAGAGTCCAGCAATTATGCTTAAACAATTATGCGCTGCTCTTTTGCATGGTTCTGAAATAGATGTGAAGAATATATGTGAAGAAATTGAGTTTTGTTACTTTGGAAGTAAAGAGGAGAATGTTGAAATTGACCAAGAAGAAGCGGGTAATGTGGAAGATAGTGTACAGGTTTCCAGTACAGATAATTTCCAGAGGGAAATTGCGACGTTTCAGGTGAAATCAAGTGAGAGGCCAAATTTCACTTTTGTGTGTGTTGTCGACGCACTTATTATAAGAATCAGACTAAGTTAGTGGATTTATATGCAAAAAGTGAAAGGGAAAATAATAGTGAATGGAAGGATTTCACAACATACTTGATGGTAGAAAATTGTTTTGATTTGGGATTGGATCAACGTGTGTGTACTTATTGTTGTAACAAATTAAATCAAAACCAGATGCCTGCTAGAGCAGTTCATAATAATCTGGAATTGGTTGAGATTCCTTCTGAATTGAAGGATTTAAATACTTATGAATCTATTTTGATTCAAAGTATCCATCCCTTTCAGGCTATTGTAAGAATGGAGCCAAAGACAGGGAAATTGCCTCCATCAGATTTACAGAGAGGATTAAAGGGAAGAGTTGTTTATTTGCCTCTAGATTTGAAGAAAAACATTAACACAATTGGAGTAGAAAAAGTGGAAGAGGAACCTCTGGTTATCTTAGTTAATGGGGTTCCGACAAAGAATAAGAAAATATGGCAAGATTTAGTGGATGTTAGGAAAGTTAAAAAGGCAACATTGTATTTGAAAAAAAATAATAAATAGTATATGAATGTATATGTTGCAGAAGAGGAAGTAAGTGAGGAAGAGGATAGCGATTTGTGTGCTGGTCAAATTGAGAAAGTAGAACCCTCTACTAGTGAAGAAATATATGAACATTATAGTGTTCATCCTTTGCATTCCAAGGAAGTCATGGGGAATGCTATTGAGTTGTTTCAAATGAAACAAGCCAAAGGGAGTCCCATTAGTGTTTGGGAGGAAAGTTTGGAAGCTCGGTGTTTCCCACAGCTTTTTCCAACAGGTCAGGGAGGAAGATATGATGAGCGACCTCATCAAATTCCTGCTTCTGAATACCGGACTTTGCGATTGTATGCAGGAGATGCTAGGTTTCGACAATGCATTCCCTATTTGTTTCATCTCCTGTTTGAAAGCGATCTGTCTGGACTGTCATATGCAGTGAACCACATCTTGAAAAGTGGTATACACATGCAAAACATCTCGGCAAGTGACTTTATGGATAAAGTCAATGTCCAAGACAGTATTTTGGATTCTCACCTGATTAATCTCATGGCGTGTCAGCGTGGTACTAATGAGTACTGGTACCGTCGTCATGGTGATTTAAAATGTATGCCGAGGAACTTAGGAACTCCCACATGGTTCCTCACTCTGAGCTGTGCCGAGTATGGCTGGGAAGACTTACTTGAATTTCTACGAGAGGCAAATGGAAACATCGAAAACATCGAATTCAAGAAACCCGGAGAACTGTGCTCTTTGGATCCAGTCAATGTATGTAGGTACTTCAATCATAGATTTGAAGCTATGATGTCTTTCATCATGAATAAGAAGAATCCACTTCTTGGAGAGGTGTTGGATTTCTTCTGGAGAAAGGAGTACCAAGCAAGAGGTGCTCCTCATATACATATGTTGCTGTGGATCAAGGATGCACCTAAATTTGGAACGGATCCAGAAGACTCAGTGATGAGTTTCATACAACAGTATTCTACGTGTGCTGTTCCAAACGCAAAGGAGAAGAAAAGCCTAAGAGAAAAAGTTCTACGTTTCCAAAGCCATCGATGTGGAAAGTACTGTCGTCGTAAATTCCGAAACAAGGACAAGTTCTACACCAAATGTCGTTTCGGCTTTCCACGACCGGTGATTTCTAAAGGAAGAGTAAACAGTTTGATGTCTTCGCTGCGACATAATGTGATGAAGAAATCACCTAAAAACACATACAATTTGAAGAGGAACGAAGAGTCTAAGTACATCAACGACTACAACCCGGTGATTTTGTCCATGTGGAATGCTAACATGGATATACAGTTTGTGGCTGATAACTGTATGGCTGTGACTCGGTATGTGACATCTTACATCACCAAAAAAGAGAAGACAGAATTGAAGGATATGTGGGAGGACATTTCCCATGAAAAGAGCCTCAGCAAGAAGTTGTACAGTTTCAGTCTGAAGATGTTGTCGCATCGAGAAATCGGAGCTTACGAATGTTCTGACCGGTTGTCTTCAGCAAGTCTCTATGCCAAGTCCAGGAGTATCGTTTGGGCGAGTCTTGGTCTTGCTGCAACGCGTAATCGAGTTCTGAAACCTGTGCGGGAAATTGAGTATTTGGCGGAAAAGGAGCCAAACAGTACCGACATTTTGAAGACCAACATGTTGGATACATATTATCCAAATCGAAGCAGTCACCTCGAGAATGTTTGTCTGTATGAGGTTCTTCAAAATTACATATTCAAGAGGAACATCAAAGAAGATACTGAGAAAGGAGTGTATGCTGTAATAGGAAGTGAGGGATGTCTGGTCAAGCAAAGAAAATGCCACTTGGTAAACCATCGAAAATTGAGTGGCGAATCTCCTGAAAAAAAGGAGTTTTTCTATTTAGCACTTTTGCAACTTTTCAAGCCTTGGCGTGCAGAAGAGGAACTGCTTGGAGATTTCCTCTGTTACGAAGACTCTTTCAATGCTGCCAAGGAGACCATAGAATGTCCTGCTTTTCCCAAATATGTAGAAATGTTGAATGTGGAAATTGAGCAGGAAGCAACGATTGCAGCCGAGATTGCCAGAGACAGTTCTCAGGATAGTCAGAGTTCTGCTTCATTGAGTCAGGATCCACTAGGAGGACCTGTTATCAAAAATGAAGCTGCCACTGCTATGAATGAAGTGGAAAGAGCCATGGCACATGCTCAGGAGGATGCGGTTAACTTAGAAGAGTTGGAAAGACAACTCAACGTTGAGCAGAGGAAAATATATGACGAAGTTACCATGCAAATTGATCATGGATTAAGTCATGACAAGAAAGAGTGCTCATGTACGTCGTTGAAGCCTGTCCGACTGTACGTGAGTGGAGAAGCGGGAACTGGAAAAAGTTTCCTTATTAAAGCAATTTCATGTTATTTGCAGGAAAGGACAGAGTCATCGCTGTCTTGTGTTGTCACCGCTCCAACTGGACTGGCAGCACATAACATTAAAGGGATTACTTTACATCGTTTTCTGATGCTGCCAGTGGAGCATGACAACAAATTACAATATCACAAGCTATCTGGAGATGCTTGTTGTGAAGTTTCAAGAATCTTGAGGAAAATGAAACTTCTTATCATTGACGAAGTAAGCATGGTTTCCAATGTCATGCTTGCCTTTGTGCATTTGAGAATGCAAGAAGTTCTCAAAACAGAGTATGATGTGTTATTTGGTGGCAAACACATCATTGTTTTCGGAGATCTTCTGCAGCTGACACCAGTGAAAGGGCAACCTGTGTTCAAAATGCTCACGCATGAAGATACCAGGAAGTGCCTAGGGAGCATTGGCAACGTCAATATATGGTTAAACTTCAATTATGCTGAACTGCATGAAAATATGCGTCAGGCGAAGGATGAAGTTTACAAGACTATTCTACAAGATGTTAGAATTGGAAAAGTGACCGAGCATGGGAAAGAAGCTTTACATGCACGATTACTGTCAAATTTATATCCAGAACAAGATGTTGTGCCTGAGAATATTTTTCAGAAAATTACTGAGAAGAAATCTGGAATATGTTTGATGCCAACTCTTGCAGAATGTGCCAAATTCAACAACAAAATGTTGCATTTAGAAAAGCAAGAGATTGTGAAACTGGAAGCTATTGACAGAGTAGAGCATATGGGATCAACAATTATTTTGTCTGAGAATTTGAAAACAAAATTGGATTCATTAGAGAAGACTATATCTAAAACTGCAGGTTTTGAAAAGACTCTGAATGTGTGCTTGAACTGCCGTATAATTTTAAGAAGGAATTTACATGTTGAAAGAGGTCTGGTAAATGGATCAATGGGTAATGTTGTTGATTTTGTAAAATACAGAAATAGAGATGGAATTGAATTTTTAAAAATTAAATTTGATGGCATTGAGGAAGTACAGCTAATTGGTCGTTGTTCTGCTAGATTTTTGCTTGTAAAAGACTTATATGTTCGCCGTAAGCAGTTTCCTGTTTGCTTGGCATATGCGGTGACAATCCATAAATCGCAAGGTTTAAGTGTAGACAGTGCATTGGTGAATATTGGCAGTTCTGTGTTCAAGGAGGGTATGGCATATGTGGCATTGTCACGAGTTAGAACTTTATCGGGATTGTACTTGATTGAGTGTGATGTCATAAACATTTGTGCGGATCTAGATTGTGTTAAGGAATACAATAGGTTAAGAAGAGAGTATGCCCCACATTTGCCTCAATATCCTTTGTTTGAGAAACGTGTGGTAGGCCGGAAACGAAGAAATGTGACCAATACTGGGGAGGTTGTAGCAAAAAGACGAAAAGTCGATGAACCTGAAATTATAAGCAGAAACAAAAAGGATTCTGTTGAAGATGTTGTTGGTTTTCAATTTGAAAACAGTTCTGGTGTCAACTGCTATGCTAATGTAGTGGTTAATGTTTTGTTTTCTCTAGAAAATGTAAAAGAAGAGATTGTGGTCAATTCTGATCAAAGATTTTGCAGTTTGTTAAATTCTGTGTTAGAGAAATGTAGCACTGATAGAACAAAAATAGAAAGTGTGTCTGAAATTCGAAATCTGTTAGACAGATGTTCAGGCCAAACACAATTCTCTCAAAATATTCAGCAAGATTGTCAGGAGTTTTTAATGTATATGCTTGATGTATTGCATGCTGAAGGTGTAGATGTAGATCACCTGTTTGGGCTTTCTTATCAATGGCAGCATGACTGCGAGAACTGTAGGGTATCAAGTACTACTAGTGTAGACTCAAAAGATTTATATATTTAACTTTGCCAGACAGTAAATCAGTCTCTTTTAATAAACTAGTAAAAGCAGCTGATCACAACATGGAGTGTAGCCAATGTAAATCTGAAATGATGTCCACATTATTTATACGAACATATGGCCAGTATGTTATTTTAATGTTCCAACGATGTAGGCCTGATGGAACAAAATTGACAACTTTAATTAAAAATTTTGTGGCTTCACAGTTGTCAATATCAGGAAGGACTTTTGTAACTGCAGCAATTATATATCATGACGGTCCTTCAATAACATCAGGACATTACACAGCTTATTTAAAGTCTAGAAATGGCTGGTCATTCTGCAATGATTCTGTTTTAATTTTCAAAAACAAATTGCTGTATGACCTTAAAAACTCTTACCTGGTGTTTTTAAAACCAAAATTTTAGGGAAAGAATCTCGGGATGTGCTCTGAGGAATTTCAAGATGTTCTAATGGCTCCTACATGATTTGGCCTTGAGGATAAGTGTAGTACAGAGACATAACTTCTTACCATAACACTGGACGTCATGGAGAAATCAGTGCACTTTGAATGAGTTCAGAAAAACTGTTTCTTTTTATAAGCTAATTGAAGCAGCCAATCAAAACATGGAGTAGAGGGAATGTAAGTCTGCAATGCTGTCTACTGTTTTACATTGCTTTGTGATTAAAAGTGATGTAGAGAATTAAATAATTGTAGTAGTCATAGAGGTAGTGTAAGTCTGCTTCATAGTAAGCAGTATCAGTGTCATAGGAAATGTAGAACATGACTGAGCAAGAAGGGGAAGATATTACTAGTCCAGGATTGTGAAAATGATCTTCAACATTTTAATTGTGAATGTTGCGGAAATACAACATGACGGGATTGGCTTACAAGAATTCTAAGAGTTATAAATGGCTCAGACATGATTTGGCCTTGTGGAAACGTGTGGTAGAGAGCAAGAAGTAATTTATTGTATGTAACATGTTTTTCAAAACGATGGAGGTTTTCTTTCAGAAAGTGGCGGTCTGAAAGTAATAACAGCACAACAGAGTGTAAGCTGTTCATAGGACATCCTTCGACGTCATGGAAAGTAAGTTAACTTTAAGGAGTTCTGAATTCTGATTTGTTATGTTGTATGGGTTTTTTAAACACAATCATTTTGATTGTGTTTTTTTTCCCCGCTGTTATATGATGAATACCTTCAAGTCACTGTTGTTAGTGAAATTTGATACATTCTGAGAACAGCAAAAATAAACCATTTAACATGTATAATTAATTCTGTACTGTTTGCATTTATGATGTACATTTAGAACTGTGTAGGAGGCATGGAGAAGGAGAGGCTTCTGTAAGTGTCAAAGTTGTTGCATACAGTGCTCATATTCTACGTAGTCTTTCATATGATAGACTACATTTCCACAATGAGATACCTAAGCAAAGGAAACACAGGTGATATGATTGTGGAATGAGCAAAATAAATTGCACGTTTTTCAATTATATTACCTGTGTTTCCTAACATTACACATCACATTGTGTAGATGAGGTTTAGGCCTGTTCCTGGAGACAGAGGAGGTCTGACATTTGTTCAAGAGTGCAGTGGACATGACTCACTTCATTGGTAGGCCTCCACATGTATTATCTCCTCTGTATTGTTCAACAAACCTAAATTCCATCTGCAACCCTGAGTAGGACTTACCTGAAACAAATCTGTGCATAGGTTACACCTTATTGGCATCTTGAAACAATCATTTAAAATGTTAGGGTCAGATTTATGGTGGCCGTGCGCCTCTTTTGCTCCCTTGTGGGTCACTTTTGTGTAAAAGATGCACCATGTTGCAAGATAGGTTTCAGTTCATCTCCAGCAAGATACCATCAGTTTAAAATGTATATAATTAGCACTGTGTAGGGGGCATGCAGAAGCTGAAGCTTTTGTAAGTGTCAAAGTTGTTGCATGCAGTGCTGCACTTCTGGGTACTGTTTAATATGCTGCACTACATCTGCACTATGAGATACCTAAGCCTAGGCAACACAGGTGATGTGATTGTGAAATGAGGAAAAGAAACTCCACATTTTTCAATTACATCACCTGTGTTTCCTAATGTTACGAATGACATTGTGCAGATGAAGTTTAGGTCTGTCCACGGACACAGAAGAGGTCTGGCCTTTGTTCAAGAGTGAAGTGGACATGACTTACTTCATTGGTAGGCCTTCACATGTATTATCTCCTCTGTATTCTTCAACAAGCATAAATTTGATATGCAATCCTGAGTAGGCCTCACCTTAAACAAACCTCTAGAGAGGCCACACCTTATCGTCATCCTGAATCAATCATTTCAAATGTTAGGGACAGATTTATGATAGGTGTATGCCTCTTTTGCGCCACTGTGCGTCACTTTTGTGATGCAGCGGTGGTGCAAAAGATTTGCTATGAGGCAACAAAATTACAAATTGATGCATCTAGGCAGATGTGTCATGCTGTAAAAAACCCGTGCCACATGAAACCGATGCAGCAGTGATGCAAACGATGCACCATGTTGCAAGACAGGCCTGACTTCATCTCCAACAAGATAAGAAGCTAAGTCTTCTGTAAATGTCAAAATTGATGTATATACTGCTCAACTTCTATGTACTCTTTGATATGCTAGACTCCATCTGCACTATGAGATACCTAACCAAAGGCAACACAGGTGATGTGATTGTGAAATGAGGAAAAGAAACTCCACATTTTTCAATTACATCACCTGTGTTTCCTAAGTTTACGAATGACATTGTGCAGATGAAGTTTAGGTCTGTCCACGGACACAGAAGAGGTCTGGCCTTTGTTCAAGAGTGAAGTGGACATGACTTACTTCATTGGTAGGCCTTCACATGTATTATGTCCTCTGTTCTCTTCAACAACTCGAAATTTCATTTGGAACCCTGAGTAGGCCTCACCTCAAACAAACCTCTGGATAGGACACATCTTATTGGCATCCTGAAACAAACATTTAAAATGTTAGTGTCTTGCGACACTTTTGTGAGACAACAGCAGTGCAAAAGATGCACCATTTTTTAAGATAGGCCTCACTTCATCTGCATCAAGATACTGTTAGTTTAAAATGTATATCTTTAGGACTGTGTAGGGGGCCTGGAGAAGCAGATGCTTCTGTAAGTGTCAAAGTTGTTGAAAAACTGTTTGTCCTTAAAACTTTTCCCTTGTCTTTTCTAATTTTTAAATACATGTTTTAATATTTTTCAAATGTTTGTTCTCTCTTTCACAGATTGAAAGTATAAAAACAAAAAGTGAGTAAGTTAACGACAATTATAAGGTAAATGTTTTGTACTCTTTTCGTTACATTTCTATCACATTCACCTACTAGTAGTTCGACAGCTTCATTTCTTTAACCCTCAGTTTCCTGCCTTTGCTACTTCCCTCATTCCTTTCTCTATTACCTACTTACTCTACTCCTTCCACTCCTTTTCTCAGTCCCTCTCTTCTCATAGTTCCTCACTCTTGTTCACTCACTACGTCTCTATTACTCTTAGTGTCTTTGACTGATCACTCTTTCACTACTTGTTCATTATGCTTCTTCTGTGTAGTTGAAGCACACTAAGGGGCATATTATGAACACAGCCAATAAAATTATTGCTGTTTATATTGGCAGAAAAGTGTTGCAAAAGTGGTTTTAGCGGCAATTTTCCGCCGCAAAAGCGGCTTTAGCGACACATTTCTGCCGATAAAAGCTGCAAAACTTTTATTGCCTATGTTGATGATATGGCTCTATGTTATTTACATTTCTTTGCTGTTTCAATTAATCTTTTTCTGTTATTTTTTCTTTTTTGTTTTCTGTTTTTTCTCTCTGTTATTCCAAATGTTTTACTCTGATTTTGAACATTCACTCACATTCTCCAAGAAACTCTTCTTTGTTATTGTTCTACTCTCTTTTTTTTCTTTCACTTCCTTATCTATTTTGTTTTTCACAATTATACCCTCTTCCATCTTTTCTTCGGTAAATAGATCTATTAAACAGTATCTCTGGTTTACTCCCTATAGCTGTCTTTCTTTTAACATTACTCTCTGTTTACTTCCCTTATACTTACTCTTCTTTTTTTTTTTTTTTACATTTTTGGGGTTCGCTCCCGGTTCGCGAACCGGGAAGCGAACGGGGAAGTGAACTAAAAGAAATAGAGCTTGCCAGAGTGCTAAACATTCTAGCAATTTTTTTTTGAAAGGGGAGGTAGTTCTGAAAATAACTTTTTTTAAATGTTTTTGTTGTTTTATATATTTTTTTTTTGTTTGTTTTTTTTTGTTTTTTTTGTATTTTTTGAACAGTTTTATGTTTTTTTTTGTTTTTGATGGAGGGGAAACAACAAAAAACAGGCATTGAAAAGGGCTCAACAGGAGCAAAAAAAAAATTACTGTCTGGGGCGGTTAGGGCAATTGTGATTTACATAAGCTAGGTTTATTAACGTAATGCTCATGTTACCACATGACAGCAATGCACCGCAGTACATACAAGTAAATTTCATATGAGCAAAGTTCTCCTGAATGTTTGGCACGGTTTCCCGTGCCTCTGCTCCTGTCAATGATATTAGTGATGTTGACCTGGCCACAGGAGTTGTTGTTGGGTTATCTTGCATGTCACGTATCTCCGCCTGGCTGTAGTTCAATGGATGCCACCTGTTCATGTGACGATGCATTGTATAGTTTCCGTAGCTATATTTTTTATCAGTGCCTCTAGATAACCGGTCTTTACAAATCAGGCAGGTGACATACCTAGCATTTACTTTTTTTGCCTATGAGTCTATGAGTGTCTGTTTACACTGAGTGTATCTAAGGTTATATTAGAGTCTGAAGAGGTTCATCGTATTATCACTTGAATGATGTCATCAGTGATGTGATCAGTAATGTCAAATGAGATGTCATCAGTGATGTCATCAGTGATGTCATTTGAGATGTCATCAGTGATGTCATCAGTGATGTCATTTGAGATGTCATCAGTGATGTCATCAGTGATGTCATTTGAGATGTCATCAGTGATGTCATCAGTGATGTCACTGACCATGTCATGAATGATGTAATATGTGACATCATCAGCAGTGGATTGCGGGTGCGCGATATATAGTTAGTACAACTAACTATATATGGAATTTCAAAGGTTTTGTGTGAGTAAAATAAGGTTTTTTAAATGCTAATTCCTAACTATATATGGTCTATAACCTATGGTTTTTTCAGTGAATTTATATATATATGAGTATATATATATATGTGGGGCACATATAATATAGTGTTTCTGGGGTCCCGCACATGGGCGGGAATATTCTAATGCTTATGACTTTGATGAGGATACCCCTGGAAGAGAACTAGGATTACAGGTAAGTAACTAATCCATCCTTTTCAAATGAGAAGATGTTCAATTTCCTCATGAGTGTTAGTTACCTTGACAAATAGCCCTCTTCATTTTAAATACTTACTTTACATATGTTCACCATGTCAGTCACATGGAAATAAAGTTATTTGAACAGAATGATAATATAATTTAAGGATCCGCCAAAGCTAGAATTAGTCCATGGTCATCAATTAAACCACACCTTTCTTTCTTTTATTCCCTCTCCCTCTCCATTCTCCCAACCCAATGATGGCTTTGAGGTGCGGCCACTGGTACAGTGGCACCAGGTGCCAATGTCAAGGAAGTGCCCTCTGCATGGCAGACTGAACTGAGATAAGAGGATCCTGCAGAGATCTTTCTGTGAGCAGCATTTTCAGGGGGTATTTACAACAAAATGACAACTGTGGTGGTAAATGCACTTTAGGGAGGATCTTAGATTTGTCTATCACAGTTTTGACTCATGATAGAGTAGCATAGAGGGTTAATGTGCCTGCTGCAATGCACAACATGTGACATGCAGATCACAGATTAGTATTTTATGTAGATAGCTTACTGGGTTATCGCTTTTATCACATAGATCCTTTTGTACTTGGAGTTCAAAAGTGACAATCCTTCAGATATAACCCATTGAGCTATGAACTGGCCTCAACATCTTGCATGGAAATTGAAAGGCAGAGGTTTAGAACATCATTGTTTTTCTTCTCAAACTTTTGTTATTCCAACATTGCTAAAAAGGCATCCTTTGGGGAGCAATGCAATTTTATTAGCTTGAATCCTCGATCATGTGTTACATTTATGGGCATATTTACAAAGACTTTGTGCCTGGTTTGCTGCACAAAAGTGATGCAAACCTGGTGCAAAGTATTGTTTTGGGGCTTACCATGGGTGGCACATTGACCTTCCCCTGCACTCACCCATAGATTGTGATTTCCATTTACAAACGTTGGTATGAAGGGATTGACATAAATAAATCACGCATCAATGAGACAGACATAAAGTTTAAAGAAGCATTTATTTTCTCCAAACCTTTCAAACTTTACACACGTGCTGCACAGTAAAACTCACATACAAAGTGGTAAAGGGTTGCACTTTGTCAAATATAGAATTTTGTGCTGGAAGGGAACCCTTCCAGTATAAAACCTAAGTTTGAAATCACCTGAACTCCCTTGCAGCATGGTGCAAGTGTGTGTGCATTGGTGCAAGGCAACCTAAAGTATGCAACCACTGGAGGAGAGAGCAACAGCATCATATCTTAGTGCCCCATCATTTCCCCATGGCAAGCACTATAAAATGTAATGCCTACCTGTGAGAAAGTCATCCTTTTAACCCCGATCAGCCCCATTGTTTGATTGACCCTGGTGGTAACTCACTCTGATTGTGCCCTGGGCCATGCTAACCAGACCCAGGCTGGTAGTCTGTGTCACCCCCAGGTGCCCCAGTGGTAGGGTGCCTTGCAACTATAAACAGGAACCTTATATAAGAGATGTTTTATATGCCCAGGTGTAATAGAAACTGCATATTTCCCCATTTTAGCACATGGGCTCCAAAGGCTAACATAGGAATACTTTGATAGAAGCCAGCTAATAATGCACTTCAAATATTACCATGATCATTAGAATACATCCAACAACTTGCCATGGTTAGATGTATTATAACTATCACAGAAAATAACTTATAGAACTATGTTTTATGATGTAGTAACAAGTCAGCCCTCCAGCAGTCTCTCCTGATTGGCCAGCCTTCCAGCAGTCTCTCCTGATTGGCCAGCCTTCCAGCAGTCTCCCCTGATTGGCCAGCCTACCAGCAGCCTCCCCTGATCGGCCAGCCTTTGACAGGCTGGTCCACATTGCTCAGATGAGGTGTCAAGTGGCCTGAGCTGAGACAAAGGGCATCGGGTCGGAGGAGATCTGCAAGCTGCAGAGCAAAAGGCAGGGTGGGCGTGGAGTAGCTAAATTGGTCTTTAAAGTGGGAATGAGAGTTAGGACAGGGCACAAGCTCACACTCACTTCCTGCACCCCAAGCCAGACAGGAGTCCCAATAATTGAATTAGCAGAGGGGCTGGAAGGGAAGTGTTAAGGAAACGTAGCCATGCCTGTTGTTTGGCTTAGCCAGATCTTAACCTCCAGAGACAATTCTCCATTTTCGATTTTTAAGAAATAGTGTTTCTGGGACAAGAATATGCCACACATTGGAGGAAGTGATCATACCTGAGGGGGGCACCCTGCACCCCATTGATCAGGAGAGCCCTCCTGCTTATCACCCAAGAACACTGGATACATATGGGAGAGCTGCCCAGCAACTTAGATCCCTGCTTGAAACTATAAGAAGAAGGACTGACCCGCTGGGAGTCTAGCCTGCACCAAGAGGATTGCACTCTGAATGACTGCACCTGCTGCACACTTTTAGAACTACATATTTAAGGTCTTTGCCTTGCCTTAAAAACAGAAGGAGTGGACTCCCTGAAAGCAACATGTTAAAAGAGCTCCACCTGCATCATCTCCACCAAGAAGAAACCAGCTGACAACCTTCGACTGGACTTTAGAGGGTTTGGCCAAATGTATTGTGGGACACATAGTAACAACATCCCATGGAGATACTCAGAGCTACTGGAAACTTTAATTGGTGGTTCTACACTTCAGTACCCCAAAAGTTCATTCTGGAAAAATGTCCAGAAGTTTGGAGACAATTAGAGAATTTTTGGTAAAAATCACCATGATGATGACCCACCCATCGACGGGAGTCAAGCCAGAGATGTTGAATTACAACCCGGCCTGATATTTACAATTGCCCTGCTGAAGCTCTGGAGCTTTTTTGTTGCTCACAAGACTTCCAGGAGATGACGTAGGCATCGCAGTGAGCCATACGTCTGACATTAACTCGAAACCCAGCCTGACAAGGTTCCTTGCTTGACCTCAAGAGAGAAAGCTCCGAAAAAGTGACGTAGGCAGAAGGTAAAAACTTGACAGGGCCCTACTGCTAAGTGTCAGTCCAGAAACTTGGACTTTGCTCTGGTTAATCACAACCAGAAGTCCCAAAGTGGTGCTTTTAGCTTTTAGGCATTAGAAATTGTTTATTCTTTAAAAAACAATGTCTCTGGTTCCCTACATTGGGTTTTTTGTTGTCTTGGTGTCATTTTAATCATAAAATGATTTTCTATTTTTATAAATTGGTGCTGGGTTTTTCTTATTTAACATATTGGTGTTTTTAAAATGCTTTACAAACCTATCGCCTAAGTGAGGCCTGTATGCTCATAGCCAGCTTATAAGGGTTGAGCAAGGGGATAATTTTTCCAGACCTTGATTGGATCTTATATTGTTATTGTGGCCTTATTACTAGTGGTAGGTACCTACCTTCATCTACTAATAAACTCCATTCCAACCCTAAAATGGGGGTGACACGTGACTCCTACATATTTTAGTCATTATCGTTTTAAGTGACATTTCCTATTCATTGGTTTACAAACTTTTATGGTTCTCTTTATATGATGTGAAGCACTATGACAGCCTACGTTGGGATGATTAGCGCTATAAAATAAATACATGCCAGGTAGTGGCTAAGGAGATGTGGGGGCACCATTGGCAGGTGGCAGAGCGGGAATATATGAAGAATAAGGTTATGGCGGGGTCAAACAAAGATTGTTGCACCGGGCAACACTAATGATGATGCCGGCCCTATTTCAACCCCTCACTGAAAGACCTTCTCTCCCTTTCCTTCAGTTTTCAGGATCATGGATCACTCACTTGACCCTCTTCTCCTGTCAGCACAGCACACTCTCTTCCTTTCCATTTTCTCTGTGCAGTGATCTCTCATTATTCCTTCTGTCCCCTCCTTGCAACACATTTTTCTTCGATGAATCAACCGCAATGGATCGTACACCGCTAGCCCCTCCTCCGGATCGCCCCTAAGGATTCTGGTACATCTAGTTCGTAAGTGGTTCACCTCAGTAGGTGCAAGTAAGTACTTGTTGATTTTCGGAAGATCTCTAGACCCGAGACATGGCCCGGGTTTCGGGATATCTTCCCTCATCAGTAGAGAACGTAGTTGGGGTGGAGAAGAAGGCCGCCAAGCAACCGTCACAGGCCTCGATGCCTAACCGGCACGCAGGTGCGTCATCCAGAAGCTCGTCAGCTTAAAGGCTCAAGGGAGCCCATTTGTAGTATCAACCGCAATGGATCGTACACCGCTAGCCCCTCCTCCGGATCGCCCCTAAGAATTCTGGTACATCTAGTTCATAAGTGGTTCACCTCAGTAGGTGCAAGTAAGTATTGGTGATTTTCTGAAGATCTCTAGACCCGAGACATGGCCCGGGTTTCGGATATCTTCCCTCATTAGTAGAGAACGTAGTTGGGGTGGAGAAGAAGGCCGCCAAGCAACCGTCACAGGCCTCGATGCCTAACCGGCACGCAGGTGCGTCATCCAGAAGCTTGTCAGCTTAAAGGCTCAAGGGAGCCCATTTGTAGAATCAACCGCAATGGATCGCACACTGCTAGTCCCTCCTCCGGATCGCCCCTAAGGATTCTGGTACATCTAGTTCGTAAGTGGTTCACCTCAGTATGTGCAAGTAAGTACTTGTTGATTTTCTGAAGATCTCTAGACCCGAGACATGGCCCGGGTTTCGGGATATCTTCCCTCATTAGTAGAGAACGTAGTTGGGGTGGAGAAGAAGGCCGCCAAGCAACCGTCACAGGCCTCGATGCCTAAACGGCACGCAGGTGCGTCATCCAGAAGCTCGCCAGCTTAAAGGCTCAAGGGAGCCCATTTGTAGAATCAACCGCAATGGATCGCACACCGCTAGCCCCTCCTCCGGATCAGCCCTAAGGATTCTGGTACATCTAGTTCGTAAGTGGTTCACCTCAGTAGGTGCAAGTAAGAACTTCTTGATTTTCTGAAGATCTCTAGACCCGAGACATGGCCCGGCTTTCGGGATATCTCCCTCATCAGTATAGAACGTAGTTGGGGTGGAGAAGAAGGCCGCCAAGCAAATGGCCTCAATGCCTCACCGGCATGCAGGTGCGTCATCCAGAAGCTAGTCAGCTTAAAGGCTCAAGGGAGCCCATTTGTAGAATCAACCGCAATGGATCGTACACCGCTTGCCCCTACTCCGGATCGCCCCTAAGGATTCTGGTACATCTAGTTCGTAAGTTGTTCACCTCAGTAGGAACTTTGTTTCAACTCTTCAAGCTACACGCACTTCACATACAAGAGTGCTTAGGGGCGATCCGGAGGAGAGGCTAGTGGTGTGCAATCCATCGTAGATTTCTGTTAAAGGGCTCCCATGAACCCCCAAGCTGACGAGCTTTTGGAGACACACCTGCGTGCCGGAGAGGCATCGAGGCCTGTGAAGATTACTTGGCGGCCTTCTCATCCACCCCAAATTCTTTCTCTAGTGATGAGGGAAACTATCCCGAAACCTGGGCCATGTCTCGGGTCTAGAGATCTTGGGAACAACAAGTATTTACTTGCACCAACTTTGGTTAACCACTTATGAACTTTGTTTCAACTCTTCAAGCTACACGCACTTCACATACCAGAGTGCTTAGGGGCGATCCGGAGGTGAGGCTAGCGGTGTGCGATCCATCGTAGATTTCTGTTAAAGGGCTCCCATGAGCCCCCAAGCTGACGAGCTTTTGGAGACGCACCTGCGCACCGGAGAGGCATCGAGGCCTGTGACGGTTACTTGGCGGCCTTCTCATCCACCCCAAATTCTTTCTCTACTGATGAGGGAAACTATCCTGAAACCCGGGCCATGTCTCGGGTCTAGAGATCTTGGGAACAACAAGTACTTACTTGCACCAACTTTGGTGAACCACTTACGAACTTTGTTTGATCTCTTCAAGCTACACGCACTTCACATACCAGAGTGCTTAGGGGTGATCCGGAGGAGAGGCTAGCGGTGTGCGATCCATCGTAGATGTCTGTTAGAGGGCTCCCATGAGCCCCTAAGATGATGAGCTTTTGGAGACGCACCTGTGCGCTGGAGAGGCATCGAGGCCTGTGACGGTTACTTGGCGGCCTTCTCATCCACCCCAAATTCTTTCTCTACTGATGAGGGTAACTATCCCGAAACCTGGGCCATGTCTCGGGTCTAGAGATCTTGGGAACAACAAGTATTTACTTGCACCAACTTTGGTGAACCACTTACGAACTTTGTTTCAACTCTTCAAGCTACACGCACTTCACATACCAGAGTGCTTAGGGGCGATCCAGAGGAGAGGCTAGCGGTGTGCGATCCATCGTAGATTTCTGTTAAAGGGCTCCCATGAGCCCCCAAGCTAATGAGCTTTTGGAGATGCACCTGCACGCTGTAGAGGCATCGAGGCCTGTGACGGTTACTTGGCGGCCTTCTCATTCACCCCAAACTCTTTCTCTACTGATGAGGGAAATTATCCCGAAAACCCGGGCCATGTCTCGGGTCTAGAGATCCTGGGAACAACAAGTACTTACTTGCACCAACTTTGGTGAACCACTTACGAACTGTGTTTCAACTCTTCAAGCTACACACACTTCACATACCAGAGTGCTTAGGGGCGATCCGGAGGAGAGGGTAGAGGTGTGCAATCCATCGTAGATTTCTGTTAAAGGGCTCCCATGAGCCCCCAAGCTGACGAGCTTTTGGAGACACACCTGCACGCCGGAGAGGCATCGAGGCCTGTGATGGTTACTTGGAGGCCTTCTCATCCACCCCAAATTCTTTCTCTACTGATGAGGGAAACTATCCTGAAACCCGGGCCATGTCTCGGGTCTAGAGATCTTGGGAACAACAAGTACTTACTTGCACCAACTTTGGTGAACCACTTACGAACTTTGTTTGATCTCTTCAAGCTACACGCACTTCACATACCAGAGTGCTTAGGGGTGATCCGGAGGAGAGGCTAGCGGTGTGCGATCCATCGTAGATTTCTGTTAGAGGGCTCCCATGAGCCCCTAAGATGATGAGCTTTTGGAGACGCACCTGTGCGCTGGAGAGGCATCGAGGCCTGTGACGGTTACTTGGCGGCCTTCTCATCCACCCCAAATTCTTTCTCTACTGATGAGGGTAACTATCCCGAAACCTGGGCCATGTCTTGGGTCTAGAGATCTTGGGAACAACAAGTATTTACTTGCACCAACTTTGGTGAACCACTTATGAACTTTGTTTCAACTCTTCAAGCTACACGCACTTCACATGCCAGAGTGCTTAGGGGCGATCCAGAGGAGAGGCTAGCAGTGTGCGATCCATCGTAGATTTCTGTTAAAGGGCTCCCATGAGCCCCCAAGCTAATGAGCTTTTGGAGATGCACCTGCACGCCGTAGAGGCATCGAGGCCTGTGACGGTTACTTGGCGGCCTTCTCATTCACCCCAAACTCTTTCTCTACTGATGAGGGAAATTATCCCGAAACCCGGGCCATGTCTCGGGTCTAGAGATCCTGGGAACAACAAGTACTTACTTGCACCAACTTTGGTGAACCACTTACGAACTGTGTTTCAACTCTTCAAGCTACACACACTTCACATACCAGAGTGCTTAGGGGAGATCCGGAGGAGAGGGTAGCGGTGTGCAATCCATCGTAGATTTCTGTTAAAGGGCTCCCATGAGCCCCCAAGCTGACGGGCTTTTGGAGAAACACCTGCGCGCCGGAGAGGCATCGAGGCCTGTGACGGTTACTTGGCGGCCTTCTCATCCACCCCAAATTCTTTCTCTACTGATGAGGGAAACTATCCCGAAACCCGGGCCATGTCTCGGGTCTAGAGATCTTGGGAACAACAAGTACTTACTTGCACCAACTTTGGTGAACCACTAACACACTTTGTTTCAACTCTTGAAGCTACACACACTTCACATACCAGAGTGCTTAGGGGCGATCTGGAGGAGAGGCTAGCGGTGTGCGATCCATCGTAGATTTCTGTTAAAGGGCTCCCATGAGCCCCCAAGCTGACGAGCATTTGGAGACGCACCTGCGCACCGGAGAGGCATCGAGGCCTGTGACGGTTACTTGGCGGCCTTCTCATCCACCCCAAATTCTTTCTCTACTGATGAGGGAAACTATCCTGAAACCCGGGCAATGTCTCGGGTCTAGAGATCTTGGGAACAACAAGTACTTACTTGCACCAACTTTGGTGTACCACTTACGAACTTTGTTTCGACTCTTCAAGCTACACGCACTTCACATACCAGAGTGCTTAGGGGCGATCCGGAGGAGAGGCTAGCGGTGTGCGATCCATCGTAGATTTCTGTTAAAGGGCTCCCATGAGCCCCCAAGCTGATGAGCATTTGGAGACGCACCTACGCACCTGCGCACCTGAGAGGCATCGAGGCCTGTGACGGTTACTTGGCAGCCTTCTCATCCACCCCAAATTCTTTCTCTACTCATGAGGGAAACTATCCCGAAACCCGGGCCATGTCTCGGGTCTAGAGATCTTGGGAACAACAAGTACTTACTTGCACCAACTTCCGTGAACCACTTACGAACTTTGTTTCAACTCTTCAAGCTACACGCACTTCATATACCAGAGTGCTTAGGGGCGATATGGAGGAGAGGCTAGCGGTGTGCGATCCATCGTAGATTTCTGTTAAAGGGCTCCCATGAGCCCCTAAGCTGATGAGCTTTTGGAGACGCACCTGCGCGCCGGAGAGGCATCGAGGCCTGTGATGGTTATTTGGCGGCCTTCTCATCCACCCCACATTCTTTCTCTACTGATGAGGGAAATTTTCCCGAATTCCGGGCCATGTCTCGGGTCTAGAGATCTTGGGAACAACAAGTACTTACTTGCACCAACTTTCGTGTACCACTTACGAACTTTGTTTCAACTCTTCAAGCTACACGCACTTCACATACCAGAGTGCTTAGGGGCGATCCGGAGGAGAGGCTAGCGGTGTGCGATCCATCGTAGATTTCTGTTAAAGGGCTCCCATGAGCCCCCAATCTGACGAGCTTTTGGAGACGCACCTGCGCACCGGAGAGGCATCGAGGCCTGTGACGGTTACTTGGCGGCCTTCTCATCCACCCCAAATTCTTTCTCTACTGATGAGGGAAACTATCCCGAAACCCGGGCCATGTCTCGGGTCTAGAGATCTTGGGAACAACAAGTACTTACTTGCACCAATTTTCGTGTACCACGTACGAACTTTGTTTCAACTCTTCAAGCTACACGCACTTCACATACCAGAGTGCTTAGGGGCAATCCAGAGGAGAGGCTAGCGGGGTGCGATCCATCGTAGATTTCTGTTAAAGGGCTCCCATGAGCTCCCAAGCTGACGAGTTTTTGGAGACGCACCTGAGCGCCGGAGAGGCATCGAGGCCTGTGACGGTCACTTGGCGGCCTTTTCATCCACCCCAAATTCTTTCTGGACTGATGAGGGAAACTATCCCGAAACCCGGGCCATGTCTCGGGTCTAGAGATCTTGGGAACAACAAGTACTTACTTGCACCAACTTTTGTGAAACACTCACGAACTTTGTTTCAACTCTTCAAACTACATGCACTTCACATACCAGAGTGCTTAGGGGCGATCCGGAGGAGAGGCTAGCAATGTGCGATCCATCATAGATTTCTGTTAAAGGGCTCCCATGAGCCCCCAAACTGACGAGCTTTTGGAGGCACACCTGCGCGCCGGAGAGGCATCGAGGCCTGTGACGGTTACTTGGCGGCCTCCTCATCCACCCCAAATTCTTTCTCTACTGATGAGGAAAACTATCCCGAAACCCGGGCCATGCCTCGGGTCTAGGGATCTGGGAACAACAAGTACTTACTTGCATCAACTTTGGTTAACCACTTACGAACTTTGTTTCAACTCTTCAAGCTACACGCACTTCATATACCAGAGTGCTTAGGGGCGATCGGTAGGAGAGGCTAGCGGTGTGCGATCCATCGTAGATTTCTTTTAATGGGCTCCCATGAGCCCCCAAGCTGACGAGCTTTTGGAGACGCACCTCTGCACCGGAGAGGCATCGAGGCCTGTGACGGTTACTTGGCGGCCTTCTCATCCACCCCAATTTCTTTCTCTACTGATGAGGGAAACTATCCCGAAACCCGGGCCATGTCTCGGGTCTAGAGATCTTGGGAACAACAAGTACTTACTTGCACCAACTTTGGTGAACCACTTACGAACTTTGTTTCAACTCTTCAAGCTACAAGCACTTCACATACCAGAGTGCTTAGGGGCGATCCGAAGGAGAGGCTAGCGGTGTGTGATCCATCATAGATTTCTGTTAAAGGGCTCCCATGAGCCCCCAAGCTGACGAGCTATTGGAGACGCACCTGCGCGCCGGAGAGGCATCGAGGCCTGTGACGGTTACTTGGCGGCCTTCTCATCCACCCCAAATTCTTTCTCTACTGATGAGGGAAACTATCCCGAAACCCGGGCCATGTCTCGGGTCTAGAGATCTTGGGAACAACAAGTACTTACTTGCACCAACTTTGGTGAACCACTTACGAACTTTGTTTCAACTCTTCAAGCTACAAGCACTTCACATACCAGAGTGCTTAGGGGCGATCCGGAGGAGAGGGTAGCAGTGTGCGATTCATCGTAGATTTCTGTTAAAGGGCTCCCATGAGCCCCCAAGCTGATGAGCTTTTGGAGACGCACCTGCGCACCGGAGAGGCATCGAGGCCTGTGACGGTTACTTGGCGGCCTTCTCATCCACCCCAAATTCTTTCTCTACTGATGAGGGAAACTATCCCGAAACCCGGGCCATGTCTCGGGTCTAGAGATCTTGGGAACAACAAGTACTTACTTGCACCAACTTTCGTGTACCACTTACGAACTTTGTTTCAACTCTTCAAGCTACACGCACTTCACATACCAGAGTGCTTAGGGGCAATCCAGAGGAGAGGCTAGCGGGGTGCGATCCATCGTAGATTTCTGTTAAAGGGCTCCCATGAGCTCCCAAGCTGACGAGTTTTTGGAGACGCACCTGAGCGCCGGAGAGGCATCGAGGCCTGTGACGGTCACTTGGCGGCCTTTTCATCCACCCCAAATTCTTTCTGGACTGATGAGGGAAACTATCCCGAAACCCGGGCCATGTCTCGGGTCTAGAGATCTTGGGAACAACAAGTACTTACTTGCACCAACTTTTGTGAAACAATCACGAACTTTGTTTCAACTCTTCAAACTACATGCACTTCACATACCAGAGTGCTTAGGGGCGATCCGGAGGAGAGGCTAGCAATGTGCGATCCATCATAGATTTCTGTTAAAGGGCTCCCATGAGCCCCCAAACTGACAAGCTTTTGGAGGCACACCTGCGCGCCGGAGAGGCATCGAGGCCTGTGACGGTTACTTGGCGGCCTCCTCATCCACCCCAAATTCTTTCTCTACTGATGAGGGAAACTATCCCGAAACCCGGGCCATGCCTCGGGTCTAGGGATCTGGGAACAACAAGTACTTACTTGCATCAACTTTGGTTAACCACTTACGAACTTTGTTTCAACTCTTCAAGCTACACGCACTTCATGTACCAGAGTGCTTAGGGGCGATCGGTAGGAGAGGCTAGCGGTGTGCGATCCATCGTAGATTTCTTTTAAAGGGCTCCCATGAGCCCCCAAGCTGACGAGCTTTTGGAGACGCACCTCTGCACCGGAGAGGCATCGAGGCCTGTGACGGTTACTTGGCGGCCTTCTCATCCACCCCAATTTCTTTCTCTACTGATGAGGGAAACTATCCCGAAACCCGGGCCATGTCTCGGGTCTAGAGATCTTGGGAACAACAAGTACTTACTTGCACCAACTTTGGTGAACCACTTACAAACTTTGTTTCAACTCTTCAAGCTACAAGCACTTCACATACCAGAGTGCTTAGGGGCGATCCGAAGGAGAGGCTAGCGGTGTGTGATTCATCATAGATTTCTGTTAAAGGGCTCCCATGAGCCCCCAAGCTGACGAGCTATTGGAGACGCACCTGCGCGCCGGAGAGGCATCGAGGCCTGTGACGGTTACTTGGCGGCCTTCTCATCCACCCCAAATTCTTTCTCTACTGATGAGGGAAACTATCCCGAAACCTGGGCCATGTCTCGGGTCTAGAGATCTTGGGAACAACAAGTACTTACTTGCACCAACTTTGTTGAACCACGTACGAACTTTGTTTCAACTCTTCAAGCTACACGCACTTCACATAACAGAGTGCTTAGGGGCGATCCGGAGGAGAGGCTAGCGGTGTGCGATCCATCGTAGATTTCTGTTAAAGGACTCCCATGAGCCCTCAAGGTGACGAGCTTTTGGAGACGCACCTGCACGCCAGAGAGACATCGAGGCCTGTGACGGTTACTTGGCGGCCTTCTCACCCACCCCAAATTCTTTCTCTACTGATGAGGGAAATTATCCCGAAACCCGGGCCATGTCTCGGGTCTAGAGATCTTGGGAACAACAAGTACTTACTTGCACCAACTTTGGTCAACCACTTACGAACTTTGTTTCAACTCTTCAAGCTACACGCACTTCACACACCAGAGTGCTTAGGGGCGATCCGGAGGAGAGGCTAGCGGTGTGCGATCCATCGTAGAATTCTGTTAAAGGGCTCCCATGAGCCCCCGAGCTGACGAGCGTTTGGAGACACACCTGCGCGCCGGAGAGGCATCGAGGCCTGTGACGGTTACTTGGTGGCCTTCTCATCCCCCCTAAATTCCTTCTCTACTGATGAGGGAAACTATCCCGAAACCCAGGCCATGTCTCGGGTCTAGAGATCTTGGGAACAACAAGTACTTACTTGCACCAACTTTGGTGAACCACTTACGAACTTTGTTTCAACTCTTCAAGCTACACGCACTTCACATACCAGAGTGCTTAGGGGCGATCCGGAGGAGAGGCTAGCGGTGTGGGATCCATCGTAGATTTATGTTAAAGGGCTCCCAGGAGCCCCCAAGCTGACGAGCTTTTGGAGACGCACCTGCGCTCCGGAGAGGCATCAAGGCCTGTGACAGTTACTTGGCGGCCTTGTCATCCACCCCAAATTCTTTCTCTACTGATGAGGGAAACTATCCCAAAACCCGAGCCATGTCTTGGGTCTAGAGATCTTGGGAACAACAAGTACTTACTTGCACCAACTTTGGCGAACCACTTACGAACTTTGTTTCAACTCTTCAAGCTATACGCACTTCACATACCAGAGTGCTTATGGACTATCCGGAGGAGAGGCTAGCGGTGTGCGATCCATCGTACATTTTTCTTCGATGTCTGTCTTTGTCAGTCTGTCGGTCTGTCTCTCTATACTCCATTAAGTTTCATCCCTCCTACCCTCTTTCTCGTTTCCCCAGTTGTCTCTGTCTATATCCATCTTAACCATGTTTTCACTTCTCTCTTTTTCATTCTTTTTACTCTCTCTCTTCCTACACTGCTTTGTCTCCATTTGGTCTTTTGTTTACTCTATCCACTGTTGTCCTCCCTTTCTTCTCTCAATTCTCCTAGGTTCCCTTTCATTCTGCTACTCTGTCTCTCCATGTTGTGCTCTCTTCCTCTCTCCATTGTCTGCCTTTCTCTTCATCTATGTTTTATTTCTTCTGTCTTTCATCTGAAACCGCCTATGCCACACTACTCCCCATGCGACCATCTATACATATGAGCAAGCGACAGAGGTGAAGTATAAAGACACAGAGGTTTGAATAAGAGGGAAGAAGCAAACACCTATGGTATCAAGCAAATAGGAGAGATAAACTAAGAGAGACAGAAGGGGCCAAGGAAAAGATCAAAGATCAGACAAAGATGTTGATACTCGGGTCAATTCACAAGCTGCATTTGGTAGCACAAACGATAGTACTAATCACATATTACAAAATACTATTCAACAGTCTACATCCAGAGGCCTACGTCTCTGTCTCTCCTAATATTTAAATGCCGAGACCTCTCTCTCGTTGGAGGAGATCTCCATAAACATACATCTATGTTTTTGTTGTAAATGTGGATTAGGGGCAGGGTGCAATTACTTACTACAAACTGAGAGGGGACTAGAGAGTGTTAAGGAGGAGTTAAGGGAGGCTCAAGGATGGATTTTGGGAGGGACAAGCATTATCCCACTAAAGAGTAAGGCCATTGCTATTCACAGACCTAGAGTAATCCCAGCAGCACGCACAGTCAACCACTGGTACTGCAACACTCCTAGAGAAATAATAGAGACAGAGACTTAAAATAATACTATACAGCAAATACTGTTAAAATAAATTAATGTATTTTTAATTTTTATATACTGTAATTCTCAATGCAAACCTATTTCCAATGTGTTGTACACATAAGAGGTCCCACAAACACCCTATACTCTCCCCATGGGGTCAGGGGACTTCTACCCTGACCCTTTCTATCACTCTCATTGGTTAATTTCAGCTCCCGGGGACCGCGTCCTGCTACATAACATGGTGGCCGCAACTTTCTACAGAGGTTGCTCCCAGCCAATCACAGCATTCCTGTTGGTCCTCAAATTTGTGATTCATTGCAAAATAGGCCCAAAGGATCTGTGCATATAGATCTGTAAATTTATTTTTACATTAGTATCTCAAAGCCTACAGAAAGAACCCTTTTTGTTGTTTGGTGTAAATTCATTCAGTAGTTTTCGAGATATTTTAGGAAAAACAAATGTCTATATCAAAGATGCAATATTAATTTTGTATTCATATAAAATAGTTTAGCAACAGTTTAAATGTAATAATAAATGTAACCTCAGTTATTAAAAAAATTAATTGATTTAAATACATTTTCTCTATACTTTTTGGTCATTTTTTACTACATAATAAATAAATAAATATAAACATGTCACGTTTGGTAGGGTTTTAAAAAAATAAATCTATAAAAAGACATCTTTGTTAAATTTAATATATTTTAATTAATTAAATATTTAGTTCAAAATTAGCCTACTTGTGCTGTTGTATTACTTTATTTTGTTCTACTGAGAAAATACATAGTTAATATTAAGTTATATTAATAGTAACCATAGGAATATGTTTTATATGTTTTTTTAATGTTGAATATATTTTTTTAAGTTTCACTCCACTTTACCATGGGGAGATATCTGCCCAGTGGTTAAGAACTCCGCCTATATGTGAAAAGTTATTAGTTGTGACTTTCCACTTATAAAATGAGGCTCTTCCTCCGTGCTTCATGGAGTGGGAACACATAATTTTACACTATGGGGCCGATTACGATGAGGCTCGTTAAGGCTCTGACCGACAGTCAGAGCCTTCAGGGCCGCATCGTAATGGGCTGCTTGGTTTTGGTTCTAGGTGGTCCGAAAGTAAACCAGCTGGTCATACCGGCTGGCTTCCGACGGCCAGTATGAAGCCAGCCAGTAATCTCAAGGGTGGGCCTTTCCGCCCTTGAGAGTACGATGCACAGTTTTCAGCAAGGTTTCCATGCCAGCCTATCCGACATGGAAACCATGTCAGAAACATGATTGTAAGCCCACAATGGGGCCCCCTGGGTGTGCAGACTCCTGTTGGGGCCCAAAGAGGGCACCTATGGTGCCTCTCTGTTGCTCCCTGCATCCGTGGCAGGCTCCTAACCTGCACCCCGTGGCAGGCACCTGTAGGTGCCTGCCACGGGCTGCAAGAATGAACCACCCCTCCCATTTCCCTATGGGAGCATGCATTACGGCCATAATGCATGCTCCATAGTGAAATGTAGGAATGTGACTGAACAGCGTTAAGTCGCATCCTAATTATGGGAGTGGGACCGCTGACCGGGTGTGTGTCAGTCCCAGGACCGAGTCAGTGTCAGGCGGAAGGAATTCCTCCCGACATCAAAATAAGACCCTATGTAGTACATTTACACTCGGAAATAGTGAAAAGCCAAAATGAATACATTTACTACAAAGTGTAAGAGTAAATTTAAATGTGTGGATTTTCTCATTTGTAAATTTCCTACATTTGGTTATTCACCATGCCCAAATGTAAAATGAATACATAATAATTTTTAAATAACATTAAAGAAAAGAAACAACCTAGCAATTTTATTTTCAGTTACTATTTATTAAACTTAATCAAAAATTGTATTTAATGAATGGATTTTTTTTTAATTGAATTTGAAAAAAAACTGTTAATTGCTAAACTAATTAAATATTTAATTATTAATTGTGTATACTTTTTAAGGCACGCACACAAAAACACATACACACATATGCACATAATTTAAAAGTAAACCTAATTTAATTATTTTGACATTTTATTTTTCTACAGAGTGTTTTATTGCATCTCTGCCTCCATTATTTTCTATGGGAGTGTTTCGCACAAACTGTGAGTGGTTTTGTGTGGAGCTGAACTCACTTCAAGGCTTTGATGGCTTTCGTTTGCTGCAGTTGTTTATGTTTTTTGAACTTTTGAAAGTATCTTTTTTTTATTTGTATACATCTGGGTAGAAAGCAGATAGCCTACCACAACTAATCCATGACTTGTCTCCAGACTCCCCACACTTTGTCGAATTTCTTAGGACATCCCTGTAGTTTGTACACCATTAATTTTTTCATTGCCCATACACCAATCCACGTTGGTCTCCCAACTTGTCTCCTTGAGGACCTCACTACCACGGTGGGTGATAAATTCTGCAAGGCTGAAGAATTTGTAGAGTTTTGCTCACTGTGAATTCCACTTGGAATGTGGAGTTCAGACAAAACTCTGTCAACTGCAGTGTGGTGGAGGTTTTTCTCATCTGCGGCTCCTCAATGGCGTGCCAAATTCTGACTGCTCACGAAACTCTACATCATTACACAAAAACTGCGTGAGTTCCTCTCACCCCTAATCACTACCCCCCACATTCCAAAGACATCCTGCTTGGCTACCATAAGAGCTGTACTGCAAAAGAGCAGGGCGTATCTGTCTAGGGACTTGTTGCTCCATATGCCCAGGGCTACCATCTGGGGGGGCGTCAGTTCGATCGTACAGTCTAGGACTCTGAGAGCCACCTCCAAATACCCCCCCCCCAGTATTTCCAGAGGAATGGACAGTCCCACAAGATGTGGACTATGGTTTCACTCTATCCACAGCCTCTCTTACAGCTGTACCACCATTCAGAACAGTCTGAAATGGATATAATAAGCTTGGTGGGGCAGCTTCAGTTGTATTAGCAGAAACTGTCCCAAATGGCTACTTCTTGTGGGTATCTGCAGGTTGCCCCCTCAGTTGTCATCCTCCATTTTACCCAGGACCACCTCCCACTTCTCCCTGAGGCTATCCAGTGTGGGAATGGGTTGGTCTTTTGTTGTAGGGTGGAATGTATTTGAGACACCACAAGGCTGGTAAGGGGGGGACTAACAATCTGTACTCTAAGGGAGATTCAGCTGGGGCCTGTATCAGGGCCTCCACATGTGGGCGAAGGAGGTAACTTAGGGCCTCATTACAATGTCAGTTAAAAAGCAATCAGACTGACCCCTTGTCGGAATCATTACTGACTGACTCAGTTTTGGGGAGTTTGACTGATCGAATACGATGTTTCGAAACACCGTTCAGTCGAACTCCCATTGACTTCAATGGGAGCCTGTGTTCTGACCAACAACACAGGCTTCCATTGAAGAAAGGGGTGGTTGCAGAAAACCTTGCACTCTGTGGCGGGCACCCCATGATGCCTGCCACACAGTGCATGGTTGTGACGAGGGGTCCCATGAGTACCCCCATGGCCCACAACCGGAGACCTTTGAGTGAAGGGGGGACGGCTACAGGTCCCCATAGTCAGTTTCTGACAGCAGTTCTGTGTCAGACAAACTGAGTTGGAAAGGCTGCCCGAATCGGATATAGTAATACATTTGTCAGAAACGCAGTTCATAGACCTTTCCAATTCGTCTCCGACCGACTCGGTTTCTCCGAATGCCGGTCTGAACCAAGTCGGAAAGATCAAGTCCGAACAGTTACCTTCTATCGTAATTGGTCAGTCGTAAATTTTAAATGCAATAAACAATCAGAAATCCGGGGTCTATAAAAACCAACTACTTATTAGAAGAAGAAACTACACTCCTATCACCTCAAAAAAGTATACCTCAGGAGAAAGAGAAAGTAGAACAGTGGAGAATCAGAGGATGAAAGAACCCTTGTTGTCAACAACAAGGGTTCTTTCATCCTCTGATTTTCCACTGTCCTACTGTCTGTTTCTCCTGAGGTATACTTTTTGGAGGCAATAGGAGTGTCGTTTCTTCTTCTAATAAGTAGTTGGTTATTATAGACCCCATATTTTTGATTGTTTATTGCATTATAGAGTTGGGGATTGAACCTGGTTTGTGTCTTTAAACTCTCTTGGACCCTCTATTACCTATTTGTTTAATTACAGTTGGAAATGTTTCCAAGTCTGACTGAGCATTCTCTTGAGCCCCCATAGTTGCTTTCATTCTCTTCTGAGTCCTTCATCAATGCCTCCTTTTAGTTGCTTGACCCCCAAAATCTGCAGCTCTGGATGTCCGCAACCACCTTGACTTATTCCCCCTCGGGCTCCAAGGTCTTCTGTGCCTCGGTTTTTGCCTCCTCCACTTTTGATTAGTAAATTGTTTGCCTCGATACGGGAGGGGGTAGCAACCCGACTACCAGGCATTCCCAGGTGCGTGGAAAAAGCGGGTTTAAGGTTGTGTGGAGGTGTTGCTTTACCCCACAGAAATTATTTCTTTGTTTTTGGATGGCATTGGCATAGTTAGGAAAAATATTCACTTTGGCATCCTCCATTTGCCAGGGTCTGTGTGCCCATGCCAAATGCAGGATATGGTCCCTGTCGTGGAAGTTATACGGGGATTCCACCATTGGTTGAGATAGTTTGGCTTGTTTAACCATCAGCATTTTGGCTGTTTTGCCTTTGAGAACCTCATTGGGGAGCTAGTCCTCCAGAAACATGCATGGCTCCTCCTTTAACTCTGGGACTCCCACTCTTCTCACATTGTTCTGTCTTGAACGCCCTTCTGTATCTTCGTCATTTTCCTAAAGTTGGGCAACTGTTTGTAGAAGGGCCTGAAATTCTGAATTGCTGCCCCTAACCCGAGGCCCCAGATCTCCCCGGATTTGCTCTGTTCCATCCACTCTCTCCACCAGTTTCTTATTGTCTGTCCTCGGGAGACCAAGATCCAAGGCTAAGGCTTTCTTCTTCTTGTCTGGGGCTCGTTTTGTGTTCTTAATTGCTGGATAGTGGCTATGTGATTCTTTAGTCCATTCTCTGGTGGACTACCACCATCCCTGCTGTATGGGAGTCTCGGAGGGTCTGACATGGCACCCATATTCCTTGGCTTTGAGGCGACTGCCTCCCTAGGTCTCAGGGGCACCCCTTGGTCATCCATCATTCAGGGTGGGTTGCAGTGTGAGGTCTGATGTTTGGTCAGACTCCGTCTTTAAGGCCACCTTACACAAGGGAAGTGTGGGTCTTCTGCCCCAACCAGGGACTCCCTTCTTGAACCCCTTTGGGGCCAACCGTGTAGCTGCAATGTTTACAGTGCACTCCCCAGCAGGACGTCAACCCACAGCCCCTCCCACAGGCACAAGCACCCTCCGCCTACCTCTTAGCTCCACAGCCCGTCACTGCATCAGTCTCAGCTCCAGCTCTCATGATATCCAGTGTCTCCCCTCTTTTGCGTCTCACCTCCTGCTCACAGCCAAGAGGGACAAGTGTGCTTCAGGGGGGCTGCTCTGCGCTCCATCAAGGTCCTTCAGTACCCCCATGTAGACACCACCTGAGCGGGCCTCTTCACACTGCTCAGAGGTGCCTCTTTATGGTACTCATTTCTTGTTAACCTCTCTAGAGGTCATTCTTCAGACGGTCGCACTACAGGGGGGGGGCCTTCCCTGACTTCCCGGAGTCTGCTGGGCTCCAGTTGGTCCCTTCTATGGCCTCCTGTGGTCTGCATCAAGTCCGTGGCCCCACAGGCCCTCAAGCCGCCTGGATGTCATTGTGCTGTTTGCTCAGTCAGAGCCCCAAATCTCAGGGTCCCCCCTGCCTCCATTGTCCCGCTAGACCAATCAGGGTTCTTTAAGTGGCACAGGCACCCAGACGGCCCCCACACTTTGTACATTGGTCACCACCTATCGTCTTGGCCTCCCTCCTGGCTATGTTGGAACCTGCTTTTGCCCGTTTCAGTGGCCCCCTCCACTCTGCTTACATATGCCTGCCACTCTGGGGGCACATTGTGGAGGGGGGCTTGTATATCCAGGATGTTGGGCCAGGCCATGAACAGAGCTCCTCAAAATGCCTCATTCCTGACGGCCATCTTAGCCTTGCCCCCATTTGCTACTATTGTGTCACCATTAGGGCAGTAGGAACCTTAGGCATGAAATTTGTGAATAACAATGGTCTTATTTATTTGTGAATGGTTGCTGGTATTAGCATGTTCATTAATAAACTTCTCCTTACCTCATCCTAATCCCCTCCTTTCTCCTCCCTAAACTACTCCCATTTACCTGCAGCTATTCCCTATTTTTGCACCGCTCCCAGATTCCCTTTTACATTAACAACAAAAGGGCCCAAATCCGATGTCGGACGGTCCGGAGTCCATCCGACATTAGTTGGGAACTGGAACCGAATGACCTCCTGTCTTTGGTTCCAGCTTCGCAAATAGGGTTGGTCGCAATCCTGTTCTTTACAATGGGAGCATGCATTCTGGACGGAATGCATGCTTTCATTGCAAAGAGCAGAGGTGCAGTTCATCCATGCACCTCAAAGTGCCAGTCACCGTGTGCACGGTTCATCAGGTGGGCACGATAAGTGCCCTCTAGGCTACCATTTGGCGGCCTTGCACCCATGGGGGTCCTGCTGGGGGCCCCAAAATCAGATTCCCAAAGCCTTTCTGTGTCATAAAGGCCAGCACAGAAAGGTTGTGGGAATCAGCCGTTGTAATCCCTCTGCTGGAAATAGCCGACCGAGGGATTACTGAATGCTTCGGAATGGCAAACGGTGTCTCTGAGCCCATCAGAGACCATTCAGAAATTCGTTTCAGATTCCCTTTTGACCGACCCTATCAACATGGGTCGGTTGGAAAGGAATCTAACCTGCCGATTATGATGCGGTCTGAAGGGCTCCAACAGATGGTCAGAGCCATTTCAGCTTGCATCATAATCGGGCCCTTAGTAGGGGTGGGCGGAATTTGTGAAATTGCCTTTCGCAAAATTCCGCGAAACGGCAAAAAACTGAGCAAACACGCAGAATTTTGCTTGCAGGGATTTCGGGGGTGGGACTTCTTTGCGAGTTCACATGCCTCTTGTGTTTATAAAAGGTTAGAGACCGATCAGAGCAGGAGATGAGGAGAAAGAAGATCCTGGTCATATGAACTGTACGGGGATTGCGCTCGTGAAAGACAAGGATAAAAAGGCCTCAATCAAGCATCACAGCTAATTTTCGACGGTAGATATGAGGAGAAAGCACACCTGCCCAGCCTCAACAAAGCTCACTATTTTTGTGGGCTGATTAATGAGTTACTGAATTTGAGCTAAAACTCGGGCACCTGCTTTATTTATATCTGTAAGTGCTTCCTGTTGAGCTTTAACTTTTGTGACAGGAGCATCGTGCTAGAATTAATCGTGCCCTGCATATTTATCCAAGAAGACGCCACCATTTTGTGCTATACCTCTACTCAACTGGAGTACGTTCTACTGATTAATCAGTAAGTGCTACCTCGTTGGGTAAATGTATAGTGCTTTTCCTACACTACAGTTGCGTAAAGGGCCAGAAGAGTTGTTTCCAGTGACCATGTGTGTGTAACTTTACCATCACGCTGAAGGGCGCCACAGTCCCTTGAGTGAGCTGTTCATCATAGTGGATAACGGGTGGGAAGACAGTGCACACCGCTAGTGTGTGTGGCGGGGCCAAATGGGCGGAGCTTCTATGCGAGTCCACATGCCTCTTGTGTTTATAAAAGGTCTGAAACCGATCAGAGCAGCAGATGAGGAGAAAGAAGCTCCTGGTCACAGAAACTGCACTGGGATTGCGCTCGTGAAAGTCAAGGATGCAGAGGCCTCGATCAAGCATCACAGCTAATTTTCAACAGCAGATATGGGGAGAAAGCACACCTGCCCAGCCTCACCAAAGCTCACGATTTTTTTGGGCTGATTAATGAGTTACTGAATTTGAGCTTAAACTCGGGCACCTGCTTTATTCATATCTGTAAGTGCTTCCTGTTGAGGTTTAATTTTTGTGACAGGAGTACTGTGCCAGAAAGAATCCTGCCCTGCATATTTATCCAAGAAGATGCCACCATTTGTGCAAAATAATTCTGATCCGCCGCGGATCGCCTAAGTTTTGACATTTTCGCTTTCTGCGTGGAACGTGAAAATGCCGAAATTTTACAATTTCCGCAAGCGGAACGGAATTTGACGCCCACCCCTAGCCCTTAGTAGAAAACACATGCATGTAAAACATACAACAGCTGGTGGTGGAGATTTTCAACCGAAGCTTTTTGACCTGCAATATGTAGGAAAGAAGGAGTACTACAGTAGTACTACTTTATGTACTACAAAGTGCAGTTTATGAAATAGACCCCTTTTGTGCCCTTCTCTGATTGTAAATGGGAAAATCATGCTTGAAGAAGGCAGAAGGAGGGCGAGTACGACCTGTACAAATTCTTTGCCCCAGGATATTCAGGATGGTGCCCCTTTTCTACCACACACACTCTTTTCTGCATTACGGTACAGTACCTTGCCCACTCAGGGCTCATACATCAGTTTTTTTCAGTAGAGTGAAATATCTTACTCACTCAGGCCACAGATCTCAATTACTGCACTACTCTACACTACTGTAGACACTCAGGCATAGAACAGTACAGTACATTGTACACTGATTGCACAGATGTTAGTGTCTGCAGCACAGTATGGTACTGTGCACACTCAGTGACAGATCTCACTTTCTGCAGCACAGCGCATTACCATGCAGACTCAGGGCACAGGTATTCAGTTTACAGATCAAAGGTGAGAGCTCCTAAGTTGCAGACATGTAACTGGAAGGTCATTTACGTAACATCTTAAATGGCAATCAAAGACCTCTTGGCATATGTGGCCCGGCTGCATTAAACTTCTGGTCTAAAGATAGACTTTAGATCTAAATTAAGGGATATATTTACAATGCCCCAGTGGCACTTTTACTGGGCATCTGTTTTGTGATTCTACGTAGGCGCAGTGTGCCGGCCTTTAGCCACAAGGCCAAGCAAAGACACCCTGTGTGGCTTTTCATGGCCTTGTAAATATGCATTAAGGCAATGCCTTACTCTGCCTGAAAGGGACGTTCCATGGGTGTTGTTGTGGGTGTTGACACTCCCTCAGACTTACAACATAGCGTAAATCTGAGTCAGTGTCAAAGCCAATGACTTCCCGAAGCATACAGAGAACGGGAACAATGTCCCCTTTGATGTCCCTTCCTGCTAAAAAATAATCATGCCAACGACACAGACTCCCTTACACCATTGTGAAAGGGTGCATGCATTGGCGCTCGGCTGCAGTTTGTGTGCCAGCGCTGACAGAAAGGACAGGAATGTGCTATATCTTGAAGATACGGTGCATTCCTCCCCTTATCTTTTGCTGTAGAGCAGCAGAGCCAAAAGGCATGTGGCACTGCCCTATGCATAAATATTTTAAATATGTGCCTCAGACTTAAGGTCCTAAGTTAGAATTCAGATGTAGAGTAAGACTTCAGGTCTAAACATAGAATTGAGGTCTACACGTTGATGTCAGGTCTAAAGATAGACTTTAGTTCTAAACTTAAACGTCAGGTCTAAGTTAAACTTTGTGAGTCTGGCCCCCTTCCTCTTCAGTTTACACATGTGACTTGGTCCATGCTACTTTGGTAAACCATACATCAATTAGTAGAAGAAATTGCCTCAAACACCCCCTTCTGAAGAAAAGCTTTCACTGGCACCAGTCAGAACAGAGTATCCCACCTGTGTGACAGGGGACAGGCAGCACACAACATGTGTCAATCCAAGATCTTTTGCACTATGGCATTCAAACATTATCCGAGGAATTCGTTCTAATTCGACTAGAATAAGATTTGTTTCCTCAAAAAAGCAACACTCTTTAGTCTGGAAAATACATAATAGGATTGATTCACATTAGATTTGATCAAGCAACCATTGGGAATATTTACAGGGGGATTGCGCCACTGGAACATCACTTTTACCAATGTTCCAGTGGCGCATTGCCCTGCATCAGATCTAGAAAGTGGCGTTAAGCCACTTTTTGTGGCTTAACGCCACTTTGTAAATATGGTACCCGTTTCTGCAGGTTTCTGCATGAAAGGGGTGTGCAATGGGTGTTGCTGTGGGTGATTCACCGCAACACCCATCTTTTTTTATGGTGCCCCAGATTTACATGGAGGCAGCTCCATGCAGGAGCGGGCATTAAAATTGCGAAACGAGGAGCGCACACATTGAAAGAACAAAATGACATTTTTTATTGTTTCTGTCAAAATTTATCAGAGGAAAACTTTGAGGGTGAGATAATTACCCCACAAACATGTGCTTGCACTGGGAGCAGAATTCAGACCTACACCTGCAAGCAGAGTCTAAATGAGAGTAGGGGACTCTCAAATCTGAGGTCAAAGCAGCCAAGCTGAGCAAGATTCCCTCCTCTCTGTAACACTCACCGACGGCGTCCCCCGACCTGAGGAGGTCTGACAGCAACAGAAGAACAATAAGAATAGCACAAGTCAGTCAAATTACAATGCTGATATGGTTTAGAAAGTCCACTTGTGTTTGAGAAGACAACATTCTGGAAAAAATTCTTTGGATTACTTGTGTACATTTACTCACAGTCTAACCCTTTAACTGATGCCATCAGCCGTTGGCTGTCGGGAGCACTACCTCGCTGGTGCTGCGAACGTCCAACGGCCGCCACGGCCCTGCCCACTCTGCACTGCCTCGAAAAAACGGCTGTGGCTAAACTGTTGAATACTGTTTTGTTGTTTACAGTATGATATTTATCTATTTATAGTCCAAACTTGACAGTGGAAACCTTAATTAGAGAACAAAGAGCTGTGAATGGAGGTATTGGGACGCAAGACCAGAGAGAGGAGACATTTCAAGATTGTGTCTATACGGCAGAGGAGGGGTCTTGAAGTTAATGGGGCTTATGTAAGTTCAGGAGATTAGATTAAAACATTGAGAAATTCACATAATGTGGCATAAGGGGCTGCATTTCCAACCCAGCAGCACCAGGGTAAATTCAGTAAGGAGACTTTTTCCAAGCAGGGGCCAGCCCCCTACATTACAGGTGATGCTAGATGATCCCTTCTCTAAAGATATTCTTTTATTGGCTGAGGACATGCCTCTGTGAAAAGGAGCATCTTCCTGTTGCCTATGTGCAGGACCCATTTAAGACTAATACACACATGTATGTAGACAGGATGAGTGTATCCACACCCTACAGCCAATCACTTCAAGAATGTGTTGGTATTACTCCTAGGTTTGTGATGGCACTCAAGCTCAGTATGGTGACTCCTGCAAGCTGGCAGTTGTGCCCATGTCTGTCCTTCTGGACACCTCAATGGAGATGCCGGGTCAATATCCTTTTTTAGTAATGACTTGCAAGGCCCAGTGTGCATGTTCCACAGACAGTACACCTGCACACAGGAACACATCTAGCCATAGGAAAGGTCTGAATAACTATAATGTGTCACATTCCACTCATCTCTCCCTGCTTGAAAGCATCTTCTGTGATACTGAACAATTTTCTTTTCCTGCAGATATGGCAAACTGCTTAGCATGCCCTGAAGATCAGTGGTCCAATCAGAAGAGAGATGCCTGTATTCCACGGATGATAGAGTTCTTGGCCTATGAGGATCTGCTGGGAGTTGCCTTAACTTCCATTACAAGTTTCTTCTCCCTCCTCACTGCTGGAGTGCTGGGAGTCTTTATTAAATACCGGAACACACCTCTGGTTAAAGCCAATAACAGGGATCTCAGCTACATCCTCCTCCTCTCCCTCCTGCTGTCCTTCCTCTGCTGTCTTCTGTTCATTGGACGCCCTTCAAAGACGTCCTGCCTCCTCCGGCAAACTACCTTTGGGATCATTTTCACTATTGCTGTTTCTTCAGTTTTAGCAAAAACTATCACAGTGATCATCGCCTTCAACGCCACAAAGCCGGGCAGCAAGCTCAGAAAGTGGGTGGACCCACGAGTGTCCAGACTTTTGGTGCTCTTCTGCTCACTTGGGGAGGTGGTGATCTGCACTGTGTGGCTCCTCCGCTCTGCCCCGTTTCCAGACATTGACACCAGATCAGAAATTGGGAAGATGATCTTACAATGCAACGAAGGTTCTGTGGCTGCGTTCTTTGCTGCGGTTGCTTATATGGGATTCTTGGCTCTTCTGAGTTTTGTTGTTGCCTCCATAGCTAGAAAGTTACCAGCTACTTTCAACGAGGCCCAGTTTATCACCTTCAGCATGCTGGTGTTCTGCAGCGTCTGGCTCTCCTTCATCGCAGCATACCTGAGCACCAAGGGCAGGTACATGGTGGCCGTGGAGGTCTTCGCCATCTTGACCTCCAGCGCTGGACTGCTGGGCTGTATCTTTATTCCCAAAGTCTACATCATCCTCCTTAGGCCTGAGCATAACACCAAAGAATATCTAATGGGGAGACAAGGGACCCTCTGAGACTTACAGGACTGGGATAGTTGTATCTCACAATACTGAGTGACAAATTATCGTTCTGTAACAATATCAAGTGCAGAATATTGGATAGCACTATATCGTCAAGTTAGGCATATATAAGTGTGTATTTAGATTTACTATTCTTAACTTCACATATATGGACCTAATTTGGATGTCGGACAGACTCATGTGCAACGCCTCCCTGTACTACGTGACAGGCACCATGCAGTGCCAGTCATTTGGTACAGGGATCTATTTGGGGGCACCATAGGTGCCCCCCACACCAAATGAAAAGGGCCTGGGGTGTAGGGGGCTTGTTACATGCTGGTTAACCGCCATGGAAAGGCTGGCTGGGTGGGACCATCCTAATCCAAACGGCTGTGCCTGGTGTACAACGCCACCATTTTAGGGATTGGGAGGCCCTCCACCGCATCTGTGGGCTCAAGGAGACGGTCGGATGCATGGCAGTCAGGATTTCCACCCGTCTGCAGCCCGCCGGCCATGAAAATATGGTGGGTGTAAAAGCTGCATTGGATGGCGGGGAGACTGCCACCAACAGCCTGTCAGTGTCTCCACCATCCTAATCAGCCCCTAAGTATCTTGACAACATTTATATCATCAAGGCACATCAGTGTGGAGGTAAAAATATTAAGGGGAGATTTATAAGGGTTATAATCACCCTTGGGCCACTCAAGTGGGTGCAAGGGCAATGTAAATTAAAGGTGGGATTCATCAAGCCATGCAAGGCCACCTTACGTGGCCCCGAGTGGCACGATAAATCCAAAGCGATGCAACTCAAATCGATGCGTTGCATTACTGAGCCCTTGTAAGGGATTCCATGGGTGGATGAGTGGTTGTTCCCAAGGGTAGGGTGTTAAAATATCGATAACAAAAATATAGCTGACATAAATATCGTTGCAAAAATATCGTTTACAAAAATATCGACACCCTATACTTAAACAGGTAAGTACATAAATATCGACTCCAAAATATCGTTGTAATTAATATAGATGCAAAAAATATCGACTTTTTAAAATAATTAAAATTACATTAAATAATAAATAAATATAAGTACTATTAACAAAATACATTAAATTACTTTTATTTTTTAACTATTTCAAACAAATTTACTACACTTTTTAATTATAAAATTAATAAATGTGGACATATAAATTAATTTTACACATTACTTTATATAACAACAATAATACATATATATAATTAAAATACCCCTTTACCCAAAAACCCAAAACTGACCCTGAACCCTAAAAATACCCCTTTACCCAAAAACATTTTCACTAAAAAAATCCTGTACACACACCTAAAATTAATTAAAAAATTAACATAATTAATGACATAATTATTATTCAATTAACTAATTAAAATTAATTAACTATTATTTATTACACTATTTATATTTATTTAAAACATTAATTAATCTATTATTTCATTATATTTAAAAACCCCTTTACCCAAAAACTGAAAACTGACCCTGAACCCAAAAAATACCCCTTTACCCAAAAACTAAAAACTGACCCTGAACCCTAAAAATACCCCTTTACCCAAAAACTAAAAACTGACCCTGAACCCTAAAAATACCCCTTTACCCAAAAACTGAAAACTGACCCTGAACCCTAAAAATACCCCTTTACCCAAAAACTGAAAACTGACCCTGAACCCTAAAAATACCCCTTTACCCAAAAACTAAAAACTGACCCTGAACCCTAAAAATACCCCTTTACCCAAAAACTGAAAACTGACCCTGAACCCTAAAAATACCCCTTTACCCAAAAACTGAAAACTGACCCTGAACCCTAAAAATACCCCATTACCCAAAAACTGAAAACTGACCCTGAACCCTAAAAATACCCCTTTACCCAAAAACTAAAAACTGACCCTGAACCCTAAAAATACCCCTTTACCCAAAAACTGAAAACTGACCCTGAACCCTAAAAAGACCCCTTTACCCAAAAACTGAAAACTGACCCTGAACCCTAAAAATACCCCTTTACCCAAAAACATTTTCACTAAAAAAATCCTGTACACACACCTAAAAATAATTAAAAAATTAACATAATTAATTACATAATTATTATTCAATTAACTAATTGAAATTAATTAACTATTATTTATTACACTATTTATATTCATTTAAAACATTAATTAATGTATTATTTCATTATATTTAAATTACTTCCCACCCTACTCCCCTATAAACCCACAACCCGCTACGGAACTATTAATACTAAATTCAACTGAAAATACATTATTAAATAATAATATACTACTAAAAATAGTACTTTGACTAAAAATAATCATTAAAAACACTACATTACTTATAATTATTTAAAAAACGATATTATTGTAAACTATGTTTTTGTAAACGATATTTATTACAACTATATTAATGTTAACGATATTACTTACGTGTCTGTCGATATTTTGGTCAGACGATATTTTTGTCATCGATATTTCTTCCTGTAGATATTTTTGCGGCAATATTTATGTTAGGCGATATTTTTGCGGCGATATTCCTGCTCTGTACCGTTCCCAAGTATCCACCCACGGATTCTGAAGCATTCCCTGATTTACCAATACTAGTAGACCTGGGAATACACGAGAACTGCCACGCCTTCCCAGGTGAGGCGAAACAAGGAGAAATATCTGTGTATCCCCCCGTGGCTTCAACTTTAATGTGTGCTGTACTCGGCAGCACACACAGAAAGAGGAGAAAGCCTCAGGGGAATGTTTTTGTGCAGGGAGAGTCCCTGCTCTACACACAGGCACCCTTGCACCATGGGGCAAGGGCGACTTCATTGGTGCTAGCCAGGACATTGTGTGCCAGTGCAGAAAAATGACAGGAATACACCATATACTGTTAAGTGTGCCACATTCATGCCCTTACTCCATCACACAGTGCAGCGCAGCACTGATATCTTGACTTACCAATGTACTTACCTTGACATTACAGCTGCAGACGCTGTCCTGACTTGATATTTTTGCAGGCCAATATTCTGCACTCAGTTTTGTGGTAGAAAATCCACCAGATCCCAACGTATAAAAAGCAAATAGGTGTAATGTTGCTCTGGTGTATTGTCACAGTTGATAACTTACACACAATTAGCTTTGTATTGTACACAGCAAAGTTTTACGGACTCGAAGATGTGATCCTTATTGAATACGTTATCAGCTTGTTGTTCTAGTGATCAAAGCTTTACTGTTGAGAGCGATGATTTTGATTTAAGTAAATGTGTGCCTAACATTATATTTCTGCGCTAAAAGGAATACACTGCACTTGGCAAAACTATGTGTTCCTGTTCTTGTCAGAACTTTGTGCAAACTAGGCCTAAACTCCATCTGGAATTCTAAAGCAGCCATGATGTGTGTTTTCATTTCTTCTCTCATCACATGTGACAAAATGTGCATCATGCGTTGACATGCTGTTATTTAAGAACGTCGAAGGAAGAATTTACTTCATTTCAAGGCTCCTACTGCCTGTGCTCCTGCAGTGGAACTTGATTTGCACTGATTATGATGTAGAGTAGTATACTCTGAGATTTGACTTCATGTCCTTCTCTTTGCTGCATTTGACTCATACAAATTGCCTGAATTGATGTACCATGCATTTGGACTCACTATTACATGTGGCTTCTGTATCACACTTTATTATTAGATAAACCTTCATGGGTTCAAAGGCTTGTTGCTGGTTTATTCAATCAACAATGCTGATTTATTTACTGCCACACTGTCATCTGTTGGGGACATAGACCCATATGTTCTTGAGATTAACACCATCTCCAATCCTGCACATGTGCTGAGTCTTAGATTATCTGATAAGATGGCGTCAACACTTTCTCAAACATGCGGTCACTTAGAGACCACCTTAACTGCATATTGTTGCAGGCGGATGGCATGGGTTGTATCTGGAAGTTGAGTTTCATAAACCCAATAGAAGCACCTTCATCTGAGCCTGTCTTAGGGACTCATTAGGATGGCGGGCAGACATCAGCCAGCCCGCCATCAGTGCATGCTGGGGACCAGGTGCCGGTAAGGCAGTGGGCCCGCTAAGTGAATTACGATGTGCCCCCCATTACGGGGGAACATCCTGGGCCCTGAACATTGTAGACAGTGCTGCTGGCTGCAGCACCGTTCGCAGTGAGAAAGTGCCACGTAGTGCATTTCCCTGTGGTGCCTGCCACTCTGTGCAGGGAAATGCAGGGGGTCAGTGCACAACCACCCTCCCCCACACAGAGGGGCCAGCAATGGACCCCCAAACACAATCCCTGCCAGCCTTTCCACGTTGGCACAGCCGCCATGGAAAGGCATTTTTAAACACACATCCTAATTTGGTGAACGGTGCCTGCCAGGCACCGTCAACATTTTCGCCATCCTGCACCTTCCGCCAGAAAATCGGACCGATTGCCTTTGGTGGTGAAGTGGCGGACGGACTTTGAGTATGCCACGGTACCCACCGCCATCCTAATTGGGTGGTGAGAAAGTCCTGTGCGATGGCGGAAGGACCGCCACTGCCGGCCCGATGGTGGTGGTCCTTCCGCCATCGTAATAACCCCCTTAGTGAGGTGCTGAGTTGGCCAGCCTTAGGGGAGCACAGATACTGGGTGATGATACTGGAGACCCACGAGGACATTGAAATCATTGCCTCCTCTGCTCTTTCTTGATGACATTAGGGTGAACATCAAAACTGATGACAAGTCAACTCATCGTGGCTGCAGAGTGTAACAACTATTGTCCAGGTATTGTGTATTCTTGTGCTTCACTGTCACAGCATCTGCTAACTGTACTGCAGCTCATGGTCTATCCAAAGAGCAACCTGGTAAGCACTGCACAATGCTGTCCCCATGCCACACTCAACCAAGACCTGTAAGCGACATATCCTGCAGTAGCTACTCACAGTGCTGATTACACGCACTATACATGACAAGTCACTGAGTTTTGGACTTACAATGGGTGGACCAGCATACTCCCCACCTGGCGACCACCAGCGGTAATTGAAACTGTTCATGTCAAGAGCCACACAAAAAAGAGATTAGCACTTTCTCTCCCCCTCTGTATCCATCCCTCTCTTCATTCTCTCTCTCCATATATCTTTTTACATTTACATTTACATATTCTCTATCTCCATTTTTCTTTTCTGTCTCTCTTCAAATCTCTCTCTATTTTTTTCTCTCCCTATCTCTAGCTCTCTTTCTCTCTCCCTCTAACTATGGCTCTCTTTTTCTCTATCGTGCTCCATCTCTCTTTCCCGCTCTATCTCTCCCCCTCTCTCCTGGCACTGAATGGATCGTAAACAAGTGATATTATCCCTTGCAAAGGAACCCTCTCTACCCAGATTTAGATGTATCGGTAAAGTGCATAGTTAATTTAAACCATTACACCAAAATGTATTTTAAAAACATCACAGTACGATATGTCCATGCTAAAAATGATAAATGCTTTCAGAACAACAATTTTCCATATTATATCAGTAAGGAAAGTGTTTCCAATGGGGTAGCTGCTTAATTTCCTGTGTCTCTTTTACCTGTAATTGTTTTACACTCACCAACTGGCCCTTTGCCATCACCAGAGACGAATATGCAAACTTAACAACCCTTATGTTCAAAGCGGTATTTTCTAGGTTGAGGGCCTGTATGAGTGCTTGTCTGCAAGTTCTACTTCCGACTTGGTTAAAAGAACATCTTAATAGTTTTTTTCCCTTTAGGCAGGTAATGCCAGGCAAACAGTTAACCGGTGAAGAATCAGCTCTGTACTCCCCCCCTCAGCCTGCATTTGTCCCCTTGTTTTTTCCTGGACCAGACAGGCATCTGATCCCAGGAGAACTGGTCACCAAAAACCGTCTGCATGAATTACAACTTCAAATGAAAAGGGTATCCTTGGATGTTGTAAGACTGAGGTTTTAAAAGTTTGTATGAGTTAAAAACTTGTCAGGTGTGCCACTTCATGGCCAGAGTGCTTTGTCATCCTAGAAGGAAAGTGCATTGGTGTTAGAATTGATATTGCTCTTAAATTATTTAGAAAAGCTTTTCAAGTTCCAAATGATTTTTTCAAGGCGAGATTATATTATATCGTTTAGAGCACCTCTTTTGAGTTGCCTGAATGTATTTCCTGCATGCATCACCCGAGATGTCACATATCAGCCTGGTGGAAGGAGTGACAGATTTTCAAGAAGCTTTTTTTAATAGACTAGCAATGCCTTGTGAGGTCACATTCGAGGAACACCTGGGCCTGTGATGTGTGGTTAGGCAATTTAACACCTGAGCGGCAGTTCTTAACTGTTAGTAGATCTAAAAAAAATTAAAAAAAATTCCTCCCACAATTTTGAATCCATATGGCTAAGGTTTACATAAGTTTGGCTACCGTCACCTTCTGCAGAGGACCAAGGATGGGATCATGCAAGGATTTGCGAGCTGCCAAAATCCTGTTGTTAAAGAGGCAGACTTTAGCTCCATGCTCTCCCTGTATGGGATGGAGGACCCTCCAGAATCAAATCTCGCCAAGATATTTATAATGGTCTAGGCCCTGGAGGTCAACATTTCATCGTGAAATCTACTACTTTAGCTTTAGAGAGGGTCACTTCTGTGTTCAAAATATTTTTTATTCAGTTTTTGATAACAGAAAACCTACCAAAAAGAATTGCGAAAAGGTACACACGTTAATCCAATAAAACAATATGTAAGTGGATAAACATTATAATTTATAAATAAGCATCAAGTATATTTTTAAAAAGTATCTATAACACAAAAATCATATCACTGTAAAAGAAATGAAAAGGACAACATTATAATTCTGTATCTGCAGCTTATTAGAGCTACTAAGTTAAGTGTTAAGCCTAACCATAGAAAGTTATTCTATACTAACACTTACTAACAATTCAAATTCAAATAATCATCAATAGATTTTCACAGTACTCACGGGTGAGTAGCGCGCTTACAATTTCCTCCCTGATTGATTGAACATTTTAATAATTCAGGTTATTATGAAAGATACCAGATAATGTCAAATTAGCATCACATCTAGTGACAATTATCCAATCCCACCACCTATGAACTGATATTAATAAGGTATCTTTCCAATTAGTAGTAATTTACTTTAAAGCTGTGGAAATGAGGAAATCAAAAAGTTCTTTGTTCAGCAGAGACATTTGAGTGCAGAGAGAAAAGGGTTTACAAATAACTATTCTATATGATAAAATATCTATAACATGCAATATATGAGTAATTATCTGCCAAACTTCATCTCAGAACTTCTTAACAATATGACACTCATATAACATATGTCTTAACAAACCTATTTTTAAGAACAGTTCCAAACAGTGGAAGAATTTAAAAGTGTTGCATTATATAATTTTAAGGGGGTCCATAGACAATTAAAAAGTATAAAGGAATTAGTTTGATATAAAGTTACATGCGACCATCCCGAGACAAAATTCAACCAAATCTTCCTCCATATACCAAAAGATAAAGACAAATCTAATTCTGTATTCCAAAAGGCAGAAAGAAAATTGACATTACCCGATCAGAATTCTTTAATTGGTTTATATAACAATGACACAATGTGGGTTGAAGATGCAATTGTTTGAAGATAGACTTCTAAATCAGAAGAAACTATTGAAAGAAAGTCATTCAGGAATGAATCAAGAATAGAGTTACAGAGCAATTCATACTTAACAATGTCTGACGGTTGCAAATGAAATCTTTGTTGTAACAAAGCCATTAAGGTTAATTATTAGGTTTCTAAATGCTATAACCATAAACAACTTTGTTTTAACATAAAAGCTTTATTATACACAAGTAAATCTGGTAAACCAAACCCATTGTTTTTAGACAATTTCATTTTTTTATAAATCAACCCGGGAGATTTGTTCTTCCAAATTAATTTAGAGAAACATTTGTTAAAGGTCTTATAACATTTAAGAAGGAGTTGAATAGCTAGCATTGAAAAAAGATAAAAAACTTTAGAAGCTACAATCATTTTAATTGCATCCAATCTTCCCCACTGAGAGAAACACAAGAATGACCTTTTTTTCTATACAATTTAAAATAGCAGTTAATAAGGGTTCAATTGCAAGAAGAAAACGTTAGGAAGATAACGGCCAACATTATCTAGATTTCCTAAAGAAGAAAAATTTATGGGAGAGTCGACCATTAATAAAAAGTTTGGCAGACTGACTAGAGTAAAGAGCTGAAATCATACGAACAAACAATATACCAAAATGTAAAGCAGACAAGGTGCAAAAAAGGTATTGCTAAGGAATTTTATCAAAAGCCTTTTCCGCATCTCATGCTAGAGCTCCTGCTGGAAACGGCAATAATGATCCAGCATCAATAGCATAAAATAATAATTTAGCATTATTTGTTGAATATCTATTTTTTATACAGCCAGACTTTTCCACATGTATAATATGAGGAAGAACAATAGCTAATTTAGTCACAATCATTTTAGCATAGAGTTTACAATCTTGATTTATTAAAGAAATAGAGCAATAATTTGTAACCAGAGAAGCGTCTTTATCTGGTTTGGAGAAGACTTTAATTTGCGCATCAGTGAACAACCTTGAAGTAGACCCGGTATTATTAAACTAAGAAAACAAAGAAAGGAGATGCGTTGAAAGCTGAGGTGAAAATTCCTTATGAAATTCCAGTGAAATACCATCTGGACCTGGAGATTTGTTTGTCTTCAGAAATTTAATTGCTGAAAATAATTCTTCTAAAGTAATAGGAAGATCCAATTTAGTTGCATTTGCTTGCAAAATCTCAGGTAAACCACAGCCTTTCAAAAAATTATCAATATGCACTATATCATTAGAAGATGGTTTATTATATACATCTGAATGATATTGCATACTTTCCTTATATATGTAACTGTGAGATAAATCAAATAAACCATTTGAAGGGTGAATAGCATTATTTCTTTTTAAATCTACCTTTGTTATTAGAGATTTGTATGCCTGCTCTATTGCTTAAAACAGAGTTCAATTCTTAACGACATTTCTGCATTTGGAGCTTATATTTGATGTTATTAGAGATAATATATAGACGTTCATATTTGGCTAATTTGTTTATCCAAGTCTTTAATTTTAGTATTAAATAATTTATTTTCATGTGCCATAATGGAAGTAGTTTCTCCTCTGATATATATTTAAATGCATCCCATTTATTAGTGAAAGATGTAGAACCTTCAGGGTTGAATGAAAAATACTCATCAATTGCAGACTTTGGCTTATTTTTGTCATTACGAACAATATTGGTATTCATGCACCAACGACCTTGCCCATGTTGACGGAAGTTGCAAGATAAAATGCATGATATTAGTACATGGTCAGAAATATCTATATTCTGAACAGTGGGATTAAAAATTAAGGATATTAGACTACAACATTTTTTTTAAAATTCAAGTCGAGAATAAGAATTATGTATGTTAGAAAAAAAAGCAAACATCTAACATTTAAGTAGTTTTAAAGAAGGGTTTGAGATTTTAAAAAGTTTTTGTAAGACGGAATTTGGTTTAGGAGATTATATCCAGTAATGGTTCAGAAATACGATTAAAATCCCCTCCAATAATCAGGGGATCATAACCCAATTTTAGAACTTCTGATGCAAATCTGGACCAAAAATCGGGATGATCATTTGTAGAACCATATACATTAATTAGGTGTTAAACCTTAGTGTCAATTTTAATACTGGCTGTAATGAAACAACCATCAGAATCAGAACGTTTATGCAAAATCTGAACATGTTATTTTTTACAAAAAGAATCACAACTGCATTTTTCCTATTGAGAGCCAGAGATGAAATATTAGAACTCACCCATTTTTTATTTATGTAAGATAAAACTGTATCATCTACATGAGTCTCTTGAAGTAAACATGTATCTGCTTTATGCCAAGCTAAATAATCTAAAACCTTAGTGTGTTTGACAGGGTGCAGTAAACCTTTAACATTAAATGAAACAATAATAATACCGTTAACGCTAGACATTATGAAAAAAGAACAAAGATAGATAAAAAGATTGACAAGTTAGATTGATTTAAACAAGAAATGTAGCTCTAACACCCTTAAACAGAAGAAAAGAAGGACACAGACTGACACAAAAATAAACATTAGACAACATAGTAACATAAATAGTCCTCTTGATTTGCACACACGCATGCCAAGAATAACTTTACTTTATATGCCCTTATAAAATACTCTAATCAAAAGGCTAGCAAAACAGAAATTCAAATATCACTAAGGTCAGGTATCCATCTCATTTTTTTCCCTGAAGGACTGTGAATGTTGACCCAAGAAGCGACGAAGATCATCTGGTTGCTGAAAAGACTTAGAAGTCCCATCTTTCCATATTCGGATAGTGGACAGATAAAAAAAAACATATTTATAACTAGAATTTCTCAGTTGAAGACCATTGAATTCCCTAAGATTGTTGACAGTTTCCTTAGCAAAATCTTGATGAATAAAAATTGTATCCCCCCTTTAAAGAAGTAAATCTCTCTGGCAGTCGTTCATTTCAAAACTAAATGGTGATGATGCAAAACTTTGAAAATCATTTGACAAGGGTTAACTTGTCTTGCATTACAACGAGGAAGAATTCTATGTGCTTTATCAATCTAACATTTTTCTGGAAATTGTATATGTAAAAGACCAGGTAATAAGTTTTCTAAATATAACCTGCAGTCATTACCTTCCACGTCCGCTGGTAAATAAAAAATGCGCAGATAACATTGCTTAGTGCAGTTTTCTATGTCCAGTAATAATTTATTAATTGGTAATATTTTAGCTGCAATAGGTAGAAGATGGTCAATTTTAGATGTATTATCCTGAATTTTAATAGCATTGTCAGAAATTTTGATGGAAAGACCAGCCATATCTTTTCCCAGGTTTTTAATTTTAGCCATTACCTGTGCTGGAATGCACAGCTTGCAATTCCCCTAGTAAAGTAGATCATGAAGGCTCGTTAAAATCCACACATTTAGACTAAACTGGTGTAGGGAGAGTTATTTAAATTTCGGTTAGAAGGCACAGTTTGAGAATTTTTGCCATCCATATCCCAAAAATAAATATAAAAATAAAAGAGCAAGGTTGTCACAATATTACTTGAGTAACAGGTAGGCAGGAGTAAAAATTCTACCTGAATAAGGGATGTGCAGTAGCTAAAACCAGCTGTGTGAGTGGCCATACCACAGCTATGCCCTTTCCTAGAAGTCTCTCCACCCTCCTGACAGGAAGATTCATCAGCACCAGCTCTCAGGACACCGTAGAGCAGCTCACCTCATGTTGTTCCACCTAACCATCAGGAAAAGGCTCAATAAGGTAATAGCCAGACAGTGCCTACCAAAAGAAACCTCCTCAATTCTTTTAAAATAGTAAAGCAAGCCTTATTATTGAGCAAATTGTCGATAACGGGCACCTACGCTGCTGTCAGCGGGAGGTGGCCATCTTGATCGGCACGCTCGCGCAACTGCTGAGACGCTCACTTCTAATTTCTTAAGCTGTATGTAAGAGAAAAGGATGTTTAAAAGGCGCTGTAAGCATTCTGGGGTTGGACTCATTAGTAGCAAGTCATCCGCGAGCAGGATGTGCATCGAAGGTGAATCATCAAGTTTTGGATGGGTGAGCTTTTAAGGTGTAGTGAATGTGGTAGGTCTGAAATGTATATGTTGAACAACACTGGGGTAAGATCACACCCTTCTTCAAATCCTTAGTTGTCTGTATCTTCTGTGAAAGTTTGGTACCATCTCCCAACTTCACCTGGAGCCAGGTTCAATTTACAAAAGTTGAATTGCTTTTAGAATATTGGTTGGGATTCCAGCTTGCATGAATTACTGCCATAATAAATCACCTGAGACCTATGAAACGCAGCTTTAAGTCCACAAAACAATTGAAAAACGTGGCTTTGGTGGTAAGGGTGGATCTCATATCAATATTGAGGGCAGTTCGATTTGACAACGTGCCCTGCCATGTTTGGAAACCAGATTAATTCCACAGAATAAGGTCCAGGAAGTTGGCCCACACTGCTAGGTCCTGAAAAACTAGACTTGCAAAATATTTGGCTTCAAGATATAAGATCAAGATCAAGATTGCTCATCCCTCCACCCTAATACTTTGGATGCATTATTGGTCCATGCCATGACTTCGGTGTTAACTGGTTCACCAGCACTGAGTTATATAAAAGATGAGGAGTTTTTACCCAGTATTCTATGTTGGATTTAAAGAGTGCAGTGGGCAAACCATTGAGGTCAGTAGCCTCATTGTCCTTGTTCCTCCTAATTACATCTTCAACGTTTTTTACATTTTGTCCAGTTGGTTTTGTGGGCCCAGTGTCAACATTAGCCAATGCTGGCAACATGCTTGTTTGATTACATGCTTATTCTTTAAACTCATTGTAAGCTGCAAGTTTTAGTCCTGTGCTTTTCCTGTAGTGCTGTGTGAATTTAATTCAATCGTTATCTTGTAATAATTCACTGATCGGGTCGCGGTTCCTCCGGTACTGATCCCATAACTCCTCAGTGACGTTAAAGTTGCAGGATAATGATTTATTCATATCATTTATGATTTCCCAAAAGGCTTTGTTTTTTTTTTACTTGTGTGGATGCTGGACCTGGGCCATCTTTTTTGGCTCTCTACACTGCACACTTATATAATTCTGGTACCTAGGGCCTCATTTATGAGGCCGTGCGCCACTTTTATGCCGCCGGTGCGTCACTTTCTGTGACGCACCAGCAGCGTAAATAATGTGCCTTGTTGCACCATATTTACAAAGTGACGCATCTAGGTAGATGCGTCACTTTGTAAACCCCTGCGCCACATTATACCTGCGCCAGGTATATTGTATGCAGGGGGGCGTTCTGACGCAAGAAAGGGTCATAGAAGTGACGCAGTGAAATCTATAAGATTTCACGGTGCCACTTCTGGACACAAATGCGTCAATTTCTTACGCCTGCCTCACAGCAGGCAAAAGACTGACGCAGGTCCTTTCACATGGGGCATGCCCCATGTGAAATAACACATTGCTGGAGTTGCGTCACTTTTGTGACACATTCCAGCAATGCGTCACTTTTGTGCCATACAGATGCGTCAGAAATACTGACGTATCTGTAACTCCTTGCGCAATGATGCGCCCTACTGTAAATACGACGCATCATTGGTCTCGCAAAAAGGGCGCAGTGAAAAGTGACGCATCGCTGTTTTCTTGCAGCGATGCGTCACTTTTCATAAATGAGGCCCCTAGTTCTGAATTTCTCCTGCTGCATTGTATTCATGGTATTCTTTTTTAGTTTAGGATTTTCTCTGTTAAGTGACTACCTTTCTGAGATTAGCTGTTTGGTTGCCCAAGGGTGAGGTTTCCCTTCGATAATCACCCTGTTCCCTGTAACATTGGAATTGCAATAATTCCTTAGCAGCGTTAGTCTGGAATATTCCAGATTAAGGGCCTAATTTAGATTGTGGTGGATGGGTTACTTTGTCACATATGGATGGTAAATTGCCGTCCAGCCTTAGTTCTAAGAGGTGTCGACGTTTCGACCCGACACAATGAAGGGGGCCACTGAATGCCTCATAAACATGCCTTCATCAGGACTAGAGAAGTGGGTGATGAGAATATTGCGACCTGGTTATAGGCGTCAACCAAGTTTGACAACTAATGCCGAAAACACGAGTTGAAACAGGCCACCAGTTTCCATATCATCAGGTGTTAACAATCCACCTGGATAACAAAATCATCCAAGACTGTCTATCACAAATCATTTCTGTGGCCAATACGAAATGAGATGAAGATGCTGGATAAGATAATTGAATTATCACATAAAGACCGCATATGGAACACTTGTGAATGGCTCTAACCCATGTTTACCTACAAGGTGGACACACATCACCAAGAAGTAACCATAAAACCCATTGGCCACAGAAGTGATTTTTTGAACATTTACTATCAGCATGTTGACAAAAGTAATGATTCAACTGTGCCTCCTCTATGATGGAGATAATGCCAAACCGATGCATTTGACAGGCTGTAGATGCACAAATATAATTAATAAAAGGATCAGGAACCCTCCAATTCCGATCTTCTTTCACGTACACCTTCCCAGAGCACCTTCCTATTACTAATTCCTTATAATCCTGAGCACTTATGTGATTGATTCAAATGTCCATGCATAAATTAGAGTGTTTTCCAGAAATTTCAACTAAAAACCGTTGATGCGCATATATGTGTATGTGTCTTTTTTCCGAATTCAATAGTTTTTTGCTGCCTTTCCCATAAATTGTTTTTTCATACATTGAGAAAGTGTTCATTATACAATCACCCCTCTTTGTGGTGTTTGCCTCCCACGATTGGACCATTGTTTGTTTGTATCCGGTAGGAATGTACACAAGAGGCACCGATCTTTGTACATATGAAGAAGCCATTTGTTTTATGATACCAAATGCAGTAAAGCTTCTAGGCCCTGTTAAGTTAACATTACACAGGATGGTGTATTTTTCTTAGCTTCAGAGCTTCAGAGAAACAGCTTAGGTAACGCAAGGCTTGCTAGAAGACACGATAAGTGGCACAAGGGAGGATGCTTGCTTAGGCACGTACACGTACATTTCAGCATATCCCATTTCAAAATATGTTTCTGGTCACTACTATTGTGTGCAAATATTAACTGGAAAGGCACCGGACTTATATCTTACATTACAGTGGAAAGTCCCAGAATCTGCCTACTTGGGGCCATGTGGTTGGCAACAGTATAGTTCGGACCTTACATGGTATATGGCTACTCAAACACTTGCTAATTGGTCAAATGAACTATGCTTAATTTGTGGTACGTATGTTATGATGCTACATCCTTTTGTGGTTTTGGCCTATATAAACTGTCAGACCCGTCACCTCTTTGGATATTCAGTGGCTTTGCTGATGTCTCCGTGTTGCACGTTAAATTGCTGTTTGTTGGTCTCCAATAAACCTTGCTATCTTATGTGCTGACTGAGACTTGTGTTATTTGTATTATTCCTTATTATTATTTTTTCAGCTTCCACACATACTCCACCTTCCATTGCGGTCATCAATTCCAATGGCTCTCAGTTCTTACTTGATTGATTGCATTAGGGCCAAGCACATTTTTGTTCATCATTTTGAGCATTTCCAACCAGGTTATTTGCAACCAGCAGTCCTTCACTTCTGTGTGCAGGGTGAAGAAGGATATGGACCCTACCACTGATACTTGTGCACCAGTGAGCAGTATGAATTACTCTGGAATCTCCTTGTATTGTGCCCAGCCAAAACATGCTATTTTCTCTAGAGCCTGATGCAACAGAGTTGTCTTCTTCCTTAGTAGTTGTTGATACAGTTGTGACACATTTTCTCGAGGGATGACAAGGATTGGGATGTGTATGGTGACAAGGAAACAGAGGCCATGCCACCCACGGAGGAGCTGAGTGTATGCAAACACGCTGCATTGCCAGTAAGTGTCAATCAGCATTCAAGTGCCCCATTGCAGGATTGTGCCACTGTTTTTGATCGTACCCAGTGGAATTGTTCCTTTGCCTCTGAAACATAAGCATAAAAAGTGCGAGTTTCTGTTCAATTATGGGTTGTTCCCCCCTTCTCTGAAGGTGTACCAATCTATCTCAGTGTCCTGGCACAGGGTATCTATGCTGTTATTCAACCCTCCCCTATGAGACACATTTCCCTTGAGATCATCAAGGTGGATGGCGCTGCACTGAAACTCCTTGGCCAGAGTCCACTTGTTGTTAACAAAGACACACCTAAATATGCTAAGGGCCACCTTGGGACCAAAGATGGAAATGGATATAGACATGTTTGTGCACTGGGTGGTTGTTTAGTTACCTCCAAGAATCTCTTCTCTGGGAAATGTCCGGCCAAACAGTATTTCTCCTATAGCTTCCTTTCTGTGCATTCTGTCTGGCACAGTTTGGATATCGCTAGGCTTAGTAAGTGCTGTTGGGCATGGTGTTTCAGTGGGTCAGATTTACTACTATTGGGCTCTAATCTCTTAGGCTGTATTGTGGCCCTAATTCGACATAGGTAAAGATGGAGAAGGCATTTTCTTATTTCAGGGGTTACCTCTAGGGATAAGTAAAACCTATCTGCGCCAACTGTATTTGGTATCAGAGAACATATCTAACATTACCATGTTGTGTAAAAGGGAGCTGTGTAATACATGTGGAATGCTAGTGTTGGGTGAGGTGTCATTATAGGTGACGTGGGAGAGGTCCCTACACAACTGTGATGACATTTTCAGAATAGACTCCATTAGTCTAGGCCACTGTTTGGAAATGCATGGATTAGTGCTACCCCTAGTACACAGAGGGTCTAGAAATATATACAAACACATAACTTCCAAAACATTGTAGGTCTTGAGATGATTCCAGCAGAGGTGTCCTTGGTCTTCTATTGATGGAAATTTCTTGGTGGTGAACAATAAAGTCTTTGGAGCAGTTCATAGTTTGGGATCCCTTTCGGGGTTATTGATGTATAAAGTTGTTGAAGCAGTTTGAAGATTTTGATCCTGCTGAGGGTATTGGTGATAAAAGTTCTTGGAGCAGTTTTTGGCTCTTGATTCTGTTGGGCGTACTCGTGCAGCCGTTGAGAAAGTGATGGTCCACTGTAGAGGTGGTGCACTAAAGACCTGTTAGACAAGAGCTAGGTTTGGTTGTTATGAAAGAAAAATCATTACATCCTTTCATGTCACTTATTATTTCTTAGAAATTCTTACATTTTCAATGATTTTCGTAAGGTACTGGAAGGTGGCCCCATTAGGGATACCTAGTTTGGAAAACAAATGGGTTATTGTTTATGAACCTACTTAATTTTATGGGTTGCTGGGCCTCCCTCATCTCCATGCCTAACTAAGTATACATTTCAAAGTGTGTTTTTTAGGGTGATTATTGTGAACATGTGGGTGATTTTACATTTTCAACTGGTGTTCTGTTGGTGTTACCAGCCCTCCAGTTACCTAGTGTGAGCGTGTGGGTGGTATTTCTGACCTGCACATGCACAGGGATGGATACAGAAGGGCGTGTTGGACTGAATGTTGATCGGCGATCACAACATGTACTGAGATCACTTGAGTACCCTCAGGTCCTGCATCTGGCATGCAACTGAACCTACCAAGTGGTGCCAGGTGTCTTGATCAACCCCTTTTCTAGAGGTTTCCTTTAGGTTAGGTTTGTGCATTTTTAATTTGTCACTTTCGTAGACCTTTGCATGATCTGTTATCCTAATTTTTGTGAACCAGAATGGGTTAGAGAGTTGATCTTCAGCCCCGTGCCTCTGCTTCACAGTGTTCAAAATTGTGATTACTGCTCCCTTCATACAGTGTGTGTGAGGACTTGAGTGTTAGCTGATTGCTAGGCATGATGTTGGGGTGAGCATACATCTGGGTTCTATTCTGCTTAAAGCTATGATGGATCTGTCAGACTCCCTTTTTACCTGGCACTCCCCTCTCCCTTGGACCATTTCTTATTTGGACCAGTGGTTCCTGGCTGTTACTTGGAAAGCTTTGAGGGAAAGGAGAAGTCAAAATATCACATGGAGAGTCTAGAGCAAGGCCAAAAGCTTGTCAAAGTTTACCCGAACTATGGGTATGAACTGGGGCGGCTGGAGGCTCTAATGAACCCTCTCTACTGACTTGGCGCTATGCTCTGCTTTGCTATCTGTCGGAACTCAAGTATGTGCTGTTGAGGCTATGGGGTCCTCACTATAACAAGCGTACGGGAAGCCTGACTCCTAACACTGGAGGACAGATTGTTTTGGAAATAAAAAGGGGCATCCATTAGGCTGGAGGCCGCTAACATTTGGGGTCAGTATTGCTCTTGGGACTGCACAACAAAGGCATTCCAGTCCTGGCCAGGTATCTAAGAATGGGGACCCTTTGACAAGGTAATTGGAATACGTCCCATTTGACTTGTGAATGTGGGGATCTTGGCGCCTGCTTTTAAACAGTGGCCAGGGAGCCGTCCTGCCTCCTCATCAGATTTCCCTCCCCTTGGAGTGTGGCCGACTAGCCCTGCCCCGGGTGATCATCAGAAGAGTGGGGCTTAGGCTCGAGCAGGCACGCAGAATGGTAAAGTTTTGTGAGGATACACAATCGGCAGAACACATACAGCAGCCCTGAATTTCCTGAATGCAAGTAAAGGCTTGAATCTCTAATGTTGTCTCATTTGCTTTTCTATTGAGTTTTAGTACAGCAAATGTTATAGGGTATGCAAAATGGATGCTTGGATGGGGGTATTAAACTACTTCACATTTGGGTTCTACATCAGTGCGAAGGCATCGCTTCCCCAAGTAGATACCCCTCCCTCCTGCGGTTGCGGTCCGGGTCCTTGTTGGACTGGTGTCCCTGTCTGTGGCTGTTAATACCATGTGTTAGTCCAACTAAGTCATCCTTGTTGTGGCGGTGAGGCAGTGGACTGACTTCCCTGCAGCTAAATGTAAGGTGCATTCAGGTTTTACCTGGGCTTGGTTTTGTGGATGGAAATTCTGCTGGGACAGACCCCGGATTATCAACGTCTGCTTGTGATATGCCCTTAGCCTGCATCTGTTGGCCATGTGTCCCATTCTGTGGCAAAAGTGACATTCTATGGGTCTGGCTGCTGTCATCCTCCCTGATTTCTCTTGGTATTGATATAGTAAAAATTGGGGTGGAGCCCCCTTCAGAACTGGTGCTTTTACCATATGCTTCCAGGGGCCTCATTTATGAAAAGTGAGGCATCACTGCATGAAAACAGTGATGCGTCACTTTTCACTGTGTCCTCCTTGCGACACCAATGATTCGTCATATTTACAGTATGACGCATCATGTGCAAGGAGTTACAGATACGTCAGTATTTCTGACGTATCTGTTAGCGCAAAAGTCACGCATTGCTGGAGTGTGTCACAAAAGTGACGCAATTCCAGCAATGCGTCCTTTCACGTGGGGCAAGCCCCATGTGAAAAGGCTTGCCTCAGTCTTACGCCTGCTGTGAGGCAGGCGCAAGATTTTGACGCAACAGCGTCCTAAAAGTGACGCAGTGAAATCTCATAGATTTCAACGCCCCCTCTGCATACATTATACCTAACGCAGGTATAATATAGCGCAGGGGTTTACAAAGTGACGCATCTGCTTAGATGCGTCACTTTGTAAATAGTGCGCAACATGAGGCATGTTTTACGCTGCCGATGCGTCACAAAAAGTGACGCATCGGAAGCGCAAAACTGACGCAAGGCCTCATAAATGAGGCCCCAGGTGTTTTATGTTCTCCATGCCTTTTTACTTGCTGTTGTTGTTTGACCATGTGGCTAGTGGCCATTTAGTGTAGCTAGCCAGTGTGCTTTTGCTGTAGACTCTTGCTCATTGTTGTTGTTTGACAATGTGGAAGGCTGCCATTTTGAGTAGCCAGCCAGTGTGCTTTTTCCATAGGCGTGCATGTATTGATTGCTCTCCATGCCTCATGTGGCAGGGATTCTGCACAAATGCAGAACTAGGCGCATGATTATAGGACATTGGTATATAGGGACTGTGTCTTCCTGCCACCTTCTTACCCAAGTGCCCAGTACCAACTAGCTATAGTGTCTCACTTGCTCTGCTCTCCTGCTCACTCACAGAGAAACAAATGATTAGACACCCCAGAACACAACACTCCCTGATCTCTCAAGAATTGCGGAAGCAAGACACAACCTTTCGCTAGCACTCTTGTAATTGTCCACAATAAAATCTGGCAGAGACAGTTAGAAACTGTTAAAATATTTATTTTAACTGACGTACCATAACATGCAGTACACGTGCCACAACAAGCAGGAAAATTCATAGTACTGTAGTGTAGTTCCTATATTCCCAATAGGCTCTGCGTATTGGAATAATAAATTCTATAGATGTGACATAGTACTTATGTCTAGTAGGTCTCTATCGAAATATATTATACTTAATTGTGAGTGCCAGCTAGCTCAGAGGTCACTAGAAACTTTCTCGAGTTCACAAGAAGGCATTTGGTTTCTGACAACCGCATAAACATGACAACTTTGTTTCCCCAAAATAAAACTGATCTTCAGAGTTGTGGAAACAATAGATAGATATTTTACTCAGTCATTTGTGCATGCTTCATTTCACCAGAGGTACAGAGAAATAGATAGACGGGCATTTTCAATAAAAGGTATTTACAGAACAGTCTTCTTTCTCAAGCAGAAGAAATGAACTGCTACGATCGTAATACTGGTTGCAAAGTAAAATGCATACAGTAAGAAGAGTAGAATAAAATAATAGTGTAAGAGCATTGTATGGATCCTAGACCATAGATAAATACATACATAAATAACAAAGGCTAAGAAGTACTCAACTGGTGCTTCTAAAATACACCTACCCCGATGTACCTAACCTAAGTCTAGTACGAGGGAAGAAGTAAGTGAGGTGTAGCATAAATGTTGTATTCTTTACCAGGAATCTATCTAAGATGTCTCTTAGGGTGTAATCAGCTCTGTACCTTAGTTTAGAATGAAGAAGGTCAATCTCACGACTCGATTTCCCAACAACCTGCAAGGGTAGCTTGGAAACACTGGAGCTGGATTATTCGGTAAGAGAAAAGACAGTGTCTTTCTCAGTGCGTCTGCTGGGGGGTCGACTTCCTTCAGCACTTGCTATAGCAGGATGGGACTGGCAAGTAGATAGTCGAACTGTTCCAAACCACTGTGTGTTTGCTATGGCAAGTGTGGGCATATTTATACCTTGAAGGTGCCATATGGCCGGGATGCCCGCCACCCCCTCCCCACACACATCCCCAAGGATGGGAAGTCGGACAATAGTTGACTTTTTTGGAAGACGGGAGGGAGTCACCCTCCCGGCCGTATTTATTAAAATATGAAACAAAATTTAAAACATTAAATTAAAAGTTTCATCATTATGCATTATGTACAATTTGACATTTATTACATTTCGATGCAGTCATGTACTTTTGGCTAACATCCTGAAAATGCATACACTCTAATTCAAATTGTACATCCTAGCATTAACGGCCAACGGCAAGGTCTTAACCGGTGTCAGATCCCTACTTCCAAACTCTCGCCCTCACTTCGTGTGAGCGGCGCATGCGCAGAGGGCTCTACCCTCCTTGCCAACTGTAACTTCCCTTATCGTGGTGGGGGCCCCCTTTCCACTCGACGCCATCTTAAGGATCGTCCGAGTTCCCGTATGAGGTCTCTGTAGGAAGGACAGCGTGGACTCTCCCCCCCACCCCATACTCTCTATCCGCCGTCGCGGATATCCGGCCCCCGGGAAATTCGTCAGGAGGGGCATTTAACCGCCTCCCCACCTGGGAGGGGCCCATGGCCATCTCCCCCTAGGCGCCCCATCCTTAGTGGGTGTCGCCTCCCCATGGTAGGGGCCAATGGCCGTCTTCCCCCGGGCGCTCCCATCCATTGTGGGTGGCGCCCCACTCTAGGGACCTTTAAATTCCTGCTCACCGATCATGACCTTACCGCCCGACAAATAAATACGACAGTTGTTTTACCTACTAAAAAGAAAAATTCACTTCATCTTACTGTTCTACTGATCATTCCTGCAAGAAGAACTTTCTCCAATGCAACCCATATTTACCCTTTCAACATTCCTTTATTCACTCTACTAAGGAAAAGAAAGGCCTATACTTTCATCACTCAGAAAACTTTATTTACTCCAAACATTTGCTATCAGGGGCTTGTGGGTGGGTCAAAATTGCTGCTTGTTCCGTCGAGGGCTCACGAGCAACGAGTGGGTGCAGCCTTCCGATCCGAGGAACAAGAGGACGATCTTCGGGGTTCCCGCTCCTTTATCCTTCTGCGGGAGGGCGTGTACCCGTCACCGATACGCCTACTGGGCGTGGTCTTCCTTCGAGGTGTCTAGGACAACCCCTCTCGGGCGGGGTGAAGGCGCGCTCCGGCTACGCCGCTTTGGGCATACCAGCCGGGCCACGCCCACCCCCGCCCAAAATGGTTTCCCGGGAGGCTCGGGCCCCCAACCATACGTTCGGGGGGACCTAGCGGTCGCCCCTTTCCATATGGCCGGGATGCCCGCCACCCCCTCCCAACACACATCCCCAAGGATGGGAAGTCGGACAATAGTTGACTTTTTTGGAAGACGGGAGGGAGTCACCCTCCCGGCCGTATTTATGAAAATATGAAACAAAATTTAAAACATTAAATTAAAAGTTTCATCATTATGCATTATGTACAATTTGACATTTATTACATTTCGATGCAGTCATGTACTTTTGGCTAACATCCTGAAAATGCATACACTCTAATTCAAATTGTACATCCTAGCATTAACGGCCAACGGCAAGGTCTTAACCGGTGTCAGATCCCTACTTCCAAACTCTCGCCCTCACTTCGTGTGAGCGACGCATGCGCAGAGGGCTCTACCCTCCTTGCCAACTGTAACTTCCGTTATCGTGGTGGGGGCCCCCTTTCCACTCGACGCCATCTTAAGGATCGTCCGAGTTCCCGTATGAGGTCTCTGTAGGAAGGACAGCGTGGACTCTCCCCCCCACCCCATACTCTCTATCCGCCGTCGCGGATATCCGGCCCCCGGGAAATTCGTCAGGAGGGGCATTTAACCGCTTCCCCACCTGGGAGGGGCCCATGGCCATCTCCCCCTAGGCGCCCCATCCTTAGTGGGTGTCGCCTCCCCATGGAAGGGGCCAATGGCCGTCTTCCCCCGGGCGCTCCCATCCATTGTGGTTGGCGCCCCACTCTAGGGACCTTTAAATTCCTGCTCACCGATCATGACCTTACCACCACAGACCGGACGGTTGACCGACCATCCGGTCCCCCCAAACTCCTCCTATAGGTCATGCTTCTTCAAGTTTCTCAGCCAAGCAACCAAATCTCCTATGAGTAAGTCATTCCCCTCCCTGGACAGGTGAACCCCATCGTTCAGATACATCTGGTCACCCCGGATACACCCATGTGGAATAACATGCAACTGTGCAGAACGGAACAATCTACCAATCTTATTATTCACCCGTTTAACTGAATGGTTCAGAGCTGACACCGAAAGGCCCCCCTGCCACCTCCTTCTAGGAATCATGTGGGACCAGGCAATCGTGCACCCGGGGACTCTTTTAGCCAACCAGCTAACAGTTGACAAGATACGTTCAAGTAACTACCCAGAGTCACCAAATCATTGCCACCCAGGTGTACTATGACTATAGATGGCGGTGACCTATGCCGCCCTAAAAGTCCCTCGAAAAATGACTCAAATTGGTCAAAAACGAGCCCACCTTTCCCATGGAAAGTCATTCTGAACCCGTATTCCCCAGGTGCGTGAATCGCGTCACCTTCTTTGAATACGTCACCAGCGCGCCTCACGTATGAGTGGCCCACGACCCATACCATCCTCTCCCCAGTCGGTGATCTCTGACCGCTGGTCACTTGATGTAGGGTCGACCTCCAATTCCGCCCTGCATGGCAGGCCCGCGAAACTGCAAAGTAAACAAAAGACAGAAAACGTGAGTGCATGTCAATTGATCACTTACAACATGTGCAATCGCACATACCTCTTAAAGCAATTCGAGGACCAACGGCCCAACTGTTTCACTTCCTCGGCACTCCGACCTCTGGCTGTAGCCTCAGTAGCAGCCCCTATCCTAAAGGAGTGGGTCCCAAAATCGCACGGGTCCATGCCCGCGTCAGCGATTGCCAGTGCCAGCACCCTCTGAAACTGAAATCTCGTCAGTGGGGTGCCATTCTTGTGTCGGAGCAAGCTCCCCCCCCCCAGGCAGCCACTCTTAGCGCCAAATAGTCTTCCACACACTTCAACGGACAGACGGGGGACCCATGCTTGCGCTGTACGACCACACTCTCTCCCATAGCCCCCTGGTCGGTCTTGGACCTGGCTATCATGATTATCATCGAATCACCCCTTATCTGGATGTGATCCCTGCACAAACCTCCCTCCATCTCTCTCTTGTTCCTTGCGACAAGCTCGCTCACCCTCATTGCCCCATGGAATGCCAATGTGAACGCTGCCCGGAACAGAACTGCTTCATAATGGGAGGAACACGTCTCATCCAGCTTTGCTAAAAGCAGAGACAGTCTGTCTAAGCCAATCGGGTGCCTCGTATCTCTTTTGCTACCCTCAAGGCGCTGCCAGCCGCGAAGGGCTTTCTTCACCAAAAAAGAACCTGTAGGATCTTTTATGCCGTGTACCTGGGCCATGAAGGAAATGGCCACCCTATGCCTACCGGCCGTTGCTGCTGATCGGCCCTCTCTGTGTAGTGCAACCAGGTACCCCAGGAAGTATTCCTCCTGACCCCAATTCTGACTCCCTGCAGGACCCAAATATGTGCAATAGGAACGAAACGCTCCTTCGTATGCTTTCCTCGTCCTGGGGGCTAGACTCGCTGCCACGAGGTCTTGTAATCCGAGGCCCCGATCAGCCACATTGCTTCCTGGAATGGTGCTGCCTCTAAGTCTGCTGTGGGCAGATAGCCCCTGAATGCCTGTATATGTGAACGAGAGAGTGCATCAGCCGCATGGTTCAGTACACCTGGCACATGTTTTGCCCTGAACAGTACATTCAACCTCATGCACAGCAGCACAATCTCTTTCAACAATCTCAAAATCATTTTGCAGCGTGCTGCCTGTTGGTTAATGCAATCTACGACAGTCATATTGTCGGACCAAAACACCACTGAGCGGCCCCTGTAATCATCTGCCCATGTCATCAGAGCCACCCAAATGGGGAATAACTCCAGGAACCCAATGTTACTTGTGATGCCGTCAGAGTGCCACCATGTTGGCCATGTTTGCGCCGACCATCGATCACCTAAGATGGCGCCAAAACCCACACTCCCCGCCGAGTCGGTCCATAGACCTAGTTCCACTGAAGACTCTGGCGGGGAACTCCAGACGACTCGACCGTTGAAGTCCGCCAGAAATGCCAACCAAATACGCATATCCTGGCGAACCTCTCCAGACAGTCTCGTACGGTGGTGAGCCTCCTTGAGACCACCCATAGCTTGCGCGATAGAGCGCGAAAACGGGCGGGCCATAGGAATCACCCTCAGGGCAAAATTAAGCTGACCCACTGTTCGTTGTAACTGGTGCAGGGTCACTTTCTCCCCATTCAGGCATTGCATCAAGGAAGCCCGGAACCTCATCACTTTGTCTACTGGCAGTCGGAAACACCCCTCCACAGAATCGAGCTCAATACCCAGAAACTCCAGTGAAGTAGATGGTCCAACCGTCTTACCTGGTGGAAATGGGACACCGAATTCTTTCATGAGGATGCAGAAATCATACAGCGCCTGTGCGCAATTCATATCATCGGCTGCCCCCAAAAACAGGAAATCATCCAAATAATGCATAACATGTCTATGCCCTGTGGCCACTGTAAATGCCCATTCCAAAAAACAGCTAAACATCTCAAAATATGCACATGAAATGGAACAACCCATGGGCATGCATTTATCCATGTAATACTTTCCCTGAAATGCAAAACCTAGCAGGTGCTGATCCTGCGGGTGCACCGGAAGCAACCGAAATGCTGATTCGATATCACATTTCGCCATCAGCGCCCCGGGGCCTAGGTGGTTCAAAATGGCCACGGCATCGTCGAACGATGCGTATCGTACCGAACAAACTTCTGGGTCTATGGCCTCATTCACCGAGGAACTCCTGGGAGCAGAAAGGTTATGTATGAGTCTAAACTCCCCCGGATCTTTCTTCGGGACCACCCCTAACGGGGAACATATGAAATCGGCCACCGGCGGGCAGGGAAAGGGGCCAGCCACTCGTCCTAAACTGACCTCTTTAGCTATTTTCCTCTCTGCCACGCCTGGGTTGTGCCGTACCGATAACTGATTTCTACAAAAGGAGTTCCCCCGAACTTCCCCCACTGGGATGTGGAAGCCATGTAAGAATCCCTCCCTCAACATCCCAGCGGACACATGATCAGGGTATTTGTTTAACCACGGAATCATAACCATTAGATCAACGGGTGTAGGCATACGGTCACAAAGGTCCACCTTACTCCTGCTTAGGTCCTCCTTTTCCAACCGCCCCGACATTCTTTGATCTACAAGTACTTTCCGGGTGCGAGGAATTCCCACACCCGGCACACACATGCTTAAACTTGTATGTCCCCTGCGGTCTGTTACAATTGCCTCGATTGAAGCCCCAACAGACCCCTCCTTGTCCGCCCTTCCCGCCAACTGTAGGCTGATAGCCCCCACCTGTGCCTGCTCGAAAGGGCACCCCAGGCTTTTGGCGGACAACTCCGGACCCGCTCCCGCCTGGCGAGGACGTACCTGTCGCCCCTGGCAGGAGTTGCTTGTGCCATGACACCGAGTCCAAACAATCCCAGGACAGAGATGAATCAAATTCTTTTGCTTTAAGGAACTTCATGTCATAGCCTTTCCATTCCTCCCCCTCATACATTGAATAAAAATCCATAATGCGATTCTGATAGCAAACCAACTCAGTCATAACATCAGGTTTACGTTCCACCAAAACTGCGGTAAATATAGAGAAGGCCTTCACCCAGTTCGTCACTGTCTCTTCCACCCTGAACTCGGCCATCTTGGCGCGCCATACACTAGGGTGCCACAAATCTTTCTGCGTTTTAGCATATTCCATCTCACGATGGTCCGTTAACAATGAAAACATGTTGACATACTTGTCTCCCCATATTAACTCCTTTGTGGCCAAGGGAACGTGCTGTGCAACTTTTTCCCGCCTCGAGGGTATCGAGCCCTCCCCCACCATTGGCAATGCGAGCTTACCCGGATCGGCCATTGTTGCCGCCGCCCTCTCTTGACCAGCTGCTGGTACTCCTGGCGCCACCTGTGGGGGAACAAGAGGAACACTCGCCCTTGCAACATCTCTCGATTGCCGCAACTGCTTTATTAACACTCTGGCCTCTGCGGCCGGATCACCCGGGGTCGCTGTGCCCCCCACCTTTGTCTTAAACCATGCCGTCAACTGTGCGGCCAATTCTGGGGGCATTTCATCATCCTCGGTCGAGGTGATCACCACTGGGATAGGCTGGCCTAACACTGGTTCCGGAACCGGGATACCAGCTGGTACTAGGGGGACGATGGGTGGCTCCTCCGGTGCCGGGACCCCCCCCGAGGCTGCCCTCTCTTTGACCCGCTTCCCTCTCAACGCGGGAACCACTCCCGGCAAGGCCGGGCCTATTACCTTTTTCGGCTGACCTGGGTCGTTCATTGCCGCCAATTGCTTCTTTACCTCCGCCAAACCTCTACCGAGCGATTGGACTTGACCGAGCTTTCGGTCCATACAGGCCATCCGATTCGACAACAGGCGTAACATCCTCTCCGTCTCGGAACCCTTTCCTGCTTGCTTGCTAGGCATGGTTACGAGTCCACCGCCTTTGGTCGATCCACGAGGTCCTGAAATCATGTGTAGAAACTGAAAGATAAAGAACAAGATTACCACGTTCAAAATTGCTGCTTGTTCCGTCGAGGGCTCACGAGCAACGAGTGGGTGCAGCCTTCCGATCCGAGGAACAAGAGGACGATCTTCGGGGTTCCCGCTCCTTTATCCTTCTGCGGGAGGGCATGTACCCGTCACCGATACGCCTACTGGGCGTGGTCTTCCTTCGAGGTGTCTAGGACAACCCCTCTCGGGCGGGGGGAAGGCGCGCTCCGGCTGCGCCACTTTGGGCATACCAGCCGGGCCACGCCCACACCCGCCCAAAATGGTTTCCCGGGAGGCTCGGGCCCCCAACCATACGTTCGGGGGGACCTAGCGGTCGCCCCTTTCCAAGTTTGACGTAAACGTGGACATAATAACGTCATCAAAAAGTCTTAGTTCTTTGAAAACTCCATGAGTTCTTGGATAAGTCAGTATTCGAGCAAGGCGAAGTCCCTAGCTGCTGAAGCCGATTTTCCAAGAAATCGTTGTTGATTTTCAGAACTAGTGGAAGTAGCCATGCCGTATTTGGACTGCATGAGCTATGCCTAAATATGGTTATGATTTCTATGCCTATCTAAGGATATGGTGATTTATACCTATATAAGGGCATGAATCGGGAAAATTACACTCGGGTCCTAAAATGCTATACAACAGTACCAATATAGTCCATTAATCATGAAGGGAGATGTCATCATGGAAAGACAATAGGGCCTAACCTCCCTCGCCTTGCCTTGGAGCAATATTATTATATGTTAGAAGATCTCTGGGCTTTGTCAGCAGACCCCATACCTTAGCCTATACATAGTATAGCTACATCATAGGTGCTTTCTCGCTCTTCTCCCTAGAAAGGTCCCTATCCATGCATGTGCTACCTATTAGTGCATCCCACTAATAAACCAAAGTATGTTGTCCAAACATCAGCTGCATCAGTATGTTTTGTCTAAGGGCTAAGGTCTGGGTGGAACAAAATAACAAGGGGCATTGTTGTTCGACCTTGCACATAATATTCAGTCACAATCCCAGAAACATGCAGAGAGCAAACACATCGATGAGTTCTCATGTGAAAGCAACCACAGAAAATTTTACAAAAAATAAAGACATGTAGTAACATGTGCAAATCAGCAGTTAGGCTGCAATGTGCTCATTCTAACTTAGTGAAGACTACAATGTCCCAATGGGTGACGTGACACTCATTGGTCACTGTTTTTGTTTGAAGAGGTGGCCTGAGGCCATTTTTACAGCCAGTCAGTGTGATTTTGTCATAGTGTGGAAAAGTAAATTCTGCCATGTTCTGTGTCCCTACGCATCCTCCATCATATGTTATCTGTGCATGATTAATATGCATATGTTATTCCCCATGATTGATTAAAGACGCAATTACAGTTGTGTCCACCTCTAGTATGCCAGTTTCCAGTTCTTGTGAATACTACGAATATCAGGCCTATGTAAAGCTACGTTGCCACGTTTCTCACTGTGCACGTTATTCCATTGTAAAGTCCCCGTTTCTAGGCCTCAAAAGGGCCTGGACACCAGATTCAGCCCCTGTCTCCTGAAGCCTCGCTGAGGAGCGATACAGCCCCCACCTGTATCCTCGACCCTTCACTTACTTCCTGCCTCGCAGTGCCCGGCTCACCCTGGCTCTGCCTCTGAGTCTGCCAAGAGTATGTTATGATTCCAGTTATCAGTTCAGTCCTCCTTCTATGCATTCCTAAGCTACTGAATCGCATCAATAGTTTCCGTCATAGTCTAGCTTTTACGTCTCCATGTAAGAGAAATACTGCATTTAATGGTCATTTAATATTCTTCATCACGCACTACATGTAGAATAATGCATGCTCCAGTCTTAGAGTCTGTTAGCTTTTCCCCTCCTGACTTCTAGTTTATATCAACATGTTCCCTAAACATCAGATACTAGATAGGGTTTAGGTACATGTCGCCCTGACTCTCCAGACTTCAGTCTCTGCTCCTAGCACAGAGTTCATAGCCCCCAGTTTCTCCTAGTGATACGTCATTGCCAGTTTGCGCGCACCACCAGGTTAGAGGTCCCGGCTCCTTAGGTAGCCCCCTCCATGGGTTTCGCCCCATTCATGACATATTCTGTTACGTTTGCATCACATATCCATGTATACGCCCTGTTACACCCATTTTTCACCCTTATCTTTCGCGACTGCTACGCGTCACGCCTTCTGCTCCACCCACTGCTACGCCTATTGCAATGTAATGCTATGTGTTTGCGCTATGTATATATGCTCATGTACTGTTATTAAAAAGTTATCCTTCCTAGCCTTCTTGTCCAGATCCTGGCAGCGCTGCCAGGGCTTACCATTCTGTTCCCGTGCAGGTTGTCCTGTTCCTGTCCTTTATGCTGTATTAAACCTGCAAAACTCCTATTACCTCGAATCTTGACTCTTATTTATTGAGCTATCTGTTATTCATTTATGCATTCAAAAAGAGAGGTATTATTTATTTATTTACCACATAATGGCGCCCGAATAGGGACTTGCCCTTTCCCCACGCGTCGGTGAAGCCACGCCGACCCCCTGACCCTCTGCAGTCGTGACGGAACTTTTCCGCGCACCGGCAGATATTTCTGCTTCAAGTATCCCTCAGGCCCACGGAGGAGACGGAGGAGGCGGTCCAGCATCCAGACGAGACGGTGGAGGAACGCGGCGAGTCCCGACCAGAGCCCAAGCCGAGAGTCCAAGGTCCGAGGTATCCGGAGGCCCACCCGTAACAGAGGTCCGAAGTTCGTCCGTCCGACGTCGAAGCAGTCCAGTCCAGTCCGAGGCCTTCCGTTCTTGCTGCCCGGTGAGTACCGTTACTGGGGTAGTATCTAGACAGGGTCAATTTAATTGACTCTGGTCCGTGGGTTGGTGGTACACAGACCCACAAACGAAGTGTCCATTTCGGTGGATGCGGGTCCTGACGTGTCTCTTTATGAGACCGGTAAGTTTCGTACTGTTTCAGCAGTGCATCTAGTTTCTGCTCCAGTCAGTTCTGTTCTCGAGAAAATTCATGTATTCTGTGTTCCGTATTCCAGGTAGTATTCTGTTCGAACTGTTATTTTAAATGTTCTTCATGTATTTTAATGTCGTGGTATGAATGGGGAATAAGTATCGTGTTCATTGTGTATTGTATTGTGTCTAGATTACAGTCCAGTCATGCCCTTGTTTTCTAAGTTACGTCAGTTAAAAACTAGAAAGGGTCTGCTGGAAGCAGCAGTTCCAGTTCCGCCTAGGGACAGTCCAGGTCATTTTATGTATCAGAAGCATGGCATAAGCGCCATATTGTATCTAGATTTATGGGTAGAGTATACCAAACAGTTAGAAGAAAAGTATAGATGGCCCGTGTCAGGTACATGGGATGCCGAGTGCATCATGAGAGTAGAAGAAGCATTATGGAAAAGGAAAGCCAGACAGTCACAGAAAGATGCCATCGAGTTATGGCGCAAAGAATCTCATAAAAGAACCGAAAAAGAAATCAGAAAGTCAGAATTAAGTAGAGAATCCTTAGAACGAGCCCAAGAAAGGGAATTAATCGAGATAGGTGAACGAGTTAAAACCGAACAGTCAGACAGACAGAGGCATGCTCTTATTAAGGGTATGTATCCTCTTCTTGCCGAGGGCTTGCCAAAAGCGACCCCAGAGGCATCCAGTAATTTCCCGCCACCATTAGTTCCGACTAAGCTACGTCACAAACCGACCGCAGCTGATATTTTCATTTCGTCCTATTTGGACGACACAGTCCCAGAATATGCAAATCCTGCTCGCGCTCCGCCAGTCCCTGTAAATCAGGCACTTCCCGTTCCTCCAGACACCGGGGTACCCCTTGCAGTACCTGTTACGGTCCCCCCGGTCCAGCCCGCCATACCAGTTCAGCCCGCATTTCAATTTCCTGCCACACTAGTACGAAGAGGATCAGTCGACGATTCTAGTTTAGGGGCCGCAGGAGGAGGTCCTCCTCAAACCCCGCCACCACACAAGCGTTTAACGACAGCCGAATTACATATGCAAGCGTCACAGCGTACGCCCAGGCATCAGTCTGTAGCAGAAATAAGAAAAGCCCTTAATGAATGCGGCTATGATCCAGACCCAGGAGAGGATAATATGGTTTTATATTCATTACGTGTAAGAAAGGTGACCGAGTATCTAGTCACCCTACCAGATATGAAAGAAGATCTAGACAGAATATATCGTTTCATCCGTACAGGGGATGATCCAGAAAGCATTGGCGAAGTCATGTCTCAAAGAAAAGCTGAAGTCCAGCTCATGCTATTAAAGTTTCTGATTAATTGTCTAATACGAGAACAAGATTACCCGTCCAAAGATCAAGCCGAAATGAGAACCCTGACAAAGTGGAGTGATAATATAGCCGAGGGTAAGCACAGGACCATCAGTGCTATAGAGAGTATGTATAAGAAGATTCGTAAAGAAATAATAAGGATACACGAACAACGTAAAGCAGCACAAGTAAGCGAGAAAGAAAGTAACTCTGATACTGAGGAGGTAGACGACGAGAATCCCGACAGAATAGCGTATGTAGGAAAATCTAGATTTCCAGATCGCCATTTACGCCTAGAACACAAGTCAACTTTCCATCATCCAGCACCAGAACAAGGTTCTCTAGAACAAGTGTTTCAAGCTACCGATCACATTCTGAAATCACGAATTGGTTACAGTGAGTTAAGTACTATGCATGAACAAGAACTAGTTCGATCAGCAGTCCGATGGATTACTGATTCTACCACTTTTCCAGACGAAATAGTGGCACAAATGTTTCTGAAAATGCCCCCAGCCGAGCAACGACTGGCGGGTATGTATATGATTCAGCACCTCATTACATTGTATGAGGGTCAGCACTCTGATCCAGGTCCATTACAAGATGTCCTGAATGAGTTACTCCAGTATAAATGGAAAGGTTTAGGTACCGATTTGATTAGTGTCATTCTAGAACAGCGCCACAAATATAGAACGTTTTTGAACCCGCATTTTGTTCATGTCTCACCCCCAGAAAGTAAACCATTTTACATAGAGAGACAGAATCCGTTACGAGAAGTCCACCCAGTTAGAGGAATGGGTGGCGAACTAGAACGAGTGTTTGTTTACACCCCGATCACAAAGATGGAACTCCTAGAGATGAAAAAATTAATCCCCTGTCATGATAAAGATCCAGCAGGGTTCCATCGAGAAATAAAAGACATGCTCCGTATGGGAGAATACATGTATCCAGATATTATTAAAATGTTAAAAGTCTTGTTGCCCGCAGGGGTGTATGAAAAGCTCAAGGAAAAAGAGTGGGAGGTGGGAGAGAAAAAGATCGATTGGGCAGTTCTAGAAGCTGAAGATAAGGCACGAGTACCAGGTACCGGTCTTGGAGCGAAATGTAAAGAATTACCGGAATTATTAATACAAGTTTTACCCAGATTATTGACAACTAGAAAAGAAGACTGGGATGCAATCTCAGCCTGTAAACAGAAACAAGATGAAGACATTAGTGATTATTATTCCAGATTTGAGAAATGTTTTGCTATCAACAGTGGCCTCAAGACGAGTAGCGAGTCATACCCTCATCTTTTTGTTACTAAATTAGTCGAGAATTCAAGTCCACAAATTAAGAACCGAGTTTTGAAAGTCGAAAGTACCTGGCAAGCTAATACCCCGTCCCAGATGTTACAGATGCTCCAATATCACCAGAATAGAATCAGAGAAGAGCAAGAACACGAGAGAAAACGTATGAAAGACACGAAAATGAAAGTACTAGTTGCACAATCTGTTCCTCAAGACAGTCAGAAGAGGGGTCCGAATCAAGCCAGTCATCCTGCAGCTCCCGTTAAAGGGAACTGCAATTATTGTAAACAGCCAGGTCATTTTATAAACGAGTGTGCAGTTCTGAAACACAACATAGCTACCGGTAAGACTAAAGAAAGACCACGTCCGCCTAGACAAGAACAAGTTTCACAGACTCCTCAGCCACAGAATACACAACAGACAGTTACAGCACCGCAGCCTATCGCTGCAACACAGCATGTTACACAGCAGATGTACCAGTATGCACAGTCTGAGTATCCAGAGTATCAGCCATATTCATGAAACAGCCTAGAGAGGGAGGTAGGCTTGCCTCTCATCGAGATACCTGTAGATCAAGAAGGTCCCTATGTTCACAGTCAAGTATTAGGGAAAGACAGAAAGTTTTTGATTGATACAGGGGCAAGTAGGACCACAATTAGCCACGCCGAAGTTCCAGGGGCTCCGCTCTCAGGCTCAAGAAATGTTTCCCTTGGATTTTCAGGAAAACCCATTGTAAATGAAATATCAAAGCCAGTTACCCTAGAAGTAGGTCCATTGTCCCGCACTACTGACCTGTTACTTACTAAGTCGTGTCCAGAGAATCTATTAGGTATTAAAACACTGAAAGAGTTAGGTGCAGTTATATGCTGTTCCCCAGAGGGAATACGATTGTTCCTACGTGACTTCAAGGGTCACTATGTGTTACGAGATTTTGATCCCAGATTGTCCAATGTTCCGCAGCATCTATGGGCGCAAGGTCCAACTGATGTTGGTTATATGCAAATCACACCCCATCGTGTGACTCTCAAGCCAGGTGTAGTGTTACCACGAATCAGACAGTACAGATTGCCACCTGAGGCTGTAGCAGCCTTATCCAAAATTATTGACGAGCTCATCGCTCAAGGAGTAGTTGTAGAAACTGACTCCAATGTATGCAATTCTCCGATCATTCCTGTCATGAAACGTACTGATCCAAATGCACCCCCAGTATATCGATTAGTGATTGACCTACGAGAACTTAATAAATGTATTATTCCCCAGTATCCAGTTGTCCCAGATATCTCTTCCCTATTAACAGCCATTGATTCCGAAGCCATGTTCTTTACTGTAATCGACCTCAAGAACGCGTTTTTCAGTGTTCCCATTCATCCAGACAGCCAGTTTCTTTTCGGATTTTCTTTAAATGGAAGGAGCTATATGTTCACACGAGCTCCTCAAGGTTTCACAGAAAGCCCTAGTATTTACAGTCAAGCACTTAAGAGACAACTAGACAACATTCACATGCCAACTGACACTGCCCTGCTCCAGTATGTCGATGATCTACTGGTCACAGCCCGTTCTGAACGTGCTTGCGAGCGAGCATCCCTCACAGTTCTGTATTTCCTAGCCGAGATGGGGCACAAGGTGTCCCCTTCCAAATTACAATTCTGTGTCCAGCAAGTGGTCTACTTAGGACACTTACTGTCCAAGAGGGGTAGGCAGTTGACACCTGACCGTATTCAATTAATAGCGAGTCTTCCTCAGCCCAAGACCCAGAAGGAGGTACGTGCTTTCATCGGCCTCACTTCTTATTGCCGACAATGGATTCCTCAGTATGCATTTCTAGCCAAACCACTGATACAGTTAACGACACAGGAGGCAGCCGTATCGACTGTCCTCCCTTGGACATCTGAACATACACTCAGTTTCAATGAGTTAAAGAAAGCCCTATGTCAAGCTCCAGTTCTAGCTACACCAAACTACAGTAAGCCTTTTACACTTTTCGTCACAGAACGCGAAGGTACAGCATTATCTGTTCTCACACAAGATCAAGCAGGACAATACAAGCCATGTGCTTATTTTTCGAGCACATTAGATCCTGTAGCCCAGGCTCTGCCTGCGTGCCTCAAGTCAGTTGCAGCCACAGCACTAGCTATCAGACAAAGTGATTCCATAGTATTAGGACACTCCCTGACAGTACAAGTTCCACACTCCGTGGAAGTTCTTTTAAACCGAACACAGACCCAGCACTTGACAATTGCACGTTTAACAGGTTATGAATTGACACTGTTCCAGCCACACATAGAAATCAGACGCTGCAACGTTCTCAATCCTGCTACACTGTTACCATCAGCGAATCCAAAACCTGCCACACATGACTGTGTGGAAGTAGTCAACATCACGACCAAGCCAAGACAAGATCTGACAGATATTCCGTTACCAGATCCCGACCTGACACTTTATGTGGATGGTTCATGTATGAGAACAAGTACAGGAGAACTAGTCGCCGCGTATGCAGTGACTACCGACACCGAAGTTATTAAGACACACCGTATTGACACCCTGTCTGCTCAAGCAGCAGAGCTAGTTGCTCTGACACAAGCCTGCATACACGCCAAGAACCTGAAAGTTAATATTCACACCGATTCACGCTACGCATTTGGAGTTGTACACGACTTTGGAGTGCTCTGGCAGGAGAGAGGTTTCATGACTTCTCATGGAACCAAGATTCAGCATGGTCTCCTTATTCAAGCTCTGTTAGAGGCAATACATTTACCGACATCCATTGCTATCATGAAGTGCAAAGCACATACGAAAGTTACTGACACTATTTCTCAAGGTAACGATCTAGCAGATCGCACAGCCAAGCTTACAGCTCAGACTCCAGACACTTCAGTTAATCCGACACAGACACATACTCCAGATCCGACTACATGTATGACAGTTAAGGACCCTACTCAAGATGTCATAGATATCCAGTTACATGCTACTCCCGAAGAAATCAAGAAATGGTCCGAACAAGGAGGGGTCCAGACAGATCAGGGATGGGTAACAAAGGGTAGAGCCACATGGTTTCTCCCCGACTCTATGGTTCAAGTCATTATTAATACCGTACATAGTCCAGCACATTTAGGAGAAAAAGCTATGTTAGACAGTATCCAGAATATTTGGTTCAACAAGCATTTACGAGCTGCAGCCAAGCAGAAAGTCCGTACCTGTATGATATGTTGTCAGTTTAATCCAGGTAAAAGTGTCCCGGTGGAACAAGGTGGATTCCAGCCTCCTGACCACCCTTTTGAAGTCCTCCAGATGGATTATATTCAAATGGAGCGATGTCGAGGTTTCAAGTATGTCCTTGTAGTTGTATGCGCTTTGTCCAGGTGGACAGAAGCATATCCAGTCCCAGATTACACAGCCGCGACCACTGCCAAGCAGCTGGTTCGTGAGTTCTTCCCCCGTTATGGACTCCCTAGGGTCGTATATCTGATAACGGCCAGCCATTCTCATCAGAGTTAATGAAGCACGTTTCCCTGTTGTTAGGGTACCAGTGGAAGTTTCATTGTGTACGCCATCCTGAAGCAGCAGGTCTCGTAGAGAGACATAACCAGACCCTGAAAATTCGCATCGCCAAAGTATGTAAAGAGAAAGGTGTGGACTGGCTAGTAGCTCTGCCAGTCGCTTTGTTCTATATGCGCATGGTCGCACATTCCAGATCAGGTCTGTCCCCGTATGAGGTCGTTTTCGGCCGCCCTCCAAATATGTGGGGTACTCCTAGACCCCGAAGTATTACCGATGTTTCAAGTAATATGCTGACAGATTACCTAGCTTCCTTGATGTCTGCCCTCAACTCTTGTCGTTCACAGGTTGCCGCCGCATTTCCAGACAATACCGAGGTGGCACCGCATGAAATCGTTCCAGGATCCATGGTTCTTGTCCGGAATTTTGACCGCTCAAGTCAGCTAGAGCCTCGCTGGAAGGAGCCCCGACAGGTCCTCCTCGCCACCCGTACAGCCGTGAAGTTGGAGGGACGCAAAGGCTGGGTGCACCTTTCGCACGTAAAGAAATTTTATGGACTGAAACCCGTCTCAAAGAACATTTCCCAGGATTTGAAGGATTGCCAAAATACTATTCTCAAGGACTGTCCCGCAAAGAACAATGATACTGCACCCTCCCTGTTAGAGAAAACTCCGCAACAGGAGTATAAGTTAAAACTCCGGTCTAGTAAAATAAGTCAGCCAGTTTGATTGTCTAAGTCCTCCCCTAGGTGAAACGGTTAGACTGTTTCTGACATGTATAAAATAGACCCCCATAGTGAGAGAGTTAGTCAAAACTCAATTCGATGTATCGTTTTCCTATGTTTCATATTATTTCTCAGCATTATGATTTCCTGCACCAGTTATGCATTTTATCTGTATTTTTCAGTTTCTCATGTAAATAAGTCTGCTAATGCTACAGTAGAACACACGTTTAGTGATTTGCCTCCTCATGAACTCTCTTACCGCCTCGCTATGCGTAATAATTCTTTCATCCGCATGTTACATTACTCACACCAGACCAGCAATGCCACTAATTGTTGGGTGTGTGGTCGACTCCCCCCTTTCCAGACACCGAAGGGAGTTCTGCCACTTTTTCCTTACCCGTTTTCACATAATGGTTCGTGTGGAGCATGGTCCACGTTAACGTCATCCTCAACAGATATGTCTTTTCTTAACAGTACATGTTTTCCAGACAAGCAAGGTCTTCCCCACAGAACCGGGTTAGATCTAGAAAATGAAGTGTATAATTTAGGTAATTATTCTTCGAATTTCATGGTCCTGAATGTTCAGTCTGATTCCACTCCAGACTTACCTGCTATTTCAGTACTACCAGTCAAAGGCGAATTATGTGTCCGAAATAATGGTTCTGTACATGTAGGACATAGCGATTGTACTACTATTGTCAAATATAGTGACAGTGGGAAATCTATTTTCAAAGCCTCACGTCATTCTTATTTTATTTGTGGTCAGACCGCATATGTTCGTCTGCCCCTCGATTGGGAGGGAACCTGTTACATTGCCTTCCTACTGCCACCGGTTTTCCTAGCCCCACCCGACTACCATAGGAATTCCCACCTAGTACATACAAGACACAAGAGAAACCTCCCGATTGTCGATTATACTGAAACTACTCTAGAACAATATATAGATATCAATAAAGGTGTCTTTCCTTATTTAGGTACAGTTGTGAATAGTAAACTGATACGTAGATTAACCAGAACACTCGAAGCAGTAGTAATTGAGACTACCTCTGCTCTAGGTAACTTAACTGAAGAGCAATCTGCTATGAGATTTGTCGTTTTACAGAATCGTCTCGTCCTTGACGTCATATTGGCCGATAGGGGCGGGGCCTGTAGAGTCATCGGATCTAGTTGCTGCATTTTCATTCCAAATAACGCGCCTTCTGTTTATTCAGCTATAACCAGACTCCATAAAATTGCCCATCTGTTACACCAAGATCCAGGCACCTGGACATGGTCCGGTTGGTTCTGGAATATAATTTCCGCCTGGGGATGGAAAGTCTTGTCCTTTCTAGGTATTGCAGTAGCGATCATATTTAGCTGCTGCCTCTGTATACAATGTGGCCCTGCGATTTGCGGCATTTGTGCTACCTCTTGTATTCCTAGTCTCAAGCCCCGTTCTAAATCCCGTTCCAGGATAATTCGAGACGAGCAAATGATACTGTATGAAATGATAGATGGTATCATGAATATTGATGTTTCCTGAAGGAAACGTAGTGACAAGGAGGGAATGTGGAAAAGTAAATTCTGCCATGTTCTGTGTCCCTACGCATCCTCCATCATATGTTATCTGTGCATGATTAATATGCATATGTTATTCCCCATGATTGATTAAAGACGCAATTACAGTTGTGTCCACCTCTAGTATGCCAGTTTCCAGTTCTTGTGAATACTACGAATATCAGGCCTATGTAAAGCTACGTTGCCACGTTTCTCACTGTGCACGTTATTCCATTGTAAAGTCCCCGTTTCTAGGCCTCAAAAGGGCCTGGACACCAGATTCAGCCCCTGTCTCCTGAAGCCTCGCTGAGGAGCGATACAGCCCCCACCTGTATCCTCGACCCTTCACTTACTTCCTGCCTCGCAGTGCCCGGCTCACCCTGGCTCTGCCTCTGAGTCTGCCAAGAGTATGTTATGATTCCAGTTATCAGTTCAGTCCTCCTTCTCTGCATTCCTAAGCTACTGAATCGCATCAATAGTTTCCGTCATAGTCTAGCTTTTACGTCTCCATGTAAGAGAAATACTGCATTTAATGGTCATTTAATATTCTTCATCACGCACTACATGTAGAATAATGCATGCTCCAGTCTTAGAGTCTGTTAGCTTTTCCCCTCCTGACTTCTAGTTTATATCAACATGTTCCCTAAACATCAGATACTAGATAGGGTTTAGGTACATGTCGCCCTGACTCTCCAGACTTCAGTCTCTGCTCCTAGCACAGAGTTCATAGCCCCCAGTTTCTCCTAGTGATACGTCATTGCCAGTTTGCGCGCACCACCAGGTTAGAGGTCCCGGCTCCTTAGGTAGCCCCCTCCATGGGTTTCGCCCCATTCATGACATATTCTGTTACGTTTGCATCACATATCCATGTATACGCCCTGTTACACCCATTTTTCACCCTTATCTTTCGCGACTGCTACGCGTCACGCCTTCTGCTCCACCCACTGCTACGCCTATTGCAATGTAATGCTATGTGTTTGCGCTATGTATATATGCTCATGTACTGTTATTAAAAAGTTATCCTTCCTAGCCTTCTTGTCCAGATCCTGGCAGCGCTGCCAGGGCTTACCATTCTGTTCCCGTGCAGGTTGTCCTGTTCCTGTCCTTTATGCTGTATTAAACCTGCAAAACTCCTATTACCTCGAATCTTGACTCTTATTTATTGAGCTATCTGTTATTCATTTATGCATTCAAAAAGAGAGGTATTATTTATTTATTTACCACAATAGGCTTACATTTATTCTTTGTTCTCTATGCCCCTTTGCTCACTGTTGTTGTTTGACCATGTGGCCGGCAGCCATTTTGTACATACATCCAGTGTGCTTTATTTCATAGGCTTGCAGGTGTTCTTTGTTCTCCATGCCTCATTGGTCGCTTTTGTTGGACAATGTGCATCCAGCCAGTGTGCTTTTATCATAGGCTTACATATATATTCTTTGTTCTCAATGCCTCCTTGCTCACTGTTGTTGTTTGACCATGTGGCTGGGGGCAAATTTGTGTAATCAGCCAGTGCGCTTCTGATAAGCCTGCATGTGTTCTTTGTTCTCCATGCCTCCTTGCTTGCTGTTATTTTTTGACCATGTGGCTGGTGGCCATTTTGTGCAGCCAGCCAGTGTGCTTTTTCCATAGGCTTCCATGTTTTTTTTGGTCTCCATGCCTCTTTACTCGCTGTTGTTGGTTTGAACACATGGCCAGAGGCCATTTTGTATACTCAGCCAGTGTGCTTTTGCAATAAGCTTGCATGTGTTCTTTGTTCTCCTTGCAACCATGCTCACTGTTGTTGTTTAATCATGTGGCCAGCAGCCATTTTGTGCAGGTAGCCAGTGTCTTTTTGACATAGGCTTCCATGTGGTATTAGTTTAATAGTATGCCTGAGATCATTGTAGTATATGTATAATTATGAATTTGATTATGATGAAGGGCTTTATATTATATGCAGTTTTTAACACTTTTCACCTGCACCTTGTTGCCTCCCAATACATTTCTCTTACTCCCTTAGTACAAACATTACTAATTATTTTTTCATTCTTTGTATTTTAATTTTTACTTTTTTTTAATGGGTTTTTTGTATTTAATTTCAATTTTTGTAATTTATTTTTACAGTTTTTTTAAAAAAATGTTTGCATTTTGTTTCCATTCATAATCCAGCCACCTGTTGGCTGCCATAGGCATACAGCCATACAACAGCATTCATATTTTTAGGTATTATTCCACTTCCCCTGTTACCCCATTACCCCCTACCTGCCATTGGGTAGGTGTACTACACAGACATTAGCATCATTCATTTTTTAATGATTATTCCTTTCCCCCAGACCACATTGCTTGCTATCCACACACTACCCTTTATTGTTTAAGGATTCTTTCATTTACCCATGTACCTCCCTGGCTGCCACGGGTTTCTCCTTTACAATAGATGCACATAAAGCTAAGAACTATATCTATATCTTCTGTGTTATCCTGATTGAAAATTAAATGTTATGTTATGGTTGTGTGGTTTGACTTTAAAATGGTTGGATATATTATTGTCAATTATTATCTAAGTAACCAACCACTCTAAATGATATTATCTTTATATATAATAATTCAAACTGCAACAATGCCATGCTTCTCTAAATGTTTTTTTGCAAGTATGTTTTTAGGTGCACCAGAGAAGAAACATCACCCATAGTAGAAGGCCTGTCCAAAACATGTGACCACACAACACGTGATGTCAGTCCTCCATTCTCTTCTGCCTGTGCAGTCAGTGCCACTACCAGCCGGCAGCTTTAAGATGGCCCCAAAGTAAGGTAATGCCACGAAAGTGGCCAGTGAGAAGAAGCAGCATTCAACCACTGGTGTGGCAACCACAAAATTTTTTAGGAGATGTATGCCTGCTGCACCGTCCTCCGGGGAATCTATGGAAATACCAATGAACAGTGACGTTGAATTAGATTTATCCTTTTCGCAAAGCAGTACCCAATCATTTCAGGAAACAAAGCAAAGTGGGCAGCAGCCGCAGCCAGCAATAGTAGATCTTCCTGAAGTTGGAGCAGAACACGAGATTGAGCTTCCTGCCAAGCAAGAACCTACTAGAATCATTGGTTCACAGTTGTCTAGCAAGAAAAAGGAAGGGTACACCACCATCTTCTCCAAGCACCCCTTCTGATGATGATGATCTGGACATGGTCATGGCAGAGTCTGAGAGACCCCAGGAGAGGCAAGGGAAAAGAAAAGTTCCTAAAATCCCTAGAATAATGAAAGGGGATGAGAAGGAGGTTGATGACAAGACAGTCATTGTTATGGAAGCTGGCACAAAGGAGTCCGACACTACCCCTTCTATTCATCGTGCTCCAAGGGATGTTGCACAGGTACCACCGACAGCTCTCATATTTCTATAGAGCCTGCTGAGACCTGCGCCAACCCCTACCTTAGTAGAAGCATGCACAGCAGAAAGAAAATTGATGACATGGCTGCCTACCACCAGTTCCTCTTCAGGGATTGGCACTGGCACACTAAGACTGTACTCCTCCCCAGTTAGTGACTTTTTGTTCACCTAGCAAGCAGGAATACATTGCAACATGCTCCATTTGCTATGTGAGTGTTCGTCGAGGAAAGCCTGCTACATATTATAGTACTGGAGGGTAAACTACCCATATGAATAAACATCACAACATCCACTGCAAGGAGCACCTTCAAATATTTGTGGGATGTCATGAGGAAGAAGAGGGTGACACTTTTACACAAATCAGCTCTGTCTCCAGCAGTGCAACAGCATCACTCGCCTCAGTGACCTCAAAATGGCACAAGACTTAAAGTCAGATGGAGACACCATGGCGTACACTGACTACCCCAAGACGGACATTGAGTCTACCACCTCCTACTTCTCTGAAGTCGTCTACATCAGTGGCCCCAGAAAATAAGACCATCCAGGCTACTATTATGGGATTATTTAGAAAAGAGGGTCCCTACGACCACAACCACCCAACCACATGTTTGTACAATGTGAAACTGCAGAAATGTTAGTGCTGCATCTCCTTTCTTTTTTGTAGAAGGAGTGGGATTTTAAGAAGTTGTGGCAGCCATCTGCCCCAAATGGAAGGTTCCAAGTGGGACCTATTTTGCAATAGTTGCTGTTCCAGCACTCCATCATGATGTGCTGCAATTGGTTGCACAACCTTTGCAGCAAAGTGATGTTCACACTGTCCACCTGATGACAGATATGTGGAACAGTTGTCAAGCAACCGATTACATGTATATCACTGCACTCTAGATCTTTTAAGGGCATTCAATGGCATGCAACAGTAACCATGTGTGCCATGGAGAAATCCCACATAGCTGCAAATATTGTGGATACTTTTAACAGCAAGGTGTTTGAATGTCGGAGACCCAGAAGTCTCAGGACTGGATTTGTTGCCACAGACAATGGCAGTAATCTCGTCAAGGCCATGTCAGATAGTGGCTATTTCAGGGTTCTGTATCTAGCACATTGCATCAACTTGGTTGCGCAAGATCTTTTCAAAATGAAGACAGGGCCTGATGAAGATATTGATGTGACCGAGTCAAGCTGGTGGATTACCGCCTATCTTATTTTGATGTATTGCGGCTGAATCTCTGACTGCAGTGACAGAGCGTTTTCCGTTGCATAAGAAGTACACCGCCGACTGCGCTGTGGACTCCTATGATGGCTAACATTAATTTGTTACCTCCAGGCTGGCAGGTTACCGCCGAGCATGTTTTGATTTCATAGCTGTGCTGGCGCTGTTCAAGATGTGGGTTCCTGATGGAGGGAATCTGTCACATGAGGCATTCAACAATGTGCCTGTGACTATAGAATGGATTCTAGCAGCACCTACCTGATGAACTGTGGCTATATGTGTTCACCTGCATACCACACCATACAACACCATCCATTTACACCATGATCCTTTGCCATTCCACCTCAAAACATTTTCCTGCCAAAAACAATCATAGTAACACAATGGAACACACATCATACACACACTATTGGCAATATACCCACATACGCCACTACCACAGCAACCACCACAATAACACAATCAAACCAACACACTGACACAAAAGCACACCTACACACATGACAACACCAAGCAGAACCAAATAACCACACTCACCTGAATATTACATAGCAGCACAAAAACACACAACCAAACATTTACAACAAATAGCAGACTCACATGCAACTGCCAAACATACAGACACAACCACTTCACCGACTCCAGCTCCTTCTTCCTCAACCAGCCAATCCACTCCCACCCCACCTATCCTTACTTCTCCTTCCCAATTCTTAAACTACCTTGCCTTGACCTCTGCCACACCTAATCCCACCACTCCTAAGAAAATGCGTTGAGGTGCCTTCCATGTGTCCAATTGATGTCGCTTCCGGAGGAGGTTACCCCTGGACTATATTCAGGAGACAAGTTAAGGGCAACAAAAGCCAGGAAAAATTACAGTTTCCAAACATCAGTCACAGTCACATATGTGTTACATTGCCAAAATAATTTACATGAGAGATATATTACATTATTGATTTCTTGAGTTTAACTTCCACAAAGTTTGTTCCACATTGATTTGTTTCTGTATAATCCAGTGAGTGAATGGAATGGAATTGATGTAATAACGTCATAACGTCGAAGATGGCCGCCAGGAGGGAGTAACTGGGGTGAGCTCCGGTCTTTGGCTCACTTTTGGTGCCAACAGCGACCGGAGCGACCCCACCGAACTCCCCACGCAAGATTGGACTGCCAAGCATTCACTGACGCCGATCCATCCCGGAACCGGTGGCTACCCTGCTGCCCCTGAGAGCGTCTGCGGGACTGTGCCAGAACGAGACGGCCACGAGAAGAGGTACTCGCCTTTACCACCCGACCTCCCCGTGCCAACACCGGTTCCCTCGCCTGCCCCCCGCCCCCGCTGAACTAGTCGCTCTGCACTTACCGGTGCAGGGGACTCGATGTGGTGCCCGGTGCGGCGCGATCAGGCTCACGGCCACGAGGATACGGCGTGAGACTCCTGAAGGTGCTGACTCCAGGATCCGACGCCGAGTGCCACAGCCGAGCCTCGAGAGAGACCCATAGCGGAAGGGCCGCTGCCCACGCTCCGCACTCCGGTCTCAGTAGCATTGTTCTCCCGGGGCTGCCTGCATTCAAGATGGCGGCCCGCCTCTATTAATAAAGACGAGGAAACGGGGCCCTGACCTGTAGCGCTCCAATTGGACCCCACGAAGATTTGTAGTCTGCAGGTTCTAATACTCAGGGGCACCTTGCTCGGTCCCCCCCGCCCCCCCCCCCGGCTCAAGCTCTTTCCACCGATGTATAGGGCTGCCTGGCCCCAACATGGCCGACACTCAGGACATCCTCTAAGCCTAAAAAGGCGATTAAGGAGATCACCCACCTTAACGACTCCAGCTGGGACTCCGCGGCACTTGCCTAACGCCATAATACAAAGGAGAAAATCACTGTTCTACATATGCCACTCTCTGCCTTACAAGCAATCCCCAGTTCTCTCCCTCGTGCCTATGGCTGCCTGACCCCAACATGGCCGCCAACTCGGACATTGCTTTAACGTGTTTAGGAGAACATGGAGTCTCCTATCTTTAACTCTTTAAGTCTAACTACTCCATTTGGGCCCCTGCTGCGCTAGTCCGACGCCACAACCAGAAGAGTCTAACTCCGATCCTCAGGGGCACCATCCCCTGCACCCCAGGCAAGCTCTAGTTATTTCTGCCCCTGCCTAGGGCTGCCTGGCCCCATGGTGACCAACATGACGACGACCTCAGGCTGAACTTCGCGCCTCTGTTCTTCAACTAAGCCCTCCCACCGCTGTCTAGGCCGGTCACCTCTGTCACCGAATCGGCCCCACTCGCCCCCAGTTCTCTTACGATGTCACCATCCATGCATCTAAACAACCTGCCCGTCACCTAACAACTTGTCCCTGCTTGGCCGGAACACCTACACCATTACTTTCCCTCGCAATCTCTCCTTCAAAGCTAAAAAACGCTTTAAACAAAATCTAATTAGGCAACACCCCGAAAAACTAATAGTGGATACCTACCACTATTCAGCGAAAGGGCCGAGAAAAACGGACTTCATTTTCCACACCACCAGGCCAGACGTATGGGTCTCCACCTTTAACTCTCTCCTCCCAGTCTCCAAAACCACCTTCACAGATCACTGCCGGAAACTAACCATCTCACCCCTGAACCATCAGTCACTTACCGGAGACATCTCCATCACCATCTTTGTGAATGGCTCCATTCTAATTCAGGCGAAAGACGAAATCCTAGAGTTATTCGACTCCCTCTTCCCCGCTCTTAAAACGTCCACGGATCTCCACCCCCAACAGGCGCGCTCCACTAACCCTAATGACTCCCAGCATACGCCTAACCCGAAGAGCGTACCTCCACCACCTCAACTTCCCCTTACCCCGCGCTTAATCATGTCTCCTGTCATTCACCCCCCCCCAGCCCCACCCCCCTCTACCCCCCACCCCCTGCACCCCCTTTCACCCAAACTCCCAGAACCCGTCCACCATTACCTACCCATCTGACTCCCTTCCCTCTAGTCCACGTCTCCCAGAGCACCCCAGGCTCTCAGTATCCCACCCATAGAGTTCCCAGACCACCCATCATCACGGAGCCACAGCCCCCAACGCAAACCCACACTCCTCTAGCTTTTACCGCCCCCCTTAGTGAAGACAACCTCCACCCCCTAGAGGAACTCATCCCTCTTCCCTCCTTATCCCCCGCCATCCCGATCCCTAAAGTCGTCTCAGATCCTCCCACCCCGACTTCCCTCGTGTATAATTACCTGCCCCATATCCTCTCTCCCTCTCTAGTCATCCCACAATCTAACTCTAACACGGAACCGGTCCTCCCAACCCCCACTATCCCTCTCAGCAAAGTCTTGCCCCACTGCCCCTCTCTCCTGAGGTCCAGCGTCACCCACCCTCCCCCCCCCATCCCCCAGCACCCACACTAACGCAACGCCTAGACCTTCTAGAAGCCCAGATCGCTACCCTGATTTTTGGCCTGAAGGAAACCCTGTCCTCCCTAGAGAAACTCCAGCCACCCGCCCATTCCGTCGCACCACCCCTCCTCCAACTACCTCCAATTAGGATTGTCTCTCGACCTCCAGTTGGGTGCAGGCCCCCCCTAGGCTCCCAACCTCCTCCCACCAAACCCAGGACTGAGCCACGAGTTGACAGCCCTAGAAGAATTCCCTCCCTTTCGCCACAAGAAGTGAGCTCCCTCGCCGCCTCCTACAAATCCCCTCCTTCCCAGCCAGCCCAAGCTCAACCCCAATCCCATTCACCCTTCGTCCCGATTCAAGTCATCACGGGAGTAGGAAGAGACCCGCCCCCCCAAAAATCTCACAGACCACCATCCTACCTCTCCTCCTTACCCAGAGCTACTTTTGGCAATCCAAAATCGAATGTGGACCGTCCGATTAACTGTATGCTCATCAACTGCCGCTCTGCCGTCAAACATGCTACAGAAATTGCCGAAACCATTCTCTCCCATGACCTGGATGTCGCCTTCATCACTGAAACATGGCTTAACACGCTATCCCCTCCCATCATGGACACGCTAGTGCCACACGGATTCGCTATTATCCACAAAGACAGGCCCGTACACAAAGGGGGCGGAATAGCTATTATCCACAAAAATGACCTCTCCATCACTGAATCTCCCTCCATCATCTACAACTCCTTTGAATGCCTTTCGGTCAGTCTCAATTCGCCGAACCACTGTCCACTTCAATGCCTTCTCCTCTACCATCCTCCGGGCAACTCCTCCGAATTTGGCGCTCAGCTAACGGACCTGATCACACAAACCGCTCTGGATAGCGACTTCAGAATAATTCTTGGCGACCTCAACATAAGATGGAATGTAACTAAAAACCCACTCATCCAATCTCTCACCTCCCTTCTACAAGACCACGATTTAACCCAGCACTGCACAGAGGAAACCCACCATAGAGGAGCAATCCTTGATGCAATCATCGCAGATAAAAAGACAATCTCGATCGACCACATCATCCCGGTGGACTGGTCGGATCATCACGCCATTCTCTTCCATATCAATCACTCGGTGCTGTCCCTCCCACCTACTCAAACCTCCCCCAAGTGGGCCAGAAACTTTTCGAAAATTCCGCCCGATAAGCTAGAAGAGGGACTTAGCTCACTCCTCTCAAACTCGACGGAACTCCTCTCGACCACGGAACTCACCTCGCGGTACCACGCCAACCTGGAGCTCGTCCTAGACCAGCTGGCACCGCGGAAACTCAAAAAACCAAGAAACATCCCCTCCAGATCCTGGTTCTCCACTGACATCAACGATGAAAGGAGACACCTAAGATCCATGGAAAGATCCTGGAGGACCAACCCCACCTCCCTCAACAGGGACCAACTCAAGGCAACTCGTAAAAGCTACTACAATCATATCAAGAAAAAAAAGTCGTCCTTCTTCTGCTCCGCTCTGGACAATGCTAAAAACCACCCTAAAGAACTCTTCAACATCATCAGGAACCAAACATCCATTCCTGCGATAGACAACAAGGTAGCTTCCAAATCTCTATGTGACGAATTTACCATCTTTTTCAACGAAAAAATTGCTAAAATCGATCGCTCACTCTGTGCTATGCCCTCAGCCATTCCCTCCGAAACTACCCTCATCAGGCCAGCAACCTCAGCCATTCGCTGGTCCTCCTTCCGGCTTATCCTGGCTGAAGTGATAAGCAATCTCATAGCCATCACCAATCCCTCATCTCACTCCCTTGATCAGCTTCCCCCGAGAATAACAAAAGACCTGAAGCTCACTCTAGCCCCAACTTGGGCCAAGATCATCAACAGCTCTTTGAGCGAGGGCTCCATCCCTGACTGCCTGAAAATAGGTCAAGTCACTCCACTCCTAAAAAAACCCGGCTTGGACCACAAGGACATGAATAACTTCAGACCAGTTTCGAACCTTCCACTCTTATCGAAAATTCTAGAAAAATGCGTGCTGTCTCAGCTTTCCCAGCACCTAGAAAGCACGAATCTTCTCGACCCACACCAATCAGGGTTTAGAAAAGGCTGCAGCACAGAAACCGCAATCCTAAATGTCCTGGACGATCTTCACATGTCGCTCGACTCCAACCAATGTAGCCTTCTCATCCTCTTAGACCTTTCGGCAGCATTTGACACAGTGGATCATGCCCTGTTACTCAATGTCCTCCAGGAGAGAGCAGGCATGGAAAAGACGGTCCTGAAATGGTTCTCCTCCTTTCTCTTCAACCGCACTCAAAGAATCAAAATCAAAAGCTGCGAATCGGACCCTCTCCCCATCACTAGAGGTGTACCTCAAGGGTCCGTACTCTCACCTCAACTCTTCAACATATACATGGAGCCCCTCACGTCAATTCTAAGGAAGTCCAACATCCCCTTCCACCTCTACGCGGATGACACACAACTCTACCTGGAAACCACTTCGATCGCAGACATCCACAGACTGAACTGCACACTCATTGAAGTCCAACATTGGCTCGCATCCAACAACCTAAAACTCAATGAAGGAAAAACCGAAGTGCTCCTCATCTCGAACACAGATGAAAACCCCCAAATCCTAGAATGGCTCAAAGCCTTAAACGCCCTGAATGTTCCACTTGTTCCTACTAACTCCGTAAAATCCCTAGGGATCACCCTGGACCCTAAACTGGACATGAAAGAACACATCTCAAAAACTGCCAAAAGTGCTTTCCTGAACCTGAAACTCTTCTACAAACTGAAACCCTTCCTCCCCTCGAAAGACCTGAAACAGGCCAATCAGGCTCTGGTACTCTCCAGAATTGACTATGGCATCGCTACGCTGACTGGTTCAGCCAAATCTCACCTGGGTCCTCTGACCTCTACCCTCAACGCCGCAGCAAGAATGGTCACAGGAACCAGGAAATACGAACACATCTCCCCGGCTCTTAACGACCTGAAGTGGCTCCCTATTGTCCAACGAGCCAGTTTCCGCACAGCTTGCCTCACTCACAAAGCCCTGCACACAGGAAAACCTGAATATCTGGCCAACAAGCTCAAAAAAGCCGGTTAATCTAGGAACCTCAGAAGCTCCAACACGCTCCTACTCATTCCTCTGAAATCCCAGAAACACAAAACATCCAGCAAATCCTTGGCGGGCAATGCTCCCAAGATCTGGAATGCCATCCCCCCACATATCAGAACGACCGCCTCCTTCCCGAAATTCAAGATGTTACTCAAAGCCCTCTTCCTTGAGCGCTCTGAATTGTAGTAAGATCTCCACGTCTGACTTTGAAAGTCCATTTTCGCTGCGGTCCAAGAGCCGGATGTCTCGCTTTTGACTCTATCCTGTTTTTGCGCTCCTGTTTATATTGTAAAGTCTTTCTCTACACCCATGTGCTCCCTGCTCTGTTCTCCTTCCTCACTGCATCTCTAATGCCTTTTTGTACATGTTGTGAAGCGCTCTGATACCTTCGGGTCCAGCTAGCGCTATACAAAACTTTAATAAATAAATAAATAGATAAAAAATGTAATAGTGAGGTGCATATTTTGACTCACATACATATCTGGAAATACAACATTTCTCTGACATGTCCCATTGTAAAGTTCAAACATTGTCAATGCTTCAAATTGTGATGGGCTTTGAAAATGTGAATGCATTAATTTTGGAAATGAATACAAATACTTTTGTTTTTCTTTAACCCCTTGCGTTTGGAGCGAATTTTCGTGCTGTGTGGGCGTTTTTAAAAGTGGGCGGGATTCGGACTGCCCCCTGCCATCCTCTGCATACACCCACTGTGATGCATGACAGCTGGAGGCCGTCATGAGAATGAAAAGGGTTCAAATTAGGTGATGATACAGGTATGTTCCATTTCATTTCTGACACAGCTAGATTAAAAACAAATGCATTTCACAAGTAAATAAAAAAAACTGATAGGACATTTAAGTCAACGCATGGCCCCAGAGCAAATGGTAAGTGACCATTCAATGTACAAAGTGATCAAGTCGCAGAAGCAAAGGCAGGACTTGTACGAACAGGTTCACAAAGGAAACAGGAGTGTAGAAGGGAAAATATAGGTTTTTACTGTATATGCCTTCAAATCTGCCACCTCAGGTGTGGAGGTTACCCAGCCACAATTGCCGGGGGGGGGGGCAGGTCTTAATGTAAAGTGCTGGTGAAGAAGGCTGTACTTATGGCAGTTTTTTGTCTAACAGCCCACCAGCATATATATAGAATGGGGGACCGCCTAGTTGGTAGATGGATTGTCTTATGCAAAAGCAATGGTTGGACCAATTCCACCAAAATCTAAATCATACCCATAGTCAGCAACATACTGACCACCTGCAAAAGAATCTGCACTAATTTCTGCAATTTTTTTTTAAAGTCTGGAAGCAGTTGCGCATTATTCATAGAGTACCAGTTAAAGCCCTCATACAGGGGGTGCCACCACATTGGAACTTGATTTATTACACGTTTCAATGTCTGTTTGAGCAGTACAGACAAATCAATGCTTATGTCATCCAAAGAGGAGGGGACTCTATTGGGAAAAGTATGGTCATGGATGTGGACACATGGGTCCTAGTCAAATGCCTGTCAAGGATGTAACTCCCTTTTGAGGTTTTCACATAGAAGCTTAGAAAGGAGGACAGTATTATGGGCCAAGCTATCCCGTTGTTGCATCTGCTAAAGGACCAATTAAAGAAGGTGTCTGAAAGGTTCCCACTTGCAGGTCTGAATTAAAACACATAGGTGCATACTTTGGTTGGGAGCATAATCCTTCACTTGGCTGTTAATGCAAGACTGCAAAATGACATCATCTCATCCAAAGAGTACATCTGTGCCATGCTACTTGATCCATGCTTCAAAAACATATTGTGGCAACTTTTATTTCTTTTTTCTGAAGGGAATAAGTCAAAACAAAAGAGGTGGTTTGTCGAGCAAGCCAGAGACTTGGAAGAAGAATGTCTGGAAATGAATAAAGTCCCACTCCTGGGCATAAGTTCTGGGTTGCTGTCTTCAACTTTCAGAGAGGACAGACTTGTCTCACAGAAGCCAACACCAGCAACAAGTGGCAGGTCTTACGTCTAGTGCAGAGGCAGAGGCAAAGGAGGTTGAGCAAGTAACAGCACTAATGATCACTGAGAAGATGATCCAGGAGTTTCTGGATGACCCAAAAGAGAACTATGTGGATCAAAGCCCATTGGTGTGTTGGTATGTGAAGATAAACCAATGGCCAGTGCTCAGTAGGCTGGCAATATAGTATCTGGCTTGTCTGATAGCCAGTGTATCTGCTGAGCATGAGTTCAGTGAAGCTTACACAGTGCAGCTGACACAGTTGTCACAATGAGAAGGACAAGTTTCTCACCTCAAACATGGAGTGATTGGCCTTGATCGAAATGAACCATTATTTCACACCACACAATTCCACTGCTCCTGAAACTGCACAGAAGGAGGAAGATAATTGGTCAGACTCAGTGTGCTAGCTGACCAACTTATGGTTGAACCAACTGAGTATGAGCACAAACTCTACTTATTTGATTGAGTATGTCTTATGCGGACGACACCCAAATTATGGTGTCTATTACGCATAATGTTAGGGATTCTGCGCAGAACTTTAAAAACTGTATGTTAGCTGTTTCTTCCTGGATGCTGCAAAACTATCTTAAACTGAATGGAGAGAAGACAGAAGTCTTGGTCTTTGGAGACGGTCCTAACATCTGGTCACAGGAGTGGTGGCCCGATGTCCTTGGTGCCTGTCCTATCCCGGTATCTCATGGGAAGAATCTGGGAGTTGTGGTAGATGTCTCCCTCTCCATGAATCTGCAGGTTTCCAGGACAGTGGCCACCTGCTTTGGGCTTATCCGGATCATGCGGAAAATCTCACGGTTCCTCTCTCTGGAAGCTCGGAAAAAAGTGGTGGTTGCTTTAATACTGTCCAGACTGGACTACTGTAACGCCCTCTATTTAGGTATCAATAAAGGTCAGCTGCGACGTTTACAACTGGTGCAAAATGCTGCTGCCAGGTTGATGATGGACATTCCGAAACGTCATTCGGTCTCATCCACCCTTAGGGCGTTACATTGGCTCCCGGTGGATCGTATAATCATGTTTAAAACTCTTTGTCTTGCCCATAACGCATACAATGGCCGGGGCCCTTTGGGTTTAAAGACCATTTTTAAACAGTATGTGCCCTCTAGTAATCTGCGGTCTGCAACAAAGAATTTCCTTGTTGTTCCTCGGGTTAAAATTATGAGATGGGGCGGGAGGGCCTTCTCACTTGCTGCTGCAGGTGCTTGGAATTCTCTTCCGAACTCTCTCTCCGGGTAACAGGAACACTCACTGTTCCGTAAAGCCCTCAAGACATGGCTGTTCCCCCGAGGATCTGCTTGAGTGAGAATCGGGTTTGCCTGCATGATGTCTGCTCTCAGCGCCTTGATGCCCTTGGGCTAAGTTTGTGCTTTAAAAGTTGCACATTCATTAATTCATTCATTCATGCCACCATAATACTTTGTGCCAGGATTTATTCTACCCCATCATTTTTAGTCACATGTATGGTTGGATTAGAATTGGACCAGTGTGCAGTGAAGACGCCTCCCCATTCCCTTCAGGACATTAGAGACAATGTCTGCCTCCCTCACATACCTATCCTTTTTTGCATTACTGAACAGGACTGCCCGAGAAGATCATTGATTTACAAAACTGCTGAATTCCAATGGGCCGCGTGCATCAAAGAGGAGATAAATTTCATACCTACGACCATGCTTGGATTGGAAGAAGTAACTACTAACTATTTCATCAATATTTGTTGATATTATTCAGTAATTGTGAGTTATTATTGACGATTTATGTGGTGGCAGAAAAGTGAGAGAGGGTGTTCAACTAATTAGTAAACTTGATTTAGATGATTTGCAATGTTTAAGGCCTGAAGGGTGATAATTTTTCCTGAGGGTGATTGGCCTTTTAAAACTTAGCAAAAATGTACCTGCTGGGTCCACTCCTTTTTTCTTGTTCTTCAGAGATCAACCCAGTCACTTTAGTTAACAAACACAAATCTGTACAAAATACTGCAATTCTGCTTCTATACTTGGGAAGAGTCTGGTATGGAGTTACTCAGAGTCAGAAGGAGATGGAAGGGCTCAGAGCAAGACTACCTCAATAAATGTTCAACTTCAAAGGGAAACCATGATGATAAGGACTCTGGTGCTCATTGGAATGGAAAAAAAGTGCTTTGATTGGGGACATGCTGCTGAGTGTGTGTGCTACAGTGCTGGCAAACATGAACCTCCTCTGGTTTTTGCTCTGCCTTTAAGTCTTTGTGGTACACTACTAAAGAACCTTACCTTCCTTTTGTCCTTCTCCTTAACTCTACAATTAGTTTCTGTTTTAAGATACTCAGGCATTCTCCTCTCCTGCATGAATGAAAGGCGAAAGTTTCGTTTAACACTCTTGCTTACCTACGATAACAGTCCAGACAGGCACCCAAGAGCACATTTTGAGAAGAATGCAAGTGCACAGGCTATTTTTGTAATACATTATCATTTTTCTTTTAACAATCATATTTTTTAGAACTTGATGGGTTCACTTCACTCCCCTATAATTTTGTTTTTTAGTTTTTTTTTTCTTTTCTTATTTTTTTTAGTTTTATTTCCCTTCAATTTATATTTTTATTATATTTTTTAAAGTATAACATAACATAATATTAAAAACCATATCAAATATTATATTAAAACTAAAACAACAGTGGGCCCATGGTCCTATAGAGTACTCGTACTTCATCAGAAACATTGTAGCTTGGTGCCAATATTGCAAATGAAGGTCACCCACTCAAACAAAACGCCTCCAAGCTATCCTTTCCTTAACAATTCCTTCATCATCAGTAAGCAAACAATTTCTAAATAGAGTTAGTGCATCATAGATATTGTATTGTGTAGTGGCCCAAATTACCATTGTATATTCTTAATTTACCCCTTCTTTGACAGCAAATCATTTCACAATGCATGCTCCATTTATGGTTTCCACACTAGGAACCAAAGACTGGGCATCTACAACCCCCCTCCCAATTTATAGCAAAATAAAAAAATGCAGCGAGTGCCAAACATTACAAAATACTGGAAGTATCTTGTGTACCGTACATATTTATGGCAGTGCCCTGGAGGAGTGACAGCAGTCTCCCGAGAGACTTTTGTGTCAAGCATCTCACTTATTTGTTGAAATGTAATTGTCCAAAATTATACAAAATGGTATAAGGCAGAAGCACCAGGGCTCAAGCCCCCACCATGGTGTAACATCTCACACATTTTTATTAGAGTTTCCAAGTTTAATAGTAGACTCCACCCCGCCTACCCACCCCACCCCTGGAGAACAGGTATCCGATACTTTTAATTTATAACATAAACAATAATCAATTTAGACAACTTTAAGATCAAAAAAGATAACAAGTGATTAGAAATGTTTCAAAATTGCAGCAAATGGCCCCAAGTATTATTACAGCATTTAGGCATCCTGAATCCATGCTAGCAGTGGTGCCCAGATCTTCATGCCCCGATTCCGCTTGACCCTCCCTTTATTTCTATAGATTGCAACCTCCAGGCTGCAGGTCGAAAGCAGTCGAGTTCTCCATTCTAAGAAGGATGGAGGTAACGGATCTATCCATGCTGATGCGACGCATAGCCTGAAGACCGCCATAGCTACGAAAATCAGCCCTTGTATTTCATCAGGTCGGGAGGTGCTGGATAAGCCCAGCAGGACTTCTTCATTAGTGATATTAACCCTACACTGTGCGATGCACGAGATAAAGTCAGAAACTTCTGTTAATACATTGACTAGATTTGGGCATGAGGCAAACATATGAGTTAAATCTGCTGCGGGAAATGCACATCGTGGGCAGGTTGTTCCTTTCCACGTCCCCCATTTAGCTAATTTTCCAGGAGTATAATACAATGAGAAAAAAGTTTTAAAGAATTGTACCTGGAGTTTCATGGACATTAGACATGTGAGTGACATTTCATAAGCATTAATTGAAGTTTGAGGACAGACCCCCAGCTTAGTCTGCCATGCCGCCCCTTGTTTATCCACATCATCGGGTAATAATGAATTTAATCCAGCATATATTTCGCCAATCCTCGGAGTTTTAGATAATCTTAGTTTCTCAATGATTTGAGAAGGAAGAAATTTGATACGGCCGCCCCCCTTCTTTGATATGAAATCCCGTACCTGGAGGAATTTTAAAAAATCTCGATTTGTCAAATTGAAATTTGTTTTCAATTCGTCAAATGGTTTGAATCCTTGAGTAGAAAATAAGCACCCTAATTGCGTAACACCTGATTCAACCCATCTCTGCATATAAACATCCTGAAATATTTCAGGAAGATCCGTATTCTGTGACAACGGGGTATAGAAGGAATACCGACCTAAGCCTATTAATTTTTTTACGTTGCCCCATACTTTATAAACACTAGAGATTGTCTTAAATTTCACTTTTTTAAAATAATCACCGTTAATGTGGCGCCATAGGCAACCAGCGCTTCCGTCACCCAGAATAAGTTCTTGCGGTGTAGGTATGTTGTGACGATCCAGGTTAGCCATAAGTAAATTAACGCTGTATTTTAACACTGTAGCCCAATAATATAATTTGAAGTTGGGTAGTGACCAGCCACCTCGCTCTCGGGATAGAGTGATCCATTTGAATGCTCTTCGTGGACTATTATATCCCCATAAAAAACGAGAAAACATAGTGTCTATGTTTTTAAAAATTAGTGGGGAAAATTCTAAGCATATGGCCCAAAATAAATAAAGGAACTTTGGAAAAAATAACATCTTGACAACATTAGTTCTACCCCCAATTGTTAGATGCAGATTATGTAACCGCAGTAGTTCTTTCTTGGTACGATATATTAAGGGTTCAATATTGTCATCGACGATGTTTTCAATTTTAGCGCTAATACTGACCCCTAAATATGTCGCCTTATCACATATCCTCGGGTCGTTCATCGTGATTTTATTATTCAGTACTATCTGGGTTTTACTAGAATTTAATTTATATCCTGAGACATACCCGAAATCGTGCGCTTCCTTTTCTATCAAAGTTATAGCATAGTTAGGGTCACCTGTAACTATAGCAATATCGTCTGCATATGCCATACATTTAGTTTCTAAATCCCGTACTTTAATTGAGGGAATTAAAGCATTTTTTTCCAGGCTGTGTATAAATGCATCAATATAGATGGCAAATAGGAGGGGCGAGCAAGGACAGCCCTGTCTTGTACCCCTGGTAATGGTGAAGCTTTCTGAAAGAACCCCATTAATCAAAACACGGGCACTAGGATTTACATAAAGCCCTTTAATTGCTAATATATATTTTTCTCCGATTTCGCACTTAGTCATAGCTGCCCATAAGAATTTCCAGGAGACCCTATCAAACGCTTTTTCTGCGTCTAGCAGTATAAGCGCCATAGGGTCTGCTGTCACTCCCATGTAGTCAAAAAGGGATATAAATCTTTGTATGTGATCAATAGTAGATCACCCGGGAACGAACCCATGTTGCCGTTCAGAGACTATTTTATGGATAAAAGGTGCCAGCCGTGATGCCAATAGTTTTGAATAGATTTTCGAGTCCCCATTTATCAAAGTAATAGGGCGATAAGAGCCCATTTCTTTAACATTCTTGTTTTTTTTAGGGAAGACTATTATTTTGGCCGATGACTAGGACCTAGGTGGGTCCCCCGCCTTAAAAATATGTTGAAAAAGTGATGTTATAATAGTGTTCAGTTCTGGAGCGAATTTGATGTAAAATTCGTTGGGAATCCCATCCATACCCGCTGCTTTTCCCTTAGCCAAACCTTTCATTGCAAGTAGTATTTCCTCCCAAGAGATTGACCCAACTAAAAGTTCCTGGTCTTCAATTCCCAGGCACTCGGGAGTAAATAAATCCAGGTAGATTTTGGGATCGCCACATTCGTTGTCGTCTTTAGTTTTCTATAAAAATTTTGGAAGGCCATTCTTATTTCCGCGTGTTCATATCTTAGCCCCAGATCTGGGTCCCTGATTTCTTTTACTAGTGCGAACGAGGTCTCTTCTCGTGTTCTGATAACTAATTGATGTCCCCTATAATTTGTAATAAAAGTTCAAACCTGGATGATAGAACATGTTTAATAATAACCTGGGGCAGAAGGACAGTTTGTAATCCATTTACCTGAACTGTGTCAAACCCTTTCATTAATTTCCTTCCACAACACATTGATGATGATATGCTGCTCATTGCCCTGATGAATATTGGTGCTGTGTTGTCTAGTGTTTGTCTTTATCACACCTTTACACAAATCCCATCCATTCATTGAACGCCTATCCCTCTACCCCCAGGCTGTGTGATTTATTGTGGCATGACTTAATTTACACCAAATGGATCATACACTTGGCGGGGGATGTGGTTAAATGTAACGCTGACTACTGAGAGATCTTTTTTACCTCAGTAATAGCTCACACCAGCACCACTTTCCCAACCATACATAAAAAACATAATTTATCAAATTCAACATCATCATTTAGACCTTTAGTATGAGTAAATGCTGAATCTTGTCCACTCCAGACTTTAAGTATACTTTCCCTAACTTGAGATTTTCATGCCTTTGTTTTTCAGTAAATTCCATGATCCCCATTGCTCAGAATATTTTACTGCTGCAATTTTTTTAATACCCGATATTCTTTGTTGCGTCATGGTGGAAGTAGTCTGGTTTCAGATTTCAAAAGTTATTAAATAAATGTATAATCTGTTAACTGTGTTTTTCTTTTCATTTAGTTGCCTATGATGGATAATCTTTTTGATTAACGTTACAGTTGGAGCTCACAAATTTTAAGCACTACTCTGTACAAAACCATTTTTTTAATTATATGTAATAGCCCAGTAGCAGTACATGCTGATCCCCTAGGACCATCACATATTTTTACGTGATTAGGAGAGTCCTGGGGGCATGGTTTTACCCACACATACCTCACATAAAAGCTGACTGGCTGAAAGGAATTAAGAAGGCGTAACCTCAGATTAAAAAAAACAAAGTTAATTTTATTTTCTTGTGAACAATTTGATAAAAACCACAGAAACATTTTGTATGGAAAAAGAAAAACAACTATCATTAATGAGTAAGTCTTCATCTACAATGGAGTGCAATTATTCTATTCTTGTTGTGGTAAATGAATGATGGAGGCATGCTAGCTAGCTCATCGGGTTCTAATTTTCTACTCTCTAAAGTCTGCAACTGGGCAGCTGCAATATAATTCCAATGGCCCTGCTCTCTTCCAAGTGCCCTTCAATTCCACCATGACTTCAAAGAGGCACATGAATAAGATATGTCGCACACCTCATGTATAACATGCGGATGTCAGATAGCCTGTCTGCCATACTTAGACGGTGGGAAAACCAATACACTGCAGTACAGGGAAAGGAAGAAGATATGTAGATTTTATTGGACACGTTCATCACAGAGTATCCCATCCTCAAAACACAAAATCACAGGCACTCAATCCCAATTTACATCCTTGCCTTACCCTCAAACACAAAATATTTCAAACAAATACATTTGCTTGGAAGTAAGGAAAGGGAACTTGACTAACTCTACTACAGGATACTTTAGAGGGAAAAGGCCTGGTACGTAGAGGTTTTGCTATAGAATAGTGTGGTGTCACTGATCATCCTGTGCATAAGCTTTGGCTCAGTCAGTCGCTATAGTTTTGCATCAAATAGGATTCCCAGGTATGAAAATGCTGGGATCTTGGCGAAACTGTGAGTTCCTGCCTCAAAGATCTTTGATCTAAGTGCTTGAGTTCCCATTTCCATGACATATGGTTTTGTGAAATTAGGCTACGGGTACTGCCCATTCATAAAAGACACAAACTCATCTATTAAGGTCTGTAGGCCCATTGGTGTGCGCACCATGGGTACCACGTCATCCGCCTACAGTAAGACTGGCACCGTTCTCCTGCCTATCCCAGGGGTGTCAGTTTGTAATGATATCAAGTAGGATTCTAAATGGTTAATAATTAACATAAATCAAAAAGGGTCTGATATGCACCCTTGATGAAGCCCCCTGGTACAATTAAAATTATCAGTGAGACCCCCTTCTTGAGAGTGTCAGACTGCAGCAGTGGTATGGGCATGAAGCACCATTAATACATTTATAGTCGACAGCACAACCCCTAAGGCACCAAGTAAAACCCACAATTTCTTATTGTTCACCCGGTCGAATGCGAGATCCATGAAGCCCAAAAATAGGGCTTCAGGCTGGGGGATCGTATATTTAGAAATTAAAATATGAAGATTTAAGCACTGTTCTATAATTGTTTTTTCTGTGCGAAATACATATTGAACCTCTGAGATAATTTGATTTGAGTCAGCCCTGCGGAGAGCCTATGTAATAAAACCCGGCCCAGTACCTTGACTGTGGAGTCAAGAAGGGATTTTGAGCCAGATATACCACTTGACAAACAGCGACTCACAAATTGCATCAAATTTGAGATTCGCAATTTGCGAGGTGCTATTTGCCAATGTCATTTAACAATGTTTGCGATTCCCAATGGGGTCCCAAATTGCGAAGCTTAGGAGTAATAATGAGCCTGTCACATTTAGTGACCCCATTGGGAATGGCTTGCCCTCCCAGGGATGGTGGCCTGATGGGCTCATCAGGGCTCCATATCTGGGATTGCCTTTAAATAACGTTTTTTTTTTTTTAATGCAGCCCGTTTTCCTTAAAGGAAAATGGGATGCATTTAAAAAATACAAATGAAAACATTTTGTTTCATTTTTTTTTTTATTAAAGGTTTTTTGTTTTTCCACATATACCAGATATTGTTACAGCACATGATAAACACAGAAAATTACCACATTTGCATTACAAATGAAGATACATAAAAAAAACTTAGAAACTTAACTATAATAGAGCCTTAATATAGAACTATTACAGCTATTACAATAAAGTTACATCACTTATGTTTGATGGGGATGCAGTCAAGATTCCGGGCTTAACGTACTTTTCCATTGAACTATGGGGTTCCAAATTATCCTGCCCAATGCTTTAGCTCTGCGCCCTTTTTTGTCATATATTGCTTTTTCTAGATTATATGTAGAGAGCAGCCTGGCAATCCATGTTTGAAAAGTCGGGGGGCTTTGTCCAGCCAAGCCCTTGCTATACAAATGTGATATACTGCCATAGCAACAAATAGAAACTCCTTATAGTCCTCTGCAGCCCCTCCAGCTACACCCAGTATTATTAGTTCCGACGACAGTGCAACTCTAACCCCCAACGAGGAATACAGGAATTTCTCAATTGCCGTAATCAAAGAGTACAGTTGTGGGCATCCTGCAAAGACATGAACAATATATGCTTCGCTTGCGTCACACCGTGAGCAGGTTATGCCTGAGGTGCCCCACCATTGCGCAATTCTAGCGGGCGTATAATACAGAGAGAATACTGTTTTATAGTGTTGTGCCTGTAGAGCCGCTGAGCGTAGGACAGTGCACCCCAAGTCCAAAGAAGCCTGGGATCCCTCCTGATCTGCCCCTATTTTCTCCACCCACTTTGTGGCGTATTTTCCCCTATCGTCAGATTTTAGAGCACATAGTTCCGCGTATAAACGTTGAATTGTGCAATTCCCACAACTCTCTACATATTCCAGTATTTGACACTGGCTAAATCCCAGTGGCCCCCCTTGCTTGTTAGAAAAAAAACTTCTTAACTGTAAATACTTTAAAAAACTCCTACTAGTTAAATAAAATTTTGTTTGTAGCACACCAAACTGTAGCAGGCCCTCCTGATCATACAAATCACCTACTTTCTTAATACCCTTATTCCCCCATTCCACCATTACAGGAGGCCTAAAGATATCCCCTGGTAGTGAGACATTTGCTGATAATCTAGTATACCTATTGTATCTCCAGAACGCATCAGCCAGACTCATACTAGACATCCCGCGTAAAAACCACATCTCTAGTCACCTGAAAAACCTCCACTGGCTCCCCGTCAATAAGAGGATTACTTTCCGACTCCTAACCCACGCACACAAAGCACTTTACGAAATTGGACCCGAATGCCTCAACACACGACTTTCCTTCTACACCCCCTCCTGCCAGCTACGATCCTCCAACCAAGCCCTTGCTACCGTACCTCGCATCAATAAAACCACCATGGGAGGTAGATCCTTCTCCTACCTCGCAGCTAAAACCTGGAACTCACTCCCCACTCACCTTCGTCTCACTCAGAACCATCTAGCATTCAGAAAGCAACTTAAAACTTGGATATTCGACAAGTAACTCCCCACCCTTCTTCAAGCGCCTTGAGACCCTCCGGGTATGTAGCGCTATATAAATCTTCTGACTTGACTTGACTTGACTCTCCCTATCCCCATTCTTTTAGTGACTGCATTCCAAATAGTATATGCAGCTTTTAACGTCTTAAATCTTGTGTGTTTAAAATAACTGAAATCAATTGTATTTACAAAGCAGTTCTGTGCAACCCCACCCAGCAGTGCCTCATATACATTCGTGCGTGAAGGTCTACCCGCTACGTGCTCAATGTCACCGCCCTCTATCAGTCCCTGGAAGTACTGCAGGGCAGCTGCCCAATAGTAGAGCCTAAAGTCTGGTGCCCCCCAGCCGCCTTTCTCCCTGGGGAGGGTAAGGTGCCGGTACGCCCTCCTGGTTTTCCCCTGTGCTCAGATTAGCCTGTTGATTATCTTTTCTAATTTATTAAACCATACATGTTCGAACAGAAGTGGAATATCCCTAAAAAGGTACAAAAACGTAGGCAGGGTAATCATTCTGATGACATTTATACGGCCCACCAGGGTAAGATGCAAGTTGTGTATCCTTTCAGTGTTCTTCTTAACTTTTGTTAGTAGTGGCCCACATTCCGTTCTACCAGCCTATCCAAGTCTGTTGTTACCCAGATCCCTAAATAGACTGCCTCCGAGACCACCCTCGAATCCTGATGCACCGTGAACTTATTTTGTCCAATTTGCGTCTTGCCCCTGTTGATTGAAAACCCTGAGATTACCCCAAATTCCTCTGCCTCCCTTTCGATTTCCGCAATGGCTCTGCCTGGGTCAGGAGTGACAATAGCAACATCATCCGTGTAGGCGAGCAGTTTATATTCCCTATTATGCAGCTTCACTGGGAGGATGGTATTATTACTGGCCAATTTTCTTAATATTGTTGTTATTGTTATTGTTATTGTTATTGTTGTTTTGTATAGCGCCAATTCACCTGCAGGTCTCAGGGCGCTTTGACCGCAAAACACAACAACCGAGTCAGCCGGAAAGGAGCGAAGGAACTGGGTAAGGCTAAGCTGGGCTAAGCGTTGCTCTGAATAGAATTGTTTTTAGGGCTTTCCTGAAACTAAGTAAATTGCCATCCTTGCGGAGGGCCTCAGGCAAATCGTTCCAGAGCTTGGGTAGTAGGACGGAGAAAGATCTCCCGCCCTTAGTGGCCAGTCTGAATCGGGGACATACCAGTAATTGGACATCTCTAGCCGTTCCTTAATATACGCCGGGGCTTGTCCATAAATAGATTTGTGAGCTATACAGAGGCTTTTGAAGACAGACCTTTGCCCAACTGGCAGCCAATGAAGATTACGTAATAACGGGGAGGCATGTGCTCTTCTTGGGAGTTTGAAGACGAGTCTAGCCGCGTCGTTTAAGACCACCTGAAGTCTGTTGATTAAAGTTTTAGGTAGGCCCAGGTAGAGCGCATTTCCGTAATCAAGCCTCGATAGTATGGTGGCAGAGACTACCGTGCGAAGCATTGACTGGAAGACGAGGGTAACTAATTTGCGCAGCAGTCTTATGAGACCGGTGCAGGTTCCAACCACAGTGGAGATCTGGCTGACCATTGAAAGGGCGCTGTCTATCTTAATGCCTAGACTTTTGACCGCGTCAGCTGGCTTAGGGGTCGGGCCCAATTCCTGAGGCCAGTACAGGTCACTCCAAGGCGAGCAATTTGAAGAAACTATCAGCACCTCAGTTTTTTCGGGGTTTATTTTTAGGAGGTTCGTAGACATCCAGTGGACTGTGTATCTAAGCACCTCCTGTGCGTGTAGCTGGGCCTGTGTAGTGTTGTCTATGCTGCTCAACAACAGCTGTGTGTCGTCGGCATAGTTAAACACACGGCAGCCCATCTCAGCTAGTGTGTTTATCAGAGGTTGGAGATATAGGTTGAACAGGAGTGGGGACAATGCTGAGCCCTGGGGGACTCCACATATGAGGTCTCCCACTCCTGATATCCTATCTCCCAGCTGAATCCTCTGTGTTCTCCCGGTTAGGAAAGATTCCAACCATCGGTAAGCTGAGTCTCGAACCCCAAAACCGGACAACCTGTCCAGAAGTAGGGTATGGCTGACAGTATCGAACGCCGCTGAAAGATCTAATAATATCAGGGCGCTCGGTTTTTTCCTGTCAGCCATCCCTCGGAGCTCGTCTAGCACCGAGAGCATGACTAGCTCGGTGCTATGATGTGCACGGAAACCTGCCTGCATCTCATGGAGAAGATGATTAGATTCCAAGAATGATGCCAGGGATTTCAGCACATGTTGCTCAAGCACTTTTGACAGGAACGGGAGCTGGGAAATGGGCCTGCAGTTTTTCAGAACTTTGGTGTCTGCCCCGGCTTTTTTCAGTAGAGGTTTCACTCGTGCTTCTTTGAAGCTCGTGGGAAGCCGTCCGGTATCTAATGATGTATTTAATATTGTCAGTATGTGATCCTCTAGACTGGGGCGGGCTAAGCGAAACACACTTGGGGGGCATGGATCTGCTGGGGAGTGAGACTTTGCTTTCTCATCAGGGATTCAAGAATTAATGGGTCAATCGGGGGGAAATTTGACATGAGAATTCCTGTCGGCTTTATGACAGCTTGTTGCTCAATGGGATCGACCACCGTACTTTTTATTTCTTGTAGGATGATGTCGATCTTTTCCAGAAAATATTTCTGGAAGGTGTCGCAGCTAATATTGGTTTCCGTATCTTGAGTTCTTTTGGTTAATTCTGTGAGAATTTTAAATGTTTCTTTCTGGACGTTGCCCGCCTTATTTATGCGGTTTTCATAGAATGTGGCTTTGGTGTCCTGAATGCATTTTTTATAGGTACGGAACGATTTCTTGTATTGTTCACAAGTCTTGACATCTTTTTGCTTCCTCCAGTTTCTCTCCATGTTTCGTAGGGTCTTTCTATGCTCCCTCAGGGCAGATGTGAACCAGGGGGCTCCCTTTCTGCCACTATTCGCTCTTTGGAGCTTCTCGGGTGCGATCTGATCAATGGCTTTAGTCAGATAGCCCATCATATCCTTACACTCCTGATTTATATCCTTATCAGATGCTATGGGTTGGACAATTTCCGTAAGTGTCGTGGTCAATGTTTGTAGATCAACATTTTTCCACTGCCGAATCATTTTAGTTTTTGGTGGAAGGGGTGGAGACCTTGCATCTATAGGAATATCACAATAGATCAAATGGTGATCTAACCAGATACAGGGGAGGATTTTCACTAATGTCACCTTGGGGTCTGTAGTCCATATTAGGTCCAGAATGTGACCTTTTATATGCGTAGGGGCATTTACCAGCTGCCTGAAACCCAAAGAGGACATAGTTGTTTCCAAAGAGCTGGCTGTTAACTCTTTCTTCTCCTTGTCCCAGTGAAAATTGAAGTCTCCCGTAACTAATACGTTCTTACATCTTGAGCAAATGTCGGATATGTTGGCCATGAATGAGTCATTGACACCTGGGGTGGAGTTAGGTGGACGGTATACGGTGAGAATTGTGAGGCACAAATTATCAAGCATGATTTTAACCGCCAGCATATCAGCCAGATCAGTAGATTCAGCCAGGATTTTAGTTACGGCTACGTTTTTCTTGAATAGTATTGCCACTCCTCCCCCTCGGGCATTCCCTGTACGGTTGTACCAATAGATATCAAAGCCTGATGGAACAGCGGCTATGATATCAGGTAGAGAGTTTTCCCCAAGCCATGTCTCGGTCAAGGTCAAGATATCTATATCTTCATCTTGTAGTAGTGTAAATATCTCAAGGCTGTGGCAGTGTAAAGATCTCGTGTTTAAACTAACCAGCTTCAAGGTGTAAGAGTTTGGCGAGGACCTACCTATATATGGTCTCCGAATGGACAACTTATCCAAAATGTCTAGTGTGGCTGAGTCTGGGGACAGATTTCCCTCATTCAGTTGGTGTATTTCATCCCCAGAATTGGTGATCCAGTTGTCAGAGGTCCCTGCCCCTGCGCCCGCCCGTGCGCGGACGGGCGCAGACGGGGAGGACTCTGGCACGACTCCGGCGCAAATCCGGCGCATCCGCTGATCGCGTCCGCTGCGCGGAGACATGGTCGTCTGTTTTTATACTGGCGACTAGAGCGCTCAGTGTGTGGGGCCCAACCCAAGATGGCCACCACGGAATCACGAGCCCGGGAGCCGGGGGCTTGACCAAGCCTGCCAAGCACCACCAGGGATCAGGGGGAAAGGAAATAAGCTACCTCGATCTCAGGCTAAGAGTTAAGGTTTCCGAAAGTGCTGCAGGTATAACAGCAATGTGTGTGCAAATTAGCGCTAAAAATTAATAGGGGATCGGACACAAAGGATAGAATACAATTTTAAAATCAGCGTAATGTAAAAGCGAGAACCACACGGTTTCAGCCTCGGGGGTGTAATGAGTGCAATCACGCAGCTAAAGTGCCCTCCTTCCTTTTATACTGGCGACTAGAGCGCTCAGTGTGTGGGGCCCAACCCAAGATGGCCACCACGGAATCACGAGCCCGGGAGCCGGGGGCTTGACCAAGCCTGCCAAGCACCACCAGGGATCAGGGGGAAAGGAAATAAGCTACCTCGATCTCAGGCTAAGAGTTAAGGTTTCCGAAAGTGCTGCAGGTATAACAGCAATGTGTGTGCAAATTAGCGCTAAAAATTATTAGGGGATCGGACACAAAGGATAGAATACAATTTTAAAATCAGCGTAATGTAAAAGCGAGAACCACACGGTTTCAGCCTCGGGGGTGTAATGAGTGCAATCCTGGGTCTAGATCCAAAGCAAACAGCAGAGGTGAAGCGGGGCAGCCCTGCCTCGTCCCCCTCTTGATCTCCACCGTGTTCGTAAAGCCTTGATTAATTTTTATTCTTGCAGTAGGCTTCCGGGGCAGAGTCAGCATAGGACGGAGAGTATTCCTAAACACGCGGCTCGGGCATAAACGGTACCCAGGCTCCCCGAGGGCGATTTTTATCCTTAAAAACGAGGAATTCATTTTATTTCAGTTGAGTGTTAGGAATTCTGACACTTTTGAAAACTACACAAATGGTGTGAGTACTTATATATGTTTTGTATGTCCTGACGAATGCTCTATAGACCCGGCTGGGCCCAAAGAGCAGAAACATGTCGATCGTTTTGTAATAGATATGAGGTGATCCAGTAACTTGATTGACTACCATATCGATATTTATTTTAAATAACACTACCTCTCCTTTTATATTAAAAATCTTGTTCAGAGAGGGATTGTTTTTTATAAAAAGAAAAAACGTTTTTTTCACTTTTCTGCACCTTCTCTCTGGGAGAGTCCTCCAATTTCTAGACACTGCTACCCAGACCAGAGGTTGCCTCAGGTTGAGGCTGGCATATAGCACATAATTGAACACCCGATGACTATGCCATAACGCTGATAATGGGCGGATAACAGATGTACACCGCATTGAATATCGTAGCGTTTATGAGGGTGCTTCAACTATAACCAACGGTTATGAAGCTACAAGTGTCCATTCTTCCTTTTGATCAATCTGATTCGTATATAATACTTGGATGGCTCTAATAAACCCATTCCAGATGCCAAACCATTTCATGAACTGCCACATGGATCTCCAAGAGACCCTGTCAAAAGCCTTTTCTGCATCTAAAAATATAGCCGCGACAGGGTCTCCTGAAGCCTCTGCCGCCTCCATCAGCATAATCATCTGCCTCGTATGCTGCGTAGTCCCTTCCCCGGGATAAACCCGTGCTGTGTACTACTAACCAGGTTCTCAATAACTCTACTCAGCCTCTGCGCCAATGCTTTAGAAAAAATGTTTGCATCTGCGTTCATTAGCGTGATTGGCCTGTACAACCCTGGTTCTACGGGAGGTTTGTCCTTCTTTAAAATAACTATAATGTCAGCCCCCGCCCATGAAGGAGGGCCCGAACCTAGTTGTGCTTGTCTTAGTGTCTCATGTAGGTCCTTGCCCAATGTAGACCAAAAGGTTTTATAAAATTCAACAGGAATTTGGTCTGGGACTGCAGCTTTCCCCGAGGGTAATTTGTTCAAAGCCAACTCAATTTCTTGCAGACTAAAGGGAATATCTAGCACATCCTTCTCTTCCTCTGCCAGTACTGGATGTGGTATTCCCTCCAGGTATTCCGTTGTTTCTAAGTCCAGATTCAAAGGGGTCTGATCATACAATGTTGCATAGATGCCCCTAAAAACCTCCCTCACCTCTGCTACATCGTTCACTATACTTCCCAAGCTATTGGTAAATTCCTTTATTTCTCCAGCTGCAAGATTTTGCCTTGTACGGATTGCCAGTAAATGACCTACGCGGTCACTATACTCGTAACATTTTTCCTTTTTAATCAGATAATTGCTAGCCACTTTCCTGACTATACTCTCACCCGTCTTTGCTTTTGTTATTTCAATTTTAAGTAATATGTCCTCCAGGGGATCTTGCCTGACAATAGCCGTAATCAGGTGTTCTTCTAATGCTACCAATTTGTTAATCATTCCTTCGATCTTGAGCCTTTCCTGCTTATTTTTATACAGCTTGTAGCTCAGGGTTCACCCCTAATTCCTGCCTTAAAGGTATCCCAAATAATGCCAGGGGGGATTTTCCCTTATTAATCTCCCAGAAAGAGGCTATCCAACCATGCATATGCTTAAGATATTTCTCATCCCTTAGAAGGCTTCTTTCAAAAGTCCAGGTCCTCTCGTTCCTGCGTCTATCTCCCAGTAATACTGTTAGAACTAACGGGCTATGACCAGACAGGATCCTTGGGAGTCTTTCCAGCTGACTGCTACTCACCAGGGAGCTAGAAATAGAGAAATAATCCAACCTGACAACCATTTTGTGTGGGGCTGAGTAGTATGTGCTACCCGACCCTACCGGCTTACTTTGCGCCCACATATCTACCAATGCATTATGTCTTGCTAGATTACAGATAGCCTGGCGTGATCTTTTCTTCCGTCCCCCATATGTTCGCCCTGCAATAGTACCTAAACCCACAAACCCATTGATATTAAAATCCCCGCAGATGATCAGAGGTTCGGGCCATAGTGGCAGCTCAGTATCTAAAAATTCTAAAATATCTGGCTCATCAGCCGTGGAAGCATATACAGAAACGATTGTGCAAATCCTGGCCACGGTCTCCCCTTCCACCATTGCCCACCTCCCCCATTGGTCTTCTTTTTTCCTTTTCACCTTAACACTCCCTTTCCTAGCTAGTATGGCCACCCCTCTTGTTTAAGTCCCCTGTCTAGTGTGTGCAAGTACCTCAAAGCCTAGCTGATCCAGTAGGTGTTTGTTGTTTCCCTCAATATGGGTCTCCTGAAGACATATTATATCTAGTTTAAGCATTCTCAGTATGGCAGCGACCTTCTGTCTTTTCCCTCCGTCATTAAGACCATATATGTTAATTGAGGCTATCTTTAATGCCATCTGGATTTGATACATGGTTCCTTCAATAAGCCCCAACATCCCTTTAACCTTCCCAATGTGCTTAGTTTCCAAATGTGGTATAGTAACCTGGTGATTTGTGCTGTGCCCACTGTGCTATCCCCCCCAAACCTGACCCCCTGCCCCCCCACCCACCCTCTAGTACCCCACCCCCCCTGCTACGAGCAAATAGGTCAATCATGACCTATGTGTGGCTGCTATGAATCATGGATGTTGCATCCCTCTCCTTCCTTAATCCTATAGACATAGCTGTGGCTTCCCTATGTTCTCTCTCTTACTGCCGGAGGCTCTTTTCCTCTGTGCGACTGCCCCCCACCCTGCTCTTTTAGTTCCTCTAGAAACAGCCTTGCCTTGATTTCTGAAAAGAACATCCTTACTTGGCCTCTAGTCGCAACTTTAAGCTTAGCAGGAAACATAAGATAGGCTTCTGAACCTTGAGCTTGAAAAAGGGAAATCAATTGCCTAAGTTTCCACCTTCTTTCCACCGTGACATGGCAGAAGTCGGGCCTTGCGAAGAAGGTGACACCATCAAATGATCTCTTCCAATCGGGCCTAGCCCTGTCCATAATTCCCTCCTTGCCAAGAAATTCCCCACAAAGACCAGCATAGCCCTTGGGAGACTATCTTGGGCGCCATCTCTTTTCTTTCTTTGCATGAGAGGGAACCTATGCGCCCGCTGGATCTCGGTTTCCCACTGCCATTGTAACTCAGGGAATGGTCCTTTTAATAAATTAATCACAAACCCCCTCGGATCAGCCCTTCAAGCCCCTCTGCCAGTCCAAGAAGTCTCACATTGTTGCGCCTTTGACGGTTTTCAAAATCCTCAATTTTCCATTGCAGGTCTTCTACCACCCTCTCTTGATCTGATTTGAAAACCTGCCAATCCACCATATCGTCCTCCAGTCTGCCGGTTCTCTCCTCCACATGCGTTACCCTGCCAGCCAATTCTTCATACAGTTTGTTCTTCTTCCTTAGTGATGCTTGAATCTTTTTAGTGGCCTGCCTGGCTCTGCGGCTTTCCACTCTTGCTTCTCCCTGCATTTGCTTTAACGTGTCGAACATTAAGTCCATTGCAGTGTGCTGTGCGGGCACCCCCCTACACTTCCCACCATTCCTGCTGCCAGCGAGTTGCTTTCCTGATATACATTGGACTTAGCCGAATAGTCCCAGAGTAGCTTTTTATTCGTACTAGAGGAAGAGCCTGCCACATGACGTCTTGCGCTAGATTTCTTTTTCCTCTGAGTACTTTTAATATCTGAGTTGCTAGAGGTTACGTCAGTTTCAGCTTCTGAGCTGTCTCCTATAGCATCCTCAGCCTCGCTGGTGACTATGGAGTCTGTCTCCTCATCCTCTATTAATGAAAAGAAGTGATCCCCATCCGGGTTAGCCCCCCCTTCATCTCCTTTATACTGGGGTCTGATTAAGCTGGAGCCCGCTTGGGATTCTAAACTTGCCAAGCTTTCCAAGGAGTTCCATTTTCCTGGCCCAGAATGGGGGTTATTCAGTCCTACAAAACACGAAAAGGAGACCAGGTCAAGTGTGATGGTGATGGTGTGCTGTTATAAATGGTGAGCAGGAATCACAAGGGCACCCGTGTGAAATAGATATGTTGGATTACACTGGGCTGAAAAAGTCCCATCAGACCACCCTCTTGGCGGTATATCATCATCTGGGAAGGGCAGTTATTCCATTGCCCGCCTATGTGACAGTGCGGGAGAGGAAATCAACGTAGTCTGCCACAGTAGTGCCCCAAATGAAATGTGAAAGAGAAGAATGCAGTGCTATGAAAAAAGTGATGTATAAAAATGACTACCTAGACTAAGGAAAAAACTTGTCAACAAAAGTGTAGGTGTCATGATTAAAAACACGCCTACGCTACTGCAAAATGAACTCAAGGGTGTACAAGTATAAGGAAGCTCGAATTCGAGCAGAGGCACCGACGGACAGAGCGGGGCCTCAATTTCCCGAGCGGTTGCCGGGCAAGGTGAGGTTTTCACCCACACAAAGCTGGGTAGAACATGTCTTTCCTGTCTGCAGAGGACACAGAAGTTCCAAGTTTTGGGTGATACTTTTTCCTTTATATAGTATTTTGATGCAACGTGTGCTTCCTTATACTTGTACACCCTTGAGTTCATTTTGCAGTAGCGTATCTTTTCCAAGGTCCTGATGAAAGCTGGAGCACTACTCTATCTAGCTGAAACTAGTCGACCACTCCACGCAGCGCCATAATGTAGCTCTATTCATTCGCTACTAGGCGTGTTTTTAATCATGACACCTACACTTTTGTTGACAAGTTTTTTCCTTAGTCTAGGTAGTCATTTTTATACATCACTTTTTTCATAGCACTGCATTCTTCTCTTTCACATTTCATTTGGGGCACTACTGTGGCAGACTACGTTGATTTCCTCTCCCGCGCTGTCACATAGGCGGGCAATGGAATAACTGCCCTTCCCAGATGATGATATACCGCCAAGAGGGTGGTCTGATGGGACTTTTTCAGCCCAGTGTAATCCAACATATCTATTTCACACGGGTGCCCTTGTGATTCCTGATCACCATTTATAACAGCACACCATTACTTGACCTGGTCTCCTTTTCGTGTTTTGTATCTATTATTGGGGCATAAGTTGACAGGTCATTAAATTATATCCCCTTTTGACCCTCCACACATTTGTTTTTTAGTGGTTATTCAGTCCTGCCTCTACCTGCAAGAGGGCCTCCAGCATATCTGATCTGGTCTTCCTCCTATTGCCCCCTTCCACATTTTCCTCCAAAACCGCACCCAGGCTCACCTCTTGTACCTGCACACTCTGGCTTCCATTCGGCAGCTGGATGGCTTCGCACAGTGAGGCTGTCTCGGACTCCGGCTGTTGCCTAGCAACCGCGTCGTTAGCGTTGCTAGCGTCCTCGAGGACGGCTTCGGCCGAGTCGGCGTGCTCCTTGAGTTGCTGGCTTGGACAATCCTTGGATACTGCTGCTGCCGCTCCAGAGGGGTTCGGGGGCTTCACGCTAAAGATCTCCGACAAGGTAGGCTGACGGAATGAAGCGTCTTTGGCGAGAATGTTCTCCTTAGGAGCCCGATGTGTTCGCGGCTCTGTAGGTCCTTGCGGGTCCCCAAGCACATTGCTGGCAGCAGGCTTAGGCTTAGGTTTAATCTCCAGTTTCTTCTCCTTCTCGATCTTGCGCTGATTAACCTTGGAGACTACGGTAGCCGGGGGGGGGGTGGTCTCTTGGTCAGGCCCGGAGTTTTCTGAATGGCCCCCATCGGTGGAGTACTCTAAGGTCCGGCCGCTCCTTTTGCCGCGCTGCCAGGATCGGGTAGGGGCTTCGCCTTCTCTTGTCTGGCTCGTTGCGACATCCTGGTAACTGGCTTGCATCCGCTCAGATGAGTATGCAGGTCACAGAGCTTTTTTTTTAAGTATTATCAAGCCCGCTGCAAATGCCGCCTGTATCCGCCGCTCAGTGATTATAGCCACCGTGGCCTGCCCATACATTAGCCACAACGATTCAAAAAGGGGGGTGGTGATGGACAGAGTATCTGAGTTAATCAGAACACTCCTACCCAGTCAACAGATCAGGGCTTGATCCATCACCGTTTTTTAGCTCACTGCACCATCCCAGTTCAGAACCCGGCTATATGCAAATTAGTCTGTCCCTGGCCCAGTGCATCATGGTAACAGGGCAGACCAAACTACCAAGCCAATTCTTTACTAGAAAGGAAACAAGCTTCCGGGGACCGGTTTCTGGCATTACAGCCGTCTTCGGCCCGGCTTGCTTGAATCCTGATGGTGCAGTGAGCAAGGGACTCATGTCTGAGCATACCCTTCCACGCTTGTGGTGGCCAAAACGATTCAAAAAGGGGGGTGGTGATGGACAGAGTATCTGAGTTAATCAGAACACTCCTACCCAGTCAACAGATCAGGGCTTGATCCATCACCGTTTTTTAGCTCACTGCACCATCCCAGTTCAGAACCCGGCTATATGCAAATTAGTCTGTCCCTGACCCAGTGCAACATGGGAACAGGGCAGACCAAACTACCAAGCCAATTCTTTACTGGAAAGGAAACAAGCTTCCGGGGACCGGTTTCTGGCATTACAGCCGTCTTCGGCCCGGCTTGCTTGAATCCTGATGGTGCAGTGAGCAAGGGACTCATGTCTGAGCATACCCTTCCACGCTTGTGGTGGCCAAAACGATTCAAAAAGGGGGGGTGGTGATGGACAGAGTATCTGAGTTAATCAGAACACTCCTACCCAGTCAACAGATCAGGGCTTGATCCATCACCGTTTTTTAGCTCACTGCACCATACCAGTTCAGAACCCGGCTATATGCAAATTAGTCTGTCCCTGGCCCAGTGCATCATGGGAACAGGGCAGACCAAACTACCAAGCCAATTCTTTACTGGAAAGGAAACAAGCTTCCGGGGACCGGTTTCTGGCATTACAGCCTTCTTCGGCCCGGCTTGCTTGAATCCTGATGGTGCAGTGAGCAAGGGACTCATGTCTGAGCATACCCTTCCACGCTTGTGGTGGTCAAAACGATATGGACCACATAGCCAGGCCTTACTTTTTAAGGTACGTAATTGCCATTCACAGTCCGGTTCTGTATGGCAGGTTTAACACGGCTGTTGAGCAAAATTAAAACATTGATTTTGATTATGTGACTGAAAATAACAGTAAAAGCGTCTGCAGTAAAAGCCTATTCCTGTCCATCTACTACCAGCCCCCATCCCCAAAATGCAGAACCGGGAAAGCAATTCAGGGGCATATTAGCAAGGAATTGCGATATTTATCGCAAAACTTGCTTAGTGCATTTTCTTAATCGCTGCCTATCGCTGGATATGTCAGCGGAAAAAACATGATATTTTACGTTTTTCTCCATTGAGCTAAAATATCCAGCGATAGCGGCGAAATGCGTGAATATCGCTGGAAATACAGCGATATTCACGCAATAGCGCCAATGGAGGCTTAACCTGTCAATCCACCTCCCATTGGATAAAAGGAAAGTCTACAGGTAAGTCATCTTTTTAGCAGGCGTTAAATTCTAGCGATAATCGCGCTTAGCACGACTTTTTTATCGCTAAGCCTGCTTTGCTAATGGGCGATAGCTGTATTAGCGACTGCTTGGGTACAGTTTGGGTACGCCCACTTTGCATGTCACGTCATGTTAGTCATGTCATTAGCAATAAATATCGCTGACATGCAAAGCGGTCCGCAAACCGGTCGCTATCGTCTAAAAGCTGTCAGTAACTGCTGTTAGTGACAGCTTGGTAATAGGGCGATAAACAATTTGTCGCTTTATCTGCAAAAAGTGCCACTAAAGAGGCGATAAAGCCCTTGCTAATATGCCCCTCAGTGTTTTCATCCAATCTGAAATGAGGTAAACAGTGTAAAAACTGCTTTCAGATCCATCACAGCCATGACCCCGCTCCTATCGGTTGCTTGGCCTCTGGACGCTGTCAGCACTCTTTCCTGAACAAGACCCCAAGATAAATCGCCTCCCATCTTTTATTTAAAAAGTCAAGATTTCCAGGAGTCAACATGCTTTTATGTCTGCCCTCTGCATACACATCCACCAGCGGCACTTCAGTTTGTCACATTAACCCTTCGGAATGGTGACTTGAAATTGATCAACCATTAAATCAAGAATGGCTGGCCGATGACGCGGATGATGATTCGCGCCTGGACCAGGGCTGGTTAGCACTGTCTGAGGAGCCGGATGCATTGTAATAGCTGCACACAGCATAAATGCAACCTTCCCAATGTCACTGTAAGTTATGATTATCCGAGCAGCCTTATGCACCTTACTAGCCATGACATGTGAAAATGTAATCCGATTACATTTCTTATGGTTGTGTTTTTTTAAATTATGTAGCACTTGGACTGATGTATTGTCTTTTTCTACACTTTAGCATGATTGTGTCTTTTTGTGTTACATGGAGCATTTTTCAAATTTCAGATTCAACATATTCCAGGTCTCTGGCTAAATGTTCATAAGCCATCTTTCTGGCGACCTACAGGGTGGCATAACATTAGGTATTACAAAAAAACATGCCGTTCCAAAGATTGTGGTATTCAAAGCATTTTTATTAATCTTCGATAGCTTATAATATATCTTTAATACCAGCAAGGTTATCTTCTTGTGAATAAGAGAAGTGATAAAACAATCTCAGATGACACCTAGAGACAGTGGAGAGAGCGTAGCACACCTGCAGAAACTTACCGGGAGGGCAATGGAGGCAAACATTTGTCGAAACAAACGGTTAACGACCAGCAAAATAGGACATCTCAATTCTTAAAGTCCCCATACTGTCTCTTGGACATAATAGGATTTCAGGTCTGACATCTTAAAGACTATGGGGCATATTATCAAGACAGTCTTCACATCTAACATGGGCTTTGATTGGAATTCCATAGAGCATATTATCAAGCACATTATCGCCGCTTTATCAGCAGTTTTCTGCCAATAAAGCAGCGATAATTTTATCTTATGTCTTGATAATATGCCCCCTCATGCCGTGTCAATAGGAGTTCAGGTCTGACATCTTAAAGTCCACATGCTGTCACTTAGACATGATAGGAGTTCAGGTCTGATATCTTAAAGTCCACATGCTGTCTCCTGTACACAATAGGAATACAGGTCCGACATCTTAAAGTCCACATGCTGTCTCTTAGACATGATAGGAGTTCAGGTCAGATATCTTAAAGTCCACATGCTGTCTCCTGTACACAATAGGAATACAGGTCCGACATCTTAAAGTCCACATGCTGTCTCTTAGACATGATAGGAGTTCAGGTCTGATATCTTAAAGTCCACATGCTGTCTCCTGTACACAATAGGAATACAGGTCCGACATCTTAAAGTCCACATGCTGTCTCTTAGACATGATAGGAGTTCAGGTCTGACATCTTAAAGTCTGCATGCTGTCACTTGGACACAATAGGAATACAGGTCCGACATCTTAAAGTCCACATGCTGTCACTTAGACACAATAGGAGTGCAGGTCTGACGTCTTAAAGTGCGCATGCTGTCTCTTGGACACAATAGGAGTTCAGGTCTGACATCTTAAAGTCTGCATGCTGTCACTTGGACACAATAGGAATACAGGTCCGACATCTTAAAGTCCCCATGCTGTCACTTAGACATGATAGGAGTTCAGGTCTGACATCTTAAAGTCCACATGCTGTCTCTTGGACACAATAGGAATACAGGTCCGACATCTTAAAGTCCACATGCTGTCTCTTAGACACAATAGGAGTCCAGGTCTGACATCTTAAAGTCCACATGCTGTCTCTTAGACATGATAGGAGTTCAGGTCTGACATCCTAAAGTCCACATGCTGTCTCCTGGACACAATAGGAGTTCAGGTCTGACATCTTAAAGTCCACATGCTGTCTCTTAGACACAATAGGAGTCCAGGTCTGACATCTTAAAGTCTGCATGCTGTCTCTTAGACATGATAGGAATTCAGGTCTGATATCTTAAAGTCTGCATGCTGTCTCTTGGACACAATAGGAGTTCAGGTCTGACATCTTAAAGTCTGCATGCTGTCTCTCGGACACAATAGGAGTTCAGGTCTGACATCTTAAAGTCCACATGCTGTCACTTAGACACGATAGGAGTTCAGGTCTGACATCTTAAAGTCCACATGCTGTCTCTTAGACATGAAAGGAGTTCAGGTCTGATATCTTAAAGTCCACATGCTGTCTATTAGACATGATAGGAGTTCAGGTCTGATATCTTAAAGTCCACATGCTGTCTCTTAGACATGATAGGAGTTCAGGTCTGACATCTTAAAGTCTGCATGCTGTCACTTAGACATGATAGGAATTAAGGTCTGACATCCTAAAGTCTGCATGCTGTCTCTTGGACACAATAGGAGTTCATGTCTGACATCTTAAAGTCCGCATGCTGTCTCTCGGACACAATAGGAGTTCATGTCTGACATCTTAAAGTCCGCATGCTGTCTCTTGGACACAATAGGAGTTCATGTCTGACATCTTAAAGTCCGCATGCTGTCTCTCGGACACAATAGGAGTTCAGGTCTGACATCTTAAAGTCCGCATGCTGTCTCTTGGACACAATAGGAGTTCAGGTCTGACATCTTAAAGTCCACATGCTGTCTCTTCGACACAATAGGAGTTCAGGTCTGACATCTTAAAGTCTGCATGCTGTCTCCTGGACACAATAGGAGTTCAGGTCTGACATCTTAAAGTCTGCATGCTGTCTCTTAGACATGATAGGAATTCAGGTCTGATATCTTAAAGTCTGCATGCTGTCTCTTGGACACAATAGGAGTTCAGGTCTGACATCTTAAAGTCTGCATGCTGTCTCTCGGACACAATAGGAGTTCAGGTCTGACATCTTAAAGTCCAAATGCTGTCACTTAGACACGATAGGAGTTCAGGTCTGACATCTTAAAGTCCACATGCTGTCTCTTAGACATGAAAGGAGTTCAGGTCTGATATCTTAAAGTCCACATGCTGTCTCTTAGACATGATAGGAGTTCAGGTCTGATATCTTAAAGTCCACATGCTGTCTCTTAGACATGATAGGAGTTCAGGTCTGACATCTTAAAGTCTGCATGCTGTCACTTAGACATGATAGGAATTCAGGTCTGACATCCTAAAGTCTGCATGCTGTCTCTTGGACACAATAGGAGTTCATGTCTGACATCTTAAAGTCCGCATGCTGTCTCTCGGACACAATAGGAGTTCATGTCTGACATCTTAAAGTCCGCATGCTGTCTCTTGGACACAATAGGAGTTCATGTCTGACATCTTAAAGTCCGCATGCTGTCTCTCGGACACAATAGGAGTTCAGGTCTGACATCTTAAAGTCCGCATGCTGTCTCTTGGACACAATAGGAGTTCAGGTCTGACATCTTAAAGTCCACATGCTGTCTCTTCGACACAATAGGAGTTCAGGTCTGACATCTTAAAGTCTGCATGCTGTCTCTTCGACACAATAGGAGTTCAGGTCTGACATCTTAAAGTCCGCATGCTGTCTCTCGGACACAATAGGAGTCCTGGTCTGACATCCTAAAGTCTGCATGCTGTCTCTTGGACACAATAGGAGTTCATGTCTGACATCTTAAAGTCCGCATGCTGTCTCTCGGACACAATAGGAGTCCAGGTCTGACATCTTAAAGTCTGCATGCTGTCTCTTCGACACAATAGGAGTTCAGGTCTGACATCTTAAAGTCTGCATGCTGTCTCTTCGACACAATAGGAGTTCAGGTCTGACATCTTAAAGTCCACATGCTGTCTCTTAGACATGATAGGAGTTCAGGTCTGACATCTTAAAGTCTGCATGCTGTCTCTTGGACACAATAGGAGTTCAGGTCTGACATCTTAAAGTCTGCATGCTGTCTCCTGGACACAATAGGAATACAGGTCCGACATCTTAAAGTCCACATGCTGTCTCTTGGACACAATAGGTGTTCAGGTCTGATATCTTAAAGTCCACATGCTGTCTCTTGGACACAATAGGAATACAGGTCCGACATCTTAAAGTCCACATGCTGTCTCTTAGACATGATAGGAGTTCAGTTCTAACATCTTAAAGTCCACATGCTGTCTCTTGGACACAATAGGAATACAGGTCCGACATCTTAAAGTCCACATGCTGTCTCTTAGACATGATAGGAGTTCAGGTCTGACATCTTAAAGTCTGCATGCTGTCTCTTAGACATGATAGGAGTTCAGGTCTGACATCTTAAAGTCTGAATGCCTTCACTTAGACACAATAGGAGTTCAGGTCTGACATCTTAAAGTCTGCATGCTGTCACTTAGACATGATAGGAGTTCAGGTCTGACATCTTAAAGTCCACGTGCTGTCTCTTCAACACAATCGGAGGTCAGGTCTGACATCTTAAAGTCTGCATGCTGTCTCTTCGACACAATAGGAGTTCAGGTCTGACATCTTAAAGTCTGCATGCTGTCTCTTGGACACATTAGCAATTCAGGTCTGACATCTTAAAGTCCACATGCTGTCTCTTGGACACATTAGCAATTCAGGTCTGACATCTTAAAGTCCACATGCTGTCTCTTGGACACAATATGAGTTCAGGTCCGACATCTTAAAGTCCACATGCTGTCTCTTAGACACATTAGGAGTTCAGGTCTGACATCTTAAAGTCTTCATGCTGTCACTTAGACATGAATGGAGTTCAGGTCTGACATCTTAAAGTCCACATGCTGTCACTTAGACATGAGAGGAGTTCAGGTCCGACATCTTAAAGTCCACATGCTGTCTCTTAGACACATTAGGAGTTCAGGTCCGACATTTTAAAGTCTATGGGCCCGATTCACAGAATGAGCTTAAGACTCAATCCTAAACTTACTACTTTTGGTTTTCACAGAATTTAGGATTTTGTCTTAAGTTTGTTTTAAAACAAACTTAAGACAGACTTAAGACAAAATCCTAACTTGTGTGAATGCCAAAAATAGTAGGTGCATTCTGTGAATGCCAAAAGTAGTAAGTGCATTCTGTGAATACCAAAATAGTAGTAAGTTTAGGATTGAATCTTAAGTTCATTCTGTGAATCGGGCCCTTCATGCTGTCACTTAGACATGATAGGAGTTCAGGTCTGACATCTTAAAGTCCACATGCTGTCTCTTCGACACAATAGGAGTTCAGGTCTGACATCTTAAAGTCCACATGCTGTCTCTTTGACACAATAGGAGTTCAGGTCTGACATCTTAAAGTCCACATGCTGTCTCTTCGACACAATAGGAGTTCAGGTCTGACATCTTAAAGTCCACATGCTGTCTCTTCGACACAATAGGAGTTCAGGTCTGACATCTTAAAGTCCACATGCTGTCTCTTGGACACAATAGGAATACAGGTCCGACATCTTAAAGTCCACATGCTGTCACTTAGACATGATAGGAGTTCAGGTCTGACATCTTAAAGTCTGAATGCTGTCTCTTAGACATGATAGGAGTTCAGGTCTGACATCTTAAAGTCCACATGCTGTCTCTTGGACACAATAGGAGTTCAGGTCTGACATCTTAAAGTCCACATGCTGTCTCTTAGACATGATAGGAGTTCAGGTCTGACATCTTAAAGTCCACATGCTGTCTCTTGGACACAATAGGAGTTCAGGTCTGACATCGTAAAGTCTGCATGCTGTCTCTTCGACACAATAGGAGTTCAGGTCTGACATCTTAAAGTCGACATGCTGTCACTTAGACATGATAGGAGTTCAGGTCTGACATCTTAAAGTCCACATGCTGTCTCCTGGACACAATAGGAGTTCAGGTCTGACATCTTAAAGTCTGCATGCTGTCACTTAGACATGATAGGAGTTCAGGTCTGACATCTTAAAGTCTGCATGCTGTCTCTTGGACACAATAGGAGTTCAGGTCTGACATCTTAAAGTCCACATGCTGTCTCTTAGACATGATAGGAGTTCAGGTCTGACATCTTAAAGTCCACATGCTGTCTCTTAGACATGATAGGAGTTCAGGGCTGACTTCTTAAAGTCCGCATGCTGTCTCTTAGACATGATAGGAGTTCAGGTCTGACATCTTAAAGTCCACATGCTGTCACTTAGACATGATAGGAGTTCAGGTCTGACATCTTAAAGTCTGCATGCTGTCTCTTAGACACAATAGGAGTTCAGGTCTGACATCTTAAAGTCCACATGCTGTCACTTAGACATGATAGGAGTTCAGGTCTGACATCTTAAAGTCCACATGCTGTCTCTTAGACATGATAGGAGTTCAGGTCTGACTTCTTAAAGTCCGCATGCTGTCTCTTAGACATGATAGGAGTTCAGGTCTGACATCTTAAAGTCCACATGCTGTCACTTAGACATGATAGGAGTTCAGGTCTGACATCTTAAAGTCTGCATGCTGTCTCTTAGACACAATAGGAGTTCAGGTCTGACATCTTAAAGTCCACATGCTGTCTCTTAGACATGATAGGAGTTCAGGTCTGACATCTTAAAGTCTGCATGCTGTCTCTTAGACATGATAGGAGTTCAGGTCTGACATCTTAAAGTCCACATGCTGTCTCTTAGACATGATAGGAGTTCAGGTCTGACTTCTTAAAGTCCGCATGCTGTCTCTTAGACATGATAGGAGTTCAGGTCTGACATCTTAAAGTCCACATGCTGTCACTTAGACATGATAGGAGTTCAGGTCTGACATCTTAAAGTCTGCATGCTGTCTCTTAGACACAATAGGAGTTCAGGTCTGACATCTTAAAGTCCACATGCTGTCTCTTAGACATGATAGGAGTTCAGGTCTGACATCTTAAAGTCCACATGCTGTCTCTTAGACATGATAGGAGTTCAGGTCTGACATCTTAAAGTCCATATGCTGTCTCTTAGACATGATAGGAGTTCAGGTCTGACATCTTAAAGTCTGCATGCTGTCTCTTAGACACAATAGGAGTTCAGGTCTGACATCTTAAAGTCCACATGCTGTCTCTTAGACATGATAGGAGTTCAGGTCTGACATCTTAAAGTCTGCATGCTGTCTCTTGGACACAATAGGAATACAGGTCCGACATCTTAAAGTCCACATGCTGTCACTTAGACATGATAGGAGTTCAGGTCTGACATCTTAAAGTCTGCATGCTGTCTCTTAGACACAATAGGAGTTCAGGTCTGACATCTTAAAGTCTGCATGCTGTCTCTTAGACACAATAGGAGTTCAGGTCCGACATCTTAAAGTCTGCATGGTGTCTCTTAGACACAATAGGAGTCCAGGTCTGACATCTTAAAGTCCACATGCTGTCACTTAGACATGATAGGAGTTCAGGTCCGACATCTTAAAGTCCACATGCTGTCTCTTAGACATGATAGGAGTTCAGGTCTGACATCTTAAAGGCCACATGCTGTCTCTTGCACTCAATCAGAATAAGGGGCGTATTGCCTATGAGAGGGAACTGGAAACTTAAGGAAGAGAGCAGAGGAGACGCAGCTTTGACACGTGTTCCTGGAGCTGCATAAGGCAAGTAGGTTAAGAGAAGTTATTTAAAAGGCCTTAAAGAGCATCATGACTGGGCTTTTGTCTGATCCTTGAAGGGTGTGGTACATACACAGTGTAAGCCAGGAGAGAAGCACCACAGAATTGCAAATAAAACCGAAGCATCAACTCATGATCATGTGGAGAAGAGGGAACAGCAGTGTCATTTTTCCAGCCTCAAGATCGAAGTAAGTGGGAGGTTCTTTACCTTTTCCTAGAATGTTTTATTCAATGAGACTGAGGCTTTCACATTAAAGGAAAAGAAGAAAGTGATGGGCTGTTTGCCTGAGTTACTCTCAGCTGCTGATAATGAATTGTGGCCATTATCCGGACGTTCGCGTTGGTACTAAATGAAAATGCCACGGTGTGTGCAAGTAATCCTAAACATCTCAAGTGTCATCTCAGATAGATACAGCTGTATATGCGACCTGCCTCAGTGTCCTGGCATTATATTCTTTATCACTTGAACTGGGCAAGGTTTGTCCAAACCAACATGGCAGGAGGAAGGTCAGACAAGGGCATGTATGCGAGCAGCTGAATGTAGAAGGTGGAATGTAGAGTGATGCACCAGACACAGATCTAGTCATGTGATTTCAGCCATCTGAGTGCTTCCCTTTCAATTCATCTAAAATCTTTCACCCACTTGGATTCATTTGAATTGACCCTGCAGCGAGGGAGAAGAGGCTTATCTTCTAGCCTTATGAAGATGGCTTCAGCTGTGAGGGGAGACTGGGATAGATTCTCTGAGCCATTAATAATGTCTTTCAACAAGTAAGTAATACCCCATATACATATGTGAATCTGTTTATGAATACACATGATCAAAATAACAAGTGCATGGCATATTTGTGTGTTTATGCCATGGAAGTGAAATGTGGCCAGATAAGTGTCATGCACACATGTGTTGCTACAGTCAAATGACAGTTTATTACCACAATAAAGCAAAACTCACTTGAGGATATGCCAGTTTCTTCAGCATTGGCTCTTCCACAGATTTCCATTTTTGAATTATTGTCACGATATAACTCAAGTATGTGAATCTCTTACAAATACCAATGCCAGGGAACCGTAGTTGTAGCTACGTAACTTTTGCAAACATCCTTACAGATTGGATGTTCCAATTGCTGGGCACATGGATACAACTCTCCTAATAGTCATGAGGCCTGGGTCAGAGGTTTTCACATGCTGCGCACACTAACCCATAAATACTTGTTTTGTTCAAATACCTTTTGTGAAACAAACACCCATGAACAAATGTCATGGCGTACACCACATATGCAAGTGTGCAAAGTGCAATATACACTGAATTACTATCATTGATGAAGGTGACTGGCAACCTGACCCATCCAAGATCTTGCCATGAGGGAGTCGAGGCTCCTCCCCACACTCAACAATGGTAATACATTGCATATTAGCATATACAAATCTATTGATATGTGTATACATATTACTCTCATATGTTTCATATTCTTGCATATACAATGTTTATTTGTTTTAAAAACAAAAATGTAAATAAAGACATTTTCATTTACAATGCCAATAGCTCAAACACGTGTAAATGCGAGACCTATTGCATTTCAAATGCTTGTTTTTACAATGTGTTATTGGTGCCCCATACATCATATATTACCTATACTTTGCCAGGATCAGCATTTTGTCATTGGTGCCCAAGAAAATGCCTTTGGTGTCTTCTGTGCTACAAAATGGCAAATGAATACCAGTAACTGACATTTTGCCCTGAATCGTCCTCGATTATTTCAAGGCCAGCATAGTCATGGCTGACCCCCTCCCGGGGGCCACGGGCGTCCTCTCTTACACCAAGCATTGCTCCATTCTGCAAACAATCGATGGCAAGTGTTTCCTGAAGTCTTCTAGAATCAGATGTTTTTCCATGTGAGTCCCAGGATGGTAAGTGCTGCCTTTAATATGTCAGTGCCACTATTGTCAAAGGTGCCTCTCATGCCAAGAGGTACTTTCAGGATGCTTGTGCTTTTACTGATAACCTTCGACTGGTGTGGCGTGGTATAGATAATAGAGTAGTATTTGAAAGGATGGTAAGATCTTACTCTGATCTGATCGACACTTGCTTGACATTCAGAGAGTGCAACCGGGAGGTGGTTGGTGCCTTCTCACAGCTTTGCACTGGCATTAAATCCCTACTGTCCAAGCCAAACAAGAAAACTAACTCAGACCTAGGTTGGTTTAATGCTGATTGCTCTGCAGCCAATAGAGCCCTGCGGAGGGCGCTTGCAAGCAAACCTAGAGACAGCTCTCTTGTTACATTGCTTAGGATAAGTTATAGAGAGCTATCAAAACCAGAAAAGAGGAGATTATTAAAGACCACTGGGACAATCTTGTTCAGGCAAATACCCTAAAAAATGGCAAGGATCGTTGGCAGGAAGTTAAAGGCATGGAATCACTGGGAAATACAGTGTCGTCTATTAGCTGTAATATTTCCAGTGAGTCCTGGGAGAATAACTTTAGTAAGATGTATACTGCCCCGGACCCCTGTCAAGCTTGTGAGGTGAATACTCAAAACCCTGGGATCCGGTTTGAATTATCTGAAGTCGAGAAAGCAATTACTCAGAACCTGGGATGTAAAGCCCCCGGGCCTGATGGCCTCCCCATCGACCTCATCAAAAGTCACCCCGACTTTTGGGCACCATTACTCTTAAATGTTTTTAGTAACCTAACAAATTCTCCCATACCCCAAACTTGGTCCTCCAGTATCATAGTACCAATTTTTAAGAAGGGAGACCGGTTGAATCCGAGTTGCTACAGGCCGATATCCCTGATCGACAACATTCTAAAAAGTTTAGGGAGGGTATTATACAATAGGATCAAGTCGTGGGCTGAAGAATGCCAGGTTTTATATCAATGTAAGTTGGGGTTTAGGAGTAAAGTTGGCACTGTGGAACAATGCCTTAACCTCAGTCTGATCATTGGCAAATATAACATAGCCAAGAAAACACCTTTACACCTCGCATTCATGAATCTCACGTTTGCCTTCAACTTTGTTAATAGATCCCGACTGTGGTCCACTCTTTTAGGTTATGGACTGGAGGATTCTCTGGTCTCCTTTATAGCATATTTGCACAAAGACCTACATGCCAGGGTACGTATTAGTAGGGACAGCAAGGTCTCCAAAGCCATTGAAGTCGATAGGGGGGGGTCAGGCAGGGCTGTGTCCTAGCCCCCCTCCCATTCATTTTATACATTAATGACTTAAATAAGTCCATGGTGACTTTAACCCAGGATGTCCCATCCATCAATGGTAATAAAATCCCTGCACTGTTATATGCTGACGATGCAGTATTGATGGGACTTACCCCAAAAGCTTTATGCATTCTGGTTTATGGCTTTGTAGATTTCATGGCGGCCCTAGATTTATGTACCAACTTTAAAAAATCTTTCCTGATGATGTGTGGGTCTTAAAAGCATTTTAATTCATCTATAGTTTTAAACTCAAATCAGTTATTGAGCAGTCGCACTTTCCCATACCTTGGTTTGGTATTCGCATCTAACGGTTTGTGGAATGACCATGTGGTCTATTGTAGGAGGAAGTTTACCAACTCTATTAATATCATACTTAGGCTTCCTAAGCCAAGGAATGCTGAGGTGGTGCCCCCAACTGTTAAGATTTACAGACTCCAATGCATACCAGCCGCAACCTCTGGGGGTACACGACTAGTCTTTGCATCCAGGGTGAAGAGAATAGGTTTTGTCGTAAAATCCTGGGTGCACCCATTTCCTCATCCAAGTATGCTAGCCATAGCGAATTTAACCTCCCATATATAGAAGATTATGTTAAGGCTCGTCCAACATTATTTTGGTTGAGAGTTTGGAATAATCCTGCAGCATAGTTGACAAGAGAGATCATTTTAGATTGTTTGAATTGTGACAGTGGGATGGACATACCATGGTTGGCCGCGGTTCGTAAAAGTCTAGCTAGTGTGACCCTGGAACATGTATTTTTTTTAAATCCCTCTGACCTTAGCTCTATTAGTAGTAAATTCCTTCAAAAGACCTTGTATGCATTGTATATAAAAGCTAGATTAGCTACTGAATGCAAAGAAACCTCAGTGGCTAGATACATGAAAATTGAGAATGTGACACCAATGGTATCTAGATATTTGTTAAAACCAATCGGCCGCTTGGAAAGGGATTTACTCTTTCGGTTTAGGATTGACACTATGAAATATCTGTTGTCATTTCCAGTGGGTTTCACTAGCAACCTGGAGCTCCTACCCTGTCCTTGTAATAATCAACACAAAAAATCAATGCTGCACTTTTTATTCTTTTGTTCTTATTATTTACTCCTCACCAAAAGATTTCTGATTCCGTATTTTAAAGCCTTACATTAAATTGATTATAAGGCAGTCTATGGGATGGTGCTAGCTCTGAATTATGACAAACTAACCTTCCGGGTTGGATTGTTTTTGAAAGCTGCGGTGCGTACCCGCAATTCTATGCAACCTTGTTAAACCATATGTATTTTATTACATGTTTTTAAGCAGAATGTTTTAATGATTGTCCAACCATGAATTATGTACTGTATTACTGGAGGTCTATATTAACCCTGATGTATGTTTCTTAATTTGCACTTTTATGGATATGTTGTTTTTTATCCGAATAAAGTTCATATTGATTGATTGATTGATTGGTATATATTTGCAGCAGGCAAGGTCAGTGGTCTTTCCAGCTCGAGATTTCAATGAAAAGTGACCAGGAGAGGGACAAAGTACTCTACTGGTCTTCAGGGTTTTTCCAAACCTTTAGCCAAAAGAGGACAGGGCGAGACCTGATATAGTCCTCCAAATAGAACAGTTTTAACTCATTATGGCTTACAAAGGTGGACGATGAAATTGGTATTACCAGAAGCCTTCTGCAGAATCTATTTTCTTCAACCTGTACATTTTTTTAATTTGTGTATCCCCAAATGTCGGCCCCATAGGTCATAATTGGTACACATTGTGTCCTGTAGATTTTAAGTAATGACAGTGCCACTTCTATTCCTTTTGGTTTAGGGAGGTTCAGTACTGAGTTTATAGCTCTTAGGAACTTAGACCGACCATAGGTCAAGTGTGGGGTCCAAGAGTCACAATCCGTAAATTGAATGCCCAGATAGGGGAAAGTGCGAGTGCATAACAGGGAGTCTTGATCCAGTGTGATCCTATTAATGGGGCGTTTATTAGGGCCACAGCACATTAAAAAGGATTTTTTTAAATTGGTACAAAGATCCGAACTAGACATAAAATCTGCAAATTCCCTGACTAAAATTCTCAAGGCGTTTGGTGTACGACCCATTAAAACAGCATCATCTGCATATAGTAAGGCGGGCAATTTAGTGCCATTTATTATGGGGACGTCGGGGGTTTGGTTAGACAAGACATTATGGAGTTCATTAATATATAAAATAAATAAAAGTGGGGCAAGAACGCATCCTTGTCTTGTGATGTATTCCTATAGGTTCTGTATCGATCCCCCTATTCCTGACCCTGTTCTGGTTAATAATTAACTAGCAGCCATCCCACGGTACAAAAAACTGTTATCTGATTAAAGCCACACCACAGCACAGGAACGCGTTATCTGATTAGGTCATAACGCTTGCCATCTAATTAGGCAAGCACTATTCCTCCAGCCCCTGATAAGGCATACGGAGTTCTCAAAACAAATCAAACCTATGACAACCTGGGAAAATCACTGCGGCCATTGTTTTGATTTCACCGAGAACTTCAGCAAAAGAATGTACGAACGAGCCCGTTCATATGACATCCTTATTGACGTATCCATGTCCATCCTTACGTCAATCTCGGCACCTTACAGGTATAAATATTACCGACATGCCTTAAGCAAACAAACGCGGTGGTGACGAGATCGGAGCAGCGAGACTTGCCGGAGAGGCCAGCACAGAGCGGACCCCACTGGCGCTGCCCCGCCTTCCTGGCGCGCTGAGAACGAGACGCTGCTTTTCTCCTGCCGAGAAATCCAGCTCCGGCGCTTCCAAGCAGCCCTCGCAGGCAGCTGGAATATCAAGACCAGAGACGAGAGATACCAGCCCTCAACCATTCTAGATCCCAGGTACAGAACTGAATAAACCCTTGCAGAGAATTCTTGAGTCAGTCACTTGGCAAAACAAACTTAACTTAAACTGCTACTTATCTACTCCCGCCCACGTATTAGGATTAGGTCAGGTACACTGGGGTAGGCCTGGTTAGAAGCACCAGTTGAGTACGATTAGTCAAATGTATATATGTATGTATCTATTTTATCAGTTTTAAATATCATATGGCTTAGAAACCATATCAATGCTTCTGCAGTATTATTTTATACTCCTGCTTTTATTGTATGCACTTTACTTAACCATAAGTATCGCAATAATATCGATTCATTTCTCTTGTACGAGAAAAGAGACTGATCAATAAATAACATCTTTTATTGAATACGCCCGTCTCTTCCTTTTCTCTACAATCTGGTGAAACTAAGAATGCACTGAACTGACTGAGTAAAATAAGTTGTCTTTTGTTTTCACACGACTCTAGCGATACACTCTTGATTAGGGGAGAGCAAAGTTGTCATGTTCTATGGTTGTCAGAAACTAAATCCCTTCTTGTCTATCCAGGGAGGTTAAGCTCCTCCTTGCCTATTCGAGAAAGTTTCTAGTGAACTCTGAGCTAGCTGGCAAAACCAAAATCTTTAAGTCTTATATCGTCAGTAAAAGACCTAGTTAACCTCCGTCCTAGGTCTATAATATTGAAGGTATTATTCCAATGCGCAGAGCCTATTGGGATAATAGGAACTACACTACATGGCGCCCAACGTTTGGATAGGCGATAAAACTAACGCAAGACATTAGAGTAACTCAGTTGTGCTTTTTCACACAGAACCCCTTTTTTCCCATAATACTCCAAAGACTTCTGGAGTGGGTGAAAGGTCATATCCGCCAAACCTCGCAGGAGGAGACTCCTATGTATGGTTCTTGGTTTAGTCAACGTTGAAGGATACACTGTTCCAAAATATTGTGCATCTAATCTTTGTTTCCATAGAAACCTGATCTGCAAACAAACAGAATAACCTTCCTGTCGGTAAAATGATAGACAGTGATGAAGAAAGGGAGACAGTTAGACTAGCAGCTGAACTAATAGCAGCTGATAATACTCTGCTACAAAATGACCCGGATATAATACTCATCCCGGTCAACATAAGAAAATCTATAACTTTAAAACTTATAGAAAATGGACTGACATCGAGAGGTGGTACAGTCATATTCGTAATTGAGGCACACGAATATCGGCAGACAGAGGTATTCTATTCATGGATAAACTTTCCAGCAGCAAACGCTGTAACAAAAGAGTTCCACTATTATAAAATAGAGGAACCACCGGATACCTACACTCCTTTCGAGGAGGTGGAAGTACCACTCAAATTCCAAGAGCACCTGCTCTTGTTTAAAGGCGCCCTAAAACATAATAATCACATCACAAGGCTCGGTCCACTAGGTAGACCAGGAGCAACGTGGCCGGTCCTAGCCGGATATACACCACATCCAGACATTGAAGAAATGCCTGCAGCAGAGCTTTTAATACAGCTAAAACAACTAATCAAAATACATAGACAATTAGTCCAATATGTAATGCGGACTTCAACAGTCCAACCAGCAAGTAAAATTCCACAGCTGAACCCTCATCAGGGTAACACAAATAAAATTACACCACAGAACATACAGTCCTGTCTGGGTAAAGTACCCGCAAAACGGGAACAAATACCCTTCTGGCTAGCACAAAAAATCACTCAAATAGAGGCGGTGTTTCCAGACACCACCCCGGTAGAAAAACACAGGATTCTGACTATCTGTCTTCCAATGGGAATCGCACCACACGAGGAAGACTGTGACACTTGGGGTACAGTCTTTGCTTCCATATACACAAAAACACATGGTGTACCATCCATGTCAGTAATACCAGATGTGCTAAAACAAATTCAAGATGAATATGGTCCAGAACCCGCCTTAACTCTCGGTATGAAACTACTGAAAGACTTCAAGCAGGTCTCGGCTATATTATTAGCCAACATAAAGGGAGAAGCAGCAAACGTGGCGATCCGCTAAAGGTTAAAAGAGACAGATATAGCAGACCAACCAACTGAAATTGCCAGAATCATAGAGAAATCCTATGAAGAACTAGGAAGAGAATGTCTGGGTGGAATACCGGTAAAACCTCAACTGATTGAAAGTCCTGAAAAGGCATTTATTAAAAATAATTTAAACACTCAAAAAAAGAGCTGGGATGGAAACAAACAATCCAATCCTAAAGAAAAAAGATTCCAGTCCAGAGGAAGGTCTCCTCGGCGGAGAGAAAGATCTCCGAACCAAGGACGCAGGTCTCCCCAAAGTGAGCCCTCTGGAAAAAAATACAACCTTAGAAATAGGGATAATATAAAGAAACCTGATAGATATCAAGATAATGATACACGTCCCTCTCAATCTTTTCAGACTTCCTCGCAGAAATCAGAAAGAAGAGGACGATCAGAACACAGGGAAGAGCACGTCAAGTCCAAAGACAAGGAACCTGCTCATCCAAATAAAAAGTTACAATTTCCAAAAAAGAAGGTAGCCAGTATTAAAGTAATCAACAATGCCGAGAATACTGAGGACACAGCTGAAAAACGGAGAATGGGCTCAGACAATGCTAGACAGCGCAGCAGAAGTGAGCATAGCTCGCAAAGTCCTTATGAATCATCTGGAGACAGTGGACACGAATGAATACATTCAGGTGGAAACTACAGATACCAGAGTTAGCAAACCTCATAAAATATATGAAATTACATTGCGTATAGAGGGGGATAAGACTAGAAAAATAAGGGGACTATTTTGGGATAATCTGTCCAAGGGCTATGACATCCTTCTAGCTGAACGAGACTGGCCACCAGAGTTTGTCAGGGAGTGTCCTCATGGCGAAGAAATAATTATGCCTGCCTTCTCAAATCATATTCCAATTCATAAAAAATACACACTTGCTAGAAAGTGGGCAGTAGCTCAAGCTCCTGCTTTATATAAAAATCATGTAGGATGGGATGAGGATTCTCCTCCTCACAAAATCCAGTTAAAATCACAACCTACTGCACAGAGGCAGTACCCAATTAAGCAAGAAGCTAAAAAACAGGTAAAAGAGATCCTAGATCAACTTGAATACCAGGGGGTGATTGAAACTTGCACCTCACAAATGAACAATCCTTTGTTTCCTGTCTCCAAACCAGACAACTCATATCGTCTAGTTTTGGATTACAGACACCTGAACTCATGTTGCAAAACCTTTGCAGTGCAAAACTCGCATAGTGCTGCACTAATGAATAACATAGTGCGCAAAAAATACAAAACAACATTAGACATCTCTAATGGATTCTTTTGTCAAAATATAGCACCAGAGAGCAGATATTTGACTGCGTTCTCGGTAAATGGCTCGCAAAAAAGTTTCTGCCGTTTACCCCAGGGGCACAAGAACAGCCCAGGATTATTCTCAAAGAGAGTAACAGAATTACTACAAACATACGATGATGAGGCATTATCATATGTCGACGACATTTACCTAACAGATGATGACTTGGATACTCACTTGAAGAGAGTGAACACCATAATACTGGGGTTCGCAGCAGAGGGTTACAAATTCAACTTTAAAAAATCAAGAATTGCCCATCTAACAGTCCTGTTTTTAGGATATGAATTATCAAGTGAAGGCAAAAGCCTGGCTGACAATTTCCTAGAGAAATGTGCGGTACTCCAAGCTCCTAGAACACTAAAAAACTTACAATCAATTCTAGGCTTCCTAAATTTCGGAAGAACATACATTGCAAATTACGCAGAAAGGGTCAAACCCCTTTATGATCTAATAAAACCAGATTTTAAAAGAATCAATTGGACTCAAAAACACACAGAAATTTTGAGATCTTTACAAACAGACATGTTAATTAAAACAAAATTAGAAACACGTGACAACACACGCAATCTTGTGATTCGAGTCATCCCAGGAAGATGCGGATTCACATACCTGACCTCTAATGAGGGAGAAAAGGTACCAATTGCATACAAATCACACTTGTACACAGAAGCTGAAAAGAAGTTCAGTATTAAAGACAACATTGTTCATGCAGTTCAAACGGCTATAGCAAAAGAAAAAGACAACGCTGACGGTAGACGTATCACAGTCCGAACAGCGGAGTCAGCCTTTGAGGCATTAACAACCCCATGTAATTTACCAACAACAGCGTTGAATCCAGAATGGATACAATGGGTGAATTCAATTACAACGGACAGAGTAAAATACTACTTTGATCCAGAATTAAAGGAATTAAGATATCTAGAATATGAAATGACATACCCTCTGCCAATTGACATTCTGCCTTTACGACAGTACGCCTGTGTAATACATACAGACGGGCATGCTCAACCCTCGGTTTGGGGAGAGATGGCTTACAAGGCCACATGCGAAATTGTAAAAGAAGTGTGGCGCGGAGGTAAATTAAGACCTCTACTTACAAAAACACACTCAGTGGAAAATAATTCAGAACAACAAACGGAAATAATAGCGTTAAAAATGGCGCTAGATAATGCCGATCGCGAATTCCCGACACTTATTGTGTGCGATTCGTATTACTGTGTCAAATCATACAATAACAATTTACAGAAATGGATTCAAAACGGTTACAAAGATGACACAGGTGCAACAATAAAGCAAAAAGTGCTTTGGGAACAAGTAGTTCTTTTACAGAAAGAACTACCAAAAACTCACGTGATACACTCACTGAGTCATCAGCGTGATGGCGTTCACGTTGCAGGGAATTCATTGGCTGAGAAAGCCACAACGGCAGCAACTGAATCGGCTTCCGTAGTCAAGAAAAAGCATACAGTAAAACACATTGACGGTGAAACGGTGCTGGCGGTGAAAACGTCATCAAAAGGCGACTGCTCGGCGCTACCGATCAATTATCCACTCAATTATACATACATAATCGATGCAAACTCAGTCCCTTTTGCTCGAATCCCTGGAGTGGGGGATAGAGTGATTCCAAACGAGAGGCTTGTTAATAGCAGACGCACATATGGGTGAGGGTCTCAGACACCTTAAACAAAAAGATTCTCTGGAAGAATTACAATCAGTGTACTGGTGGCCAGGCATGAGCCTGCATCATCACATTTTTGTAAAAAACTGCCCAGACTGCAATAGAGATCGCAGTGGCGAGAGAAACGGTATATTAGCATGGCGTTTCACTCCAGAATTGATCAACAATAAAAATTAATGCGTCCAATTAACATATAAAGACTAGTTTCCACTTGTGATGTAGACCCCAGCACTCGGCTGACGTCTGGACTGTTATAAAAAGATTTGCGAGTCTATAATGGCATATACGCTAGAAGCATGCTACGTTTGGCTGAATGTTTTTTCTTCTTGCCCTAAAGCGTATGAAAAACATGGCCAAATGAGCATAGCATAGCGGGACTCTTCTCACTTCCTACCTGAGGGAACGGGATGGTGTAAAGAAAAAACCAAAGGCATAAAGCAATCTATAACAGCGAAGGTATTAGGTTCAGGAGCTGGGTGGGTAAAACATCTAATAAGTGTCCAACGTAGTCTAAATAACCTGCCAAGAAATTCTCTGAGGGGATTCAGTCCGTACGAATTATTGTTTTGAACTAGAATGATGGTCTTAGATCTTGACAGTCAGACTTCAGTGGTTAAAGAAAAAAGCTTTGATATCAAAGATCGTTTGGCTATTTTGCAGGACTTAAACAAAACAAGGAAAGACCTGAGCAACATAAAGTTGAAACAACAGCCAACGACCACTGAAGAAAAACCACCTGTCCCAGCAAGAACTGTCTGGATTCCAAAAGTCGGGGAACTAGTCAGAGAAACGATCGCGGTAAAGAAGGAATTTGGGCCTTCTTACAGAAAAGCAGTTCCTGTCTTGTCTATCAACGGGACAAGATCAGTAGTACTACCGCCCCTTGCTGGTAAAAAGGAGAACAGAGTTGTATCAATCGACCTGATAAAACCACAATCATGTGGCCGATAACGAACAGTAGGCCAAGTGGACTCCCGATAAGTAGCAGAACACCAAGGTTTGCTACAAACACAGAGGTTCAATCTAAGAGGCTACTCACATTTGAAATGCCAACAGAACAACAACAAGGACTATGCAACAATGCTATGGAACTTAAACCTCTAAAAACCCAAATAAAAACATTTAGCAGAGACACACCAATCTACAATGAAGTAACAAATGACTATGCTGCTGCAACAAAACATAATAATAAAGCAAACAGCAATCCTGAAACAATAGGAACAATAGACAGAACGGCATCCGGTTACTTCATCAACTTCAATGATTCATCTGAAAACCTGAGTGAATCAAAGGAACAAACATCAACAAAAACCTTTAAAGATAAAGCTAAGGAACTTTTTCAACATCTGAAAGAAACCTATCTGATTTCTCCGTGGATTGAATTCTGGGTGGCCTTAGGTGCACTTATCCTCATACTTTGGCTCATCATGGTACTATGTTTGGGACACTTCATTGAGGGAAAATATGCTAAAATGGACACAGCAAGCCAGAAAATCAACTTGGTCCTCAAACCACACACATCTTCACACGTCGAAAGAAGAGAACTTTCTTCAGTCAACTTCACAGCCAATCCTATACCCGGTGGGGTAGCATGGGACAATACTGATTATGAAATCTATGGTCCGGTTGAAATCCTGAAGTATCCACATCAAATCAAGATCTCATTGAGTGACTTTGTAAAACCAAGCTCATTTGCTGATGATTGGGACGTTGAAAGCATTAATAATATGATGTCTGACCTAGTGATGTCTGCTAAATTTACAAAACATGATTATTTGCAGGGTTCGTCTAATTATGATAAAATGTTCTGCTATAATCACTATAGTAATCATTTTCTGCATAAATCTGCACAGCCTAGAAATGTTTTAAATTATAATCAATGGGAACACTGTGCAACCCCTCCAAAAGGTAGCTCAAGAACTTGTTATGACAAATATTCATATTTTTCAGGGTTCAACACAAGTAATGCAGAAACATTTTATTTCAAATTATCAAACAAGACAGGTACAAAGACCATGCTTACAAACACTAAATTGATATATTCAGACTCATTTTTTGAGCAAATGAGTACATTTGGTTTTGAATACTGGGACAAAAATGTTGAAGTAAAAAGTGATTGGGGTACAAAGGAATGGCAAGTACAAGGTATAGAATCATTGTTTAGAGCCTGCATGATCCCAGAACAAATTATATTTTTGAATGACACTGTTCAACAAACTACCTGTCTTGGCCTAGCCAAAATCAAAGACTTAAACAAACCGTCTATTCCAAAGCCATCAATGAACGGTAATATATCTTTAGATGAGGAGATAGACGTAAACCATATAGTAAGCCAAAACAGAACTCATCCTGATTGGAAACAGTGGTTGATCTGGCCCACAGATACTAATAACTGTCAAGACAGATTCCTGAACAAAATCCATGGGTTCAAATTGACAAGGCCAGACCCTAGATATTCCCAAAGACAACACCCAGGGATAATTACCACGTACAGTGTGGGCAAGCTCTGCCTTCAATGGCTACAAACATCCACACTGGCAGAAATTAAGCAACACCTAACTTTACTTACTGATGGTGCTGACTTGTGCGATTTCATTATGGGACCGCGCAAACAGCGTCAAAAACGCTTCATAGCAGCCTCTATATATGCAGCTTATAACGAAGCCTGGAAAATAACTCAAATTGAAACGTCAGAGAGAATACGGGAAATTGACCGTATTAATTTGGAAAAATCACTTTCTGTAGTGGACAATGGGTTAATGACTCTGTCCTCCAGAATATACTCTTTGGACAGCATTGTGTCTTCAGCAATCGACATAATATCGCAAGACTTACTGTTGTTACAACACGGTCAGTCCCAATTGCGTTCTATTGTACAACTTGGCTGGACGTTACAAAATCTGCGTTCAGGCTATGTGCCTTGGCGTTTAATCAACACAACGTCACTATTCAATATCTTTAACCTCACTGATAAACAAATCAGTATGGCACAGAAGGGTGCTGATTATACAATCCTGAGCATTGAGAAACTCGAGAGATTACCATTGACAATGTCAGAACGACCTGTCAGTGAATGGATAATACATGGAATAATTAATATTCCAATATCTACTTTCAGGTTTCAATACTGCCAAAAATATATACAGGCTGGCATGTATGAAAAATTGGGTAAAGGGTACATTAAGTCAACATGGAACTTGCCCTATTCACATGCTTGTGTCAGTAATAAAGGCCGGAAAGTGTTTCTTAGTGGCAATAATTGTGCCATGTCACTAAGCGGTACACTTTGTGTAATGGTATTAGTTTACACGGAGCCTGTGAAGGGTCCTCAAATAACCTTTCATGTCACCAGCTAGGCACACCTGCGACACAAAAAAAACCATTCTTTAGGAGACTATCGAACGGGAGTTACATTATAATTGTAGACCGCAGATGTTGTAGCTTGGTGCCCGGAATACCTTATCTCATAAGTACGACTGCGAAGGTCATGTGCTGTGAACGAGTATTGTTATGTGCCAACTTCTGTTCTCCCCCCCTTCTTTCACTGGTTAAGCGCTATCCTTTACTATAGCCCCATTATACCTAATACAACGTCATACATGACCGGACTCCAGGGACCAGTGTCAACCCCAACCCAATCATTGGTACTCTGACTGCAGTGCCAGATTGGCGATAGGGGTACATAGCGCGAAAGATTCCATCTTATTTATTACAATGAACTCCCCCATATGCTGGGCGAGTACTTATAGATTGAAGGGCCACCATTGGTACTGTTCTGGTATAACTTTACTATTCAAGCATGGCCGCCACCTTCAATCCAACCCTATCATTGGTACACAGCATACAGTGACAGACTGGCGATAGGGACACATGGCGCCACAGATCCCAGCTTACTATATATTTTTTATGACTTATTATTTTCATTATAATATAAAAATGTCCACCCTCTTGCAGGGCCGTCACGTGCAGATTGTTCCGCCCTCATTTGATCTGGCTTAGGTATTACTTTACCATTCCATCATGGCCGCCACTGTCGACCATCAAACCCACGTGACTTTACGTGACTGACCACTTCCTGCCTTCCACGTAACCTGGCTTCATACTTAACCCTGAAGCAAACGACCAGGTCCTTACTATCCGGACCCGGCGTGAAGGGTAGGCGCAGAAGGCTACGGCACAGGCTTCCAGAAGTAAGTGAGACGGCTGGTTCACAGTAAGGCAGTCCTGATTGTTCCGTGGCATTTTTAATGTGCGGGGGTTCGCCTGATTTAAATATTTTTATGACTAGTGCAGTTCTGTTTTTAAACGGGGGCCCACACACCATGCTTTGTAGATTCACACATATGCAGGCAGTGTCTCACCTTATCGCGCCTCACGCACCACCTCCGCGTCTCCCATGGGGGCGCAGCAACGATACTTGCACGATGGAAAACAGGCGGCAATTTAAATTATGCGGCATGACCCCCGCACCTGTAGTATTGCAGCTAAGATACCTTGACCACGCGACAGGCGACTAACTCCACTGGCGTGGTACTCTAACCCCCGAGCCTGGATGAGATTAGTAACGTCACTCCCGGGGTCAGACTAGCTAACTTGAATATATTGCCCGCCAGAGCGCGTTTCAATAACCACCCATACAAGCAATGCACATCTGAAGGGGCATTTCTTGACACATGCTGTAGCAGAGTTTTCTACGCCGACCCCAGCCGGGGCTTACATTGCAGGCGATATATCTCCTCAAGCACTACGGCTACCAGACCTCCCTTAGTAATTATCTTGCCAGCCTGGGGCTCTTTACCAATTGGAATCAGCTTATACTACACCCCCCACTACACCCCTCGCTATGACCCACACTTGGTTCTGACTACCATGTTTTGGACATCAACTAGCCCTATTTTGAGGGACATATGGGGCACCCACATACCACTCTACCATATGAATGGCTCCCCCTGTGTCATTGTTCCTCATTTAACTTCCTTTCCCAGCCCAAATATATTGGCTTCAGGCCCGATGCCAGATCCACCGGGTACTGTTGACACCCCGCAATCCTAACCCCTAGGTGAGTGTTATTCACATCATCTTTAAACGATTGTGATGTTTTTACTGTTCTTTATGGTTCAACTGCTGCATTTTGTGTTTTTAACTTGGTTTTAATCACATACTAGTCACCTCCTCACTAGTATGTCACCTTAGCACGGTGTGTTCACAACCACGCACAGTGTTCACAACCACGCACAGTGTTGTCACGGTCACGACAGTACCATTTGTTGTTTCTTACCTAAATACTCTTTTTTGTCTCCCACTACTCTAGGTAGGAACAGTGTCAGACAGGTAGTACAACAGATGTGTCTTGTTTAAACTGATACTTTTGATTAGATCATGTTTTAGTAGATTGTAGGTTTCTTTATATATAGGTCCTGAAGAATCGCAGTTGATAAACTAGATGCGAGAAACATGTTGACCACAATTTTTGCACCTTTAGCCTTGATTCACACTGGGAAACTTTTGTTCCCATGAATACTGGCTATCCCTGATTTTACTAGTGGCAGGGGACCACCAGAATAAAATTGTCTCCGGTACCCTGAGCTACTTTTTACTCTCACCCGCACCTTCTACTTATTACTGGCCCCTCACCCGCACTTCACCATAAGGCAGTTGGATAGAAGATCTCCGACAAAGAGCCCCTCCTTGAGGTGAGCCCGTTGGGCATTGCACCGCCTGCCCGACGAGGAGCAACGCCGATGATGAAGCATGACACTCGCAAGGGTGTGTGAGGCAACTAAATCCAACACATTGGATACCCAGGGGTGTTTGTCCACTTGAGCACAGACCCCTCCCTCGTGACCGGCACTTCCCTTCTCTCCCCCTCCCCCTCCATCTACATCACCGGTTCTTTCCCTCCCTCACGTCTTCTAGGAACAGCCCAGTCACCTCCTTGTTGTCTCCACATTTGGGGCTGAGACTGTGGCGGGACCTTCCATTCCTTCCCTTGTGAATGGCAATTTCAGCCCGACTGGATCGCATTTGGTCCCATCCTTTCCCCTACTTGTTGCTACACAACGAGTATTGTTCCCCAGCGCAATGCCAGACAGGGAGGCAAGGTTATGGCCGAATTTGAAAATTGCTTCCATTCGAGTTGATACTTTAAGCAGAATGAAAACAGTGCTCCTTCAGACGCCGACCAGGCTCACGTCATCAAAAGAAACGTATGATCTCCAAGTTGCAAGGACAACGGCAGAGATTCATTCATTGTTATCAACTAATTCCCCCATACATTTCGCAGAAATCCTGAACGAAATCTTAAATATTTCTGATACCAGTGGAGTCTCAAAAGTATTTAAGACAGTGTTTTCGGGGGCTTTAACACCATTTAAAGCCATTCTGGGTATTTTTCCGGACTTTGTCCATTCCATCTTTGGTGGACTTCCTCTCCTTTTGGGACTAGTGGCAGGAATCCTATTTTGGATTCTGTTATTTCGCTATGGCAAACCGTGTCACAGACAAAACACCTGCGTCAAGGGAAGAAACAATCCTAGCCATTGGATACCGGGACCGGATATCTAAAATCCTTGGACTGTCCCGGCTTAGAGACCTGAACATGACTTGGTTTCTTTCATTTAGACCAATGTGGCAAAGCTGTGTTTTACCTGTATTAAGGTGCTTGCTATGCGGAGAAGAATGCGTTTTGGACACCTGTCTGACGCTACAATCGGATGCGCCAATGGATGCAGAAACTTTGTTGGGTCCGGTCACGGCTCATGCATTGTGCTGTCCCCAGCGGCTACCAATCCTGATGACGGCATTCGTGGAGACTTCACCACTACGATTGAGGGGTAGTGAGGTTCAAGATGAAAGCAGCATCGATCAGGTACGACCTTCTGTCAGCTATGCTGATCGAAACATCAATGAAGGCAATCATGCTCATGAATGCATGGTAACATCTTTTTCCGAGTTAATGGAACTTTCACAGGAAGCTGTTGACAGCTTTTTCGAGAGTCTAAATGATATGATGTTCTCACCAGAGCAGAAATAATGGCTTTTGAGCAAGCTAGCACACGGCGTTCCCAACACCCTGAATTTGGCCTTCAACTTTGATAATAAAGTATTGTGAACAATTTTTCTCCAGTTACGGACAGCGGAACATAATAATTTTTTCAGCGGCCCCAAAATATGTTGCAATTTTTCGGGACACTTATCTTCTGCTTAAAGTAGAAACTATTCTTAGAGAACTAAATTTCTATTTTAGGAACTTTAGAGACATTAGCTGCCCTCTGGCATGTTCATATATATTTTATTTTGTAATGAAATGGTCTCGCATTTTTTTTTCTTCTTCTGTCTTAAGAGCCATTTCATGTGTTATTTTCGTATTTTATTAATAATGATGTATGAATATGCGTAATTGATTTAGCATTATTTTACTGCTTGAGTGCATATAATGCATAGATTTATCTTTTCGTATATTTCATGGTTTCAAAATGCAAATGGATGTATTTTGGGGTGGTACGGTATACACGTGCTCTACTAGTATATTTACTATGCCTAGATTTGTAAATATGGACATAGTCTGCGTGGAGTGGGTGTGATGTATTCCTATAGGTTCTGTATCGATCCCCCTATTCCTGACCCTGTTCTGGTTAATAATTAACTAGCAGCCATCCCACGGTACGAAAAACCGTTATCTGATTAAAGCCACACCACAGCACAGGAACGCGTTATCTGATTAGGTCATAACGCTTGCCATCTAATTAGGCAAGCACTATTCCTCCAGCCCCTGATAAGGCATACGGAGTTCTCAAAACAAATCAAACCTATGACAACCTGGGAAAATCCCTGCGGCCATTGTTTTGATTTCACCGAGAACTTCAGCAAAAGAATGTACGAACGAGCCCGTTCATATGACATCCTTATTGACGTATCCATGTCCATCCTTACGTCAATCTCGGCACCTTGCAGGTATAAATATTACCGACATTGCCTTAAGCAAACACACGCGGTGGTGACGAGATCGGAGCAGCGAGACTTGCCGAAGAGGCCAGCACAGAGCGGACCCCACTGGCGCTGCCCCGCCTTCCTGACGCGCTGAGAACGAGACGCTGCTTTTCTCCTGCCGAGAAATCCAGCTCCGGCGCTTCCAAGCAGCCCTCGCAGGCAGCTGGAATATCAAGACCAGAGACGAGAGATACCAGCCCTCAACCATTCTAGATCCCAGGTACAGAACTGAATAAACCCTTGCAGAGAATTCTTGAGTCAGTCACTTGGCAAAACAAACTTAACTTAAACTGCTACTTATCTACTCCCGCCCACGTATTAGGCTTAGGTCAGGTACACTGGGGTAGGCGTGGTTAGAAGCACCAGTTGAGTACGATTAGTCAAATGTATATATGTATGTATCTATTTTATCAGTTTTAAATATCATATGGCTTAGAAACCATATCAATGCTTCTGCAGTATTATTTTATACTCCTGCTTTTATTGTATGCACTTTACTTAACCATAAGTATCGCAATAATATCGATTCATTTCTCTTGTACGAGAAAAGAGACTGATCAATAAATAACATCTTTTATTGAATACGCCCGTCTCTTCCTTTTCTCTACAATCTGGTGAAACTAAGAATGCACTGAACTGACTGAGTAAAATAAGTTGTCTTTTGTTTTCACACGACTCTAGAGATACACTCTTGATTAGGGGAGAGCAAAGTTGTCATGTTCTATGGTTGTCAGAAACTAAATCCCTTCATGTCTATTCAGGAGGTTAAGCTCCTCCTTGCCTATTCGAGAAAGTTTCTAGTGAACTCTGAGCTAGCTGGCAAAACCAAAAACTTTAAGTCTAATATCGTCAGTAGAAGACCTAGTTAACCTCCGTCCTAGGTCTATACTATTGAAGGTATTATTCCAATGCGCAGAGCCTATTGGGATAATAGGAACTACACTACAGTCTAACACCTCTACCAACCGCTATATCTCCTGACACTGCTCCGTCCATGCTAATCCTTACTCTGGCTTTTAAATCTCTATGCAGGTAGGCTAAAAAATACACCAAATCTTTATCTACACCATAATCCAAGAGGAGTTGCCAGAGCCTTGATCTGTTAACAAAATCAAAGGCGGACGAGAGGTCCATAAATGCCAGAGTGAACTGTGTCGAGCGATGGTATACTTTCCTATTATTAGATTAAGGTTCAGACACTGTACCACTGTGCCTAAATGGCTTCGAAACCCCAGCTGGCATTTATTCAGTATGTTACCATCCTCAGCCCAAGCCCTGATTTTGTTAAATAAAACTCTCCCTAATATTCTGAGGGTGTTATCAATTAATGAAATGGGCCTGTAACAGCTGGGATCAGATCTAGATCCTTTTTTAAAAATGGGGATGATTACAGAGGTTGACCATGTACTGGGGATTTTTATTATGGTTAAATTATTAAAAACATTTAATAACAAAGGAGCCCAGAACTCCGGCTCTAATTTTATGAGGTCAATAGGCAACCTGTCCGGGCCTGGGGCTTTATTTCCCGCACTCTGGGATATTGCCTCCTCAACCTCACTTTAAGACATTTTAATTTGAGTAGGCGGGAGGTTTTCCAGGGTGTCATCACAATATGGCGGGGAGGCATATATTTTTGAGAAATGGGCAACCCATGCTTCGCTGGTAATATTACAATCGAGAGGGGTAGATGGATTCCCAAAAGCTCTCAGGGACCTTAGTGGCAGACCAGAAGATATTAGTATTGTTAATTTTGGCAGCACAGGCCAAATTGTTCCACTATTCCTTCAAGACCGTGTCACGCCTAAGTTTTATTTCCCTTTTGTACTGGGACCTTAATGTACGAATAAGGGTAGGATCTCTAGGTTGGGTTGACAAAGCTGCTCTCAGTTCGCTATTGACTCTGGAGCAGGTATTGTCAAACTCAGTAAAAGCATGGACTGCCTGAGGGTTAGGGTCTGCCAGGGTAAGACAGGCCTCACAGAGAGAGGGATAAGTTTGTACCATCCTCATAAAAATCTCCCTATAACCAATGCCCCTCCATTTAACTCTTAAGCTATCAGTTGTAAGATGTAAATTGCCCGCTCCCAGTTCTCTTCTAAAATTAGTACGCCGTGCCACCTTTAATAGTACCATAATGGGATTATGGTCTCCAAAGGTGGATGGACTTACCTCCACTCCTAATAAATATTCTTGTAATGAGGGCGATATGAAGACATAATCTATATTAGAGGCTTGTCCTAGGCCTCTATACGTGGGGAGTGGGTTATCAATAATATTCATAGGACAAAGTACTGGGAGGAGCCTGCTGGAAAGGAAAAGGAAGTTGAAGTCTCTGAGGGCACTTCCTTCCTGTTTGAAAAAAAATGGAAAAAGAAAATGCTTCCCACACACAAAAAGAACTCCAACAGTCTATTTCATAAGAGAATCCACCCCATAGGCCTCCCAGCTGCATCTCGAGCACAAAAGCTCCTTAAGTGCTCCATTTGGAATCACGATTGGCACTAGATTGACAAAGTCACAGCCAGAAGCTATGCAAGTGAGCGTGAAGTTTGCAGGACCACACTAGAAGTGCGAGAAGTAGTGTGCGTACTCTCAAGCAGTCAGAGAGTACCTTGGCACTTGTGAGTGAGTGCAAAACAAAACCTGAGGCCACAAACAGGAAAAACTCTGCTGCAAGCACATAAGGCTAAATTCAGAAACTCTGATTTCCTCTGCAGAGCGCCTGAATTCCACAGACCCGTGAGCCAAGTTTTACCCGAGGCCTACTCCCACCCCCAGAGACTAGCATCTGATTCTAGAATAACGTACGACTGGAAACTGAATATGGCTCCACTGTTCCACGCAGTCCTGTAGTCCAACCACCATTGAAGCTCGATGCTGATTATGGACACCACTGTCGTAGCTCCTACAGAGCTGTTCATGGGCATAGTCCGTGACAGCAGGGAGTGGAGTCCATTGAGAGGAGTGGGGGGAATTAAGGGTCAAAGTCCAGGGCAAAGGCAGAATCAGTAAGGGTATAGGAGGAAGTAGCAAAGTGCTGGTCGTATTGGCTCTAGTGTCAGCATTTGTGGCATATGGCGGAATCGTCGTCAAAGTTGGAAGGTGGTGTGTTTGCACCATCTATGTCCCCTGTGGGGGTGGAGTGATTGGAGAGATCACTGTTGGATGGCTCAAGCGTGGAGTATGCGTGGTATGGCAAAAGGGCTTAAGAGATGCAACAATCTACAAAGCATAACACAACATAACGTAATGTAACATAACATAATATAACATAATGTTCTGTCTAAAGGCTAACTGATCTAACCAGCACTACCTGAATCTCCTGACGATTTGTTGTAAAATCTCTGGGGTCAGTGACTTGGACCCTGAGAAGGGAAAAGCGTGACTGAGAAGATCCACATGCCCATCTTTCCTCCCTGGAAGATACATCTCTGTCAGAGAAAGGAGGTAATTTTGACTTGAATACCTATTTGCTCTGCTGTTTGAGCTAACAGAGGAAAGGTGGTACATATCACTAACACAGGTCACTCAGAGGATCTTCATTTTTGTGCTTTCTACTGTTGTTAACTAAGACATGTGTGATGGACATTTTGTACTTGATTTTGCTTTTTGTCTGGCCGTTATCCTTGACCCATAAATTAAACCCTAGGTGCTTAACTGACTACAGCAGTGAACAGAACATTTAGGTGCTTGCTGACCCCTTCCTCCATTGGCATTGTCCGGCCTGTTGTATGGTGAGTGCAACTATGAATCTAACCCTGGGGTGATCCATATCCCATGGACCCCAACACTACTGTCCGGTCACATGGAGATCATACATGTATTTGGTCATCTTACACAGTCTAACTTGGTTCAGAATCTCTGCCTTGCAAACAATAACCTCTGCAGGTGTTGTGAATCTGTGTTCTTGTCCTGGATCCTCCTGAGATGTCCACATTTAGAAGTGATCATCTCTGTATCCACTGGAGCCTTTCGGCTTTCAGTCGATGGGCCATCATACCATAATACACATTCAACTTGTCATTTGTCTCCTGTGGCTTGTTTTCACTAAGAGGCTGAATGACCAAACAAGTACCCAGTAAATCAGCACATGAAAGTCCTGAGGGGTTTATGTGCAAACAGAGTGTCTTGATTGGGAGGGGGTGAGACTGCTCTGAATCACTTCATAAATAGGCACCAGAGCCACAGTGTGCAGATTCTAATATACATTTTAGACAAAGATCACAACACATATTCTATGAGAAGAAAGAAGGAACAGATCAAAGTGAAACATTCATTTCAAGTCTTCAAACTTTGAATATACCTTTGTCACTGTGTGTTGTTGATTCCTGCCCTCAGCCGGTTGCTTGAATCCTCAATGAATGATAAATTGATTTTAAGGCAGATTACAGTTTATTTTCATGAAGTCCTGTCTAAGAACAATGTACAGTTGGACCTTGTTGGTGCTCGGTGGCTTATATTTGATGTGCCTCACTCCAGTGCTGCCGAACACGTTTACTATCGCATTTGAAGCTGGTGAAACAGTAAACCACAACTGTGTCTTAGAAATAACAACTGTTCCAACAACAAGAAGAGATGGGACCCTGATCCTGGGTGCAGTGATGCAGTTTGGATATGATGCTAGCGGTCGCATTCCCAACTTTGAAAGGAAACCTATCTTCATTGACAATTTCATGTATGTATTGTATCTCAGACTGATGCCTGCTTGCAGTTCATATGGGTGTCTGTTACCAGACCATCACCTTGAAAACGTTTTTTTATGTGTTTGAATACTAGGTAATTAATGGGGAAAATGTAAATAACAAAAAAATATTCTTTTGAAGGATTAGTGAAGTAGAGGAATACATTAAAAGTTTCCAGGAACAATTCAGAAAGTGCTACATTTTGTTGTACAAAGAAAAATAAACTAAAATATGGTGATATGTGCTACAAGGTAGACACACATGGGGGAGTAGATGACCATAAGCCAATTTTGAATTTTCAAATTTTCATTTTTCTCCAATATGTATTTACTCTTCCTCATGAAAAAATATATGATACAGTTGAAAGCGGTTTCCCTTGGCACCTGTCCACTTAACTGACCTTTTTTCTGTGCTCAGTTATCCAATCACTTCCTCTATCACGCACGCTCTCCTCTATACCTTTTAGCTTATGTTGGGTCAGATGCACGACCATGTCGTAATTTGTGACTCACATAATAGGGTTTGAACATGGCCCTGTGGTTTTTTGCATCCGCAAATGGGTCGCAAGCCCGTTTGCGTATGCAAAAACGGGTGGTACATCTGGCCTGTTATCGTTTTGCTTACCTTATCACTCACTCTCCTACCTACACATTTTAGTTCATGTTATCGTCTCACTATCTCTGTCACTCACTCCTCTCTTTACACCTTTTAGCTCGTTACCCTTTGCTCCGCCTGTCACTCACTCTACACTCCACATATGTTATCTCATTTTAATGCCTCCTCCCTCTATTTCTCACTCTCTTCTCTATACCTTTTAATTTCTGTTATCCACTCCTCCTTCTATCACTCACTCTCCTTTACCATTGTTTAGTTTGTGTTTTCCTCTCCTCTTTGTATCATTCATTCTCTTCTATACCTTTCAGCTCATATTACCCTCTCCTCCTTCACTTACTCACTAACTCACTCATCACATCTTGTAGCTCATGCTATCCTCCCCTACCACTATCTCACACTCTCCTTGCTAAACCTGTAAGTTCATGTCATCTTCTGGTTCACGTTTTTTTACTCACTCTTCTCTCTACACCTTTTAATTCTTGCTATCCTCTCACCTCCTACAACACTCACCTCCCTCTCTACAACTTTTAGTTTATGTTATTATCTCACCCCCTCTGCCAGTCACTCTCCTTTTTAACTTTTATCTCATGTTGTCCTCTCTTCCCTTTGTCGCTCACTCTTCTCATCCCAACTGTTAGTTCCTGTTATCCTCTCACCCCTCTATCTCTCACTCTCCTCTCTAAACCTTTTAGATTGTTTTATCCTCCCCTCCCTCTATTGTAAACTGTCCTCTCTACGCTTTTTAGTTTGGACTATGCTCCATTCCCTCTATAGCTCACTCTTCTCTCTACAACTTTTAGTTCCTGTCATTCACTCCTTCCCCGTATCACTCCCTCTGTTCTCATCTCCTTTTAGCTCTTGTTATCCTCTCACCATATCTATCACTTCCTCTTCTCACAACATCTTTTAGTGTAGATAGTTGTCTGACCCCTGTATCTCTTACCCTCCTCCTCACACCTTTTGCCTCATGTTATCCTCTCACCTGCTCTATCAGTCACTCTCTCCCTACTCCTCTTAGGTCATGTTGCGCTCTCACCATCTCTTTCACTCACTCTCATTTCTACACCTTCTAACTGATGTTACCCCTCACTCACTGTCCTCTCTATGCCTTTGAGCTCATGTTACCTCTACCCCCTCACTCACTGTCCTCTCTATGCCTTTGAGCTCATGTTACCTCTACCCCCTCACTCACTGTCCTCTCTATGCCTTTGAGCTCATGTTACCTCTACCCCCTCACTCACTGTCCTCTCTATGCCCTTTAGCTCATGTTACCTCTACCCCCTCACTCACTGTCCTCTCTATGCCTTTGAGCTCATGTTACCTCTACCCCCTCACTCACTGTCCTCTCTATGCCCTTTAGCTCATGTTACCTCTACCCCCTCACTCACTGTCCTCTCTATGCCTTTTAGCTCATGTTACCTCTACCCCCTCACTCACTGTCCTCTCTATGCCTTTGAGCTCATGTTACCTCTACCCCCTCACTCACTGTCCTCTCTATGCCTTTTAGCTCATGTTACCTCTACCCCCTCACTCACTGTCCTCTCTATGCCTTTGAGCTCATGTTACCTCTACCCCCTCACTCACTGTCCTCTCTATGCCTTTTAGCTCATGTTACCTCTACCCCCTCACTCACTGTCCTCTCTATGCCTTTTAGCTCATGTTACCTCTACCCCCTATCACTCACTCTCCACTCCAGAAATGTTAGCTCATTTTATAATTTCCTCCCTTTATCACCCACACTCATCTCTACACCTTTTATTTTGTGTTATGCTCTGCTCCCTCTATCACTCATTTACCTCCATAATCTTTTACCTCTTGTCGGCCTCCTCTTCTTGTATTACTCGCTCTTGTCTTTTTATTTTATGCAGAGTTTTATATAGCGAAACTTGACCCGCATCGAATTGAGTATCAGAGCGCTTTACATAGGACCAGTTACGTTACATAAGGATACACATTCATTTTTGTTAGGCACGGGAGGTTAAGTGATTTGCCCAGAATCACAGGAGTTTTAGCGCTATTACCGAGACTCAAACCCAGTTCCCCAGGTCCGAGGTTGAGCGCTCTAGCCGTTAGACCAACTCCTCTCCCCAATCTACAATCTTAGCTCATGTTGCCCTCTGCTCCCCTATCCCTCACTCACAATATCTTTGAGCACATGTTATCATCTCCTCTCTCCTCACTACGCCATTTAGCTAATAATTTCCTCAATCAATCAATCAATCTTTGTAGAGTACACTACTCACCCATGATGGTCTCAAGGCGCAGGTGGGAGGGGGTTTCGGGCAGCCCCGGTCATCCAAAGAGCCAGGTCTTGAGGCTCTTCCTGAATGCTTGCAACATGGGGCTTCATCTGATGCTGAGGGGGCGTTTCTTCCAGGTCTTGGCCGTGATGTAGGAGGAGCTGCCTCCTGTTCTGACTCTGTGGATGTGGAGGATTTCAGCCAAGGCTAGGTCAGCAGAGCGGATGTTTCTCTTGGGGGTCTAGAAGGGGATTCTTTCATTGAGGTATTGTGGTCTGGTGTTGTGGAAGTCTTTGTAGGCTTGTGTGAGCATCTTGCAGGTAGCTCTTTTTTTGACGGGGAGCCAGTGGAGGTCTCGTAGGTGCTGGGTGACGTGATCTTGTTGTGGGATGCTGAGGATAAGTCTGGCTGTGGCATTCTGGACAGTGTGTAGTTTGTGGAGTAGAGATGTGATGATTCTGGTGTGGAGGGTGTTCCCGTAGTCCAGCCTGCTGTTGATGAGCGCATGGGTGATGGTCTTCCCGTTTTTGGGGGGTATCCATTTGAAGGTCTTGCAGAGTATGCAGCGGGTGTTGAAGCAAGTGGAGGATACGGTGTTGATCTGTTGGTTCATGGTGATTGTGGAGTCAAGAATCCTCCTCTTGCTCCCTGTATCACTCACACATCTCCCTTCAACCATAAAGTATGTTATTCTCTCACCTCCGTCCATACCTCACTGTCCTCATTCCTCCTTACCTCACCCATTTCTGAAGACATGCATGTATTTTTTTATGTATTTCACAGTTCTATGTAGTACTCCTGTACAATAAAGAATGTGTGCACTTTGCAACCTGTGAGAAAGTACAACCACAGTGAATGTTAAAGAAATACTAAAAAGCAATGAAGCTAAGTTAGAACAATTGCGTTCTGGAATGTCAACCAGGAGTATTGGGTAGCACTGTTCTTCAGGAGCAAACAGGCAAGGTAAGATTCAGTCACTGTTGTTTCCTTAGTGTTTGCAGACTTGGAACAGTTCACAGTTTTTCAGTGAAGGAGTATTCTGAAGGATTCAGCAGCACCCCCACAGTTTAGCTCACGTGAGATCTTACAATTAGCAGTGTCAAAGAATGGAGAGCTCTTTAGCGGCCACATGTGTTAAAACGTTAGACATGTTAGGAGAGCAGAGTATTAAGTTATATTTCTGATTTTAAATATAATATTTACTTGGAGGTAAAACAGTGTATTTCTTTGAGAACTGGTAATGGGTAGTAGCATTTATTAGATGGAGACCAAGAAGCTACACCTTGAAGCTAGGGGGTGATCTGAGGTACACCAGCCAAGTTTCTGTTTCCCAAGCCAGGCTGGGCAAGGAAAACTGCAACTGTAAATGTTTTTAGCTAAGCTGGAACAAGAACCTTTATTGGATATTGGAGAAGTGATCTCCTGCTTGACCACATATATTAAGAACCCAAGGTTAATTAACTGCTTTTTTCTGAGTGAACTGAGGTTCAGTCACTACCTTGGCTCTTCTGATCTCCAACTCTCCCTCACTGCGCTATGAACACTCCTCTCGCCCTCTTACCTTCCGCTCCCATTTCTGAGTCACACTCTTCTCTCGATGGCCTCTCTTTCCTCTTGACCCTCTCTCACTATCTGCTCTCCTTTTCTCCTCTGTTTCTCATGGTCTTCTGTGTACTCACAACTCCAGCATTTCTTTCATCCTCTTACTCCCTCAGTGCCCTCTTTCATTCCCTCACTGTGTGACCCTCAGCACCTCCCACATGGCTGCCGTGCAGCGCTGCTGACCCCATTATTCTCGTTTGACCTCTGTCCTACACTGTTTCCTCCACACATACCACCCTCTGCTATCCTCTGATCCCTTCTCTCCCTCTCCATCCTCCTCCATCATAACATCCAAACGTCACTCCTCACCACATCACCACCTGTTAGTTTCCTGGTCCTCTACACTTCTCGCTTTCTCTCCTCCTCTGTGCTCCCTTGTTCCTCCTCACTGTTCTTGCTACACTTCTATTTTTTTCAATACTCTTCTGTACCACTTAATCTCTGGATTCTTCTCTTGCTCACTCTGCCCTGTCAAGTGCTGTGTGTCTTCTCCTCTGTGAACCTCACATCACATCCTATGATCTTATGTTATCTCCATTCTCCATTATCTCTTTGAGTCTTTTATGGTGTATGTACCCCCCTCTTTTCATTATGCTCGGTATATGTCATCTTTTTTTCATACCTATTTTAATTTCATATGTTGTTCCTGCACCCTAAAGAATTAGGCCAGTTTACTATAAACTGTCAGAGAGTCCAACCATAGGGAACATTGATGACAGAACAACAGAGCAATGAAGCCAACTTAGAACAATTATGTACTGAAATGTCTACCAGGTTTAGTGGGTGGCTCGGTTGTTCAGGTGCAACCAGACGAGGTAAAATTCAGTCACTGTTGTTCTCTTAGTATTTGCAGACTTGGTACAACTCATCGTTTTGCAGTGAGGAAGTATCCGGAAGGATTCAGCAGCACCCACACCGTTTAGGCTTAGCTCCTGAGAGATCTTATAATTAGCAGTGTCGAAGAACAAAGATCTCTTTGGCACTCACATATGTTAGAATGTTTGACAGATAAAGAGAGCAGGCTAGTAAATAATGTTTAAGCTTTTAAATATAATCTTTGCTTGGAGGGAAATCTGTAGATTTATTTGAGATCTAGCAATCTGTAGTGATATGTATTAAATGGAGACATAAGTCATGCTGTTCACAGAAGTTCTACTTTGAAGCTAGAGGAGAGATATGAGGCATTCCAGTCACACTTGTATATCAAGAGCCAGGCTGGATAAAGGGAAGTGCAAGTGTGGAAGTTTTTATCTTATCTCAAACAAGAACCTCTATTGATTATTGAGAACATTATATCTCCTGTTTGACAACATACGTTAGGAGCCTGGGGTTGAATAATCACCACCTCCTTTGTGCTGTTGGAGGGTTCACCAATTCCTGAACAAGCTCCAAGAAAAATCTAGACAGAAGCTCTTTGTCCCTCAAGAGTAAAGTCTGCATCGTGTACAATGGGACCAAAAGTAGACCTTGAATCATAATTCAAAAGGACGAGGGCATATTTTGTTTCTGGGCCCTGCAGTGCTTTCTGTGTGTAAGAGTTCATTAGCAGATACAGGAGGTCAGACCACATGCTACATTTTGGGGGGTGTAAGTAAGATTTAAAAAGATGAATTGTGACCAAAAGCATCATATGCCAGAAGAAGAGGTGCTGCTACATGTAAACATAATGTCCATCAGACAGTCATCCCTTCCAACAATAAAGTTGTGCAGCAAAGACATGTCTAGCCGCCAAATCAAAAGTTATTTTGTGTGAGATAATCTGGCACCTTCCAACTATGATTTAGGATCCAGCATGAATGTAGAGGTGAGAGGAACGGTTCCAGTGAGAGGGCATTCCAGTTCATACCAGTGCAGATGTTTCTGATGGCTAACATTGCTGGCATGTTCTCTGGTGGGTATTGTCAATGTAACTAAGCCATAGATTATGCTCAGTAGAGGGAGCCCCAGAAGGATGCCAAGTCAAAGCTTCATGACATTATTATAGACTGGACCTGATTTGAAAGGTAAATATATATGTATATTATTACTCAGATGCTTATTCACTCCCGCGCCCAGGTGTAACTAGCCCCTTATTTTCTATTTAAGTTTTAAAGTGAAGATTTTTACTTAAGGTGGAGACCTTTCTTAGCATTCATGTTTTATAGTGCATTAACCTCAACAAAGCTTTGTGGTACTTTTTCGTGCATGCTGTGTTTGATAACCTTGATCTATATATAATTACCCTGTGCTTTTTCCATAGACTTTTTTAGGAGGTGCTTGTCTAAAAACTGCTGAATAAACTTACACCAGATTTGTCAGAAAATTAGATCTCGGTCCAGAAAGTCTGCTGTTTCTGATTTGGTGTAAATATGTTCAGTAGCACTCTGATTTTCTGCCTGCAACATGAAGAAAAATGTTGTAAGCAGCCATCACAGGATTCAGGTATTCAGACCCCTGCCCTGAAAACAGCTATAATAATACATAGGGTGGAAGGGTAGGGGTGTAGTGGTCCTGGAGGGAACCCTTCTGGGGCCAAAATTACAGTTACATTTGTTTCCCTGTGATCGTGTGGTAATCCAAAGGGAGATGAAATAAAAAACATAAATTGATGGCCAAGATGTTTAAAAAATGATTATGAACCCTGTGGTTGGGCAGGTCCTAGGATCAGTGTTTTAATTTCCTTCCTGCTGTTCTGAGCACAATTGTTCCAACAAAACCTTGACAGGCCAGCCCTTCCACCACCCTCCTAAACACTGGATTAGTGCTACTTCATTGCTGGGGGATCTTTGGCTGCAGGAGAGCACCTGCTGCGCCTGGACTCACAGGGCGGTGCTGGGATCTGGTGAATGCATGGGACCCACAGATGTTTCTGGGTTGAAGTAGGCATTTGAAGCACGATGAGAAGGGGTTTCTGACGCCCATCACTTTATCCATGTACAGTTTCCTTGAAATTTGCCATTTGATGCTTTCCAGATAGGCCAATTTTTTTTATTGGAAAGCTGCAAAAAGCTGGATTTTAGTTCTGTGAAGAAACCTATGCTTGGCATGTCTGGGGAACACCTAGCATCTTTGCCCAGAAAGAGTCACCTAATAAACAACTACTTGGAAAAAACAATGGATCTTATAGCATAGAGGTGGAGTAATTGCAGAAGGGACCTGCACAGCCAGACACCCGTTGGAGGGTGAGTGTGAGGAGGACCGGATGGAGGCAGGCTGAGCTTGGTCTGTCTGTTCCAAGTCTTCACTGGAGAAGATCTAATCATACCCCCTCCTGTGCACAGGGTGCAGGGACAGAGCTGGACCAGTAGCTGCAGGCGATGAGAGGCTATGGTCCTCTCTTGCTGCCCCATGTGTCCTTTGCTGCCCCATGTGTCCTGCACTGATGACTGCTGCTTTGCCGCACATTGAAGCTTGCTTCTCCGGAGCTGCTTGTCAGGCTGTGTCTGCCTCTCTTATTTATCCCTGGAGGCAGACATTCAATGCCCATTAGATTGAAATGGCTTTAGCCCCCCTGTCATCTTCCACAGCCCGTTCTGTTGAGTATATAGGCAGCTCTTGAACTGTCCTGGATTGGGGCTGGCCAGCGGCTGTCGACTCTGATTTGGCTCATCCAAAGTACTTTGCATGTCTTCAAAACACTGTGTATCAGTTCCCGGGTCTCTGTGTGTTTTAATGGCTGCCAGCCCTCCTACTGGCCCCACTCTTCTTATGGACTGTTGCTGCCAGAGTGGGAGAAAGGATGAAAGGATTTCATTTACAATGCAAATGTGGCCATGTAGCTCATTACTATACAGTGCCCAGTCATTAGCCTGGTTTGGCTAAAAGATCCAATAAAGGGACTGAGCCCTCTACATGATAAAACATATTAAAGTGAGTTTTTGTTAATGATGTTCTTCAATGTGAAATAGAAGACACGGAGGCACAGTGAAATAAGGTAATTGCCTAGGGTTAAATCAGATTTTGTCCAGCAGGTAAACCATGTTTGAAACCAGGTTTCCTGGTTCTCTGTTGCACAATGTCGCCACTAGATGGAGGGGAGTGATACACTGGTCACAGGGATCTCACACAGGCCCTCACGCCTCTCAACCTGCACTTACAAAGGCATGTCTTTCATCCTACACTCACACTGCTCACTCTGCACATACACCACTCCCCGTCACTCAGCACTTCCAGGCCACACCTGTAACACAGCACACATTAAACTACTGAACACTTGTGAACATTCATAGGTCTAAAAATGAATGTCTATTCTTCCCACAGTGCTGTATGCCTAGTCAGTTCCATCCCTAACTACAGGTGCAATGCAAGAGGGGAGAGGGCACTAAGACTGTGGGAAGGTATAGGAAAGGAGATTTAGTTGGAAGCTGGAATTTCTATGGTTTTGTATGACTGAAATGTCCAACTAACTATAACATTCCTGAAACCTATGTTTTTTTTCAGTGAAATTCTATGTTTTTTTTAAATGCTAATTTCTAACTATAACGTGCCTGAAACCTATGGTTTTTTTCAGTTAATATCAAAGGTTTGTTAAATGAAAATCTGTAAGTCTAATGTGCCTCAATCCTATGTTTTTTTTATTTGATATATTTATATATATTTATATATAGGAAACACTATCCTGCACTCTAATAGCCAACATCCAGCACACCTAATTCGAAGTATTCCCTTCGGGGAAATGCTTCGAATAAGGAGAATCTGCAGTACAAATGCCGAATGCGCGGCTGCGCAAGAGGCTTGCAGATTACGCTTCCTAGCTAGGGGCTACTCCACTGAAATACTGGCAAAGGCTATCACTCGTTCTAATTCTATGAGTAGGCAGGAGGCATTAATACCTAGAACTAAGAATGCCCAACTGAATAATGATGTGACCAAGGATGCTCAAACATGTTCGACCAGGGCTATTTTAACATTCAACAGACAACATGGGGCACTTCGAAAAATTATCAATAGGAATTGGAATTTGGTTCTTAGTGACCCCGTGATTGGTCATATGGTGGACACCAAGCCAACCTTGACCTTCAGAAGATCCCCTTCTATGTCCAAAGCTCTGGTCAGTAACACTCTGGAACCTAAGGTTTCAGCCACCTGGTCAGCTTTAAAGAAGGGCTTTAAGACCTGCCCCCAATGCAAGGCCTGTCGGTTTGGCAGCAATAGGGCACACTTTAAAAGTCCTTTTTTTGAGCATCCGATTGCCATTTCAAAGTGGCTTACATGTAAAACGGAATTTGTCGTTTATGTGTTGGAGTGCCCTTGTGGGCTACAATATGTGGGCAGCACCAAGCTGCCCGCCCACAAAAGAATACTCCAACACATACGGGCAATTTCAGGTCACGACCAAAACTATCCGGTTGCCAGGCATTTTCAGGACAAACATTCAGGGGTCCCTGACTCACTTCTATTTTTCTTAATTGATTGTGTCGAGGTATCAAGGAGAGGAGGGGATCGTGAGGCCAAGCTCCGTCTACTTGAGACCCGATACATTCTGGAGCTAAATACCAAGAATCCTAATGGCCTCAACGACAGGGAAGACCTTTACACTTGTCTCTAGCCCCCCTTTTTTGATGCCTGTTTATGCCTGTCCGGATATTTTAGCATTCTTTGTACTGTTCCCTGCAAATCAATCTTTTGATGTACATATGATGAATTTCTTGTTTTTTAACTTCAGTATTTAACTGTTTTTGATTTTAACCTTGGAATCACTTATGAATATTTCTTTGCACTTTGTTCACTTTTGCACTTTATATGCACCTCCATGCCTATGACTATTATAGTGACTTGCCCACTGGGGCTTTATTTTCTAAAATAACATATATTGCGTGTCATTACTCTTGCTGCTATTGGATTTGCTTATTTGCACTATTTGTGAATACTTCATCATTTTTTTATACATGACGGAAAAATCGTTTGAGATGTGGACACTTCAGATTGTACATAGATGAATTAATTTATCATGTACATAATGAATTTCGTGTTCTTGTATTGATCAAATTTTGCAATTTTTACATGTTTCTATCGTATACTTTTTAAATTCAGATATACAATTGATTGTAAATATGTTTATTGCTTTATTTTGAATCAAGGTAGCCCACTTGGGCTGTATTCTCCTTTCCCCTTTTTTCCGTTTGTATTTTGCAGCAAACGTGGTTCAAAATATTTCTTTCATGTCTATGACACGAGGTAATGCACTGTCACTTTAAATGGTCGAGCATGATGTACGCAGTTTGTCATGTGATCAAGCCTCCTTGGAGGCGAAACGCGTCATGGCGGCAGCGCTGGCTTTCACGGAATAAAGACTTCTTTCACCAGCACTTTTTGGGTCGGCTCTTTGTTGCTGAGGATTTTCTTTGAACTGCTTGCTGTTCATTGCGACAAGATTCGTCATATATATATATATATATATATATATATATATATATATATATATATTCACTGAAAAAACCATAGGTTATAGACCATATATAGTTAGGAATTAGCATTTAGAAAACCTTATTTTACTCACACAAAACCATTGAAATTCCATATATAGTTAGTTGCACTAACTATATATCGCGCACCCGCAATCCACTGCTGATGATGTCACATATTACATCATTCATGACATGGTCAGTGACATCACTGATGACATCACTGATGACATCTCAAATGACATCACTGATGACATCATCTAGTGTCTGTGTGTTTTTGTAAAGTTTAAATACGTTTTACATATTGAAGAATGACTGGATGTATGGAAGACTGAGTGTGTGTGTGGCTGGCTGGGAGGTGTGTGACTCTGTGCATATCAATGTGTACTTGTATCAGTGATTGTATAAGAGAGTAAGTATGTGTTAGTATATGTGTGAAAAGTATGGTGTTCTGTGTTTAACTATAGATGAGGAAATCGAAGTGTGATTGATTCTTCACAGGACTGACTAGGTGTATGAGTGCATATGATAGTGTTGTAATAATGAGTGACTGTATGTATGAGTGATTGTATGGGTGAATGAGTGAATGTGTGTGTAGACGTACGAATCAGTGAGTACGTATGTAGTAACTGGTATTGGTGTGTCATGATGTCATCAGTGATGTCATTTGAGATGTCATCAGTGATGTCATTTCAGATGTCATTAGTGATGTCATCAGTGATGTCACTGAAGTATGGTGTTCTGTGTTTAACTGTATAGATGAAGAAATGGAAGTGTGATTGATTCTTTACAGGACTGACTTGGTGTGTGAGTAACTCCATGGATGAGTGGCAGTGTGTGACTGTCTGCATAGGTGTATGAGTGCATATGATAGTGTTGTAATAATAAGTGACTGTATGTATGAGTTATTGTATGGGTGAATGAGTGAATGTGTGTGTAGACGTAGGAATCAGTGAGTGCGTATGTAGTAACTGGTATTGGTGTGTCATGATGTCATCAGTGATGTCATTTGAGATGTCATCAGTGATGTCATCAGTGATGTCACTGACCATGTCATGAATGATGTAATATGTGACATCATCAGCAGTGGATTGCGGGTGCGCGATATATAGTTAGTGCAACTAACTATATATGGAATTTCAATGGTTTTGTGTGAGTAAAATAAGGTTTTCTAAATGCTAATTCCTAACTATATATGGTCTATAACCTATGGTTTTTTCAGTGAATTTTCAAGGTTTTGTAAATGCTAATTCCTAACTATATATGGTCTATAACCTATGGTTTTTTCAGTGAATTTCATTGTTTTTTTAACAGCTAATATCTGTAGCTGTAAAATGTATTCTTCTTTAAATCCAAAAATATATTTTATATGTGTATGAATAATTTTTTTTTTAAATATTTTTTTTTCTTCGTTCCCGCTTCGCGAATCGGGAAGCTTCCCGTTAGCTGACCTTGATGCCGCGAAATAGACCGCGAGCCGGTAAACGTTTCTTTACCGCAAGTGCCGCGTTAGAAAACAACATCGTGACGCCTCCCGTCCGCATGACGTTTCACGTTGTCGCGTGATCCGTCATATGACGTGCTACGTTAGCGAACTGGTACGCGAAGCGAGTCGCAAAGCGCAGGTTTCTGGAAGCAAACCGGGAGGCCCTGCAAAGCGCTTAACGTAAACACAGCAAGTCATGTGACTTGGTAATAACACTTTTCATTGGTTCATTTCACTTTTGGTTTCCTAATGATGTAAGACTAGGTCATATAATCTAAAATGAACACTTTTGATTGGTTGAGAACTCTTGTTTTTCCCAAATGATGAAAATCCCTCCTTCTTTCCTCACTCTGACTTTCATCATTGTGAGAGAAAGACCCTTTGTGATCACTGAGCAATGGCTTCTTTAGTAGCTTCAGCTGGTGCTTCCCCACCACCTCCACCACATCCAAGGAAGAGTGGACCACCTGCTCAAGTTATAATTCAGCAAGAAGAGGAAGACGAGGAAGAGCAGGAAGAGAGGCAGTTTTTGCCTGAGGAACCCAGGACGTCTCACCGGAAAGAAAACTTAATTTGGCAATTTTTTAAAATTCCCAAAGGTCAGAAAAAAGTAAATGCAAGATACGTAACTTGCCTTATATGTCAAGATAGACTGTCCAGAGGAACCGAGAAAAAATACAGTTTCGGAAACTACACAATGCATCGCCATATGACTAGGTGGCATCCTAACAACTACAGTGCTGCACAGTTTCGGAACGACCTAGATAATCTCCCTATTATGGCCAGAAGATCTGTTGTACCGGAAGTAACGGGACCAGAGGGCAGGGAGATGGTGCCAAATATACAAATGAGATTTGGTGAAGTAAAACACATCTGCGTATTTTGCGATGGATTCATTTGCTACGGAGAAAGAAGCATCACTCTGATCAACAGAGCTATTGACTATCATATGCAAGTTTGTACGAAACGCCCAAAATAATAAATACTTCTTTTTTTTGTTTTGTTGCTCCTGTTGAGCCCTTTACAATGAATCGTTTTCATTGCCCCCTCCAAGAAAAACCCCAAAAAATATAAAACTGTTCAGAAAAATTCAAAAAAAGTAAAAAAATGTTCTGAAAAATAATAAAAAAAATATAAAACAACAAAAACAATAAAAAAAAAAGTTCTTTTCAGAACTACCTCCCCGTTATTAAAAAATTGGTACAATATTTGGAACTGTGCCAACCTCTATTTCTCGTAGTACGCTTCCCAGTTCGCTCGCCGGTACGCGAACCGGAAGCGAACCAAAAACAGTAAGTATAAGGGAAGGAAACAGACACTTATGTTAAAAGAAAGACAGCTATAGGGGAGTAAACTAGAGATACTATTACCCGTAATCCGCTGCTGATGATGTCACATATTACATCATTCATGACATGCTCAGTGACATCATCAGCAGAGGATTGCGGGTTTTTTGGCAACGTGCCTTATCCACGGTTTAATAACGCTGCCTTTTGCTTTATATAAGTTTTCAAATTGTATGAAATATATACCAATAGGTCGTTATGAACCTTTAGGTAGTGCTTTTCTTCATGAGGTCTGGTCGCTTCCATACACATACAGATGTTTCAAAGATGATCAAGAAGTTTATCTGAATGGAGAGGAATGCACTGAGACGCCAGATCATTCACTAATGTGTAGGCACTTACAGTTACACGGTTCATGCAACAAACACCGACCAAATATGGCTTGCGTGTTGCAAGGCACGCCAGTTCCTGCTATCATCCCCACGTTCAAGTTGTTGGAAAATGGTAGTTATTTGATGCTCAATAATGAAGATTGTTCTGAGTTAATTAAAAGTATTCCTTTTATCGTAACAGTGAGTGAACGGGTTATTTGCTGCAGAAATGTTCTATTTTCTCCCACACATGAACATAGGGAGTTTTCAATCTGGCCACAAATACCAACCTTGGGAGAGATTTCAACGGCATGGCAAGAATAAGAGCTCTTTTGTCTCAGAGAGAGGTGGCCTTGAGTTCGGCCCGTGAAACTTTCGTGCTTCACATAGCGAACACCCGTACAGAGGTGCAGACCCTTTTCAATTCAGATTTGCCTTTCAATTTCAGCAAGATGGTTCGGACTATCTTTAACGCATCCTCCACAAAGGCCCTGGCGCACTTTTTTAAAGTTGTTACCAGTGGTCTCGTGACTTCATTTGAGAAAATCTTTGGAGTCATCCCTGCTTTCTTTCATTCTATTTTCTCCACTCTGCTTCGTGGATTGGCATTTTTACTTGCATTACCAGCGGACGCTCTTGTGCTTTTTTACATTTTTAAATATGGATGTCCCTCCTATGCAACCTCCCACCCTGCAGCTGCTGACACTGTTCCGCAATCGCATGCTAGAATATTATGGCACAATGCCGTTGGCGATATTAAGCACGGCATATGGATTATCTTTTCGATTCTCCTACTTCACCTGTGTCCAGCCTGTATTTCACTGCCTGACCTGTGATTTTGATTGGGCCATTGATTTGTGTCTCTGCGGACCGGTTTCTCCTGACGTCGACTTTAATCAGCTGATGACTCCTATCATTACTCACGAGTTGGTTTGTCCTGGCGAAAGGATTATGGCTGTGGCATTGATGCATGGACTAATTGGTCCCTGGAATTTATTGGCGGCAGCACAGTCTTTCTTGGAACAGAGCTTTCTTGAAAACCCACCGAGCTGTCCTCTGATGGTGATAGAGGATCCGGTGCTGGGAGAGCACGTATGTTCTTTTCCGCTTTTAAATTGGATGGCTGAACTGTTTTCGGATGAAGACGGTGACTTCCTATTGGAGGCTGTTGCAGCTTATTTTGCATACACAGTTATGTCATAGACCTTTTTCATGTTTGATATGCTGAGTACTAGCATTTCATTGACAATTCATTGACTTATTTGTCAAGTTTTTATTATTTACCTTGCCTATTGGCTTAAGACTCGATAAAGTACTTGGCTGTTTTATTTTTCTTTAGCATTAAATTTTCCTAGTTTTTAATGCTTTACCTTGCGGACCGTCCACATATAAACTTGCAATCTGCTCTCATGAGATGGCACTTCTATTATCTTATTCAGTTCGTTTCCGGATCATGGGGAGGTGTCATCTAGGTCCTGGATATCTTTACACCGTGTTAAGTTAGCATGGGCTCATTACCGGTTTAAACGCCATTTTTCCTTTTTTGCAACTTCTGCACACGACACTTAGTTGTTGCTTTAGCTTTCCACCTAGTAGTTCATCGTGGTTTACATGAGAATAATATGTTATTGCTCTACTATCTGCTTTGCTTGTTAAACTATATCTGTACAGCGAGTGCTAAAGTTTCAAGAACAACACGATACAGAATTGTTATGAGGTCTGATCTCCACGACTTCATACTCATAACATAAGTGCAACTTCTGCCAATTCTGGGCATGAGGCGGGTTTTATATTGCTTTGCCGAACACACATACACAACAGTTGATGCGGTTCACATGAAGAGAGAGCTGGTGTATGCTGATGTGATTCCTTCAAATCTAAGACACTAAAGTATGGGCAAGCCCTAAACCAACACAAAGAGACCTTCTTAGCAAATAATATAATATGTGTATTAGGGAGGGTGAGATATAAGCAGCCGCGGGCCGTGGAGGGAGTTACGGTGAGGCAGGGAGGCGGGGAGGGGGAGAAGCAGGGTGGAGCCCTCTCTACCCTGCCCCTCCCCCTCCCCGCCTCCCTGCCCCACCGTAACTCCCTCCAAGGCCCGCGGCTGCTTATAAGTGTTGCTAACTCTTATTCATTTACAGCATGTTAACATACTGTCACCATTCGCTTTTTATGTACTAGTAACTATGCTGGTAATTTTGCTACTGATAATATGTGTACTTGTATTCTCCACCCTGCTTCTCCCCCTCCCCGCCTCCCTGCCTCACCGTAACTCCCTCCACGGCCCGCGGCTGCTTATAAGTGTTGCTAACTCTTATTCATTTACAGCATGTTAACATACTATCACCATTCGCTTTTTATGTACTAGTAACTATGCTGGTAATTTTGCTACTGATAATATGTGTACTTGTATTATCTAAGATACTACGCCTGAGAAGACGGCATTAGTAAATAAACATTTCAAATACACATGTGTTCTTCTTAACTCCATGTTCTGGTTTCTAAGAAATATATAACGACCGACTGTTCATGAGTTCCACGTATCCTGAGGTACTATAAGTTCATATTCTGGATTGTCTAAACATTGAGAGTTTGTTATATCCAATGTGACACTGTACCTAGCTTGCTAAGGAGTTTTTGATTACTAACGTGAGTTTTGGGACACCCTAATTCGCCGAGGTTCCAATCCTCTGTCCACAGTTCTGTGTGAGAACAGAAACCCTGCGACAGGGGCACCCCCGACCCTTGCTGGAGCTTCATCACACTTGCGATACAACTCCAGCAATGCGCCACCTTTACGGCACAGATACATCACGCATCTGTGCTGTTTTTGCCCCATGATGCGCCGCATTGTAAATGCAGCACACCATAGGTGACGGAACAGCGGCACAGAATGACTAACACATCCCTGGTGATGCGCCAGTCATCATAAATGTATCCCTATGCTTCTTATCTTGTTAGAGATGAACCGCCATATGTATCATCAAAGTTTTTTGCATTTCCTAAATAGCGAACTTTAAGGAATAAATAGCGATTCTTTACCATTCCTAGTTTGCGATTAGCTATTTGCTAATTACAAATTACCCATTCATTTCCTTCATTTCCATAGGGCGGTTGGACTCACTTTTAGCTCGAACGGCTGAATGGATTTCCACGAAACTTGGCAAAATTGTAGGGACTGGTAGCCCGATGTGCCTTTGCTATGTCTCAAGATATATGCTCCAGTGGTTTTTACGAAAATTAACTTTGAAAAATATATATTGGGCTACATTGGCCTATATATATGTTGGAGCCCAAATGTAGCCCAATGTAGCCCAATGAAGCCCAATGTAGCCCAATGTAGCCCAAAGATGGCCGCCAGACACACAAAAAAACAAATGTAGCCCAAATATCATCCAGATGTAGCCCAACTATAGCCCAGTGACAGAATGACCAATCAGCTTCGCAAACCTCCGTTACGCGAAGCGGAGCGCTGTTACAGATATATATCTTTTTTTGAACGTTAATTTCTCAAAATCCACTGGAGCACATATATTGAGACCTAGCAAAGGCACATCGGGCTACCAGTCCCTAATATTTTGCCAAGTTTCGTGCAAATCCATTCAGCCGTTCGATTATTATTATTATTATTTTTTTTGCCCCGCGGGGCCCTTTTAAAACCTCCACATCAAACCTAGGGGGTCAGCGAGGATCTACTATGCCCCCTTATGGTTATTTCCCCCTTTGTTTTGGCCTCCTCTTGTCTCTCGATCCTACCGAGAGACAAGATGGCGGCCGCTACGGACTTTTTGGAATGTTGACAGACGCCAGAGAACCAATCAGCTTCGCTTCACAAAGCTCCGTTGCGCGAAAAGTACGCGTCATGGGACGCTGCCCGGTCCGCTGTTACAGATATATATCTTTTTTTAAACGTTAATTTCTCAAAATCCACTGGAGCACATATATTGAGACCTACAAAAGGCACATCGGGCTACCAGTCCCTACAATTTTGCCAAGTTTCGTGCAAATCCATTCAGCCGTTCGGGCTAAAAGTGAGGCCAACCGCCCTATGGAAAACTCAATGTTAAAAACACGTTTTGGGACCCCCCTTTTTTCTCGGCCCCCCCTTGACGAACCCCCCCCAAATTTTCAAGGGCTGCTCAGAAACAAAATGTGCCATTTTCCTGAAAATTTCAGCCAATTCCGTCCACAAACGCCAAAGTTATTAGACATAGAATTTTCAAAAATCCCATAGAGAAAAAATCCTAACTATATATACCTACTGGCGACCGCCAGTAGGTAATATATATACATATATATATTAAAAAAAATTGTGAATAATTTCTAGTTAGGAAAACTATATTCATTCTTTTTTTATATATATATTATACAGAAGTTGCACACCCTTTGTGCATCCTACACGATGGCTGCGTGTATTCCGGTAGCCATTTTGAAAAGTCGTGCTGGTGTCGCGACTTTGATGTAATTTGTAAAGTATGAAATATATTTAAATTAATTATAAATACAAGTTTTCCTTTAAGTGTTTGTCTATCTTTATTAGGAAAAGAATTTTATAAGTGATTTCAATATAATTTCGACAAAAGTAAAGTTATGAAATGTGCGGTGAAGCCGCTTAATGTGCGCAACATCTCCCCGTGCGTATTTCCGGGGTCATACCATGATCGCGCTGCCTCCCGTACCCTGGAACGGCATGGTACGGTCATACTGCGGTGGGGCGCACACTCGTTGACCTCTCATGGCACTGCTCCACACTTCGGGGAGGACGCTTTCCATTAACTGTGTTTTCTGATGATGTGTCGCGATGGCCCCGTCCAACAACAGATCTCCTTTAGATCCAAACAGACTCTTCCACTCGCTCACCGGAAGTGAAACCAGACCACGTAGAAACTTTCACAATAAAACAGACAGGAATGCACTTTTCAGTAAAAAACATATTCCTTCCTCCTAATTTATCAAATAAACGACTCACTGAAGAACATGGGTCAGTTTTGATCGGTAAACAGCCGGTATTGCAACATTTTTACTGCGCAATACCATTACCATTACCATTGTGTCATGCTAGTTGTGTTTAGGGTTTAGGGTGATGCAGTTTTGTTTGTGTCGTGTAGGGGGTTGTGATGGAGAAAGAGTTTTAGGGTTTAGGGTAGTGCAGTGGTGTTTGTGTAGTGTAGGGGTCGTGTTTTAGGGTTTACGGTAGTGCAGTGGTGTTTGTGTAGTGTAGGGGTCGTGTTTTAGGGTTTAGAGTAGTGCATTTGTATTTGAGTGGTGAAGGGGATCATGCAGGGGGTCGTGTTTTAGTGTTTAGGGTAGCGCAGTGGTGTTTGGGTAGTGTAGGGGGTCGAGCTGGGGATAGTGTGTTATGGTTTATGGTAGTGCTGTGGTGTTTGTGTGGTGTAGGGGGTCATGTTGGCAGTAGATTTAGGGTTTAGGGTAGTGCAGTGGTATTTGGGTAGTGTAGGGGGTCATGCTGGAGGTAGTGGTTTAGGGTTTAGGGTAGTGCAGTGGTGTTTGGGTAGTGTAGGGGTTCATGCTGGGGGTAGATTTTTAGGGTTTAGGGTGGTGCAGTGGTGTGTGGGTAGTGTAGGGGGTCGTGCTGGGGTAGATTTAGAGTTTAGGGTAGTGTAGTGGTGTTTGTGTAGTATAGGGGTCTTGCTGGGGGTAGTGTTTTGTGGTAGTGCAGTGGTGTTTCAGTAGTGTAGGTGGGCATACTGGGAGTAGTGTCCTAGGTTTGTGGTAGTGCACTGGTGTTTGTGTAGTGTAGGATGTCATGATGGCAGTATATTTAGGGTTTAGGGTAGTGCAGTGGTGTTTGGGTAGTGTAGGTTGTCGTGCTGGGGGTAGTGTTTTAGGGTTTAGGGTAGTGCAGTGCTGTTTGGGGAGTGTAGGGGGTTGTACTGGGGGTAGTTTATTAGGCTTTAGGGTAGTGCAGTGGTATTTGGGTAGTGTAGAGCGTTGTGCTGGGGGTAGATTTAGAGTTTAGGTTAGTACAGTGGTGTTTGTGTAGTATAGGGGTCGTGCTGGGGTAGTGTATTAGGGTAGTGCAGTGCTGTTTGGGTAGTGTAGGGGGTCATGCTGGGGGTAGATGTAGGTTTTAGGGTAGTGCAGTGGTCTTTTGGTAGTATAAGGGGTTGTGCTGGGGTAGATTTAGGGTCTAGGGTAGTGCAGTCGTGTTTGTGTAGTGTAGGGGGTCATGCTGGGGGTAGTGTTTTAGGGTTTAGGGTAGTGTAGTGGTGGTTATGTAGTGTAGGGGTCGGGTTTTAGGGTTTAGGGTAGTGCAGTGGTGTTTGGGTAGTGTAGGGGGTCGTGATAGGGGTACTATTTCAGGGTTTAGGGTAGTGCAGTGGTGTTTGGGTAGTGTACGGGGTCGTGCTGGGGGCAGATTTAGAGTTTAGGGTAGTGCATTGGTGTTTGGGAGGTGTAGGGGGTTGTGCTAGGGTAGATTCAGGGTTTATGGGAGTGCAGTGGTATTTGGGTAGTGTAGGGGGTCATGCTGGGGGTAGTGTTTTAGGGTTTAGGGTAGTGTAGTGGTGTTTGGGTAGTGTAGGGGGTAGTGTTTTAGGGTTTAGGTTTTAGGGTAGTGCAGTGGTGTTTGCGTAGAGTAGGGGGTCGTGCTGGGGGTAGTGTTGGTTGGCCAAACGACACAGAAAATCAAGATACAACTTGGACAACATAAGAGCCGAATACGTTGTCACACAGAAAATGCACCCTTAGTGGCACACTGCCAACAGTTCAACCATGCCCCCGAAGACATGCGCTGGCAGTTTATAGAGGTAGTGAAAATGCCTGAACGGGGTTGGAGCATCTCTAATATTTTTAATAGAACTGAATGTCGCTGGATGCTCCGCTGCAACAGTATTAATCATGGTCTTAACTTTATGGAGGAATGCCATTCGATTGTAACTAGTTGAGCTCGTTATCTAAACCATTTGCTGTAACACTGTATCTATCCTGTAATATTCCGATAGCATACTCTCTATGATGAAAAATAACCTGTAATGCATTGCCTATTGGGATAGTATGTTAATACTATATTAGATGTATGTAATGTTTATAATTGCTTTTATGAGGTTATTTTCACAGTCTGACACATACCATACTGGGATGTCCTGTGTTTATGCCACTAGTATGACTTTTTGTAACTAGACCTTTTCTAAGAAAAAGACTTCTTACTTTTTATTTAATTTTTTTAACTTAATCAATCTTATTTAGTTGGTGTTGGGTTTTATTTCTTGCACAATTTTCCTATTACCAGTATTGGTACTGGTGTATAGGGTCGTAATTTATTGAGGCGGAGAATACGTGCTGTTTCTTCTTCTCCTGGTTGACAATTGATATATATAACACTATTTTTCCCAGCAATTTGAAAAATTATTTTACCATTCCTTTTGTTTTATATACCTTCTGTCAAAATGTTTAACAATACGGACTCCTTGGTCACGTTTTTGTTTACTTTATTGAGTGTTTTTGATATTATTATTGGGCGTCTTTGCATGTTTTTAATAAGTTTATAACACACGATTTAGGTGGAAACTTTCTCTGCTTTGAATTAGCAACTTTATTTGTTGCCACCTCTCATGATTAACATGTCATTTTGGTCCACTATTGGCCGTTCTACACCGTTCAAAGGTGGCGCCTAGAATGATGAGTGTCTCGTTTTAAAATGTCTGCTTTATGCGGTTGATTTCCATGGCCTTCTTCTATTTTAACAAGCCACGCCACTATCCGAGGGCCGGCAACTTGTTTGCACCGCGACTTGCTTGCACCGCTATGTGTGCATCTGAAGAATTATAACTGGTAAGAGGCTTGCGCATACTACCTGATAATATTTTGGGTAAAACTGGTGCGTTTTTAATACACTGCTGAATGTGTGCTCTTTTTTTAGCTGACATGCCGTAATTGGATAACAATGAATGCAGCCTTCTGCTCTATGCTGTAGCTACATTATCGAGCACCATATCGCCTAGCGCTAATGGCAGGACCACTTATAAATATGTTTTTTATGCGTGCCAGTGAGTCTTGTTGAACTAACTTATTTGGCCACTTTACATTATCGAGCACCATATCGCCTAGCGCTAATGGCAAGACCACTTATAAATATGTTTTTAATGGGTGCCAGTTAGTCATGTTGAACAAACTTATGTGGCTACTTTACCACTTAATTTGTGCCCTATAGTCTATTGATTAGGCTTTATGATGTACGCAAAAATATTTTTTTGTTATCAATTGCAGATACACAGCTTAGAAATCTTTTATTCTTTTTCGCACAACCAGCAGTGATGGGGTATATTGAGGCTATGTATATGACCACTTTGTGTAGTATAGGGGGTAGTGTTTTAGGGTTTAGGGTAAGTATGGGCGGAAAATTCGTTCCTCTTTCAGAATTTGCGGATTTTTGGCAATATATATTTTTTTGTTGGTCGCACTCCAAAAATACAATCTCGCACGCACGGCATTGACTTACCATGATTCTACATTCGCTGAAGAGTTTTCCTCCCTGTGCGCGTGTGCTGCGAGATTTTGGTAGCTGGCCGAGCGACACCACGATCGCGAACACGTCATCGCGACCCAAAACAGGAAAAAGGCATTGCGAGCAGGCCGGTTAAGTGGAAACAATATGTTCGCGACCGTTGCAAACGCATGCGCAAGTTCGCGTTCCCGAACAAGTGAAAAAATCTCGCGAACTCGCAAAAAAAAATACGCAAGCTTGCGGAATTTAGCGGATTTTGCTAATCGCGACTACGAATTCTCACAAATTTGCGAATTTGCATATTGTGAATTCGCAAATTCCGCCCATTCTTAGTTTAGGGTAGTGCAGTGGTGTTTGTGTAGTATAGGGAGTCATGCTGGGGGTAGGGTTTTAGGGTTTAGGATAGTTCAGTAGGGTTTGGCTAGTGTAGGGGGTCATGCTGGGGGTAGTGTTTTAGGGTTTAGGATCGTGCAGTGGTGTTTGTGTAGTATAGGGGTCGTGCTTGGGGTAGATTTTAGGTTTAGGGTAGTGCAGTGGTGTTTGGATAGTATAGTGGGTCATGCTGGGGTAGTGTTTTAGTGTTTAGGGTAGTGCAATGGTGTTTGGGTTGTGTAGGGGGTTATGCTGGGGTAGTGTTTTAGGAGGTAGGGTAGTGCAGTGGTGTTTGGGTAGTGCTGGGGGTAGTGTTTTAGGGTTTAGGGTAGTGCAGTGGTGTTTGGGTAGTATAGGCGGTCATGCTGGTGTAGTGTTTTAGGGTTTAGGGTAGTGCAGTGTTATTTGTGTAGGACAGCGCATCCACGAGACCTAAAAAGCATTGCACCAAGATGGCTGTCAACACTTCCTGGATTGAAGTGATGGCAGCCAATTAGAGCCAAGCTTGTGCTTGTGTAGTTAGGTCCTGCCCAGATATATAAAGATTTTTTTCCTTTAATATCTCAAAAACTACTGAATGGATTTACACCACTTAAAAAAGGGACGCTTTCTGAACCAAGGACTACCTTTTTGCCAAATTTGGTACAATTCCGTTCAGCAGTACGATCTATAGCCGTGTCTAAAGTTTCCTATGGGAAATGTATTTTCCAACCTCTATTTTTTTAAATTTCTCAGGAACTACTGAACGGATTGACACCATGTAACGAGAAGGGCTCTTTCTGAACCAAGGGTTACCTTTTAACAAAATTTGGTGTAATTCCTATCAGCAGTTCGGGCGGTAGCCATGTCTTTAGTTTTATATGGAAAATAACATGGAGAAAACACGTTTTGGGACCCCCTTTTGTCTCTTCCCCCACTTGGCGAATCACCCCGAAACTTTCAAGACAGGAGCTGACCGGAGCGCCTCACTAGGTTTGAAAATTTCGCGATAATTCATCAAACAACGCCAACGTTTTTGAGAAAACAAAAGATGCTTTTCCTCTGGAAATGAGTTCCTAACTATAACTACCTACTTGCGACCGACAGTAGGTAATATACATATATATATATATATATATATATATATATATATATATATATATATTCACTGAAAAAACCATAGGTTATAGACCATATATAGTTAGGAATTAGCATTTACAAAACCTTATTTTACTCACACAAAACCATTGAAATTCCATATATAGTTAGTTGCACTAACTATATATCGCGCACCCGCAATCCACTGCTGATGATGTCACATATTACATCATTCATGACATGGTCAGTGACATCACTGATGACATCACTGATGACATCTCGAATGACATCACTGATGACGTCACTGATGATATCTCATTTGACATCAATGGTCACATCACTGATGATATCATTAATGTGACAATACAATGCATCTCTTCACACTTTAATATAACCTCTGTTACACCAAGTGTTAAATACAGAATATAATTTTTGAAACCATTGACACACCAATACTAGTTACTACATACGCACTCACTGATTCTTACGTCTACACACACATTCACTCATTCACCCATACAATCATTCATACATACAATCACTCATCTTTACAACACTATCATACGCACTCATACACCTATACAGACACTCACACTCTGCCACTCATCCATGGAGTTACTCACACACCTAGTCAGTCCTGTAAAGAATCAATCACACTTCCATTTTCTAATCTATACAGTTAAACATAGAGCACCTTACATTTTCAAACATATACTAACACATACTTACTCTCTTATACAATCATTGATACAAGTACACATTGATCTGCACAGAGTCACACACCTCCCAGCCAGCCACACACACACTCAGTCTCCCATACAAATACTTGGACAATCAATCAATAACCCATATAGTTACTCATATAGCTACTGATCAACACATGCAGCAGTTTACAGAACAACAGACATAATGATGCACAAATTAAGACAGTTTAGTCACTAACCCATGCACTCAGTGAGACACATTTAATCACTCACTCATACAGTCAGTCATGCACCTACTAAATCCTTCGTCCAGACACTTATACATCCACTCATTCTTCAATATGTAAGACATATTTAAACTTTACAGAAACAAAAAATCACTGGATGTTGTTATCAGTGATGTCATCAGTGATGTCATTTGAGATGTCATCAGTGATGTCAGCAGTGATGTCACTGACCATGTCATGAATGATGTAATATGTGACATCATCAGCAGTGGATTGCGGGTGCGCCATATATAGTTTGTGCAACTAACTATATATGGAATTTCAATGGTTTTGTGTGAGTAAAATAAGGTTTTGTAAATGCTAATTCCTAACTATATATGGTCTATAACCTATGGCTTTTTCAGTGAATTTTCAAGGTTTTGTAAATGCTAATTCCTAACTACATATAGTCTATAACCTATGGTTTTTTCAGTGAATTTCAATGGTTTTTTAATAGCAAATATCAAAAGCTGTAAAATGTATTCTTCTTTAAATCAAAAAATATATTTTATATGTTTATTAATAATTTTTTTTATTATAATTTTTTTTTTGTTCGCTCCCGGTTCGCGAACCGGGAAGCTTCCCGTAAGCTCAATTTGGTGCCGCGACCCGGTCCGCGAACCGATAAACGTTCCGTTTGCGCAACTGCCGCGTTAGAAATCAACATCGTGACGCGCCGCGGAACCGCGACGTATCACGTTGTCGCGTAATGCGTCTTATGACGCGCCGCGTCAGCGCACCCGGAAGTGCTCCGGTACGCGAACTGAGACGCGAAGCGCAGCTCCCCGGAAGCGATCCGGGGCGCGTCGCGAAAGCGCGACGTATCGCGTTGCCGCGTAATGCGTCTTATGACGCGCCGCGTTAGCGCACCCGGAAGTGCTCCGGAGCGCGAACCGGAAGCGATCCGGGGCGCGTTCCGCAGCGCGTAACATAAGCGTAACAGGTCATGTGACTTGTTAAGAAAACTTTTCATTGGTTCATTTCACTTTTGGTTTCCTAATGATGTAAGGCTAGGTCAGGTGACCTAAAAATAACACTTTTCATTGGTTTAGAACTATTTTTTTCCCAAATGATGAAAGCCCCCACCTTTTTTCTCACTCTGACTTTCAACTTTGTGAAAGGAAGACCTATTTTGCTCAGTGGAAAATGGCTTCACTAGTAGCTGCAGCTGGTGGACCCCCACCACCACCGCCACCTCCTCATAGGAAGAGAGGACCACCTCCACAGTTCCTTCCCAACACAGAGGAGGAAGAGGATCAAGAAGAGGAAGAGGAAATACAGACAACACAGTTTTTACAAGAGGAGCCCCGGGTATCTCATCATAAAAATAGTTTCATTTGGCAGTTTTTTTCTTTTCCTGAAGGACAGAAAAAAGTTAATGCTCGGTATGTGACGTGCCTCATATGCAAAGAGGACTTATCTAGAGGCACAGATAAGAAGTATAGTTACGGCAACTATACTATGCACCGTCACATGCAGAGGTGGCATCCACTAAATTACAGCCGGGCAGAGATGCGTGACCTTCAGGACAACCCATCAACTCCTGTGGCCAGGACATCGGCACAGGTATCTCTGTCGGGGCCAGAGGCACGGGAAACAGTGCCAAACATTCAGGAAAACTTTGTCCACATGAAGATTGTCTGTATATATTGCGGTACCTTACTCTCATGTGGCAATATGAGTGTTAATTTAATAAACAGAGCATTTGAAAACCACAAGTGCTCTAAACGCTCCAAAAAAAAAAAATTTTTTCTGCTCCTGTTGAGCCCTTTCCAATGCCTATTTTTTGTTGTTTCCCCCCCAAAAAAACCAAAAAAAACATAAAATTGTTCAAAAAATACAAAAATAAATAAAAATGTTCAGAAAAATAAAAAAAAAATATAAAACAACAAAAACATTAAAAAAAAAGTTCTTTTCAGAACTACCTCCCCTTTATAAAAAAATTGCTAGAATGTTTAGCACTCTGGCAACCTCTATTTCTTTTGGTTCGCTTCCCCGTTCGCTCCCCGGTACGCGAACCGGGAGCGAACCCAAAAAAATTTTCAAAAAAAAAAGAAGAGTAAGTATAAGGGAAGTAAACAGAGAGTAATGTTAAAAGAAAGACAGCTATAGGGAGTAAACCAGAGATACTGTTTAATAGATTTATTTACCGAAGAAAAGATGGAAGAGGGTATAATTGTGAAAAACAAAATAGATAAGGAAGTGAAAGAAAAAAAGGACAGTAGAAGAATAACAAAGAAGAGTTTCTTAGAGAATATGAGAGAATGTTCAAAATAAGATTAAAACATGTGGAATAACAGAGAGAAAAAACAGAAAGCAGAAAAGAAGAAGTAACAGAAAAAGAATAATTGAAACAGCAAAGAAATCTAAATAACATAGGGGCATATTATCAACATAGGCAATAAAAGTTTTGCAGCTTTTATCGGCAGAAATGTGTCGCTAAAGCTGCTTTTGCGGCAGAAAACTGCCGCTAAAGCCGCTTTTGCAGCAGTTTTCTGCCGATAAAAACAGCAATAATTTTATTGGCTGTGTTCATAATATGCCCCTTAGTGTGCTTCAACTACAAAGAGAAAGCATAATGAACAAGTAGTGAAACAGTGATCAGTCAGAGACACTAAGAGTAATAGAGACGGAGTGAGTGAACAAGAGTGAGGAACTATGAGAAGAGAAAGACTGAGAAAAGGAGTGGAAGGAGTAGAGTAAGTAAGTAATAGAGAAAGGAATGAGGGAAGTGCCAAAGGCAGGAAAGTGAGGGTTAAAGAAATGAAGCAGTGGAACTAATAGTAGTTAAATGTGATAGAAATGAAACGAAAAGAGTACAAAACATTTACCTTATAATTGTTGTTAACTTAGTCACTTGTTATTTTTATACTTTCAATCTGTGAAAGAGATAACAAACATTTGAAAAATATTAAAACATATATTTAAAAATTAGAAAAGACAAGGGAAAAGATTGAAGGACAAACAGTTTTTCAACAACTTTGACACTTACAGAAGCTTCTGCTTCTCCAGGCCCCCTACACAGTCCTAAAGATATACATTTTAAACTAACAGTATCTTGATGCAGATGAAGTGAGGCCTATCTTGGAACATGGTGCATCTTTTGCACTGCTGTTGTCTCACAAAAGTGACGCAATGGCAGCGCAAAAGAGGTGCACAATCATCATAAAACTGTTCCTAACATTTTAAATGATTGTTTCAGGATGGCAATAAGGTGTGTCCTATCCAGACGTTTGTTTCAGGTGAGGCCTACTCAGGGTTGCAGATCAAATTTAGGCTTGTTCAAGAGTACAGAGGAGATAATACATGTGCAGGCCAACCAATAAAGTTCAGACTTCCTCTGTTTCCCTGGACAGGCCTAAACTTCATCTGCTCAATGTGATTCGTAATGTTAGGAAACACAGGTAATGTATTTGAAAAACTTGCAATTTCTTTTGCTCATTTCACAATCACATCACTTGTGTTTCCTTTGGTTAGGTATCTCATTGTGCAGATGTAGTCCAGCATATGAAAGAGTACGCACTGCATGAAACAACTTTGACACTTATTGAAGCCTCAGCTTCTCCATACCCCCTACACAGTCCTAATTATATTCATTTTAAACTGACGGTATCTTGCTGGAAATGAACTGAGGCCTATCTTGCAACATGGTGCATCTTTTACACAAAAGTGACGGAACAGCGGCGTAAAAGAGGCACACAACCTTCATAAAACTGCCCTTAACATTTTAAATAATTGTTTCTAGATGCTAAGGTGTAACCTATCCACAGATTTGTTTCAGGTAAGTCCTACTCAGGGTTGCAGATGAAATTTAGGCTTGTTGAAGAGTATAGAAGAGATAATACATGTGCAGGCCTACTAACGAAGTGAGTCATGTCCACTGCACTCTTGAACAAATGTCAGACCTCCTCTGTCTCCTGGAACAGGCCTAAACCTCATCTACACAATGTGATGTGTAATGTTAGGAAACACAGGTAATATAATTGAAAAACGTGCAATTTTTTTTGCTCATTCCACAATCACATCACCTGTGTTTCCTTTGCTTAGGTATCTCATTGTGGAAATGTAGTCTATCATATGAAAGACTACGTAGAATGTGAGCACTGTATGCAACAACTTTGACACTTACAGAAGCCTCACCTTCTCCATGCCTCCTACACAGTTCTAAATGTACATCATAAATACAAACAGTGCAGAATTAATTATACATGTTAAATGGTTTATTTTTGCTGTTCTCAGAATGTATCAAATTTCACTAAAAACAGTGACTTGAAGGTATTCATCATATAACAGCGGGGAAAAAAACCACAATCAAAATGATTGTGTTTAAAAAACCCATATAACATAACCAATCAGAAATCAGAACTCCTCAAAAGTAACTTACTTTCCATGACGTCGAAGGATGTCCTATGAACAGCTTACACAAGGTTGTGCTGTTTTTATTTTCAGCCCGCCACTTTCTGAAAGAAAACCTCCATCGTTTTGAAAAATATGTTACATACAATAAATGACTTCTCGCTCTCTACCACACGTTTCCACAAGGCCAAATCATGTAAGGGCCATTTATAACTCTTGGAATTCTTGTAAGCAAATCCCGTCATTTTCTATTTCCGCAACTTTCAGAAAGAAAACGTTCAAGATCACTTTCACAATCCTGGACTAGTAATATCTTACCCTTCTTGCTCACTCATGTTCTACATTTCCTATGACACTGATACTGCTTACTATGAAGCAGACTTACACTACCTCTATGACTACTACAATTATTTAATTCTCTACATCACTTTTAATCACAAAGCAATATAAAACAGTAGATAAAATTGTATCAACCCCTAGAATCATTATACGCCAGTTACCTACCCTAAATTCTCTTTTCTGAAAACAGAAAGTAAGAATATTTTTAAGTAAAAAGGCAACATTGTATTGTAGTCAAATGGCAATAATTTCCGAAACAGCTAATTTTTTTACATTTTCAATAAGCTGTGTGATAAGCGGATCTTGTCAAATGACCATCATGCCATATAATAGCTGCAGTTACAAATGTTCTTCCTAAAATCAACGACTGTGTAGCCACAACATTTGTAATTAAAGTTGAAGACTTACTTTCATCAGGTTTATATAGTTGGATTTTTAAAATGACATTATAATCAAAAGTTTGGACAAATAATCTAGACAGCATTGCAGACTTACATTCCCTCTACTCCATGTCTTGATTGGCTGCTTGAATTAGCTTATGAAAAGAAACAGTTTTTCTGAACTCATTCAAAGTGCAGTTATTTTTCCATGACGTCAAGTGTTATGGTAAGAACACTGTTTGCTTTGGGAAATACTCTGTTTTCCTTCAACTAATCTCTGCCCACCACTTTCTATAAGAAAATCTTCTTTTTTTCCAGGAACTATTTAAAACTCAAAAATAACTTTTGACTCTGTACTACACTTATCCTCAAGGCCAAATCGTGTAGGAGCCATTAGAACCTCTTGAAATTCCTCAGAGCAAATCCCGAGATTCCTTCTCTAAAATTTTGGTTTTAAAAACACCAGGTAAGAATTTTTAAGGTCAAAAGGTAATTTTTTTTTGAAAATTAAAACAGAATCGTTGCAGAATGACCAGCCATTTCTAGACTTTAAATAAGCTGTGTAATGTCCTGATGTTATTGAAGGACCATCATGATATATAATTGCTGCAGTTACAAAAGTCCTTCCTGATATTGACAACTGCGAAGCAACAACATTTTTAATTAAAGTTGTCAATTTTGTTCCATCAGGCCTACATCGTTGGAACATTAAAATGACATACTGGCCATATGTTCGTATAAATAATGTTGACATCATTTCAGATTTACATTGGCTACACTCCATGTTGTGATCAGCTGCTTTTACTAGCTTATTAAAGGAGACTGATTTACTGTCTGGCAAAGTTAAATATATAAATCTTTCTGAGTCTACACTAGTAGTACTTGATACCCTACAGTTCTCGCAGTCATGCTGCCATTGATAAGAAAGCCCAAACAGGTGATCTACATCTACACCTTCAGCATGCAATACATCAAGCATATACATTAAAAACTCCTGACAATCTTGCTGAATATTTTGAGAGAATTGTGTTTGACCTGAACATCTGTCTAACAGATTTCGAATTTCAGACACACTTTCTATTTTTGTTCTATCAGTGCTACATTTCTCTAACACAGAATTTAACAAACTGCAAAATCTTTGATCAGAATTGACAACAATCTCTTCTTTTACATTTTCTAGAGAAAACAAAACATTAACCACTACATTAGCATAGCAGTTGACACCAGAACTGTTTTCAAATTGAAAACCAACAACATCTTCAACAGAATCCTTTTTGTTTCTGCTTATAATTTCAGGTTCATCGACTTTTCGTCTTTTTGCTACAACCTCCCTAGTATTGGTCACATTTCTTCGTTTCCGGCCTACCACACGTTTCTCAAACAAAGGATATTGAGGCAAATGTGGCCCATGGTCTCTTCTTAACCTATTGTATTCCTTAACACAATCTAGATCCGCACAAATGTTTGTGACATCACACTCAATCAAGTACAATCCCGATAAAGTTCTAACTCGTGACAATGCCACATATGCCATACCCTCCTTGAACACAGAACTGCCAATATTCACCAATGCACTGTCTACACTTAAACCTTGCGATTTATGGATTGTCACCGCATATGCCAAGCAAACAGGAAACTGCTTACGGCGAACATATAAGTCTTTTACAAGCAAAAATCTAGCAGAACAACGACCAATTAGCTGTACTTCCTCAATGCCATCAAATTTAATTTTTAAAAATTCAATTCCATCTCTATTTCTGTATTTCACAAAATCAACAACATTACCCATTGATCCATTTACCAGACCTCTTTCAACATGTATATTCCTTCTTAAAATTATACGGCAGCTTAAGCACACATTCAGAGTCTTTTCAAAACCTGCAGTTTTAGATATTGTCTTCTCTAATTAATCCAATTTTGTTTTCAAATTCTCAGACAAAATAATTGTTGATCCCATATGCTCTACTCTGTCAATAGCTTCCAGTTTCACAATCTCTTGGTTTTCTAAATGCAACATTTTGTTGTTGAAGATGGCACATTCTGCAAGAGTTGGCATCAAACATATTCCAGATTTCTTCTCAGTAATTTTCTGAAAAATATTCTCAGGCACAACATCTTGTTCTGGATATAAATTTGACAGTAATCGTGCATGTAAAGCTTCTTTCCCATGCTCGGTCACTTTTCCAATTCTAACATCTTGTAGAATATTCTTGTAATCTTCATCCTTCGCATGACGCATATTTTCATGCAGTTCAGCATAACTGAAGTTTAACCATATATTGACGTTGCCAATGCTCCCTAGGCACTTCCTGGTATCTTCATGCGCGAGCATTTTGAACACAGGTTGTCCTTTCACTGGTGTCAGCTGCAGAAGATCTCCGAAAACAATGATGTGTTTGCCACCAAATAACACATCATACTCTGTTTTGAGAACTTCTTGCATTCTCAAATGCACAAAGGCAAGCATGACATTGGAAACCATGCTTACTTCGTCAATGATAAGAAGTTTCATTTTCCTCAAGACTCTTGAAACTTCACAACAAGCATCTCCAGATAACTTGTGGTATTGTAATTTGTTGTCATGCTCCACTGGCAGCATCAGTAGACGATGCAAAGTAATACCTTTAATGTTATGTGCTGCCAGTCCAGTTGGAGCGGTGACAACACAAGACAGCGATGACTCAGTCCTTTCCTGCAAATAACATGAAATTGCTTTAATGAGGAAACTTTTTCCAGTTCCAGCTTCTCCACTCACGTACAGTCAAACAGGCTTCAACGACGTACATGAGCACTCTTTCTTCTCATGACTTAATCCATGATCAATTTGCTTGGTAACTTCGTCATATATTTTCCTCTGCTCAACGTTGAGTTGTCTTTCCAAGTCTTCTAAGTTAACCGCATCCTCCTGAGCATGTGCCATGGCTCTTTCCACTTCATTCATGGCAGTGGCAGCTTCATTTTCGATAACAGGTCCTCCTAGTGGATCCTGACTCAATGAAACAGAACTCTGACTGTCCTGAGAACTGTCTCTGGCAATCTCGGCTGCAATCGTTGCTTCCTGCTCGATTTCCGCATTCAACATTTCTACATATTTGGGAAAAGCAGGACATTCTATGGTCTCCTTGGCAGCAGTGAAAGAGTCTTCGTAACAGAGGAAATCTCCAAGCAGTTCCTCTTCTGCACGCCAAGGCTTGAAAAGTTGCAAAAGTGCTAAATAGAAAAACTCCTTTTTTTCAGGATATTCGCCACTCAATTTTCGATGGTTTACCAAGTGGCATTTTCTTTGCTTGACCAGACATCCCTCACTTCCAATTACAGCATACACTCCTTTCTCAATATCTTCTTTGATGTTCCTCTTGAATATGTAATTTTGTAGAACCTCATACAGACAAACATTCTTGAGGTGACTGCTTCGATTTGGATAATATGTGTCCAACATGTTGGTCTTCAAAATATCGGTACTGTTTGGCTCCTTTTCCGCCAAATACTCAATTTCCCGCACAGGTTTCAGAACTCGATTACGCATTGCAGCAAGACCAAGACTCGCCCAAACGATACTCCTGGATTTGGCATAGAGACTTGCTGAAGACAACCAGTCAGAACATTCGTAAGCTCCGATTTCTCGATGTGACAACATCTTCAGACTGAAACTGTACAATTTCTTACTGAGGCTCTTTTCATGGGAAATGTCCTCCCACATATCCTTCAATTCTGTCTTTTCTTTTTTGGTGATGTAAGATGTCACATACGGAGCCACAGCCATACAGTTATCAGCCACAAACTGTATATCCATGTTAGCATTCCACATGGACAAAATCACTGGGTTGTAGTCGTTGATGTACTTGGACTCTTTGTTCCTCTTCAAATTGTATGTGTTTTTAGGTGATTTCTTCATCACATTATGTCGCAGCGAAGACATCAAACTATTTACTCTTCCTTTAGAAATCACCGGTCGTGGAAAGCCGAAACGACATTTGGTGTAGAACTTGTCCTTGTTTCTGAATTTACGACGACAGTACTTTCCACAACGATGGCTTTGGAAACGTAGAACTTTTTCTCTTAGGCTTTTCTTCTCCTTTGCGTTTGGAACAGCACACGTAGAATACTGTTGTATGAAACTCATCACTAAGTCTCCTGGATCTGTTCCAAATTTAGGTGCATCCTTGATCCACAGCAGCATATGTATATGAGGAGCACCTCTTGCTTGGTACTCCTTTCTCCAGAAGAAATCCAACACCTCTCCAAGAGGTGGATTCTTCTTATTCATGATGAAAGACATCATAGCTTCAAATCTATGATTGAAGTACCTGCATACATTGACTGGATCCAAAGAGCACAGTTCTCCGGGTGTCTTGAATTCGATGTTTTCAATGTTTCCATTTGCCTCTCGTAGAAATTCAAGTAAGTCTTCCCAGCCATACTCGGCACAGCTCAGAGTGAGGAACCATGTGGGAGTTCCCAAGTTCCTCAGCATACATTTTAAATCACCATGACGACGGTACCAGTACTCATTAGTACCACGCTGACACGCCATGAGATTAATCAGGTGACAATCCAAAATACTGTCTTGGACATTGACTTTATCCATAAAGTCACTTGCCGAGATGTTTTGCATCTGTATACCACTTTTCAAGATGTGGTTCACTGCATATGACAGTCCAGACAGATCGCTTTCAAACAGGAGATGAAACAAATAGGGAATGCATTGTCGAAACCTAGCATCTTCTGAATACAATCATAAAGTCCGGTATTCAGAAGCAGGAATTTGATGAGGTCGCTCATCATATCTTCCTCCTTGACCTGTTGGAAATAGCTGTGGGAAACACCGAGCTTCCAAACTTTCCTCCCAAACACTAATGGGACTCCCTTTGGCTTGTTTCATTTGAAACAACTCAATAGCATTCCCCAAGACTTCCTTGGAATGCAAAGGATGAACACTATAATGTTCATATATTTCTTCACTTTTAGAGGGTTCTACTTTCTCAATTTGACCAGCACACAAATCACTATCCTCTTCCTCACTTACTCCCTCTTCTGCAACATATACATTCTTATAGTACTTATTATTTTTTTTCAAATACAATGTTGCCTTTTTGACTTTCCTAACATCCACTAAATCTTGCCATATTTTCTTATTCTTTGTCGGAACCCCATTAACTAAGATAACCAGAGGTTCCTCTTCCACTTTTTCTACTCCAATTGTGTTAATGTTTTTCTTCAAATCTAAAGGCAAATAAACAACTCTTCCCTTTAATCCTCTCTGTAAATCTGATGGAGGCAATTTCCCTGTCTTTGGCTCCATTCTTACAATAGCCTGAAAGGGATGGATACTTTGAATCAAAATAGATTCATAAGTATTTAAATCCTTCAATTCAGAAGGAATCTCAACCAATTCCAGATTATTATGAACCGCTCTAGCAGGCATCTGGTTTTGATTTAATTTGTTACAACAATAAGTACACACACGTTGATCCGATCCCAAATCAAAACAATTTTCTACCATCAAGTATGTTGCGAAATCCTTCCATTCACTATTATTTTCCCTTTCACTTTTTGCATATAAATCCACTAACTTAGTCTGATTCTTATAATAAGTGCGTCGACAACACACACAAGTGAAATTAGGCCTCTCACTTGATTTAACCTGAAACGTGGCAATTTCCTTCTGAAAATTATCTGTACTGGAAACCTGTACACTGTCTTCCACATTACCCTCTTCTTCTGGGTCAATTTCAACATTCTCCTCTTTACTTCCAAAGTAACAAAACTCAATTTCTTCACAAATATTCTTCACATCTATTTCAGAACCATGCAAAAGAGCAGCGCATAATTGTTTAAGCATAATTGCTGGACTCTTAGCATAATACAACATTCTAACTAATTTCCTCACTTTATTATGATGCACTGCTAGCATCCTGAAATGATGAAAAACACTCTGGCATACTCTCCTGGAAAGACAAGCCAGTGAATGACCATGCAAACCTGTCACTTCTCTCACTCTGCAAGGATCTAATTCTTGCAACAACATCATTTTCTGCTTCAAACTTTTCTTATTAAATGTCCGTACAAAATCACAAAGCAAATTGATGGAATCCTGTCGTACACTGCAAATACTACTACACTTCCAGGTGTACACAGGACCCTTAGGACGTCTTCCTAAAACCTCATTACCTAACCCCTCTTCTGTCTCTGTTGTCACAAGTTTTTCTTTTTCAACTGGACAACCATCTTTCACCTCATAAGCTCGACCGCTGGTGTCAACTGCATGCACCAAATCATTATCCTGGAAATAACTCTCCTCATTAAAAAATGCCTCACAACTTGAACTATGCATCCATTCTCCGGAAAAAACTTCACAAAAATTACTACGATTAACTATTCTCTTCCATCTACTATTTCGTTTGAAATCATAAATTGCCTTGTTTAGCTTCCTAATTCTATTGATTATCAAAATAAATAACTTTCGTTTAATTTCAAATGCCTGATCAATATCTGTCTCAACTTTTTTTTTCTCTTATAAAAAAACACTTTCTGTTGACCTTTCTTAATATTTTTTAACAAATTGCCAATTATCCTGTTGCGGAACATTCGTTTACGAATGTCCCTAAACTGTTGTTTCCTTCTACTATCATGCACAGAGTTATCTCTTGCTCTAGCAGTAACATTTTTGATTGGCCTTTCCTTTCCGTTTAAAATGCTTCTCTTTTTCTGGACTGAAACATTTTCTGTAGTAATACTTTTTGTTCTACAAATGTTTCTTATGAATGATTTCGTTGTCTTATCCGGTGCTTTCTTGGTGACTTGACGATTTTTTTTTGTAGAGGACTGCTGCAAAATTTGATGGACCTGCTGTCTTTGACGTTTTGTAGTCTTTCTAATTCTATCCTTAGTTGGCATTCTCAAATTTTGAAATGATCTGCAGTTGAATCTGTGGTAAAATATAATAAAAAATGTTATTAACCACTATTACCAAACAGTAAATCAATAACAGTCATCAAAAACTTAACACACTACTTGTTATTTTTACATAGAACAGTTTTTAGTGCCTTGTCAAATTTAGAAATCACAAATAGTAGCAAAGAAATTGAATGCTTCGACATTTTACCTGTGTTGTTTTATATGTGAATCTGAACTAATTTTATAAGCATATTTTAATATTTTATTGAAGACACTACAGATAACCTTTTTTTGAAGGTGTGTTTAATTTTAAATGAAACGGTTTACATTTTTACTTTTTATTTCCGTTAAATTTTAAAAATAAATGTTTATAGTTCCATAGGCTCAAGCAGGTCAGCTTCCCACCCTATGTCATACAATTCTGACAAATCGGCATCCTCATCATGTTCTTCATCATCCTCAGGATTTAAATCATCAAAGGGATCAACATCCACTGACGTTTCAATCACAAGTTCAACGATAAGATCCAGATCAACTAATTGCTCATTATCACTCATACTTGATGTTGTTGTTATCTTTAAAAAAAGAGAACAACAATGAGATGTTGCAGAGTAAGACACAAATCTCAGAGACTATAATAGTAAATTTGTTTAACAAGAGTAACATTTTGCAGCTATTATTTAGCCATGTCCAGCGATGCTGAGGAGGTGAGGCCTATGTCCAAGTTTTCAGTGAACAGGACTCATCTCTTCTTAACCTTGGATAAGCCTCACCGACTCTGTGTCCCCTGCACATACTTAAATGTAAAGGGGCCGATATATGTTAACTGGCACATCCCCAGGGATGCACCAGTTAACGTGCACCGCTGCTCTGCCACCCATGGTGTGCCGCATTTACAATGTGGAGCACCATTGAGTAAAAACAGCACTGAAGCGTCGCAGACAAATTGAGAAATCGAGGAAGCATGTAAACAAATCTGTTTCAGCTTACATGAGAGACCATGGAATGGGCTCCATATACAACAATAACTTGCGTTACTACATGCAAGATATCTACAGAGGAGATGGAGTCCACTTCTCAGATGAAGGGAACAGAGTTTTCATTCTGAATTTAAGACTGTGCATTGGTACCTACTTATAAGTACCTAAATGTACCATAAACCCAAAAGCTCTTCTCAGAGCTACCCTACATCTGATCACTCACAATTATTATTTTACTCTAACTTTTTTCACAAATTTTCAACAAAGTACGCTCCCCGGAGCGCTACCCAGTACGCGAACCGGAAGCTAACCGCGCAAAATTTTTTAAAAAAATGTTTTTTTTTCGCACATCCTCAGAAAACCTAGGGGGTCAAAATACGTCTACCGTGTCCCCTTCTACCCATTCTGAACATTATTTGCCCTCCATCTTGTATCTTAATTCGACCGAAACACAAAATGGTGGACTCCCGTAACGCTGCAGGTTCGCGTACCGGGGCGCTCCCCGGGAAGCGCTCCATTAAAAAAGGTGGGAAAGTAATTTACAGAAGAAACCCTGAAGACACTTTCACCAAATATAGATTTGCTCATACTACATACCAATCCCTAACATTTTCACAAATTTGGTTGGAATTCCATTTAGCCATTTAGCCTGTAGACCTCTCTAAATACCCTGAGGTAAATTACTTCACAAAACACATCTGAAGTGTTGGAATTGACAACCAATGAAAATGTTACTTTCTTTTCCATTTTTTTTTACCTGACATTTGATTGGTTATGTACCAGAATATAAAGGAAGAGAAGGAAACACAGCCAGTTTGACTACTACTTCCTGGTATACATTTCAATAGGATTTTCACTAATAACTTCAACTTCTTTGTAAAGGTAAGTTGTTATTTTAAAAACTGAAGTATATTGTGCGCTTTAAGTTAATATGGTAAACTTTTTCTTATAGTTATATACTATCCCTCTGTAGTAGTTATAGATTTAGATAGACTTCTCTTTTATAGTTATGGATGGAGTTAGGCTTGTCTTTTATAATTATGAATTTACTTACGTTAAATCACATACACTTTTTTATATTCCTACTTCCACTCTGATACTATACACTGCCCAAAGATAAATTCACTGTTAAAAACTGCCTATCTAAAATTAATCCCAAGAGTGCCCTATCTCTACTAATATATATTTTTTTATGCAAATTTCAGGCAAAATGGAAGGCGAACAGAAAGTGTCATTTGAAATTGTCCTTGCATAGACCAACCAAGAAATCATTGATCCAAATGATATTGAATTTATGGATGAAACTTGGGACCAAGGACTACTGCAATGTGTGCAATCAGTAGATGTCCTCCTTGAAAATGAGGAAATTTTACACACTCAAACATTACAAGCTATGTTCAATGAAAATAACAAAATTTCAGACAGTGAAATGGTAGACATTTTATTTAATTTTGAAACACACTCACAATAATAAATAATTGTTTAAAAAAAAAATCTAAAAAAAATCAACAAAACAAACAATCAATTAACATACAATATTTGAAAAGTCTATCATTCTTTTTTCCTTATAGTACGCTCCCCGGGCCGCTTCCCGGTTCGCAAACCGGGCGCTCCCCACGCAAAAAAAACAAAAAAAATGTTATTTATTTTTTTGCCCCGCGGGGCCCTTTTAAAGCCTCCACATCAAACCTAGGGGGTCAGGGAGGATCTACTATGGCCCCTTATGGTCATTTCCCCCTTTGTTTTGGCCTCCTCTTGTCTCTCGATCCTACCGAGAGACAAGATGGCGGCCGCTCCGGACTGTTTAGAATGTTGACAGACACCGGAGAGCCAATCAGCTTCGCTTCGCGTAGTTCCGTTACGCGTCAAGTACGCGAACCAGGGCGCTGCCCGGAGCGCTGTTACAGATATATATGTTTTTTTTAACCTTAATTTCTCAAAATCCACTGGAGCACATATATTGAGACCTAGCAAAGGCACATCGGGCTAACAGTCCCTACAATTTTGCCAAGTTTCGTGCAAATCCATTCAGCCGTTCGGGCTAAAAGTGAGGCCAACCGCCCTATGGAAATTACCATGGGAAAAACGGGTTTTGGGACCCCCCTTTTTTCTCGGCCCCCCCTTGACAAACCCCCCCCAAATTTTCAGTGGCTGCTCAGAAACAAAATGTTCCATTTTCCTGAAAATTTCAGCCAATTCCGTCCACAAACGCCAAAGTTATTAGACATAGAATTTTCAAAAATCCCATAGGAAAAAAATCCTAATGAGTGATGTAATATGTGACGTCATCAGCAGTGCATTACACGCGCAAGTTATAGTGAGTCCAACTAACTATAACGTGGAATTTCATTGGTTTTATATCAATAAAATTTCCAGCTAACTATAACTGGTTTCAAACCTATGGTTTTTTCAGTGAATTTCATAGGTTTTGTAAATGCTAGTTCCTAACTATAACGTGTGTAAAACCTATGGTTTTTTCAGTGAATTTCATTGGTTTTTAAAATGCTAATTCCTAACAATCTCGTGTATACAAACTATACTTTTGTCAATAAAGTTCTGGCAATATTTTTTTCAAAAACAAGCCGTTTTCTTCACTGTTCAAGTTACATAGAGACTCCTTGTAAAACGATACAGAATTAGAAAGTATGTACCTTGCCTTTTTTTGAACGCATTAAAATTTGTCTGTAAATAAAAATAGCCTTTCTAAACTTTCGTGCGCGACCCGTTGTGCGCACTCTCGACAACAGTTCTCAATAAAATGGATAGCGCATTTCCAAGCTTTCGTGCGCGACCGACTGCGCGCACCCACCTATATATTTCGTGAAAACTTTGCAATCTGAACTTATTGAATTTCTTCATAGACCCATCATGGAACTTATAATCCTTGTCAACCAGACTAAACCTAGGCTTCGTTTTTAAAATTATGAACATTTTCATTAAATGGAGCCGAATGTCTTTTTAAACTTCGTGTGTGACCGAATGTACACACCTTGGTATTTTTAAAAAAAATATAAAAGGTTTTATACTTTAACAATTGTATGCTTGAATCGAGCTCAAAAGATATATTAAATCCGAATATGTTTGAATTTACTTCTTTTCACGTTTTGAAACTTCGCTGAATTAGACCGCTACTTCCAAATGACGTACGTGACTAGATACTATCACCGCGTACACGTCCTGAGACGCGCATGTGAAGTCATGTGACTTGAAAACAACACTTTCAATTGGTTCTTAGTAGTTTCTATTCTGCAATTTACACAGAGGACTCCACCCACTTCCCTCACTATGTTTTGTACTCTCAAAAGAGAACAACGTTCAACACCCTTCGGAAGACTTTGTTGAAATGGCTGCCGCCCCGCATTCATCTTCCGAATCTGAAGGAAATGAGCGACTACCTTTAAAAAGAAAAAAGGAATCTTTTATTTGGGAATTTTTTACTTATCCTGAAGAATTAAAGAAAGTAAATGCGCCAAAAATTACCTGCACGATATGCAATTCGGTTCTCTCAAGAGGAAATCCAAGAAAAAAATATTCCTTTTCCATACATACCATGATGCGGCATGTCAAACAAGTGCACCCTGTGGAATTTGTAAAGGCATCGACAAGAGCCCTGGCCACGCTATTACCATCAGAGGTGGCCAGCACATCTTCTGGTGGACGACATGTATCTCCATCGAGTGCTGTGATGGACTTGAGACCATATCTTGCAAAGGTGCACATGTGTGGAGAAATTCTTCTGTACGGAGAGCAGAGCCTCATTCTTACTAAACTAAAAATTGAGAGTCATAAATGCCCCGAGAAAAGATAAATTTCTTCATTTCATTTTGATCCTGTGTCACACTTGAAAATGTTGTTGCAAGTTTAAAAAATAAAAAACAACATAACAGTTGTTTTAAAAAAAAAAAAAAAAAAAGTTCTTTTCAGAACTAACTCATTGTACCAAAAACAGCTCCAGGAGCATATTATAAAGGGCGTTTAACTCTCGTTTTTTGGCTTTCGATCGTGTGCGACCGTGTGCGCGCACCCGCCTATATATTTCGGGAAAACTTCGCGATTGCAACGTATTAAATTTCTTCATAGACCCATCATAGAACTTATACTACTCAGAAGATATATTAAATCCGGATATGTTTCGATTTACTCCTTTTCACGTTTTGAAACTTCCCTGAATTAGACCGCTACTTCCAACCAGATACTATCACCGCGTACACGTCCTGAGACGCGCATGTGAAGTCATGTGACTTGAAAACAACACTTCCAATTGGTTCCTAGTAGTTTCTATGCTGCGTCAATACCTACGCCTGCTTCAAACACATGCACAGTTTTGAAACAGCATGGGCCTGAAAGTCACTGAGTGAAATATCATACATTACAGTCAGCCACTTTCAAGACGCATTCCTTCAGAGGAACACTTACCGTTTATTAGAGGTAGATCGTCCGACTCCACCGGAAGACACCCCTAATAAAAAAGACATATATATAAAATGCGGACTAGCCGCTGTATCGTACTAGCAAACTTTAACTTAAAAATCGTTAGAGAAAACAAAAGGAATCAAACAAAATCAGTAGGCCACTGATAGGATCTCTTTTTGACCTTGCTAAAATAGAAACATTAGGAACAACCCCTCATGAGAAATATGAAACTAGTGAGAGAAACCGAGCTCGACGCCATCTTGCCCCCTTTTAGGCCCCATCACGAACATAGATAGCCCCACATAGCAAAACGTGATCTTATCGCCTGCCCAACTTCAGATCTGACCCCCCCCCCTTTTGCTCTCATGTCCTGTCGGAATGTCCGGCTGTAGATTACAATCACATGTTACATTTGGGAGGGGAAACGACATCAGAGCGACAAATATTAGAAATATACCACACAACAGCAAAATAACAGGTTAAAACGTTTTTATTCTTGAACAAAAATATATTAAAACAACTATTTACATGACAAACGGCCGCAGCAACAAACCCACAATGCATTTCGCCGTCTACTTGACGCCGTCCCTGTCCCTCCTTCCCCAAAGTTGCAATGTTGGGCTACTTTTGGGCTGCTTTCTAGTAGGGTTTTTGGAGCGTCAGAAAGTCTACAGAAAGCCGTCGGCAACGGCCTGGGGTGGAGAACCATTACGTGAATAGTCCGGAGGCGACACCACTCGCCAAGGCCTGTCCCCAGGATGAACCAAGGGATCCGTTCCTGGGGCCGTGGCAAAGAGCGGCCGGCCGCCATCGGCCAGAGAAGGCATGGGCCCTACCCGAGATGTAGTTGTCTTCCCATTCTCTTCTTTTTTCGGCGCCTTGCAGGCCACAAGGGGGGAATGTCTTGCATATGCCTCCGACCCCCCCCCTCGCTTCATCGCCTGGTCCGGCCATAACAAATGTCAGCAAGACGCCGTGGGGTGCACTGGGCGGGAGAGGCGCCGCGGACGAGCCTCTCCCGCCTCCCCAGGTGGGGGCCCCTCAGCTGCACCCCCAACGATCCACGCACCCGGCAAAGGGTTCGTCCTCTGTGGCGATATAGGGACGCTCCACGAGCCCAGCAAAGGGTTCGCATACTGTGGCGGTATAGGGACGCTCCACGAGCCCAGCAAAGGACTCGCCCACTGTTGCGGTACAGCGATGCTCCACTCACCCAGCAGGGTCTCGTCCACTGTGGCGGTGCAACGATGCTTCGCCCGAAAGGCTTGAGTCCATCTGCTCCTGCAACCCAGTGACTGCCAGTGGTTTCAGATCTCCTAAAAATGGCGGTCGACTTTGCAGGAATGGGCCTGGCGTGAAAAGTTGGCCTGGTCGCCTGTAAACCAGAAAATGGGCCCCTGTCTTTCCTTTCAAAATGCTGCCAACAATATTATATCAGACTCTGCATCGGTACTTACTTATAAATGCAGAAACAACTCAATTAACACAAGGGCTCTTTTCAGAGCCACCTTATATCAAAGCACTCAAACTTCTGATTTATCTCCATTTTCACACTTTTGTAAATAGGTGTGCGCGCCCGCGTGCGCGCACCCCGCAACTTTAAAAAAAATATATATATATATTTTCGCCTTTAAAGACCTTACTGCACACCCTGAGAAAACCTACGCAGCAAAACAATCTCTACCTTCTCCCCTTCCCATGTTCCAACGCTTTGAAATGACAATATATTTACTAGCAGTGACAAAATGGCGGTCAACACTTCCTGATTTCCTTCGAATCGAACGTTAACAGACGTCACGCAGCAAAAAAAAAAATCCGCTCGCGCGCAGCCGTTTGAGTGCGCGCACCCGTCCGCGCTTATAGATATATAATTGACTTTGACTTTAATTTTCTCAACAACTACTGAACGGATTTACACCATTCCACAAAAAGCGTAATCTGCGAGCCGGACTCTACAGTTTTGCCAAATTTCTTATAAATCCATTCAGCCGTTCGACCTGTAGCCGTGTCTAAACGTCCTATGGAAAATAACATGGAGAAAACACGTTTTGGGACCCCCCTTTTATCTCAGCCCCCACTTCACCAATCCCCCCCAAATTTTCAGGGAAGGAGCGTAGCGGACCGAGCCATCTTCTTTGAGAAATTCGCAAAGATTCATCCACCAGGGCCAAAGTTAATTCAAATAGAATGTTGACGATTTCCTATGGAAACTAGGTCCTAACTATAACTACCTACTGGCGACCGCCTGTAGGTAATATATATTCTCCTTGCCTCTCTTCCACCAACTGCTGCTCTGCTTTACCACGGGTGCCTCTTACCGCACGGTGGAGTGCGTATTATTTTCCAAACACTCAGTCCCCACTTCCCGGACTGTTTCCAAAAAAGAGCACTCAAAGTTGTTTAGCGCAGTTCACATGCCATATTTATTCATAGCACTGCAGTTTCCAAAAGGTTTAACAAACGTGTTTCGGCGTTGCCGCCTTCATCAGTGTAAACCTCAATTACATTGTGTGCATTTAAATAAAGTTTGTGGTGACATTCAGTCAAGTGCATTAAAAGAAAGAAAATTAAAAACGGCACAATCTATACAATTCATTATTGTGGCGGCCATCTTTCAATGATCAAAAAATACTTTGTAAATGTCAATACATTCATCTACATTCAATCATTAATCAATACATTTATGTCCTTGATTGCAATAGGAATACATTTCATTATATCATGATTTTATTGGTTGAATGCAATTTCACAATTCTAATTAGATATCTCGTTAAATCTAGTTGGCCTTGTTTGTTGCGCCATTATTATTCGTTCTGCCCAAAGAATATTGCCCTGAATGGACCTATTTTAATCGCTATTCTGGGTGGAGCGCAGCATTGTATTTATTGGACTTGGACGAGGGAGATCAGCTTTAGGGGATGACAGAAAGGGGACATAGGTAATGAGGTATTATTGGTACTATTGGTTTTAACCTTGGATTGGCTCTATCCTATGTGTGCCCACATCTCTTCTTCATTGTTAAGAACCCCTGGGGTCTTTGTCTGGAGCATTATGATGAACCTGGATTCCAGAGTTCGAAGTTTTTTTTACCCAGTCCCCCCCTCATTCTGTTTTTACCATCTGATCTAGGACAAAGAATGTAAGTAGATTGCTGTTGCTTTTGTGCATTTCCTCGAAATGTCGCGCAACGGGGTAGGTCTGGTCCTTAGTGGTGATTGCTCTCATGTGCTCCAAGATTCTTAGTTTGGTTTGTTTTGTGGTACTTCCCACACATCTTTTCCCACACGGGCACACAAGGCAATGCACAGTGAACTCTGAATTGCAGCTCAGCAATTTTGATATCACGGTTTTGCCTGCTTTTCCTGGTATTTGGTAGTCTTTGACTTTGTGCGAATTCTTACAAGCTTTGCATTTCATGCATGGGTAGAATCCCACAACTGGTACCTTTCTTTTCCTTTTGCATTCATAATGACTATGGACCAGGTGATCTCTAAGAGAGTTTCCTTTCCTGTAGGTCACTAGTGGGTAGTTTGATATTAATTTGCCTACCACATTATCTGATTTTAAAATTCCCAATTTTTTTTGAGGATTTGAAACATCTCTGAAGATTTGTCTGAGAAATTCGTAATGAGTCTCAGCTTTGAGTTTCCGGTCTTAGGTTTATCAATCAGCAGTTCGTTTCTTCCCACTGCATTGCTCTTTAATTCGGCCTGATCTAATATCCCTTTACAATACCCTCTCTGTCTGAACCTTTCTCTCGATTCTCCTCTCGCTTTCTCATATTCTTCATTTGTGGAGCAGTTCCTCTTTATTCGAAGGAACTCCCCCAGTGGGATATAATTGACCACACTTCGTGGGTGGCAGCTCCCCGCATGCAGGATGGTATTTCCTGCTGTGGGTTTACGATAAAGGGCTGTTTGGATGGCATTGTCTTCCACGTAGACTCTTAAATCTAAATAGAAGACTTCTTTTTTGCTTATGTTACTTGTGAAGCTGAGGTTAAGTTGATTTACATTTAAGAGTTTAATATACTCTTCTGCCTCACTCTGTGGACCCCGACACAGGATGAACAAGTCATCAATGTAGCGGGTCCACAGAGCAATTTTGTACATCCACACTTCATTGGCTCCCACCCAGGCCACGTGCTTCTCCCACCAGCCCATCGATAGTGATTGGATGACTGCAAGTGTAGTGTCTGATTGATTGGATAACTGCATGTTGACTGCCTGGGTGATTAAAGGAGTGCATCGGTAGCGCTTGGGTGATTGGATGAGTGCAAATATAATGGGGAGATGGGATGAGTGGAAATGCATAGTCTGGTTGATTGTATGAGAGCAAGTGCACTGCCAAGATGAATGGATGATGGCACGTGCTGTGCCTGGGTGAAATGATAAGTGCAAGTGTAGTTCCTGGTTGAATGCATGAATGTAAGTGCTGTACCTGAGTAATTGCATGACAGCATGGGAAATACCTGAGCGATTGTATGAGTGCAAGTACACTGACAGGATGATTGCAAGTGGGCAAATGCAGTGCCTGGATGATTTGATCAGTGCAAGTGCAGTGCCTCGATAAATAGATGAGTGCAAGCTCAGTGTCTGGCTGAATGGGTGAGGCCACATGTAGTGCCTGAGTGAATGTATTAATAAAAGTGCTCTGCATGGATCATGGGAAACAGCATCTTGCACAGTGGGAGCTGTAGTTTTCTGCCGCTCGAGTAGATTTTTACTCGAGCAGCAGCTTTCTCAATGCGGACTGGTAGTTTCTCATCACGAGCGGTTACGAGCATACGCGACCACCCGTAATGAGAAACCTGACCTCCCCATGTTGAGAATCTCACCGGGAGGTTTATATTCCACGCTCGCGATCGGCAATTTGATGTTCCTGATCGCGAACGAGGAAAAAGTCTCGCCGGGATGTCATTTTGCTTGCTCGCAGTCGCCAACTTGACGTTGAGGACTGCGAGCAAGCAAAAAATGACCGCTTCACTACGCTACGCTACGCATGTTTGTACTGTGCTCCATGCAATTTGCGTAGTGCGAAGTAGCGGAAACTTCGCAAACTACGCGAGCGTAGCGTAGTGCTTTGGCCAGGGTTAGTTGTAACTGGTATTGGTATTTCCTTTTTTTTTTTTTTATTTGTTTCGATTTTTGATTGTGCATATCAAAGGTTGATGTCATCAGTGATGTCATCAGTGATGTCATTTGAGATGTCACTTGTGATGTCATGAGTGATGTCACTGACCATGTCATGACCACCGTCCCGCCAGCTCCCTGCCTCCTGCGGGAGCCGGCATTGCTTTTACACATGGGGAGCTGCTAAGATGCAGCTCCCCGTGTGGAAAAGCAATTGTCTTTGATTTTTGGAAGAAAGTGCAGGATTCCCTGCTCTCTCTTCCAAAATCCAAAGCAGTATGCTATGGCAGGGCGGGAGCCGCGAGACTCCCGCCCTGTCATAGCAAACAGCAGTGTCCCCGGGACACTGCAGGAGCCGGCCCTGGGGGGTGGCGGTCCCCAGGACCCTCGAGAGCTCCAGGAGGGGGGCCACGCACCCCCCTCCTAACATTTTCAAAGCCCCAGGGGTGGTGGTCCCGGTGGCTTGGGGGTCCTTCACAGACCCCACATTTCTAATAATTAAAGCCCCGGGGAGGTGACGGTCCCCAGGGCGTGTAGGGGGTTTGAGCCCCCCACTCAGGTTTTGATTTTTTTTTAAATAGAAGCCCCAGGGGGTGGTGGTCCCCGGGGCTTTGGGGGGGCCTTTGAGCCCCCCACGCATTCATTCTAGAAGCCCTGGTGGTGGCGGTCCTCGGGGCTGGGGGGGCTGTGAGCCCCCCACAAATATACTCTGAAAGCCCCGGGGTGGTGGTGGTCCCCTGGGCTTGGGGGGGGGGCATTATTTTTGATGTCCTGGGAGGTGGCGGTCCCCGGGGCCGGGGGGCCGAGAGCCCCCCAGGACATATCTTAGAAAAGGTCCCCGGTGCTGGGGGCCCCTCTGTGCCCCCCATTACATTAAAAATATTGCCCCTGGGACATGGCCCCACTGGGGGCTAAATAGTAACGAAGTGCGGGAACCCACTATTTAAAAAAAAAAAAGTTTTTGGGGCCTTGGGGGTCCTTGTGGGACCCCCTGAGCAGGCCTAGGGGGTCAGGGTGTTTCTACCCTGCCGCCTTTTTGTGTTTTGTGTAGTAAGTTTTCTGATTTCTTGTGCCTCAATTCTACTGAGGCACAAGAAGGCTGCCAACTCTTCCTGATTTGGAGAGTTGACAGCCAATTACCATAAAACTTGTGATCGGGAGGGTGGGCGGATCCTGCATGGCCATGGACGTCAAAACTTTTTTCATTTTGAATTGCTCAGGAACTACTGAACAGATTTACACCATTTAACAAAAAGGGTTCTTTCTGAACCCAGGGCTACCTTTTATGCCAAATTTGGTGTAATTCTGTTCAGCAGTTTGGGTTGTAGCCGTGTATAAAGTTTCCTATGGGGAAAACATGTTTTGGGATCCCCTTTTTTCTCGGCCCCCGCTTGCCAAATCACTCCAAATCTTTTGAGATAGGAGCGGAGTGGAGCACCACTCGATTTTTGAAATTTTTTCGAAGATTCTTCAAAGTTATTGCAAATAGAATGTTGCGGATTTCCTATGGAAAATAGGTCCTGAGTATAACTACCCACTGGCAACCACCAGTAGGTAATTCATATGTATATATATATATATATAGTTGGCAAATGCGCTCCTGCGCTATCAACAGGCACACTCACGCTCCTAGCCATCCGGCAATTCTCGCCTCTCGAGTGCTCCGTATCTTCACTTTTCCTCATTGTTTCTCATGTGCCCGACGCGTTTCGAGGCTGAGCGCCTCTTCTTCATGGGGTCTTCAATAAAGGAAAGGCATTTCACTCACCCTTTGTCATCCAAACTTTATTTCATTTGAAAGGAACGCCCTAAGTGGGCGTGGCTTGTCTTCTTAACCACCAGGAATGATGGTCATTGTAGTCCATAGGGGGAGTGTTGATTCTCCTTGAGTAGGTTGCCTGCCTTTATTGACAATTAAACCAAATGTTTATACCCTTGAGTAGGGAGAAACTTGAAGAGAAACAGAACTGTCTTTCCAAAGCAACGTTGAACCACAATAACAACCGCTGAGTGTGATGTCATGGCCTCTCCGCGCTGCGTCCAACTTGTCTGCAACCGGGGATGGTGCTCTGCCGCACGGCCAGGGGCAGCCGTGTAAAATATAAAGTTAGCAAATGCGCTCCTGCGCTATCAACAGGCACACTCACGCTCCTAGCCATCCGGCACTTCTCGCCTCTCGAGTGCTCTGTATCTTCACTTTTCCTCATTGTTTCTCATGTGCCAGACGCGTTTCGAGGCTGAGCGCCTCTTCTTCATGGGGTCTTCAATAAAGGAAAGGCATTTCACTCACCCTTTTTCATCCAAACTTTATTTCATTTGAAAGGAAAGCCCTAAGTGGGCGTGGCTTGTCTTCTTAACCACCAGGAATGATGGTCATTGTAGTCCACAGGGGGAGTGTCGATTCTCCTTGAGTAGGTTGCCTGCCTTTATTGACAATTAAACCAAATGTTTATACCCTTGAGTAGGGGGAAACTTGAAGAGAAAGGGGAACTGTCTTTCCAAAGGAACGTTGAACCACAATAACAACCGCTGAGTGCGATGTCATGGCCTCTCCGCGCTGCGTCCAACTTGTCTGCAACCGGGGATGGTGCTCTGCCGCACGGCCAGGGGCAGCCGTGTAAAATATAAAGTTAGCAAATGTGCTCCTGCACTATCAACAGGCACACTCACGCTCCTAGCCATCCGGCACTTCTCGCCTCTCGAGTGCTCTGTATCTTCACTTTTCCTCATTGTTTCTCATGTGCCCGACGCGTTTCGAGGCTGAGCGCCTCTTCTTCATGGGGTCTTCAATAAAGGAAAGGCATTTCACTCACCCTTTGTCATCCAAACTTTATTTCATTTGAAAGGAATGCCCTAAGTGGGCATGGCTTGTCTTCTTAACCACCAGGAATGATGGTCATTGTAGTCCATAGGGGGAGTGTCTATTCTCCTTGAGTAGGTTGCCTGCCTTTATTGACAATTAAACCATTTGGTTTAATTGTCAATAAAGGCAGGCAATAAATAAATCCTTCATCCAGACACTTCTACATCTACTCATTCTTCAATATGTAAAACATATTTAAACTTTACAGAAACACACAGTCACTGGATGATGTCATCAGTGATGTCATCAGTGATGTCATTTGAGATGTCATCAGTGATGTCATCAGTGATGTCACTGACCATGTCATGAATGATGTAATATGTGACATCATCAGCAGTGGATTGCGGGTGCGCGATATATAGTTAGTGCAACTAACTATATATGGAATTTCAATGGTTTTGTGTGAGTAAAATAAGGTTTTTTAAATGCTAATTCCTAACGATATGTGGCCTATAACCTATAGTTTTTTCAGTGAATTTTCAAGGTTTTGTAAATGCTAATTCCTAACTATATATGGTCTATAACCTATGGTTTTTTCAGTGAATTTTCAAGGTTTTGTAAATGCTAATTCCTAACTATATATGGTCTATAACCTATGGTTTTTTCAGTGAATTTCAATGGTTTTTTAATAGCAAATATCATAAGCTGTCGAATGTCAAGTACGTGGTAAGTAAAAACATTTTCGTGTTTATGCACACTGATCTGCTTTGAATGCTGCCCCCCACACCTCATTTGTATTAGGAGTACTCTCTCTTTGCAGATAGTGAAGGGTAGTTAACACAGGCCTTTGCCCCCGTTGTAATCCGTCGTGCCTGCTTCTCTCTCCATTTGATTGATTGTTCTCTTTGGTTCATTCTCTATTTACAAACAAGCACAGAGTCGCAATACTCTGTTTAGTCTTTGCAGATAGCGAAAAATCGTGTAAAAAACCAAAAGGAATCGAGCAAAATCAGTAGGCCACTAATGGGATCTCTTTTTGACCTCGCTAAAATAGAAACATTAGGAACAACCTGTTGAAAATAGCAATGTGTATATACATAAGCGGAGTTCATTTGTGTTCACAGTACCCCTTGTTGATTGTTTGAATCGAGTATTGAATTGTTCGAAGTTGGTTCGCTTAAGGATCTTCTCTGCCTGCAAACGAGGAAGAATAGGAATATTCTCTCTCCCTTTGCAGATAGTGAAGGGTAGGTAACGCAAGCCTTTAACACGTCGTACCTATTTCATTCCTCATTGATTGATTGATTGTCCGAACATTGACTGTTTGGGAATTAGTTCTTTTTGGAGGTATTCCCTGTTTGCAAATAAACGTAGGAAAATCTTTGCAAGTAGTGAAAGGGTACGTAATGCGGACCTTTCTCCCCCGTTGTAATCTGTCATGCCTATCTACTCCCCACTGATTGATGCACCTGTTTCACCCGGACCATTTACTAGAGATAGGTCATCTGGCCCGACAAGAGAGCACCCCTAGTGAAAAGGACATATGCAATAATCACGAAGTGATCACTGTATCCTGTTAACAGAAACTTTACCATGAAACAACCTGGAAAGAAAAGAATAGGAAAACGAAAATCAGTAGGCCACTGATGAACTTCTTATTAAATAACAAACAAAGAAACGATAACAATACGTAATGATAAAACCTATTATTGTCCTAGAAACAAGAAACGTTAGAAGTAAGCCCGTGATAAGAAACCTGAAAACATCGCCCCTCACTGCCCCAAAACGTGTCTGTCCCACCGCCTGCCACGGCCAAATAACGGCAAACTGCGAAAGATAGAAGTCAGCAGACATCCGCCCCATTCTAGAAACTTCCAAAGGGCAACAGGTTTTCGGCTACGCCCAGCCGGAAGCAACACATATAAGGCGGGTCCTGCTGCCACGCCTCGGCCAGGAGATCATCACGTAGGGTGTAGCCGGAGGAGAGGCCGAGGCCAGCGGGACCCGGCCAGGGGGATTGACAACACTGGAGAGTTTTAGGGGGGGGGAATGTCCGTGTCCTCGACCCTCCCCTCTCTCTCCCAGTCCGACCGCGGTGGCCCTTGAGAGTTGCAGGTTGTCCCTCCAAACTCTCTCCCGGTCCGGCAACCAACGGCCGGGGGCTGGGGCCGACGGGATCCGGCTGCAGCCGATGAGCCAAGGAACCCGTTCATGGGGCCAGAGCAAAGGGCGTCCGGCCGCCATCCACCGGAGGTCCGGCCCAAAGACGGACGGGACATTTCTTCTTTCTTGAATAATTGCTGCAACAACCCTGGGGGGGGATGTCTTGCACATGCCTCCGACCCCCCCACCCCCTCTCGTCCTCATCGCCTGGTCCGGCCATAACAAATCTCAAGCGAGACGCCGTGGGGTGCACTGGGAGGGAGAGACGGTGCGAACAGGCCTCTCCCGCCTCCCCAGGTGGAGGCTTCCCACCTGCACCCTCAGCGCTCCAGGCGCCCGGAAAAGGGTTCTTCCACTGTGGCGATGCTGCAACGTCTCGCCCGGCAGGGTGGAGCCCGTCCGCTCATTTGACCCTGCGATCACCAGTAGCTACCGAACTCTCAAAATGGTGGTCGACCTGGCAAGAGCGGGCCCAGCATAAAGAAATGGCCCGGTCACTGGTTGACTCCACCACCGTAGTCCTCCACGACCTTGAAGATTCTAGAGGAGCCGCGGGAGTCCCCGACCCCCGCAGACACCCCCGATGGGGAATGACTGCCATGATCGCCCGTGGAGTGACGAAACTGTAGCCGCCAGACGTCGGCGCTCCCATGCTGGCGCCAGCCTCAGTTTGAATGACTAGAATCCTGCAGACCTCAGTTCTGGTGAAAGCACAGTGTGACCCGGTAGGAAAAATTGTTGCACCCCCTCCCCTTTTTGACTGATGGTTCAAACTACCGATCCTTTCCTTTGCCCTTTTAACGGAACTTTGGACTGCCTCCTCCCCCCCCCCCGCGGCGCCCCACGCCGTTATTTGCTGGGCGGCAACTTACTAGACATCACCTTCGTGCCATCTAGATTTCAGCGCGTTCTGCTGCCTTGGAACTATTCGCACAACAGACTGCTACTGACGACCCTCCCCCAGGCAACATCTTCTGAATTTTCATAATTTGAAAGAACTAGTAACATGTCCTCATCAGGAATTTCCTCTTCAATCATCTCATCTGGAATCTCCTCATGAAAAGTCTGCAATGATGATTCTTGTAACTCTATGGTCTCCAAACATTCGATAAATTCGCCATCAAGAGATTGATCAAAAAAAGCATTCAAGTCATCTCCTCCTTGTGAGAATATTTCATTATTGGTGCTGTCAATTTCATTAAATGTAGTGGATAATTCAAAAGAAATTGCCACGGTCTCTTCATTGTTTAAATGTTTTTACTGTTTTTGTTTTGTTGTATATATTTATAAATTATTAAAGTTATATATATATATATTATATTATATTCCTACTATTTTGTTAGAGTGCTATATATTTTTAATGTGACACATAATTGTAAAAACTTTGATGTACAAAGAGTCATCCCTGGAATCTTCCGCTTCAGGCTCAGTCCCCTCCCCAATCACAATACAGGATGGTTTTCAGATAGTATGAACACGTGTGGTGTGACGGATCTCATCGGGTGTGGGCCTTGATCTACTATAACTCCTTTGAAGAGGGGTGATTCTTTACAGCTGGGGCCATAAACTACATCTGCAGGGCTAGCTGATAGCCTAGGACCGGCCTGGACAATCGGACACAGAAGAAGAGGAGTGTCAGAGGGTGCGGTAGTGACTAGGGCGAAAGGGAGGTGTCGGGCGGGCACAGAGTGTGATTCTCAGGGAAGAGCAGTGCAGATGTGGGGAGGTTTATTGCCCATGCATAAGACAGAGAGCGGGGGCGAGCAGTGCCTGGGGAAGATGCTTGCGAGGGTGGGGAGCCATGCTACGAATCGACAGCGTGCAGAGAGTGGGTCTGGTCAAGGCATCTAAAATGGCTGCCGTGCACAACAAAAGTGTGGCATTTCAAAAAAGGCAAGATGGTGCAGACAATGTTTTTCAACACTTCCTCATTTCCTTCGAATCGAACGTTAACAGACGTTGGTGCATATTGCCAAAGTTAAGCGATATTTATCGCTAACGATGCTTAGCAACGAATTTTTTTACCGCTAAGCATCGTCAGAAATTATCGAAGATAAACCTTGCTATTATCAAGGTTTATCGCAAATGCGATAAAAAACGGCCGCAATGCAAAAGTTGGTAATAGGAGATAGATATCTTGCATGTTGTAATGCAAGTTATTGTGGTATATGGAACTCATACCATAATCTCTCAGGAAAGCAGAAACTGATCCTTTTGGGACCGCCTGAGAAGGCCTAGGGGGTGAGGGGTACTCTACTTTGCCCCCTTTTCACGTTCCGAACCATTTTATTTTACTCTCTTCTGTAATTACACAAAATGGCAGCGATAAGATGCATCAGAGACAGACAGTGAGAGAAAGGAGGCCGGAGATGAAGAAGAGATGTCAAATACACATTGGAGATAATATAGTGGAAGAAGGGAAGTAAATATGAGTAAACTTACCATGTAACATAAAAATGTTCCACTCTATACTATAAGTCTCATTTTATACTACAATCACTTCGCTACAACCTCATAAATTAAAAATGAATAATGTCTCAAACAATTTTTGTATTTCTAAATATAAATTTATTCTTCTGAATTTTCAAAATTTGAAAGAACTAGTAATATGTCCTCATCAGGAATTTCCTCTTCAATCATCTCATCTGGAATCTCCTCATGAAAAGTCTGCAATGATGATTCTTGTAACTCTATGGTCTCCAAACATTCTATAAATTCGCCATCAAGAGATTGATCAAAAAAATCATTCAAGTCATCTCCTCCTTGTGAGAATATTTCATTATTGGTGCTGTCAATTTCAATAAATGTAGTGGATAATTCAAAAGAAATTGCCACGGTCTCTTCACTGTGAGCCATTTTATTTTGAAATTGCTTGCTGTAAATTGCAGAAAAAAAAAATCACTTTCATTTATCGTTTTTAGTAATACATAATATAAAACTAACTTTATCAAGTATTTAGTATAACAGAAGGACTGTAAATAAATAACAGAAAACATTTTTCAAATTATCTTAAAGTGTACAACATAGTTCCCCTTACAAATTAACAACTCACCTTTTTAAAAGTAGGAGAAGTGTTAGTACTGTGTAAACCAAACACCAGAAATTGAGCACCAAAAATTCCTCACAAATGTACCTCAGACAGTAGTATCACAAAATGGCTGTGGTTTCCTCTCATTTTAGATATATACATAACCAATTAACTTTCATCACACACAAATACAAAACCAAAGTAACATTTTAATTGGTTCTAAATTTCAACACTTTCAAATGTGTTTTCCCCATGCAATTTTCCATAGGACATTTAGATACGTCTACAGCCTGAATGGCTGAACGGAATTACACCAAACTTGGCAAAATGGTACATCAAACCTAAGAGGTCAGGGAGGATCTACTATGCCCCCTTATGGTCATTTGCCCCTTCGCTTTGGCCTCCTCTTGTCTCTCGATCCTACCGAGAGACAAGATGGCGGCCGCTACGGACTGTTTGCAATGTTTACAGACGCCGGAGAACCAATCAGCTTCGCAAAGCTCCGTTACGCGAAAAGTACGCGAAGCGGAGCGCTGTTACAGATATATATCTTTTTTTGAACGTTAATTTCTCAAAATCCACTGGAGCACATATATTGAGACCTAGCAAAGGCACATCGGGCTACCAGTCCCTACAATTTTGCCAAGTTTCGTGCAAATCCATTCAGCCGTTCGGGCTAAAAGTGAGGCCAACCGCCCTATGGAAAACTCAATGTTAAAAACACGTTTTGGGACCCCCCTTTTTTCTCGGCCCCCCCTTGACAAAACCCCCCCACATTTTCAGGGGCTGCTCAGAAACTAAATGTTCCATTTCCCTGAAAGTTTCAGCCAATTCCGTCCACAAACGCCAAAGTTATTAGACATAGAATTTTCAAAAATCCCATAGAGAAAAAATCCTAACTATATATACCTACTGGCGACCGCCAGTAGGTAATATATATATATATATATATATATTTACTGAAAAAAGGTTAAAGTAGAGTTATGGTGACGCATGCATCAAGGTAGGCAATTGCGGTTATTAAGGAATTGCTATTATGGAATCGCAATTGCCTATGCATGTAGGTTTTGCTAAAATATTAGCAATTCCTACATATTCCTTAACTATGTATAGCAAATTGCGATTCGCAATTTGTTTTCCTAAATGTGAAGTTGTATTTAGGAAATGCTTGTTGCATTCCAAATAGGGATCACAAAATTTGCGTTTACCTAAATTGCAAATTTGCATTCGGGTTGATGCATCTCAAGTGCAAAAATACCAGTCAAAAAGGGGACTATTCGGCAAATCGGCCAGTTTACAATCTGTATTTTTGCTGAATCATGTGCACCATAATTAGGTAAAATTTACTCTGAAAAAAACCACTGAAATTCACCAGTTATAGTTATCTCAAGCAACTATAACTTGTGTCTTAATGTAAATATAAATCATGCCATTGTCATGCACTGCTAATTACCCCACATATTACATCAGTCATAACATGACCTTTTATATCACTCATAAAATCACTAAACTATCTGAAATGGCATCATTGATGAAAATACTGTGCATGGTGTGAGATATAGTTACTTTTTAAGGCACACATTTTTGTGTAGTTTAAGTTTTATTTGTATAGAAATAATACCTAACATTTTCCTAACTATATTTAGGTGTTCACCTTTGCTATTTTCATTTAATTTTAAGGGATTTTACATGTACAGTATCGCAGTGGACTAGCGTAGATAGTAGTGGTGTTGAGTGCTGTGGTATAGAGTTGAGTGGCTTAGACTGGAGTGCCGTAGAGTGGAGTGCCATAAAGCAGAGTGGCATAGAGTAGAATAGCAAAGGAGTAAAGTGGCGTGGCATAATGTTGCGGACCATAGAATTAATGGCTTTCAGTGGAGTTACGTAGAGTGGAGTGGCATAAAGTGCAATGGCATCAAGTGAAATATTGCAGAGTGGAGTAGAGCAGAGTGACATGGAGTAGAATTGCATAGATTGGAATAGCGTACAATGGAGTTTTATAGAATGGGGTTGTGTAAAGAGGAGTGGCATCCATTAGAGTGGCTTAAAGTGGAGTGACATAGAGTAGAATTAGTTAGAGTGGTTTGTCATATAGTGAAGTGTCATAGAATGGAATAGCATAGTGCAGCATAGAGTGGAGTGGCTTACAACAAAGCAGACTCCATTATCGCACCCCACCTCCGAGACGTCATCAACTGCTCCCTCAACTCCGCTACCTTCCCGGAAAGCTGGAAACATGCCGAACTCAGCGCCCTTCTGAAGAAACCCACAGCAGATCCCACTGAACTTAAGAACTACCGCCCCATCTCGCTCCTCCCATTCCCTGCCAAAGTCATTGAGAAAGCTGTCAACAGCCAGCTCGCTGCCTTCCTCGAATCCAACAAATCTCTCGACCCCTCACAGTCCGGCTTCCGAGCCAAACACAGCACCGAGACCGCCCTCATCGCAGCAACAGACGACATTTGAACACTACTGGACAACGGAGAAACAGTTGCCCTCATCCTACTTGACCTCTCCGCAGCCTTCGACACAGTTTGTCATAGCACCCTCATACAACGCCTCAGCAACGTCGGAATACAAGGAAAAGCATTGGACTGGATCATCTCGTTCCTCGCTGAAGAACCCAGAGAGTCTGCCTCCCCCTTTTAGATCAAAGGCCACAGAAGTCATCTGCGGCGTACTACAAGGATCATCACTCAGTCCCACCCTCTTCAACGTATACATGAGTCCCCTCGCATCCATCGCGCGCCAACACAACCTCAACATCATCTGGGAACCGCACCCATACCTATGGACCACGCACGTAACCTGGGCTTCATCCTGGACTCCTCCCTCTCGATGACCAGACAAGTCAACGCCGTCTCATCATCATGCTTCAACATCCTACGCATGCTCAAAAAAATCTTCCATTGGATCCCCACTGAAACAAGAAAGACGGTCACCCACGCACTGATCACAAGCCAACTGGATTACGGAAACACCCTTTACGCCGGAACCACAGCCAAACTACAGGAAAAACTCCAATGCATCCAAAACGCCTCAGCCAGACTCATACTAGACATCCCCCGCCAAGCCCACATTTCCGGCCACCTGAAAGACCTCCACTGGCTCCCCGTCAACAAGAGAATAACGTTCCGTCTCCTCACCCACGCACACAAAGCCCTCTACGACCTAGGACCCGAAGGCCTCAACACACGCCTGTCCTTCTACACCCCTACCCGCCAACTACGATCGTCCAACCAAGCCCTCGCCGCGATTCCGCGCATCCATAAATCCACCATGGGGGGTAGATCCTTCTCCTACTTAGCGGCCAAAACCTGGAACTCTCTCCCCACCCACCTCCAACTTACACAGACCCACCTCTCCTTCAGAAAGCAACTGAAAACTTGGATATAGTACCCCCTCCCTCAAGCGCCTTGAGACCCTCTGGGTGAGTAGTGCGCTATACAAATCTCTGAACTTGAACTTGAACTTGAACAGTGGGTATATTAGTGAGGAGTGTTGTAGAGTGAAGTGGCATAGAGTGCATTAGTGGAGAGTAGAGTAGCATCAGTAGAGTGGCATACATTTAAGTGGTGTAGAGTCGAGTGATTTGGAACGGACTGATGTAGACAGAAATGGTGTACAGTGGAGTGTTGTATAGTGGAGGGGCTTACATTGGAGACACGTAGCGTGCAATAGTGAAGAGAGGAGAAGCATACAGTGGAGTGGCGTAAACTTGAGTTTGCGTAGAGTGGAGTTGTGAAGAGTGGAGTGGCATAAATTAGAAAGATGTACAGTGGAGTGGCATAGAGTAGAATACCGTAGATTAGAGTGGCATACAATGGCATAGATTCAAGTGGCATTAGAGTGGAGTGCTGTAGAGTGAAGTGGCATAGAGTGCATTAGTGGAGAGTAGAGTAGCATCAGTAGAGTGGCATACATTTAAGTGGTGTAGAGTCGAGTGATTTGGAACGGACTGATGTAGACAGAAATGGTGTACAGTGGAGTGTTGTATAGTGGAGGGGCTTACATTGGAGACACGTAGCGTGCAATAGTGAAGAGAGGAGAAGCATACAGTGGAGTGGCGTAAACTTGAGTGGCGTAGAGTGGAGTTGTGAAGAGTGGAGTGGCATAAATTAGAAAGATGTACAGTGGAGTGGCATAGAGTAGAATACCGTAGATTAGAGTGGCATACAATGGCATAGATTCAAATGGCATAGAGTGGAATAGAAAAGGGTGGAGTGGTGTGCAGTGAAATATCATGGACTAGAGTCTCATAAAGTCATGTGGCATACAGAAGAGTGGCATGAACTGGAGTGGCATACAGTTGAATAACGTTGAGTGGAGTGGCATATAGTGGAGTGGCATAAAGTGGAGTGGCATAGATTGAGTGGGGTACAGTGGAATAGCATAGAGTGGAGTGGCATGGAGTGTAGTGGGATAGAATTGACTGGTGTGAAGGGGAGTGGCTTAGAGTGAAGTGAACACTAGACTGGAGTGGTGTAGAGTGAAATGGCATAGAGTGGACTTACATCGTGAATAATAGCATAGAGTGGAGTGGCATATAGTGGCATATACTGACATTTCATGAAATGGAGTGCTATAGAGTAGACTGACATATAGTGGTGTGGCATGGAATGGAATACTGTACAGTGGGGTGGCATAGAGTGAAATGGTGTACAGTAAAGTGGCATACAGTGAAATAGTGTAGAGTGGAGTATCATAGAGTGCACCAGCGTACAGTGCCATGGAGTGGCATAGAGTGGATTGCATTAGAGTAGAGTGGTGTGCAGTGGATTAACAGAATGAAGTGGGGTATAGTAGAGTGATGTTGAATGGAGTGGCATTGAGTGGAGTGGCCTAGAGTAGAGTGTGGTATTTTAAACAGATGCAGTGAGAAATTGTGTAAAGGATGTAGATGTAATGTGGTAGGAATATAGATTATGGTGTGCAAATGTTCAATTTTGGTGGTAGGTTTAAGCAGTTTAAGTAGCGGTAAAGTTATAAATGTCAAAATACTTAGTTAAATACTGGACCATGGTATACTGAGGTATGAAGCGGTGGCTTTACAATATACACTGGTAAAGGCCATGAATAAGCAGTATATCATTGGCTAATATCCATCTTTTCAAAATCTAAAATGTTGTGATATTCTTTTCTTCAAACCTTTGCTGTGTTCTTGTCAAGGGAATTAGGTATAGGTAACTATAGATTTTATTGCTGTTCTTCACCTATTACCATTTAATTATTGGGGTAATAGGTAGTGAAATCTATTTACACTTTCTAGATATTTCTTTGCCATGTTTATTGTAGTATGTGAGATCATAAGCAGTGCATTGTAGTGGCGGAAGTTATAGTTATCTCATGTAACCATAACTACTGAATTTCTATTGTTTTGTACAAGTGAAATATATCATCCCTGTAACCGTTGTTCTTTCAGTAAATATATGTAACCAAAGATTACAGGGACATTATAGTTAGGCACAGATTTCACAACCAGAAAACCTGAGAAATTCAGCGGTTATAGTTAGCTGCACTAACTATTACTCACTCCCTGATAAGACACTGCTTATGATCTCACATATTACATCACTTATGACATGTCAGCGACATCACTGATGAAATTTCAAATTAGGTCACTGATGATATCACTGATGATATCATCCAGTGACTGTGTTTTTTAAATGTTTATGAGTGTTAAATATATATACAAAGTTGTATTGATGAATCAATGGGAGTATGAGTTCTTGTATGGGTGATTCAGTGGGTGCATGCCTGACTGTATAAGTGAGTGACTAGGTGTTTTAGTGAATGTATGGGTGAGTGACTAGGTTGTGTGAATGTCTGTATTAGTCCGTCAGTTGGTGTCTGAGTGGCTGTATGGGTTTGGTTTTAGTGAGTAAGGGAGTGGCTAAATAGGTGTTTGATTGGTTGTCTGAGTACCTGTTTGGGTACATGAGTGCCTGTTTGGTTGGGTGAAGGGGTGTGTGACTACCTGCATGGACACGTGAGTGGATGAGTCAGTGGCTGTTTGTGTTAGTGAGTGTATAAGTGATGGGCTCTAAAAATGATAAGTGGTATGTTGGTGAGTGAGTGGATGTGTCAGTAGTATATGGGTGAGAAACTTTATATGTGAAAAGCTGTATAGGTGCGTCTTGGAGTTAATGAATGACTTTATGTGTGAGTGAGGTATTGTGATAATGGCTGAATGGGTGAGTGTGTACTCTTGTAACTGAAGAATTTTTAATGCTGTCAATACCACGCGGGTAGGTAATAAAGCAAACGTTACATCGTCCCCGTTGTTACCACGCATGGAATTACATCGCAAGATGTTTCTACGACTTGCGCTAGATGGCGCGCAACACCAAGGATTGTGTTGGATTTTAAATCCAACACATTCCCTACTGTTGTGCTAACTGGAGTAGGAATATTAATTTATACTATTCCTAAGTACAGCGCGCCATCTAGCGCAAGTCGAAAAAATGACTTGCAATGTAAAGCCATGTGTGGTAACAACGCGGATGATGTAACGTCAGCGTTGTAACCTACTGCGTGGTAATGTATGTCGTAGTAACGGCATACATTCATGGATCACTGAATGAGTGAAAATACAGTGCCTGAGTGAATGAATTAATGTGAGTGTAGTGCATGAATGAATGAATAAATGAGTGTATGGGTAGTGTCTGAGTGAATGGAGGAGTAAATGGGTAGTGCCTTAGTGAATGGATGAGTACAAGGGTAGTGCCTGAGTGGATGGAGGAGTGTATGGATAATGGCTGGGTTAGTGTATTAGTGCATGGGTAGGGCCAATGGGATTGGACGGGTGTACTGGTAGTGCCTACGTGAATAGATGAATTCACGAGTAGTGAATGGATGAGTGCAAGGGTATTGTCTGGGTCATTGGATGACTGCAAGGGTAGTGTCTGATTGAAGGGATGAGTGCATGGGTAGTGCCTGCCTGAAAGTATAAGTGCAAATGTAGTGACTGGATGAATGGATGATGGCATGGGTAGTACCTGAGTGAATGAATGAGTATATAGGTAAGGCCAGAGTGAATGCATGAATGCCAGGGTAGTACCTTGAAGATTGGGTGTTGGCATGGACAGTGCTTGGGTGATTGGATGAGTGCATGGGTAGTGCCTGGGTGATTAGTTGAGTGGATGGGTAGTGCCTGGGTGATTAGTTGAGTGGATGGGTAGTGTCTGGGTGATTGCATGGGTGCATGAGTAGTGCCTGGGCATTCAATGAGCACATGAGTAGTGCATGATTGTATAGATAAGCTCATGCATAGTGACTGACTGAATGAATGATTCAAAGGTTAATGACTAACCAAACGGATGAGTGCAAGCTAGTGCCTGGGTAATTGGATGAGTGCATGGGTAGTGCCTTGGTGATTGGGTGGGTGCATGGATAGTGCCGGGGTGATTGAATGAATACATGGGTAGTAATGAGGTTATTGAGGAGTTCATGTGTAGTGTCTGTGTGATTGGATTAGTACATGGGTAGTGTCTGGTTGATTGTAATAGTGCCTGAGTAGCATCTGAATGAATGGGTGAGTGCATGGATAATTGCTGGGTGACTGGATGAGTACATGAGTAGTGCCTGATTGAACAGGTGAGTGCATGAGTACTGCTTGGGTGATTTGATTAGTGCATCAGTAGGGCCTGCTTGATTTTATAATTCCATGGGTAGCACCTAAGTGAATGGATAAGTGCATGGAGTAGACTGTGTGAACGAATGAGTGCATTGGTAGTGCCTGGGTGATTGGATGAGTCCAAAGGTAGAGCCTAGGAGATTGGGTGGATGCATGGATATATTGTGGGTAATTGAATGAGTGCATGGGTAGTACCAAGGTGATTGAGGAGTCTATAGGTAGTGCCGAGGTGAACTGATGAGTGCATGGGTAGTGCCTGGGTGATTGGATGAATGCATGGGCAGTGCTTAAGAGAATGGATGAGTGTATGCATAGTGCCTGAGTGAATCGTTTAGTGCAAGGGTAGTACCTGAGTAATTGGATGAGTGTATGCGTGGTGCCTGGGTCATTGGATGATAGTATGCATAGTGCCTGAGAGAATTAATGAGTGTATACATAGTGCCTGAATGAATGGTTGAGTGCAAGGGTAGTACCTGAGTGATTGGATGAGTGCATGGTTGTGCCTGGGTAATTGGATGAGTACATGGGTAGTATCTGGGTAACTGGATGAGTGCAAGCATAGTGGCAGGGTCTTTGGACGAGTGCATGGGTAGTATCTAAGAGAATGGATGAGTATATGCATGGTGCCTGAGTGAATGGTTTACTGCAAGGGTAGTACCTGAGTAATTGAATGAGTGTATGTGTAGTGCCTAAGTGATTGGATGAGTGCGTGGGTAGTGCCTGAGTTTCAATATTGAACAGTATCTACTATAAAGAAGAAAAAGAAAAACTATTATGTCAGGCTAATATATTACAGAAATTATAAGATTCCATTTTTGAAAACATGACATTCATTTATAATTAGATAACATTTTTCAGTTTCCCTTTTTTGTTGTTTTCAGATTGCACATAACGTCACCATGCGCAGTGATTTTAATGTAGCATCATCGTTGAACAGCGGGAAAAAAATCAATCAAATTAATTGCACACAAAAAAATCAGCATAGCGCATATTTTTTTTTCAAATCTGTTTTAGTTCATGTTTTTGCAAAAGTTACATTACTGATGATACCTGCATTCAAGCAGTAGTGGACTTTATGATATGTAACATGAGCATGGTACAGATACCTTTATATGTCACAATCATTCTATCAGGATCATGGAATTAGTGTTCAGAGATAAAAGAAGATAACATTAGCATCAAGTTTGTGAGTATAGTCACATTATGTGTCCATCAATCAGTTGAAAAAGGGGGGGAGAAACTGTGGAGAAAAAGCAGATCAATGCCTGAGAACATATGGCATCAGTTGTCCAAGAAATTATACATATTATTAACTGTATGGTGTTGCATGTCTTTACACACGTTCACATACTATACGGGTAATACCAATAATACTTGCACTGTGTGAGGCGGTATTAATAGCTTAGAAAGAGAACAAAAAACATAGATTGTGTTAACTTAAAAAAAAAACTTACTAAAACTTATGGAACTGTTGTTCAGCCCTTAACATCATATTGAGAGTCATGCGTTGTTTTCTCACTGCCAGGGACTACCAGCTACCCTTTCCTTATCTAGAGTTTCTGTTAACCCACCTGTACAAGCAGTGTGTGGTACGGCAGTGAAATGATGCGTTGTATCCTCTACCCAAGCTCAGAATGACGTCAGTTGATTTGATTTGATTTGATTTTTACATTTAAAAAGCTCAACGAATGCCCAGAGGTGTCTTTGGCTGTAAACTAAAAGGTCGGGTCAGGATGGGAGCGGCGGGTTAGAGGTCTGCTTCGAATAGCCAGGTCTTTAAAGATTTTCTGAATGAGGTAAGATTCGGGCTGTTTTTAATTGAAAGAGTTAGGATATTCCAGAGATTTGATGCTCTTAGCAGAAATCTCCTGCCTCCCCAACGTACCTGCTTAAACCTAGGTACTTGGAGTAGTTTCAGTTGTACCGATCTGAGGTTCCTGGACGGGACATAGTACTTTATTCTGGAAGTCAGGTGAGAGGGACCTCTACCTTGGAGTGCCTTAAACGTAATGCAGAGTGCCTTGAATACTATTCTTTTCCGTACTGGCAGCCAGTGAAGCGCTGTTAGCTGCTGAGCCACTGATTCGTGCCTGGGAGTGTTCAGGATCAGTCTAGCTGCCGCATTCTGCAGGAGTTGGAGCTTAATCAGATGTTTATTTTGGATCCCAAGGTAAAGAGACTTACCATAATCCAACCTGGAGATTGCAATGGCAGTTACAACTGTTTTCAGGGCCTCAGGGGGGATAAAATACCGAATCTTTCTGATCAGTTTTAATATAGCCTAGAACCTTGCCGTAAGGGAGTTGATCTGGCTATTGAAGGTTAGCTGGCAGTTGAGAATCACCCCAAGATTTTTGGCCTTGGAAACTGGTGGGGGACATTCGCCCAACTCAGTGGGCCACCATTTCAGAGGGTCCCTGGCAATAGGATCTCTGTTTTGCTGCGGTTTAATTTTAGGCAGTTAGATTACATCCAGTTGTTAACGTGGGACATACAGATGTTAAAGCGTTCTGCCACCTCGTCTTCGTTGTCGGTAATTGACACTACAATTTGTGTGTCACCTGCATAGCTGATTACTGAGAACCCAAACTGTCTGATCAATGCGGCCAGAGGGGCCACATAAATATTAAAGTGCGTGGGGCTCAAAGAAGAGTCTTGGGGCACTCCACAATGAAGATTGAAGGTTTTTGAGCGTCAAGAGATTACCTAAGCTCTTCACTTGCAGTTATTAGGGCAGATTCAGTCCGTGAGTAACACTATTGAACAAAACTCTTTTTCACACTAAGATCTTCACGGGAGGGTGCACCTTAGCGAGTGCATACCACCGGAGGAACATCTTTTTTTATACATAGGTCCTGACGAATGCTGAGTGAATTGGCTACCCTAACAGCAGAAACATGTTGACCACTTGTAATTAAGGACAGGGGTTCTCATAACATAGAACCTTGGATTGTCCGCCTTGCACTGTTTTTAACCTAATACTAGTTGGCCTATATTTAAAAAAAACTTTATAGGTTACAACCATGTATTTTTTAACATCACTCACAGTTTGACTCACATATTAGTTGTAGCACTGTTGCACACACCACCTACCTGCTCCGCTATAATACAGGCATTGTAGCACGTTGGGGAGACATTCAGTCACCCCAGCAGGGACCATATGATGAAGCATGTCACCAACTAGTGGTGAGTGAGGGTCCTTTTTGAAAAGAGAAAGATTTTTTCTCTTTTTGGGTATGCACAAGGGCAAGGGTTGCCCTTCTTGGGATTTCCACTAACTCTTCTTTGCCTTTTTAGGGGGAAAGAATAACGTAAATATATATATATATATTTTTTTTTCACTAAGTCACTCTTCAGTTGCTTAATATTATATGACAGGGGTACAGGAGTGACTGTCCATACCCTTACTCTCTAGTTGATATTTTTTGTATATTTAGTATTTTCTCCAGAACCTTAGAGCAAAAAGGAATTCTGGAGATGGGCCGATAACTATTGGGATAATCGGGGTTGAGGTGGGTTTTTTTTAGAAGGGGAAGCACGGAAGCAGTTTGGCAAGCCACAGGGAACTTCCTGTGGTGTATGATTCCCCGAAACAGATCTTTCAGTTGAACACTAAGCTCTTCTGGACAGGGGTGGAATATTTTAGCGAGACATGGATCAGAGGGGGCCCCTGATTTTGTTTCTTTGATAGTTTGTATAATTTGGTCCGTGCACGATTGGGAAAAGGAAAAACTAGGAAGGTTTTGGATGGAGACAATTTTTGCTGGAGGAGGCTCATTAGTAGTGTTTAAAAATGTGTCATAGACTGCTTGCACCTTTTTGGCAAAGGCTTGGACCAGGGTATTACAAAATTCTGGGTTGTCACCTATAATGGCTTTATCAGGAAGTTTTGCCAATTTTTTTGAAGTCTAGAAGAGCTCTTTGCTTGAGTTATTAGTCGCCGTAATTTTAGCTGCATAGTATCTGCTTTTTTCCTCCTTAATTAGCTTTTTGTATGTGGCCAGACACTGGGCATTTTCATTTTCAATTCTGTATTATAATTTAATTTCCATTGTTTTTCTGTCCTTCTACATAGCTGTTTTTGAAACCTTAGTTTGTCTGAGAACCAAGGTTCAGACGTTTTTTTCCTTCTCGTAGAGGAAGTTAGGAGAGGAGCAGCTATGTTGGCTGCCTGAGTGATCCAGTTAGTAAGGTTGTGGACCGCCAGGTTGGTATCTACTCCCAAATTAGGTTTGTTCTCCTGGAGTAGTGTGTGAAAGTGGTCAAGGTTGATTTTCGCCCAGTTACGATAGGAATGAATAATGGGTTGTTCGGACCCTGCTCTTTTTTGGGAGGTAGCTTTGATTGTTAATATGATAGCTCTATGGTCTGATCAAACTACCGGGAGTATCTTGTCAATGTTTATCATAGGGTTAGACGTGAAAATACCGTCAAGGGTTTGTCCGGCATCATGGGTGCTCTCTTTGATCAGCTGTTCCAAGCTCAGACCCACCAATACCTCGAGAAGATCGGCATTAGTAGCATCTGAGGTATTCTCTAGGGGGCAATTAAAATCACCAAGGATGGTGTAGTTTGAGTAGTTTATGCTGGCTTCCAAGAATGGGGTGAGTATGTCGAGCAGGGGTCGCTGAGCTTTAGGTGGGCGATAAATTTGAAGGCCATTCAAGGAGTCATTGTGGTTGAGTAGGGCCTGGAGCGCGAGTAGTTCGCAGTCCTGTGAGGTGCCCAGCGAGGATGCCTTGACTGAGATTTTGTTTTTAGCGATAATTGCAAGTCCACTCTCTTGTTTATTGCTTCTGTCTGCTCTAGTGATTTGGAAGTCCTGGGGAAACGCTTGTAATAAGTCCTGGTCAGAGGTCTCATTAGCCGAGGTTTCCGTAACAAATACTAGATCTAGCTTGAGACTGTCTATCATCTCTGCCATTTCCGTATTATGTCTAATTATAGAAAGAGTGTTAAATAGCATGGCCCTGATCTCTGTGATAGGCTCTGGCTGTTTGTGATAGGTCGAAGATAACGGCTGTTTAATTAGATCAAAGGAGACACGTAAGTTGCAGTTTGGACACTTACTTGGCTCCGTCAAAGGGTTAGTCCTGGGACTACAGGGAAACGCTGACCTAGGTTTCCAACCTAGTAAGTCTTCCCTGGAGTGGAAGATGTGCATTGGGCATTGGGATGCAGGGGTTCTGGCCCTCGGCCCGGGCCATGTGCGGACGGGCGCAGATGGGCTTGCCTTTGGCGCACCACCGGTGCGCCCGCAGCGCGCATCCGCTGCGCGCGTCCACTGCGCGCATCCACTGCGTGCCTCCGCTGTGCGCGTCCACTGCACCTGCGCATGAGTTTCCCTCTAAAGAGCATCTAAGAGAAAGAAAGCTAGAGCGCTGACCGCTATTCCCACTCCAGGGGGCCCTCCGAACAAACGGCACAAGCCGAGTCGGACCGGGCCGAGAAGCAACCGGGAATGAAGTAAGAATGATTAGATTTTCTTAAAAAATGCTAATTGTGGTGAAAACAGAACTTTGTGCAGTTTAAAAAGACTTTATTTTTAGAAGTACCCGCACCGCAGCTGACAGCGTCCTAGTAGTGTCCGCTGCACGTGCACATGAAATTCCCTCTAAATAGCGTCTAAGCACATGAAAGCTAGAGCGCTGACCGCGATTCTCACTCTAGGGGGCCCTCCGAACAAACGGCACAAGCCGCGTCGGACCGGGGCCGAGGAGCAACGGGGAATGAAGTAAGAATGATTAGATTTTCTTAAAAAATGCTAATTGTGGTGAATACAGAACTTTGTGCAGTTTAAAAAGACTTTGTTTTCAGAAGTACCCGCACCGCAGCCGACAGCGTCCTAGTAGTGTCCGCTGCACGTGCACATTAAATTCCCCCTAAATAGCGTCTAAGCGCATGAAAGCTAGAGCGCTGTCCGCGATTCCCACTCCAGGGTGCCCTCCAAACAAACGGCACAAGCCGCGTCGGCCCGGGGCCGAAGAGCAACAGGGAATGAAGTAAGGATGATTAGATTTACTTAAAAAATGCAAATTGTGGTGAAAACAGAAGTTTGTGCAGTTTAAAAAGTTGTAGTTTTTAGAAGTACCCGCACCGCAGCTGCCAGCATCCTAGTAGTGTCCCACAGTGTGTGGATCAGGGGAGTCCTCTCCATCCATGTCTACAGTGAGCTGCAGCTCGGTATAGAGACCGTCTCAGTATGTCGCAATGGGAATCTTGCCCAGCCCCAGTGTTTCCCCATGCCTAAAAGCGATGCTCTCCGCCTTTGCCCATGCAAGCATTGAGTTTTGCCAGGCCATTGTAGGGGGGGAGGGTCGAGCGCTTTCCGTTTCTTAGTGATGAGCCACTTGGCTACTATCAATCCCAAGTCTAGGAATCTCACATCATTATCAATCTGTGTAATAGATCTCACATCATTATCAATTATTATATGTGCAATATATCTTACATCATTATCAATATGTGTAACTATATATTTTCCTATATACACTTTGTTAATTACTTCTTTCCTTAACAATAAATATTTTTTATTTTTTATCATAAATACTTTTGAAAAGTTGTACAATTTAATTTCTATCTCATACAGTATTGACACTAAATAGATACCTGATTTGCTTTTAAACACAATTTACAAAATATTATCTCTATTAGGCAAATAATATTAAAAACACTAATTATAAACACTAATAGATTGCACTGCTTTCTATTTTCTGTTGACATCTTCCCCAATAAGCCGAACGATCTTCTCAAAACTTTGGCTGGAGAAATAACATATAAGAATTTGATAATTGAAAATGCAATCCTGGTTTAAATTCCCGGTGGGCATCATTGCAATGCGTTGATCCTTTGTTACACTTTAAATAAACAGTGTAGTATCCAGATCTTGTAGTAGGTCCATCATGGAAAATAATAACCACTCTTGTATAAGTTCTTCTTGAAATAGATATTGAACTTCCTTTAAAATTGGATTTTTTTCCTCCAATTTTCGTGCACATGCTCTACAACGTTGAAACATTAAAATGACATATTTTCCATGTCTTTCTATATGTAATGTAGAGAACATCTCTGAGATAACATGTGAACATGTCATATCCTGATTTGCTGTTTTAATTAATGTGTTAAAAGGTACTGATTTGCAATCTGATATTGTTAAGAATATACATTGTTCTGTTTGTTTTGAGTGGTAGAAGTAAATGAATACTCTTCACAGTTATGGTCACTTTTGTAAGTTAGTCCAAATAAGTTATCAATATGTAGTCCTTCGTGTTCTAATACTCCAAGCATGTTTTAGAATTAGAAATTCTTCTGCATCTTGTTCTAAATTTAGAGTAAATGTCAATGAACCAGTACATATATCTAAAAGATGTTGAAAGCCAGAAGCAGTTGTATTTTACTTCTGTCTCTGACCAACTGTTGAAATAAATGATGTAGTGCATAACAGAATCTTTTTTAATGGTTTTCCATTATTTCATGATGAAGATCTGGTATATGAAACAGAATATTCAGAATCACATTAGCACGGCAGTTGATACCTGAACTGCTTTCCAAATGGTATCCTAAAATATCATCATCACGTTCCACTCTTTTTTTTCTTTACGCCGTCAACTTTGTCTTGCATTGATTTATTATTTTCAATATCACTTGAATGTTTGATGTATTTCTGTTTTGGACACACTATACGTTTCTCATATTGTGGATATTCACTTAAAGGAGGAGCATAAAGTCTTAAATGATTGCACTCTCTTACACAATTTGCATCATCAATAAGCTTTTTCTCATTAAAATCTATCAAATACAAACCAGACAATATTTTCACTCGAGACAATGCAATTTATGTCATTCCCACTTTAAACACTGTACTTCCAATATTTACAAAAAATTTCTGTACTTAAACCTACAAAGTTACAATTCTTTTGCAAGCAAATAACATACATCACAACACCAGTTTGTCTTATCTCATTATTTCTGGTCAAATGTTATCATCAAAAATACTATTCCATCTCTATTTTGAAAATAACAACATCAACAACTTTTCCCATTGCTTAACTTACTAATACTTCTTCTACATTAAAATTACCCTGTAAAATTAATCAACAGTTTTGACATACATATAAACTCTTTTCTAATCCTGCAGTTATTAATACAGACTTTCCCAAAGAATACAATTTAGCCTGTAGTTTCCCAGTAAGAAGAATTGTTTCTCCCTGATGTTCGATTTTGAATTATCTGCAACACACTGAATATGTATGTTTGCATTCCACATTTTCAAAATAACTGGATTGTAGTCATTATTGTACTTTGAAGCTTCTGATGTTTTTAAGTTATGTGTATTCTTGGGAGATTTTTGATTTATTGTATGTCTTACTGCTGAGAAAAAACTATTTAATATTCTTTTAGAAATTATAGGATGTGTGAATCCAAAATAAAAATTATGGTAAATGTTTCTGTTACGTTCAAATTTCCATCTGCAGTATTTCCCACATCTATGACTTTGAAAGCATAAAACCTGTTGTATCAAGTTCTTTTCTCCTCCTTCTCTTGGAATGGCACAAGTAATATACTCTTCAATGAAAGACAAAGCTGTTTCATCACTATTTGTTCCAAATGTTAGTTCATTCTTTATCCATATTATCTTGTATATATGAGGAACACCTCCAGTTCTCCAGCTGTCTTCAATTCAATGCTTTTCACATTTGAATTTGCTTCTTGAAGGAATTCAAGTCAATCATCCCACACTTATTCAGCACAGCTAAGTGTTAGAAACTATATAGATGTACCTAGGTTTCTTAACATACATTTAAGTTTTCCGTGACATTGATACCAATATTCATTGGTGCCACATTGGCATGCAATCCAATTCATTAACTGAGATTATACATGTTCATCTCTTTCTTGAACTTTGTCTATGAACTCTTTTGCAGAAACATTTTTTTTTTTTAATCTTTTTATTAAAAGTTTTTACTTTTACATACAAGGCACGGCAAATTACTTCAAACAAAAAAAAAGAAAAAAAAAGAAAACCAAAGAGAAAAAATAAAAAAAGGGCAAAGGATAACAATACGAGCTCTAAAAACATAAATCATAACAAAGGCAAAACTAACAGTCATCATATATGATTACTAGCATACTAATTTTCATTATATTACATATATTCTCTTTTGTATAGTTTAACCATAATCAATTGTCTAATGATTATCCCTCTCCCAATGTTTCAGGGGTGACATCTAAATGTCTTATAGATCACCATGGCTCTCAAGGATTTGCTCATTACTCATTTTCAATCCATTCTCCCCTCTTTCCATCGTGTAATGGGGTCCCATATTAGCTTACCCAGTTTCCTTCCCCTTTTCCCCTTTCTTCCATAAATCTCTCTCTCCAAATTATACATTGTTATTAATTTGGCCAACCAGAAATGGAAAGTAGGAGGAATAGGGTCTATCCATGCAGACGCTATACATAATCTCATAACTGATACTGCTACAAATAAGAATTCTCCCCCGCTTTGTGGTTGCTCATCCCCCTCATTCACTCCTAATAGGATTATTGCGGGGGTTAACAAGATGTCAGTTCCTAGTATGTTATTTATAAAACCTTCAATGTCTTTTTTAAGTAAATATAGATGAGGACACGTTGCAAACACATGCACCAGATCAGCTTCCGAACTTCCACACCTGTAGCACTTAATGCCCACTGTGCCTCCCCATTGAGCTATTTTTGCAGGGGTATAATATAGATGGTATAGCGTTTTATAATGTTGCGCTTGTAATGGTGCCGAACATAGCAGCGAGTATCCCTTTTCTAAAGAAATACCAAAACTTTCCCCGCTGATATCAAGATTGTTTTTCCATTTATCTATCCATTTTTCGAGATCATCCTGTTTTGACTTAATCAGTTCAGCATAGAACCTCTTGATTGTACAGTCTTCCCCTGCCTGGATCACTTCCATAACCGGGTCACTCCTGTACCCCAGTGGTCCCCCCCTTTTACTCAGTAAGAAACTCCTTAAATATAAAAAAAAAATGCCTAGTATCTAACTTAAACCTTGCCTGTAGTTCTGAAAATTGGCAAACCCCTTGTTCCCCCATTACATCCCCTACTCTTCTGATTCGCTTGCTTTCCCATTCTATAAATGTAGAACCCGAAAAGACCTCTTCTGGAAAATTTGGATTATCTATAAATCTGGTGTATAAATTATACTTCCCCAAGCCCGTTCTTTTAATAGAACTTTTCCAAACTGTGTATGCTGCCATAAGCGTCTTAAACCTTGTCCTTTTGTAGTAACTAACCTCTGTATATTTCAATAACACATTCTCAGCTTCTGTTCCCAAGACTAGCCCATATATTTTGCCAGCGTCCCAAATTCACTCCAGCCTTCTGACTCCGCCCCCCCAGTAATCCTACCATATATTGAAGAGCTGCTGCCCAATAATAAAGCCTAAGGTCTGGTACTCCCCATCCTCCCCTCTCTCTTGGCAGTGTCATAAACCTGAGGGCCCTTCTAGTTTTCCCTTTTGCCCAAATAAATCTATTAATCATATGCTCTATTTTTTTGAATAATTTGGCATCAAATAATAAAGGTATTGCTCTAAAAAAATATAAAAATTTTGGGAGGACCAGCATTTTTATTATATTCGTCCGCCCCACAATTGACAGATGCAAGTTATCCAACCTATCCAGGTCTTTCTGTACTTTCTTAATTAGAGGTGTGATATTCTTCTCTACCAGAGAATCAAGATCAGCCGAAATAGTTACACCTAAGAACGTTCCTGCCTGCGCCACTCGGCTGTCTGTACAAATAGTATAACAATTTTTGATTATCTGCGTTTTACACGTGTTTAATTTATAACCCGAGATCTTCCCAAATTTCAGAACCTCAATTTCGACTTGCTCTATAGATACGATGGGGGTTGGGGAGATTACAGCAACATCATCCGCGTATGCTAGAATTTTACAATGCCCAGTGAGTGTTGATAGTGGTGTAATCAATTCACGCGCCTCTATTCTGCGAATGAGTGGGTCCATGTATATGGCAAATAGAAGCGGTGAGCAGGGGCAACCCTGCCTTGTACCGCTTTTTATTCGAAAATGTCCCGTATTCCCAGCATTCACACGCACAGTCGCTACTGGATTTAAATATAGCGCCTGGATCGCTTTAAGGAATCCCTGTTTTACACCTGATCTTTCTAGTGCATGCCAGAGATAGTCCCAGGAGACCCGATCAAATGCCTTTTCTGCATCAAGTAACATAACTGCCATCGGGTCTCCTGTGACTGCTGTGGCATCAAATAGGGTTATTACTTTGCGTGTGTGGTGGGTAGTACCCCTTCCCGGTATAAAACCGTGTTGAACCCTGATGACCATTTTATCAATCACTTCGGCCAATCTTGATGCTAATGCCTTGGAGTATACTTTAGCGTCGGAGTTCATTAAGGTGATGGGCCTATATGAACCCAGTTCCTCGGGAGTCTTTCCTTTTTTCAATATTACTACTATTTCTGCGCCCCCCCATGATTTGGGGATGGACTCACCCGACTGTGCCTGCTGCATTATCTTTATTATATCTTCCTCCAAAACATCCCAAAACACCTTATAGAACTCAATAGGTATTTGGTCGGGGCCCGCTGCTTTCCCTGAGGGAAGTTTCCATACCGCCTCCTTAATTTCCTCTACCTGCAGAATCCCCTCTAAACCCTCAGCATCCTCCTCCTCTAATATGTCTACCGGAATCTCCTGGAGGTACTTCTGGAGGTCCTCTTTATTTCTCCGGACATCTCCGCCTGCTGGTTTGTCATCATATAACTTCTCATAAAAAGTCCTGAATACTTCCCTTATTCCCTCCGAATCTGTATGCCCCCTACCTGATGTATCCCTAATCTCTCTCACTATTCCTGTCGCTTCTTGCTGCCTTGCCCGGATAGCCAGAGTTCTCCCTACTGACTCACTGAATTCATAGCACCTCTCCCTTTTAATTGAATATGTTGTAGCTGCCTTACTCGCAATATCACACTTTGCTTCCCCTTTTACTTTCAAGAGTTCTATCAAGGCGTTTCCAGTCGGGCCCCAGTCAGAACACATTTTTCCAACTCCTCCTCAGCCTTGAGCACTTTTTCCAGTAACTCTAAGTTCCTCAACTGTTCCTGTTTCCGCTTATAAGAATTAAAACTCAGCGTTTCCCCCCGGACCCCCGCATTAAAGGCATCCCAGACCACCCCTATCCCAGCACTGCCCCTATTAACCCCCAAAAAATCACTAATCCATTTATTCATGTGTTCTATATAGTTATCCTCTTTTAACAGCCCTCTTTCGAAAGTCCACTTTGTATATTGTCTAGCATTTATTTTCGTTACTATTGTGAGCACTAGAGGATTATGATCGCTAAGGATCCGTGGTAGCCTGTCTATCTTTGAATTTGATATATTTGTGCTTGAGACAAAGAAATAATCTAATATGGCACAAGTTCGGTGTGGGGCTGAGTAGTACGTAAAGCCTTTATTATCCAACCTCTTTTCCCCCCATACATCTGATGGAGCATTATTTAGAACTAGGCTCTGTAATGCTTGGTTTACTCTCCTCTTCCTACCTTGGTACTTTCCAAAGGAGCCCAGTCCTAGACCATCTGCCCCATTTACATTAAGATCCCCTGCCAGGATAATTCTAGGTGCCCAGGTAGCTAATTCCACATCTAAGAATTGAAAAATCTCCGGATCATCCTCCGTTGAACCGTAAACAGTTACTAGCATTGTCCACTCCCCGTCTATCAAACATTCGACCATGGCCCATCTTCCCCATTGATCCTGTGCTTTCTTCCTAGTCAAGATATTTTTATTCCTAGCTAAAATAGCACCCCCTCTCTTTTTTACCCCTTGTCTAGAGTTTACTAATAAATGAAATCCTAGCTGACTAAGAAAGTGTGCTTGTGTATCCATAATATGTGTTTCTTGAATGAACACAAAGTCCACATTCATTTGCTTTAAGGCTACTGATATTTTTGATCTCTTTTGAACATCATTTAATCCGCATACATTCCATGTTACACACCTGATACCCATAACGAAATCTTTGAAATAACACCTCCACCATCTAATCTCACATATTCCCTAGCCACCTTTGGCTTCCGATGTCTTATAAAATCTCTTAAATCAACATTTATCAACTTTTTTCCTTGAATCCTTCGTCTCCTTGCCCATTCTTCCTTTTCTCCTACTCCTCCCTCTGAAATACATCTCAATCTTACGTGCCGTGCCGTGCCCTGCACCCCCCCTAGTTTCCCCCGCCCTCCCCTTTCCCCCCTCCCTTACTGGCAAATAGGTCAATCCTGACCTATATGTGACAGCCGAACCCCCCCTAGGGAGCTTCCCTCAGCCACCCTCCTGTGATCATTCTTCTTAAACCCTTAAGATCAAGGTGTACTGACCCCATCCTTCCTTTTTATTTCTGTGTCATGTGTGCTGTTTGTGTTATGGCTATGACCCGATCGTTTTGCGCCTTCCCTTCCCTTTGCCCCCTCTCTTCCTGAAGGAAGGTCAGATATTCCTGTGCCACTATTTCAGAAAAGAATTCTCTGAACTGGCCATTACGTCCTACTTTAAGGCGAGAGGGAAACATCAAATATACTTCACACCCTACACTCTGGAAGGGTGTTATGAGTTGTCTCATGCGCCATCTTCTCTCCACTGTTGAATGGCAAAAATCTGGACTATGGCCTAAAATATGTGTACATATTGAATAAGATTAGACTCCTACACATTTAAATCTGCCAGTTCCTGAGAAAAGGTACCAACTCTAGATTGTATGTACTGCTCTAGCTGGCATAATGTTTTCTTCTAATTAGTTGTAACAGTACTTACAAATAACTTGATCACTGGCTAACTCAAACTGACCTTTTACAAATAAACAAAGACCAAAGTACTGCCACTTTTAAATGTTTTCTATAGCACTTTTTCTATATTAACAATTGTAGTTCGATTTCTAACCTAAGTACGTCAACAACAAATACAAATTTAGGGGCCGATTATGATGGAGGATTTTCCGGCGGAAGCCACCTCCGGCCCGGAGGAGGCGGAAAATCCTCTGCTGAGTCACCAAAGACCCACCGCCGCATTACGATGGCTGGTGGGACTTGGTTTCTGTCCGCAGCTTTTCCGCCGCGGTCGGATTAAAACCGCGGCGGAAAAGCTCTCATTTGGCTGGCAGTATCTATCAGACACCGCCAGCCAAATTAGGAAGCATTAGTAAACATGCTTTTCCGCGGCGGTTTTTCCGCCGTGGAAAAGCATGTGTACTTTTGCTTTTGGGGGGCCGTTGCGGACCCCCAGGGTGTAGGCGGGTGGGGGGTGCACATGGTGCACAGTATTTACATGCACAAAGCGGCAGGAACCGCGAGGTGTAAATGCTACACATGCACTTTTAACATTGCGGCGGGTGCTGCTTGAAGCAGCACCCGCCGCAATGTTAAATATCCAGGATGTGACCGCCAGGGTGGCGGTCACATCCTGATTTGCACGGAGGGACCTCCGCAGTCCATGCGGACGGTCCCTCCACCTCTGGGATGGCGGACGGACGCAAGTCCGTCCGCCATCCTAATCGGCCCCTAAGTTTGATTTTTTTAATAAAACTGTGTTAAACTTTGTAATTTCTTCTGCAACATCATCAATACTAATCTCTTTCTCCTGTTCTTCAGAACCTACACATATCAAACTCTCAGTTTCTCTACATTCCTCTTCTGAATCAAAAACAAAAAAAAACTGTATATCATCACAAACTTTCTATACATCTGATACAGAACCATGCAGAAGAGCTGTAGTTATATAACTTAAACATAATGCAGTACTTTTTATATAGTAAAGTCTCCTTTCTAACATTCACATTTCAGAGTGAGGTACAGCTAACATTCTTAACTGAGAAAAGCACTTTGGCACACTTTTCTTGAAAGACAAGCCAGAGAATGACCCTGCAACTTAGTGTATTTTTGTTTTTTACACGGATCTAGTCCTTGTAACATCTTAACATGTGTTTAAAATTATTTTTACTTATTTTTGTCAAAATAAATAATATGTCAATAGACTCCTATTGAAAACTGCAAATGCTACTACAATCCCACTTATATTCAGTAGTTTGTGTATGCTTTCCTTGAACTTCTACAGCTATTACCTCTTCTAAATTTCTAGGAACCAATTTTTCCTTTTGAATGGGAGAGCCATCATTCTCCTCATAACATTGATCACTAGTATCAACTACATGTACTAATGTGGTTGCTTGAAAATAACTTTCTTCATTAAAGAAAGGCTCAGTACTGGTAGTGTGCTTCCATTCATCAGTAAAAGTTTTACAAACATTACTTCTATTAACAGGTGTTTTTATTATGCTTTTCATCTTCATAAACACCATTGTTTTATCCAATGTTCCTATTCTCTTCAATATTAATATAAGTAATTTGTGGTTCAATTCAAAAGCTCTATCTACTACATTTTCAATCTGTTGCTTTTTCTTATAAGCTGCCGATCTTTTATATTATTTTAAAAATTGTTAATACATTTTGAATTACTCTACTTCTGAACATTCTTCTTCTTATAACCTTATGCTCTTTCTGCCTTCTTGTGATATGCATTGTTTTTCCATATTTTGATGCTGTTTTACCATGATAATTGTTGTTTTGCCTCTGGTTTGTTGTAAAACTTTTCTTTTTCTTTTCAAAAATTTCCACATTTTTCAATCTCTGTAAAACTGTTTAAAGAAACTGTTTAGCTCTCTAACTAGAAAAGTTTTCTCCCATATTACCTTCTGCGCAGCATCTAATTTCTTCTTTTCACTCTTCTTCTTTTTTCTCTTCTCCTTTCATGTTTTCTTGCCATTTTCATTTTGTGTTCAAAATAAAATAGCTATCTACAAAACAAAGAACAGTTTTAATACTTTGTTACATCAATTAATAATTTTACATTCATTATATATTAATATTCATAATAATCAATCAGCAGTTGCTTACAATTATATTGGCATTCTCTCCATAACAAATAAATATATACCTAACTATGCACATTAGCAGAGCTGTAAATGGTTGAAACTGTGGTAGAAAACATTTGTAAATGACTGTACACTTTTATTTTCTAAATTTGTGTACAAGAAGATGTATACATTACTTTTTACTAATTATACAGGGCAGTCAGATTTTTTACTATATTTCAATGGTTCTATGATCGCTACTAGGTAACTCATCTAAGACCAGATGTACAACCCTTTTTTGCTGCCCCTCACGGGAGATCCTCCTGTTTGTGACCTCAAAAGAGGGTAGTGGTATAAACAAATGCTATTACCTCTCAAATGTAACCAATCCTCATGAGCCTATTTTAATTACTCCATTTTGCTATAATATGCTCCAACACGTAGTTGTCTCTTTTTTTGTAGCACGTACAGAGGACAGGGGACTCTGTGGCTGCAACAATAGGTCTCCACAGGATATTTTACATTTTGTCTTTTTATGTGATTTTTTTCCCATTCAGGATGACAATTTAAAAGAAATGGGCTTTAGGAAAGCACGTGTTGCCCTTTTGCACTTGCAACTATTGCAAACTGATCGTACAGTTTATGTTGTTACGCCTTTTTTAAGTGCGGCTTAATTGCAGAAAGGAAATTGTTCCAACCCTAGTGTGTGGAAGGGACTAATCCGAACGAGTTAATCGCCATACCAGACAAACGTCCGTGGATATGGATAGGCTCCTTCTATCCAACTAGTATGGAGATTAACTCATTCGGATTAGTTCCCTCAACATACTGGGGTTGGAACAATTTCCCTATTTGCTATTAAGCTGCAGGGCATTCACTAATTACCCTTGCCACTGGCAATATCTGCCTGCAATCCCGCAAATCACAGGATTCCGGCGAGAATACCCTTCTCTTCTTTCTCCAATTTGTGTCTTATCCTGACTCTGCAGACCATTCCAGAAGCTCACACTCATCACGGGACTCCTTCCATTACCTAGGGCTGTCCACCTGTCCTGAAGAATACTGTGACACACAACTCATATAAATAAAATAAATAAATGTGTTGTTTGGGTCTAAACTTCGAAGCTTAAATACTGTGGTTCAGCCTCTGCATACTCTCTCGGCTCGACGGAAAAGCTTCTTAGCCACCACTGGAGAGAATCACTAATTTATTGAGCTGACCCCCATTTAGATCAATATATAATTATATATAATTTCACTAATTGTACATACACCTTGTCACTAGCACTTGCATCCATTGTCACTTTTAATACACTAATCACCACCTCACTTTGATTTCACCTGGACAGTCTTGCAAATATGTCTACCTATGTTCTGGTTTTAAATATCCAATAACTAAAAAACTTGTTTGCAAAATATCTTTGTGTTCTCTTTTTCTTACAGGGATGTTTCAAATTGCTTTGTTGCGCGCTTCTGAGTTATTCTCACTTAAATTGATTGAGCATAAATATGTGCTTGTACTTTCTGTTGATTTGATCTTGATACCCAAAGCAATTGTTGTTCTACGACAGAGCCATTGTAGCTTTTTGCAAATACAAATCTACTCGAGCAGCAGAAAACGACCACTTGCACTGTGCAAGATGCTGTTGGCAATGATTGCACAGGGCGGAAAAGGATCCGGCACTGTGCATTCAGTGCAAACAGCATTTTCTCTACTGCACTACGCAGTTCATGTAGCTTTCATAGTGTGAAGTGCACTTCGCATAGCTACGCGCAGCGCTAATACGCAAACTACGCCCAGGGTTACTACTAATATGAGGTAGGCTCTCATAGGGCGCAAATATAAGGGCACTTGAGGTTGGCTTCTCTGATATTCAAGGCATTTGTGAATCAAGGAAGGAGGTGGGCCCTTATGCATTTATAATATCTACAATAGAGGTGTCAGAGGGGTGAAGGTCTGATGAGGCTGAGGATGAGGGAAGGGGAATCCCATTGCTGGACATACCTGCTATTAAGAGACGCACATAGGTAGCTTCGAGGATGCTATCACCTAAGAGAGCATGTGACTTGCAGGCCAGCCATGTACACACTAAATCAGATTTCCAAGCGCATTGTACGTAAATTATGCAAATTATACACTAGCGAGATTGACTATTTTCTTGTATCCCTGCCTTTATGAAGTACTTTGGTTGATATGAAGGAAGTCACAAGATTAGACAGCAACCACAATGCTATTCATTGCACTATGGCGGATATCACACTTCACCATTAGTCGCCTCCTTCATCTCTTAGTAGGGACATTGGCCAAGCCAAAACAGATGGTTCTAGACAGTATGAAGGGGACTTTTCTGATTGACTTGGAGAGCACAGATAATGTCTGTGACCCAGTCACAAGAAACCAGGGCATCCCCGCCATCCAAAACGATTTATGTTTTTGATTAGCAACCATTTGCAGTCCTATTATAGGAAGGCAATCCCCTAAACCACAGCTAAAGAACCTTGGTTCAAAAAGGTTTGCCAAAGGAAACTCGACTCAGCTTTTAAAAGCGGTAAAAACTAAAACTGTGATCAGACAGATGCAGTATAAAGCAGTGCAGCAGAGGGGCTGTAGTTTGTGGGATTCCCATTCATGGGATCCTATTTCTGATGGAGTTAAGTTCACTGACTTCAGAATGTTTTGGAAGCTAGTGGCGAAAGGTAGATGACCTGCACAAACCACCATGTCCAACCACATCCTGCTCAAAGTACAAAGGAAGGAGAAAGAGGTTAGGGATGCTGTGGACTCAGCCTCTTTAGCAAATGATGGAAAAACAAAGGAAGTCCACCCTACATTTATGAAAACCTTCACCCTGTACACAAATATTATCCTTTAAGAGATTGCTACCAATGCCACTGCCACTGAAACAGAAACGGTGAGAAATAAAGAAACTGTAGGACCGTACATGTTCGTAGCCTTACTAAAGCCCCATGAGCTCTTCATGGGAGTGTAGGTTCCATGTAGCCAGGTATTTTTTATACTCACTACTCTTTCTGACCCTTCTACTCTCACAATAGCACATAGTATTACCTCATGAAAAGTGCTCCCACATCTCTGTTGGTCGTAGCAACATTCTCGCATTCCGTGGAGAGTGCGAAAATGTAAAAACTTTGGCAATCTGCCACCAAACAGAAGTTATTTTTTCTCGTGCATTAAAAATGCGTTCTCGCGCGTGGTAGCGACTTACCGGGTCCCTGCGTTTGCCAACGAGTTTTCCTATCTGTTGGATTGTTGGGAGCCGGTCGCGCTAGCCCGCGTGAGTTTGTGATCGCTAACACATCATTCGACCCCGAACAGGAAATAAGCATCGTGAGCGGGCGGGACAAGTGAAAAGTAAGATGGCGACTGCATGGGCAAGATGGCGAGACATTTTTCAACGCGATCACGCAGAAAAATATCGTGAGTAGGCAGGAAAAAAACTCAGGCATTTTCACAATAATTTCCGCGTGTTTGCGGAACTTTCTGACATTTTCGCGATAATTTGCAAAAGAGAATTTTGCTAATTCTGCCCACCCCTACTAATCACATGGGGATGAATGGGATAATGAAAAGTGAGTTTGATTGTTATGTCAAAAATGGCAACTGTATAAAATAGAGAACATTGTCTTCAAAAGACACCTGCATAATAAGTAACACAAAGTAATGTATTTTGCTTGCAGGCTTACCAACCGTTACTTTCGCCATTTCTTCGCCTTTGTTTTTGCCATTGAGGAGATTAACAAGAACCCGGACCTTTTACCCAACATCACCCTTGGCTTTGAGGTCTTTAATTCATTTCTCAGTGAGGTCAAAGTGACCCTAAGCACAATGGGGTTATTATCAAGAAGAGAAGATTTGATCCCAATCCCTAACTACAGATATCAGTCCAAAGGGGTCCTGGCTGCTGTCATTGGTGACATGTTATCAACCACATCCGCTGCTATGGCAACCATCACTGGGCTCTACAGGCACCTGCAGGTAAGAAGAAGCTCACTTATATGATACGCCTTAGACATTCTTTATTTTGAAATCAATACAAAACGCATTTATATTTCCTTTTTGGCACAATATATCAGGGTCACTCAGTTTAAAGATTTTCAGTGGGTCTGGAGAAGCATGAGTCTTGACAGAGGGTGTTCTGTTCGTCCACCTCCTCAGCTCTCGGAGTGCCCAGGAGATAGTTCTTGTAGGAACAGCATAGATTGTAAGAAAGGAAGGGGGAAGGATGCCTCTAGAGTGGGGAGGGTTATATATATGTATATATATATTCCATATATAGTTAGTTGCACTAACTATATATCGCGCACCCGCAATCCACTGCTGATGATGTCACATATTACATCATTCATGACATGGTCAGTGACATCACTGATGACATCACTGATGACATCTCAAATGACATCACTGATGACATCATCCAGTGACTGTGTGTTTCTGAAAAGTTTAAATATGTTTTACATATTGAAGAATGAGTAGATGTAGAAGTGTCTGGATGAAGGATTTAGTAGGTGCGTGACTGACTGTATGAGTGAGTGATTAAATGTGTCTCACTGAGTGCATGGGTTAGTGACTAAACTGTCTTAATTTGTGCATCATTATGTCTGTTGTTCTGTAAACTGCTGCATGTGTTGGTCAGTAGCTATATGAGTAACTATATGGGTTATTGATTGATTGCCCAAGTATTTGTATGGGAGACTGAGTGTGTGTGTGGCTGGCTGGGAGGTGTGTGACTCTGTGCAGATCAATGTGTACTTGTATCAATGATTGTATAAGAGAGTAAGTATGTGTTAGTATATGTTTCAAAATGTAAGGTGCTCTATGTTTAACTGTATAGATTAGAAAATGGAAGTGTGATTGATTCTTTACAGGACTGACTAGGTGTGTGAGTAACTCCATGGATGAGTGACAGAGTGTGAGAGTCTGTATAGGTGTATGAGTGCATATGATAGTGTTGTAAAGATGAGTGATTGTATGTATGAATGATTGTATGGGTAAATGAGTGAATGTGTGTGTAAACATAGGAATCACTGAGTGCGTATGTAGTAACTAGTATTGGTGTGTCAATGGTTTCAAAAATTATACTCTGTATTTAACACTGGGTGTAACAGAGGTTATATTAAAGTGTGAGGAGATGCATTGTATTGTCACATGAATGATATCATCAGTGATGTGGTCATTGATGTCAAATGAGATGTCATCAGTGATGTCATCAGTGATGTCATTTGAGATGTCATCAGTGATGTCATTTGAGATGTCATCAGTGATGTCATTTGAGATGTCATCAGTGATGTCATCAGTGATGTCATTTGAGATGTCATCAGTGATGTCATCAGTGATGTCACTGACCATGTCATGAATGATGTAATATGTGACATCATCAGCAGTGGATTGCGGGTGCGCGATATATAGTTAGTGCAACTAACTATATATGGAATTTCAATGGTTTTGTGTGAGTAAAATAAGGTTTTTTAAATGCTAATTCCTAACTATATATGGTCTATAACCTATGGTTTTTTCAGTGAATTCTCAAGGTTTTGTAAATGCTAATTCCTAACTATATATGGTCTATAACCTATGGTTTTTTCAGTGAATTTCAATGGTTTTTTAATAGCAAATATCATAAGCTGTCGAATGTCAAGTACGTGGTAAGTGAAAACATTTTCGTGTTTATGCACACTGATCTGCTTTGAATGGTGCCCCCCCCCTCATTTCTATTAGGAGTACTCTCTCTTTGCACATAGTGAAGGGTAGTTAACGCAGGCCTTTGCCCCCGTTGTAATACGTCGTGCCTGCTTCTCTCTCCATTTGATTGATTGTTATCCAAGTATTTACTGTTTTAGAATTGGTTCTCTTTGGTTCATTCTCTATTTACAAACAAACACAGAGTCGCAATACTCTGTTTAGTCTTTGCAGATAACGAAAAATCGTGTAAAAAAAAAAGAAAAGGAATCGAGCAAAATCAGTAGGCCACTAATGGGATCTCTTTTTGACCTCGCTAAAATAGAAACATTAGGAACAACCCCTCATGACAAATACAAAACTAGTGAGATGAACTGAACTCCACACAATGATGGCTGCAAAACAGCTCGGCTCCGCCACCCACCCCGCCCAAAATAACGATAAAGAGCGGCTGCCAGGATTGGTTGCGGAATGGCCACGACGGAGCTACGAAATAGTGCTGCTCTCATGCTAACCCCAGCTTCAGTCTGAAACATCCAGAAACACTGTAGACTACCAATTCGATCAGTTCCGGTAGCGCCCCAATGTAACCCGGTAGAGAAGAACTAGCCCTCCCCTCTTTGACTGATGGTTCTTGTTGCCTGTCCCTTCTGTTGTCATTTAACAGAACTATTTAGCCTGCTGAAAGGGGTTGTGTTCCGACCGCTGGTTGGTGGAGACATTTTGACTATATTCTGGACCTGCGTTGTCGCGTAATGCGTCATATGACGCGCCGCGTTACCGCATCCGGAAGTCATCCGGGGCGTGCAGCGCGTAACGTAAGCATAACAAGTTATGTGACTTGTTAATAAAACTTTTCATTGGTTCATTTTACTTTTCTTATTCTAATGATGAAAGGCTTGGTCATATGACCTAAGAATTACGCTTTTTATTACTTCCGAACATTATTTTTTCTTAAATATATGTTATAATGTTCCAGGCTAATGTACTTTCCCGGAAAATTTACAACTGTCCTGCAAGTAAAATATATTCTTTTTTCTTCGTCCCATGACGGAGCCGTTGAGCAAAAGAGGGTCGACCTGCTGTCTTAGTCGCCGATACGCCTGAATATGAGATTCTTATCGATCACTTTATGTTGCAGGAGTAGAAAACACAACAGCCCTTGACCATTTATCTTTACTGCGTTCCTTCGTATTATACCTTTTACCCTTCATGTAATTGGTCTGCTTTATTTCACTTGCCTTTTAATGATTCTAAAACAGTGACTATTATTAAAAACTTTACCAATGTATATACTACTACCATGTTTTCTTTTAAAAACCTTTATTGTGAAAATGTCATTATACAAATACGAGCCTATAACCACGTGGGCCGGCCACGGAGCAAACTGTAATCGTATATGATGAGTAGACATTTACACTGTAGAGGAACGTAACGGGTGGGCCATTAGGTTGCAAGAACTAAGGTGTCTAACAGTTACGGAATCGGTGGACGTACATTTTATAATTAAAATACGACAGGGCCAGGTACAATAAAATTATCTAGATATACATTTGCGGGCAAGTACCATGGGTGACGTTAATTCGAACTTTCAATAGTACAGTAATCAATAACACATCAGAACTTAATATCAATAGGGATGTCGAAATATTCAATCAATTCTCGTCCCCGCCCGCCATGTGCTTCAAAACTGCATACGTATCTCGTGATTTCAAGGTTCTGCAACCAGTACACAACAAGGAGTTACGAGTCCCATTTATTCCGGCGCCATTTTGGGCGAGGACGGGCAGGTCCAGGATATAGTCAAAATGTCTCTACCAACCATCGACTATGATGATGTTCATATGCTGTATTTATTAGAGTAACACTCATCTGTCCACATGAAATTAATTTGCCACAATCTAAACATGTCATTTTAATCTTTCCAAAGTTCTTCTAAATATTTGGGACCGTTTCCCTTGCCTCTGATGCTGTCAGTGCCACTTCTTTGATGAATGTACTAGCAGGTCAGGGGTTCTCCTCCAAATCTCTCTTTTATGCAGCACTATAATTAATTGGTGCCACCTCTCCATATGACGATGCATGGTATAGTTACCATAACTATATTTTTTTTCGGTTCCTCTGGAGAGTTCATCGTGGCAGATGAAGCGTGTAACGTACCGGGCATTTACCTTTTTTTGCATGTACAGGAAAGGAAAAAAAAATCGAGCGTCCGAGTTCTAAGGTGTCCCAGGGCCATTTTAGTGGACCAGGCCCAAATCTAAAGAACAGGCCGCCATTTTGAGAGTCCTGTTGCAGCCGCCTGTCGCTGTAGCATCAAGAGCAGCCGAAACTCAGCTGAATGGCAACTGAAACGGTAAAGGGGCGCCCCACTACAGCAGACGAGCCTCCACCTAGGAAGGCCCGTTCACGCCGCCTCCCCCCCCCCCTTCGGGCACCCCACGCCGTTATTCAGAGCAGTATTGTAGGATGGCCACACCAGTGCGGCAACTTGCTAGACATCACCTCGGTGGTAACCGAATCTCAGCGCCTTGTGGTGTCTTCTATTCAGAAAACATTGTTGTGCTGCCTTCGACCTATTCGCCGCAAGTGCGCACGCAACTCAGCTGCATAGCTTGCTAGACACCACCTCGGTGCTAACCAAATCTCAGCGCCTTGTGGTCTCTTCTATTCCAAAAATATTGTTGCGCTGCCTTTGGCCCCATTCGCACATCGGTCCGCTACTGCCGCCATCTCACAGGCCAACGGGGCGCCCCACGCCGACTTTCAGCATTGTAGGATGGCCACACCAGTGCACCTTACTAGACACCACCTCGGTGCCATCCGGATCTTGGAATCTCAGCGCCTTGTGGTGTCTTCTAGTCAGAAAATATTGTTGCGCTGCCTTTGGCCCCATTCGCACATCGGTCCGCTACTGACACCATCTCACAGGCCAACAGGGCGCCCCACGCCGACTTTTACCATTGTAGGATGGCCACACCAGTGCCACAACTTGCTAGATACCACCTCGGTGCCATCCGGATCTTGGCATCTCAGCGCCTTGTGGTGTCTTCTATTCAGAAAATATTCTTGCGCTACCTTTGCCCCATTCACACATCGGTCCGCTACTGACGCCATCTCACAGGCTAATGGGGCGCCCCACGCCGAGTTTCAGCATTGTAGGATGACCACACCAGTACAGCAACTTGCTAGACATCACCTCGGTGCCATCCGGATCTTGGCATCTCAAAGCCTAGTGGTATCTTCCATACAGAAAATATTGTTGCGCTGCCTTTGGCCCCATTCGCACATCGGTCCGCTACTGACGCCATCTCACAGGCCAACGGGGCGCCCCATGCCGACTTTTACCATTGTAGGATGGCCACACCAGTACCACAACTTGCTAGACACCACCTCGGTGCCATCCGAATCTTGGCATCTCAGCGCCTTGTGGTGTCTTCTAGTCAGAAAATATTGTTGCGCTGCCTTTGGCCCCATTCGCACATCGGTCCGCTACTGACGCCATCTCACAGGCCAACGGGGCGCCCCACGCCGACTTTCAACATTGTAGGATGGCCACACCAGTGCGGCAACTTACTAGACACCACCTCGGTGCCATCCGGATCTTGGCGCATTGTGCTGCCTTCGGCCTATTCGCACATCGGTCCGCTACTGACGCAAACTCACAGGCCAACGAGGCGCCCCATGCCGACTTTCAGCATTGTAGGATGGCCACACCAGTGCTGCAACTTGCTGGACACCACCTCGGTGCCATCCGGATCTTGGCGCGTTGTGTTGCCTTCGGCCTATTCGCACATCGGTCCGCTACTGACGCCGCCTCACGTGCCAACGTATTTTCTCCGCATTTTATACCCTATGCCGCATAACAGGTCATGTGACTTGTTTATAAAACTTTTCATTGGTTCATTTTACTTTTGGTTTCCTAATGATGGAAGGCTTGATCATATGACCTAAAAACAACACTTTTCATTGGATGAAAACTTTTTTTTTTTCCCAAACGATGAAAGCCCCACCTTGTTTCTGGATGTTTCAGACTGAAGCTGGCGTCAGCATGAGAGCACCACCATCTCGTAGCTCCGTCGTGGTCATTCCGCGAGCAATCATGGCAGCCGCTCCCCACCAGAAGCCTACAGGAGTCGGGGGCCCCCAAAACTTTTGATGAATCCTCAAGGCGGAGGGGACGCTTTCGAGAATGGGGTCCAAGACCTAGCAGACAAGCGTCCGATTTCCAAGGTGTCCCAGGGCCATTTCAGTGGACCAGGCCCAAAAAGGAAACAGCCTGCCGCCATTTTGAGAGTCCTGTGACAGCCGCCTATCGCTGCACCGCAAGAGTGGGCGCAACTCAGCTGAATTGCGGCTTTTGACACAGTGGACCAAAAGCGGACGGAATGGCAACTGAAACGGTAAAGGGGCGCCCCACTACAACAGACGAGACTCCACCTGGAGAGGCCCGTTCACGCCGCCTCCCCCGGGGCGCCCCACGCCGTTATTCGGAGCAGCATTGTAGGATACCAAAACCAGTGCAGCAACTTACTGGACATCACCTTGGTGCCATCGTTCTGCTGCCTTGGAACTATTCGCACAACAGTTTGCTACTGATGACCCACCCCCCGCGACGCCCCACGCCAGAAATCTGGACGTTGTGCTGCGTTGGGACTATTCGCACAGCCGACCGCTACTTCGTTGTTTTTCCCTAAAAATGTTTATATGTTATTACTGTTTTTGTTTTCTTGTATATATTTATAAGTTATTATAGTTTTATAATCTTACTACTTTGTTGGAGTGCTATATATTTTTAATGTGACACATAATTGTAAAAACTTTGATGTACAAAGAGTCATCCCTGGAATCTTCCGCTTCAGGCTCGGTCCCCTCCCCAATCACAATACAGGGTGGTTTTCAGATAATAGGAACGCGTCTGCTGTGACGGATCTCATCGAGTGTGGGCCTTGATCTACTATAACTCCTTTGAAGAGGGGTGATTCTTTACAGCTGGGGCCATAAACTACATCTGCAGGGCTAGCTGATACCCTAGGACCGGCCTGGACAATCGGACACAGAGGAAAAGGAGTGTCAGAGGGTGCGGTAGTGAATAGGGCGAAAGGGAGGTGTCGGGCGGGCACAGGGTGTGATTCTCAGGGAAGAGCAGCGCAGATGGGGGTGGTTTATTACCCATGCATAAGACAGAGAGCGGGGGTGACCACTGCCTGGGGGAGATGCTTGCGAGGGTGGGGAGCCATGCTAAGGATCGACAGCGTGCACTGAGTGGGTCTGGTCAAGGCATCTAAAATGACTGCCGTGCACGACAAAAGTGTGGCATTTGAAAAAAGGCAAGATGGCGCAGACAATGTTTTTCAACACTTCCTGATTTCCTTCGAATCGAACGTTAACAGACGTTGGGGCATATTACCAAAGTTAAGCGATATTTATCCCTAACGATGCTTAGCAACGATTTTTTTACCGCTAAGCATCGTCAGAAATTATCGCAGATAAACCTTGCTATTATCAAGGTTTATCGCAAATACGATAAAAAACGACCGCAATGCATTAATATCGCTGAAAACTCAGCGATATTCATGCATTACCGAGCTAATGCTCTTAGCCATGTTATCCAGCTCCCATTGGATAACATGGCTAAGAACTGCTCAGGGCAGGTGCTAGCTTTTGGAGATATTCGCGCTTATCGCAAATATTTCCAAAAGTTGATAATAGGAGATAGCGATGTTAGCGACTGTTTCCAGTCGCTAACATCTTGGCATGCCCACTTTGCATGTCATTAGTGATAAATATCACTCACATGCAAAGTGGGGCCCAAGATGGTCGCTATCTCCTACTAGCCGTCGCTAACTGGTGTTAGCAACAGCTAGGTAATACAGATATAATTTTATCTCCGCGAAGCGGAGCGCTGTTACAGATATATATCTTGTTTTTGAACGTTAATTTCTCAAAATCCACTGAAGCACATATATTGAGACCTAGCAAAGGCACATCGAGCTACCAGTCCCTACAATTTTGCCAAGTTTCGTGCAAATCCATTCAGCCGTTCGATTATTATTATTATTTTTTTTTTGCCCCGCGGGGCCCTTTTAAAACCTCCACATCAAACCTAAGAGGTCAAGGAGGATCTACTATGCCCCCTTATGGTCATTTGCCCCTTCGCTTTGGCCTCCTCTTGTCTCTCGATCCTACCGAGAGACAAGATGGTGGCCGCTACGGACTGTTTGCAATGTTTACAGACGCCGGAGAACCAATCAGCTTCGCAAACCTCCGTTACGCGAAGCGGAGCGCTGTTACAGATATATATCTTTTTTGAACGTTAATTTCTCAAAATCCACTGGAGCACATATATTGAGACCTAGCAAAGGCACATCGGGCTACCAGTCCCTAATATTTTACCAAGTTTCGTGCAAATCCATTCAGCCGTTCGATTATTATTATTATTTTTTTTTTTGCCCCGCGGGGCCCTTTTAAAACCTCCACATCAAACCTAGGGGGTCAGCGAGGATCTACTATGCCCCCTTATGGTCATTTGCCCCTTCGCTTTGGCCTCCTCTTGTCTCTTGATCCTACCGAGAGACAAGATGGCGGCCGCTACGGACTGTTTGGAATGTTTACAGACGCCGGAGAACCAATCAGCTTCGCTTCACAAAGCTCCGTACCTCGAAAAGTCCGCGAACCGGAGCGCTGCCCGGTCCGCTGTTACAGATATATATCTTTTTTTGAACGTTAATTTCTCAAAATCCACTGGAGCACATATATTGAGACCTAGCAAAGGCACATCGGGCTACCAGTCCCTACAATTTTGCCAAGTTTCGTGCAAATCCATTCAGCCGTTCGGGCTAAAAGTGAGGCCAACCGCCCTATGGAAAACTCAATGTTAAAAACACGTTTTGGGCTGCTCAGAAACAAAATGTGCCATTTTCCTGAAAATTTCAGCCAATTCCGTCCACAAACGCCAAAGTTATTAGACATAGAATTTTCAAAAATCCCATAGAGAAAAAATCCTACCTATATATACCTACTGGCGACCGTCAGTAGGTAATATATATTTATATATATATATATATATATATATATATATATATATATATAATGTATTTATTTTTTTAGAGTTTTGTATAGTGCTGGCATGACCTGAGGGCAGGTCCTTAGATTATCCCTTTGACCCACACCGTGCAACATTCTGTCCATCACCTTGTATGTTTTGCTGTTCGCCCTATGTGGGAAGGATATGCCCAGACATGGGTCCCGTGCTCACTACTCCACTGGAGTCAAGCTATCCTGGCTGATGACGGCTGATGATCTGAAGAACTGCATGCAAATTTAATAGTTAGTTCCTTCCAATAATCACATTATTTTCCATGGCTGACAGCCCATATCTCCAATAAAAATAATTTATATATAACATGCAATATTAGGTCCCTCATAAGATTGTGTTCCAATCATCGGCCAACACATTTATCAATTATGTCAGCTGGCCCATTGAGTATCACCTCTTGCAATATTGCAGGCATTAAGCCCAATCGGATAGACCCAGACTGGATGCAATACCTAAAAGACTTTGAAAGAAGACTTTGAAATCTGCATGTTCCAAGAAACCTGGGCCAGGGAATCGTAACACAGACAAGGCTATACCACCTAGCATGCAAATGACCTTTCCTCTACCCTTGGAAGGGCCTCTGAGGAGTTATTGATTTAGATTTGGACATAGTCTCCCCAGATGTTCTGGGTTTACTCTTCCCAAGGTGAGTTGCTTATACCTCTACGTGTATTGCAGGCCTGGAAGCAGAAGCATGGATTCACCGACTCTAGCCATCTTACTACAGTCTGTGTGCATAATAGTTCCTAGTGACCAGATAATGACATATACATTTCGAACCCATAAATAGGTATGACAAGATTTTAGAAGAGGAAGATGAGAGTTGGAGAATTCCATCCTTTAATACAAAGCAGCTAGTTCCCAGTTCAGTCTCAGCATTGCAGGTTGTAAGCTTTACTATAGTTGCCAGCCTGCAATGGCAGGTCAACATCCTGACATACAGGAAGGGCCAGTATTGTTAAAAAATATATGACATCCTAATCAGGACTTCTATGTGGAACATGCTAGATGAGTTCCTCACAGACTCCAGGGAGGAAAGTGATCATTAGTCCTTAAAATACGGTGTCATGGCACTTAATCCCTTCCTTTAGTTGCTTCTCTACCTACACCCCCAAAACTGGTGAATACGCACAGATCTGCTAAATGGCCTGCTGTACTAAATAACCAAGTAACCCTCAGAGAAATATATAAAGGCTTTGCAGAGGTGTTCCATGTGGAGACACCACCCAAGCCTCCCTACGGGCTCCTACCACTGATGTACATACTAAATTGGCACTAGCTTCAAAATCGATCCTGACCAAGCCCCCTCTAAAGAAAACAACATCAAAGACCAACAAAGTTGAAAGTAACCCATGGTACATAAAAATGTGACCTGATGCCAAAAGCCTTTAAAAGATGCCCTAAAAATAATAATTTACAAGAGGTGCATGCTCTAAGATGCCTTCATAAGAAGACAATAAAGGAAGCCCGGTCAGCCTGGGAGGAAACATGATGGGTGGACCTTGTGATGGCTGCCAAAATGGGGGATAATTCCCTCTTTTAGAAAATTATCACCAATGTGAGTAAGACTGCTACTCCAAAAGATAGACTGCCACCTGAACACAGGGGCCTGGGTGGATCACTTCTTCAGTTTATATGAGCATGATGAACACACAGGCCCAATCCACTGTTTTTATTAATCACATTAGTTCAGATCCATATTTTACGCCTGAGGAGACTCGATTGGCCATTCTCTCAATTAAATTGGGCACAGCCCCAGGACCAGCAAAAATCCCTTGAGATGTGTCCCATCATGACTTGGCAGACTGGGTTCCCTATGTCAATTGGTTGACTAATGCTGTAGCAGCAGGAGCCCTCATCCCTGACACTTGGAAAGGGGCAAAAATCATATCCATCTTTAAAAAGGGGGAGTGGGGAAACCCAGCAAACTACTCACCAGTTAGCCTACTATATGCACTGCAGAAACTGTATGCTCAACAATTGTTAAGAATTGTTAAGAAAACTTAACGATTGGATTTAGGAAGTAGAGGCTGTTTATCGATGCCAAGCAGGGTTTAGGCAAAAAGTTAGCACTATCAACCAAGTCAAAAGGCTGCTGATCATTCTCTCGAAATATACAAGACTCAGAGAGGGACACATATATATCGCATTTGTTGTCCTCAGAGAAGCCTTCAAACTGGCTCCCATGGGGCTGCTCTGGGCATCATTAAAGGATCTAGGGGTCCTGGACGCCCTCTTCACCCAGATAATCAGACTCCACCACAGCAATTTTTTTCAAGTCCATTGGGGAACAATAGGGAAATTAACTGACAGAATTCTTATTGCCGAGGGAGTGAGGGAAGGATGGATCTGGCCCCTACCCTTTTTTCCTATATATTAACAACTTAGTGCGAACTCTCTATCTAGGGAATATAGATGCAGCTGAACTGGACGGGGCGAGGGTGCCTGCACTCCTATTCTCCATTGACCCAGACCCGATGGGCCACCTGCAGCTCTTGACTAATTTGAAAGCTTTTTATCCAGCTAAGGGCCTTGAGGTCAATATCTCAAGAACCAAATTTATGACTGTTAGACCACACAAAACATTTAAGAAAGCTATCTCTCTGGGATATAAAAACATGGAACAAGTGTAGGAGAGTTGAAGCTGCTTACTATGGTTACCCCCACTTTTTACTGGTGTTTCACTGTTTTTTTCGACTTTAGCCTGGCTATGGCCCTGCCAGGACCCCTGCCTAGCTGCTTCCTCTCTAAATTGATTGCATGTACATTAGGTACACTCCAGATTGGTTACTGGGTTACCCTTGTGAGTCCCTAGCATATGGTAACTTAGGTACTAAGGGCATAGGTACACCAGAGGTCTACCAGGGGCTTAAGCATGTATTATGCCACCCCTGGGAAGCCTTCCAAAATGGCACCACAGGTGTGCTACTGCAACCTGGGTAAGGTGGTGCATGCACCCCTTACTAAGATATAAGCTACCTATATCTACATTTAAATACAGACACATATAAACCTATAAGTCACTCCTATGGCAGGCCTTGACAATCCTGAAGGCAGAGTGCTCGGTTTTGTGTGAGAGGGTGTTTATGCATGAGCAAGACCCCTCTGCAGCTTTCAGAATCACTTCTCTGTAGCTGTTCTGTGATTCAGCCATACCATATACTCTTAAGTGCATTATATCTCCGCGGTAAATGCTTACTTTGGAATGGCTGCATCAAAACATGTTGTGTTTGGAGTCAAACACTTTGGAATCCTGCCCCCTCCACCAGTCCTGGCGGCGGGGGTATTTTTTTGTATTTTATTTGTAGTTTATTGATGAACTGCACGATTACTTAAAATCTTTACAGTATAAAAACTTGATGAACTTCCCCCCCCCCCGACGTGCCCCATCCACACATAAAAAGTAAATACCACTTTAGGTTAAAATGCTGACAGTTAAAACTGCGTAGTTGTCCAGAACAGAGTTCTTTTAAAAGGAGGAGAGTATTGGTTACTCCATTGTTCCACAACAGAAGAAGAGAGGCACGTGAAAGTTCGATAGAATCAGTTCATGCGCCAAAGCCGGTTGACGATAGATGGATACCTCGTTGGGCCCTTAAACCAACCCAGATTAGATGACTGGGGGCGATGAATTCCAGTTGCTTTGCTGGCACCCTAAAGTAACTGTGGGCTAGCAACACTGGGGCCACCGGTAGAGCGCCGGCCCAATACTTAAACCCTAGGGATTAGTGGCCATTAAGTGGGAGTCGAGTGCCATTTTTACCTGATGTATGAATTTCCCGACCCTGGCTATCAGACAAGTCGCGGAAACAGAAAGGCACCAGTCCGAGGCCTCTCTACAAGTTCTGTAGCCTAAGTTCCGTAAGGTCGGACGCAGCAAGCGATGACAGTCGTTGACCAACTTTGTGCAGCAACACAGCAAGTGTAGCCAGGATTCTCTGCGATAGTTGCATAGACGGCAGGCTAAGGCGCCATCCGTTCGTGCCCAGTTAGGGTTAAAGTCCGCGATCCTCGGGGGTAGAATTCCACCCTTCTAGAGGGAGAGACATGTACACACTGGTCTAACCGGTAATAATTTAAAAGAGCCCAGCATCACAAAATGTATTATGCTGCCACAGACACAGGCCTGACCTCCTGCTGCTGGATGAAACTCTTGCAGAGGAGGCCTGGACAATAGGTTTCCTGTCACAGGGAGGTGCAACCACCTCCAAAGACAGACGTTAGTTTATTGGGGCAGGGTGGGTGCATTCAGTAAATGCTTTTCAGACAGTGTTTGGGGCACAGAAGGTGTCCCTGTGCATAGCCCAGCTTAAACTGCTTACAGGGGTACTTAGACACTGCTCTGGCTCGAAACTGGACAAAGGGGAAGGGTGTAACCACCCCCTCCCCAGGTCCTCCCATAGGTGGGACTTTAGAGTAATTCCAACCCCTAAACTTAGTATAAGTATAGGAACCCAGTCCCCAGGACTTTAGATGATCCTGGATGAAACTCTGCAATATATATCTTGGAACTTTGACATTCTATTTTGACTAGAAGATGGAAGAATCTCCTTGGGGTCAAGGAGTGACTCCCCTGTTCAATCAGGCACCAAAGAAGCATCTTGCCGGTCTGAATTACAAAGGATCCTGCCTGATCCCAATGGATTTGCGACTCAGGACACAGACTTCCAGACATATCTGAGGCCGACACAAGATCCCAGCAAAGCTGAGACCCGCAGCCATCAAGAGAGACGTGGGACCAGAACTCCTGAACATGTGCACATTTGCTAGTGCATCCACTCCTCAAGCTTTTCCGAAGTTGTGCATTGTGCTTCTTGTAGTCCAAGCCCTGAGCACCATCAGCACCGAATATTGTGGGCCTACACTCCCCGAGTGTTCCATGGGCCCACATCTAGCATTTCTGCTCGAGGCTCCTTCGCAATCCGTGGTCTGTCGACTGGTGGGTCCCCACAAAGGTAACTTTTCTGTTTCTTGGGCTTTTCTGGTTGCTCCAGATATGCCCTGACTCTCCTCCAAAGGGTGAGTCCATCAGACCTTGCTGGTCTGCACCGAAGCCAATCTCTTCTTTCTGTGTGGGTTTCTGTTGCCAAGGCTTGTTAGGTCCCATCCTGAATCCGACACCGCAGAACTCTACATCCTTTGTGGGCAAGTCGAATCCAGCTTCTGGTCATCGTCAACGCCTCCTGATCCTTGTGGCTGAAGAGTCAAGCTTCACCTTCTTCACCTGCAAGCACCCAACATCAGTTGGCATCTTCTCTTTGCCTTCCTGGTCACTGGCAAGTGACCCAGACTCTGTCCCCTCTGCTTTCAGGTTCTTCTCAACTCAGATCCAGACTTGGATCCATCCGGACACTTTCGACTTGGTCGCCTGCAGCACTTTTCCGCAGCTCACCATTAAAAACGACAACGAAACCCGACATCAAAAGACACCTATGCACCCAGGCTTCCCTAGGTGAGGTAACTCGAGTACTCCGGTGCTTCCATGGGTATTGACTCTATAACTGCCTAGTTCTAAAGGGGTTTGCTCCAAGTCTTCTTCTAAGTGTCCTTACTTTGTAATTTTCGAAGTGCGACTTTCCCCATAGAAGTAAATGGTGATTTGTGCTGTGTTTAGACACTGCACGCGTCCCCGTGGGTCCCCAGTGTTACTACCTTGTTTGGTTCCTGGTGGCCCCAGTGGTTCTACCGTCTCTAGTCCTGATATCTTTGTCAGTCGTGGTTCTTATACCACTTTCTTAGTATATGGTTTGTGAGGCCCCTAGGTCAAAACATATACTGTGCTAATTTACTGTGTGCTAAATAAGTTTAACTGATGTACTTTTGCCTCTAGCCTCATAAAGAGACTAGAGGGATGTGTTTAGAATAAATACACATATTTCATATATATATACCTGGTGTGGTTCTCCTTTCATTTGGTCTTTCACGAGATTATTAACTGTTAAAACAAGCTGCTTTACATTCCTTCAAGGCTTAGCCTGAAGGCTGCTCTCCACAGCTGCCATGAGGATAGCTTTCTATAAGGTTGTCTTTAACCTACCATCAATAAGGGGTAGTTTGGACTGGTGCAAGGTGCCCACTAGAATAGTGGACAGCATATGCCAGACCAACTTCTCACAACAAGTATCTAGATTTCAGTACCTGGGCAAAATGCTTGAGAGTAAATTGTAGTGGTCTGCACACACATAGAGAAAAAAAGGGCTGTGACTCAACACGAAGCATCAGCAATATCCCAGAAGTTCCAGGGAACAACATTGAGAATCCTACTCCTGGCTCTTGTACTCTACAAACTAAAGGACCAATCATCCATGCTGTATGGGGCAGAACTTTGGGGATATGCTGCTAATCTAGATGCTCTCACCATAAGCGAAAACAGTTGTGACTGTTCACTACTCCATCTTCCATCCAGCACTCCCTTAATATCAATGTTCTACGATGTCAACATAAAAAGAGAGAGAACAATAGCCAAACAAAGGCCCCTTTTGTATTGGTATCAGGTTTGTAAAGCACAGCAACGCACCGTGAGGGTCTTGCGGTGCCGAGGAGAGACGCAGTGGATCAGACTAAGTGGTGAGTTTATCCGAAGAGCCAGGTCTTGCGGTCTTTCCTGCATTGTGTCAGCGAGAGTGATTTTCTGAGGTAGATGGGCAGGGTGTTCCATGTCTTGGAGATGAGGTAGGATAAGGACTTTCCTCCGGTTCTTGTCTTGTGGATTTGTGGTAGCCAGGGAAAGCTGGGCAGGGCAGAGGAGTCTCTTGGCTATGTGGAATGTGAGACAGTGATTCAGGTATACAGGGCCAGCATTGTGAATGCCCTTGTATGGGTGGCTGAGCAGTTTGATGGTTATTTGTCCATCAACTGGGAGCCAGTAAAGGTGTTGAGTGATGTGGCTGCACTAGGGAATGTTGATGATTAGTCTTGCTATGGCGTTCCGGACATTCTGGATTCATCAGAGCTGTTTCTTGGTTGTGAGTTCTCAGTTGTCACCTTGGCTAAATTTAGGTACTGCATCAATCACATAGTACCTAAAATGACGAAGGATATTGTTGTTATGTTGTTTAAATTGATGGGCTACCAGATAAGTAAGATCAGAATGTTCCATGTTTCATATGCTTTGTAGTATTTGTTTGTGTACTTGTAATTTAGTGCTCCCAATGTGACATAACTTAAATGTACATTCAAGAGCATAAACTGCAAATTCATTTTAATGAGTAAGAAATTTGTCAATTTTGACTGGTCTATCATGGATTGGGGGAGGGTACAGTGTCATATTGGTGGCAAGCTCTGCAGGAATTACATTTGCAAAATCCCTTCTTAAATGTAAGCCATTTGGCGGATTCAGTTATCTCAGGGCACTTCCAACCAAGGCATTGTTTGTGGAAATGGCTTTTCTAAATGTGATGATTGTGTTTTGGGGAGTTTTGAACCAATTACAGCGTCACTTAAAATTATAGGCCACTGCTTTCTGAGAATGGACCTAAGTTGGTGTCTTGTTGGCTGTAATTAGGAATACGCCTTACACCATCATCTGGTGTACTCTTGGTGCCTTCTGTTTTCTGTTATCTGTTTTGCTCCCAAATAGAAGAGCCTCCACACATATTTTTTTCATTAGTTTTTGTTATGGCCTGATCTAGAGAATTCAAGGAGTATCCACTGGCTAGAAATCTTGCGACCGCTAATACTCCCTGCAAAAATGTAGATTTACATAGTTGGTGTTAATATTAGCCACACATTTTTTCTGCAGAGTCTTAAGTCCCCTTCCACACCTTTTTATCATAGAGAGTAACATCTTGCTGTGTTCATAGAGTTTTTATGGCCTACTCCTGGGAGAATAATATACAACTCTTAAACCATCTTAAAGATTGATGCTCGTATAGAGCGATGTCACATCAAATGCCATTAGAAGATATTCTCTATAGTATATTGTATATTCTATTTAAGAGAACAACTCTTCAAATAACTTACTCTCACGTATAGTCATTTATATACTCCAACACTCACATATAGTGTCTTAAAACATATGTAGTTAGTCACAGATATCACACTGAGACATTCAATCACTCACCAACACACCCATACACACACTAACTCATCCATACAGCACTTCCCAGATACACTTTTAAATCCATACAACCAGTGAATAACCCACTCAGACATCTATGCACAGAGTCATATACCCCCCTACCCACCCACACAGACACTCACGGACCATACAGATACTCAGACAACAAATCAATAACCCATGTAGACACTCATGTAGCTATTCAGCAATCCATGCAGATGCTTACACACCAACTGAGAGACTAATACAGACTTTCACACAGTTTAGTCACTAACCCATGCATTCACTAAGACACTTTCAATCACTCAATTATACAGTCAGTCACGCACCTACTAAATAATCTCTTCAGGCACTTGTAAATGTATTAATTTTTCAATACACCTTGGCATAGACATATATGAAAAATATTTAAACTTTACTGAAACACACATTCACTTGGATGATGTCATCAGTGATGTCATTTGAGATGTCATTAGTGATGTCATCAGTGATGTCACTGACCATGTCATGAGTGATGTAATATGTGACATGATCAGCAGTGCATTGCGGGCGCGCAAGTTATAGTTAGCTCAACCAAGTATAACAGGCGAATTTCTCTGGTTTTTATAAGAGTCAAATGTTCAACTAACTATAACATCCCTGAACCCTATGTTTTTTTTTAGTGAATTGCAAAGGTTTTTTAAATGCTAATTCCTAACTATAACGCCTGTGAAACCTATGTTTTTTTCAGTGAATTTTGAAGGTTTTTTAAATGTTAATTTCATATTTTAATATTTATAAGACATATATTTTTTCTATTTTTTTGTAATATTTTGAAACTCTATTATCCTTTTTTTTTTACTTTAAAAATTATGTCATGTTTTATATCTTCCCTCAAAAATATGTATTTTTTTTTGTTGAAACAACTGCAGTCCCATACCGGTAGTGTGCCAAGCTCCATCTGCACGCGAATCCTATCTGCCATATTGCTAAACTCGTAAACTTGTAAATGATGACCTCGTCCCGCCTAACATTGTTGAATTCCAACCAGCTTGTCCCACACCACGGAAGCGAGGATGGCCCCAGTCCTCTGCCCCTATTCGGACCGCAATACGCCCATTTATACACAGCGTAAATACAGCCAGGACAAGGGGAGAAGGTGGGAGTAATCAAAAAGAAAGAGAGGTCCCAAGACTCTTTCTTGGCTCAGCTAAGCAGACCCTGAGTTGTGAAAATACAGGTCTTCTATTCTGCAGAGGGGATAAGAAGAGAAGAAACAAAGAAAAAAGACTTAGTCTCAAAACACTGTCCTCTCACCTGTATCATTCACAGAACATACCCAATATGCCCAACACAACCCTGTTCCCCTCCTTACTTGTAATGCCCAGCTGAATCGCTTGTACAAGAGTCTTCTGAGAAATCCTCGAGTAACGCAAATCGACTCCTGACTCCAAATTGTGGAAAGGAAAAATAAAGTACACCCACTCGCCAATGATCAAAGTATCGGGGAAAAAGTCTCCAGACTGAAAAAAACCCGCTGTAGGATATCATACATTTAGAGCGTTATTCCGTCATAACGATTTTTCTAAGATGTGGCCACAAAACTAATGCAAACGATTCCTAAAAACGCCTGAAGCTCTAAGCTCCGTAAATGCGTCCAAATGACACACAATGAGGCGAACAGACTACAAGAAGTCCGGAAACGGGTGATTACGTGTTGATCTAACTACACGCAATTACAGCACACACCCGTCTGTTAAACACTTCCCGTTGTAATACCACGGTCCCGGACACCACAACGTACGTAGGTCAGTTTCTCTTCTTGAAGGCACACAACAGTCCGTGTGAGTCCAGAAATAGTCCGCCTTGAACATGAGCAGAACGAAGCCCCGCTCTGCTAAATCCAATCCAAAATACGCTCCCAAGTCCACAGTAAAACACCTGAGGACCAATTACCCAAAACCTGGAAGAACCCAACCAGGCTAGAAACCAAGCACTGATCCCAAGTGCTGGCCCCCCTGATAAGGCGAAGAAAGAAGGAGGGGCTACAAAGGGGAGGAGGCTACCTCCATGACTGAAACAGAGAGAGGACACCACTAGTACACAGTCCACAGAGTACAGAGTAGAAGAGAAAAGGTGTAAAAAGGCAACTAACTCCCCTATTTCCCAACAAACATCATATATACATTTGTGGTCACGCCAGCTGCTACTTTGGTATCCGACAGGTACGCAGTACCAAGCCACGTGTTATGTCATATAGGTATCGGGTCGCGCCCGTTGCATGTTGCGTATGCGCCGAGTGCATGCTGCCAGGCCCTGTGTTACGTCATAGACGTATGGTGTCACACCGGGTACGTCATTCCCTTATTTTTTTTTAATGTCTCAAAATTATATCTAAATTACTTTAAAGTGTATATGAGAGCACGCGATAATCTAAAGTATTTTAAACACTTATATATTTCTAACTGTAATAAACATACATTATCATAAATATATATTCTCAAAATCACGTTGGGTGCGGCCTCCTTGCACGCTCGATTGCCATGTGACCTTAAAAAAAACATTTGATTAGTTCATAGCATTTCCCAATATAACAGTTTGAGGACCCCACCCATTTTAGTCATAATCTCTACTGCGTTTGATGAGACACACCCCTTCTGCTTAGAGAGCTTTTTTGTAACGTTTTTTTGCTGTGTACACATATCTTATACTACACAAAACATGCAACGTTCATCTTGATCAATATCCATGGTCTGTACATTAACCTTCCATGTGTGATGGCAATGCATCTGAAACGATACTTCAAAAAACAAATGTGTGTTACACAATGCCCCTGGTGTGTGTGTGTGTGTGTGTGTACATTATTGTGCTGCCTTTTGGCCTGGGTATTGGTGGCTCGAAGTAGTATCATCAACCATGGGCAGAATGCACATCCTAGATCACATGTGACAAACAGTAAAGAGTAATGTGTAGATTTGTGTTGCGGTATGCTCTATTGTCAGGCTTTACCAGTATAGAAGTGTGTCATATGTGAGACTTTCAGATTCACATTTGATATGCATTGCTTGACTGTAATGAGTGTTATCACTATGTATGACATAGACTTACTGATGATCCTCCCTCCATCCGAGCACATTCGCATGTGTGTGCTTCGCAATAGCAACACTTTCAATAATACCGCACACCATTGACATGCGTTTCTGCACATATCCACAACCTTGACAACGATATGTGATGTTGTCCATTCAATGTTTTCGAACAGCATCTCATTAGCGGTAGCTGCCGACCTCCCGGTACATGCTACATTAATGTAAATTGCGCATTCAGCGACGTCAAAACTGCAACAGAAACAAACATAAGTACACTTCCTGGCCAGGAAGGAACTGAACAACGCTCAGGTCCCCGGAATAATTATTCACAACCCTACTCTGGCCTAGCATACACAAGCCCAGCTCACTTTGCGTACGTATAAATAGGGTAACAAGGATGCCACATGTCCCAGTTCTTCCACACTGCCTCAGGAGATATGGCCGCATCCACCTCACATATACGAATGCACAATAAAATATGGGATCCATGAGGTGTACACCATCCTGGCAATCAACACTGCATATGAATTGTGAACACTGCTGCCCATCGTGTTTGGACACACAACCATGACAGCAGGTGAGCATTGGGGCATGAGTGCACAGGGGCTGCAATTGATTGCAGTGCTGTGGGAGGGGTGGGGTGCATCAGCCCGGGTGCGCAAGTGCAAACAAGTGATGTTGCCAAGTGTTATGATGTCTCTTTGACCTAATTCAATCACATCTCTTTCTCATTGTAAGTACCTGCTAGACCGTTCTGTAGGCCTGAGCCGCAAAACACTGCTGCCCTACAGACAAGTGGCGTTGGCTTTGGTTCACTGTAGTGAGCTAATTACTAAGTGTACATTCATACAGGCTTGCACCACTGCATTACACACACACATTATGCTTCTAGCATGTGCTCTTTTCCTTTGTATGTAAACATTGGCATAACATTTTATTATTTAACCTTTTCTATTCTCGTGCACTCCAACTCTTCTTTGAGCCACAATTACCACTAACAGTTGTTAGATCGTTCTTCAAGAAGGAAGGATGCACTCAACTGATGTTCTCTATTAAGCTTGAAACAAACCTTCATTTACCTCAAGATGTTTCCAGCAATATATTATTTCTCCCTTTTCAGACACTGAGTTGATTGCACCAAAATGGGCTGAGCGGGTGCTCACCCCGTGATGATGCCCTGGGCATTCTGACACCTTCCATCGTGGTATCAAGATACCGTCCCCAACGGGAGACCTGCTGTGCCACCCTAGAGAGGCACCCCAGAGCCTGTGCTTGCACCGGCACGTCGTTGGACACACCGATGGTGGCAGGTGAGCAGTGAAGCCTCGGTGCACAGGAGCTGCAATTGAGCACAATGCGGGGGAAGGAGCTGGGGTGCAGCAGCCTGGGTGCATAGGTGCAGGCAAGCGATGTTGCCATAGATATTAATGTAATCTCTGGCCTCATTCATATCTGTTTCATTTTAAGGACTTGCTGGACCGCACTGTGTCTCGCGGACCCCAGCGTCCTAGACACACGGGTGAAGGAAGAGTGAGGGTTGGGTGCAGTTGACCAAGGTTCTGTCTCCTCCTCCCTCTGTTCTTTTATCTCTCCCTCCTCTTCTCCCTTCCACCCACTCTCTCTCTGTCCCATTCTCACTATCTTCCTTTCATTCTGACTACCTTTCTTTTTCTCTTGGACATGGCACACATACTAATGTTTCTTTTTTGTCTTGCAGGTTTTGTACTCGGCTTCTGGAGGAGTCCCACCCACTTATTTCATGTTATACTGTTTTTTGTTCGAATAAAGTTGTGTTCCATTTATTTGTGTTGTTTAATGAAGGTTATTTTTTTACCAATAAATAAGTGAGTGTATGGGTCTTCTTTTTCTGACAACACTTGTCTGTAGTTTATTGTGAAAATCGGATGTTTATAGGAGGTTATGAGGGAAAAAATTTGTAATTTTGCGGTGCACCTACCAAATATAAACCAACAGACTATTACATAAATGAAGCCTGCGTAATTCTACAACTGCAAGGGTTTTTATGAGTGTATCACTTTATAACACCATGAGTACTGCCTGTGTGATTACTGAACGAATAAGGCACTTCCTAGGGCCACCAAGGCTTCTGGACTGGCGAGGTCCACCCTGCATATTTAAGTTAAGCCCCGGAGGGTGGGGATCCCCGGACTTAAGTTTGCCTCAAAGCCCCCCGGACAAATAGTAAACAATAGCCGGGGATGTGGCGATCCCCTAGGCTGCAAAGCGTCTCTGTGCCCTCCCGTGCCTAATTTATACATGAGATTAAGGTCCCCAGTGCTACAGAGACCCCGCAATATTATAATAGGATTGGCCCTGGAACATTACCCACCATCTCCATTTTTACCATCCAGATATGCACTATTAAAGCGATACGAGTTTTCCTCCTCTCGCTTCAACGAGGCAAACAAAGATTTGCTATCACAGGGCAGAAGCCATGCACCCGACCTCTAATAGCAAACATAAATGTCCCACAGATGCACACCCAAGGACATTGTATGAGCTGTGCCTGGAAGGTGGCGCTCCCTAGGCCCATGATGCATTGGTAACTGCATAACTACAGAATTAATATAAACGCAAATTAACACTACTTGTACGTGTTTAGTACAAAAACCAGAGTCTACTGCAGGGGCAGAGGAATACCAAAATCTAAAAATATAAATCCTACCAGAGGTCGGATGACATAGTTCAATGAGCCTACGACCCTGGGATGAGTAAAAACAGCTTCACAAAGAAAATGGGTCTTCAGCACAGCGCAAGCAAGCTCAAAATATTGGTGAGTGCTACCTTCTTTTTACCATCTCCTGCTCATCTCCAAATTTATGTAGTGCAGAGGCAGACGGTAGTGGAACCGATAAGTAGATTTATTGCAGGAAAACAAGACAGCTTAAACAGACACCAACAGGAGCAGACAGCAAGGCAATCGTCTTCTCTAGTACCGTGTACAAACTCCCCAAGGTTCCCCTCATGACAGCCCTACATTCTAACATTACAAACTTACATTGTACTAGCATTACCTACTAACATTTTACTATCACTTAGATTAGAATACTATACAGAGCACATGACTTTACAGCAATGAGCTCATGGTTTCATCCACGAGTCTTGAGACCAGTAGGGGTGAGTCGTTCGCTTCCCACTCCCTGTATTCTATAAACGCAAACTAACACTACTTCCCCAGGTATGCTACACCACCCAGAGCACATCACTTTACAGCAATGGGCTCACAATTTAGGCTCAGGGTTTAATCCTTGGGTCTTCAGACCAGTCGGAGTGAGTAGTTCGCTTCCCACTCCCTGTATAGTGTAAACGTATACTAACACTACTTACACAGTTATACTACAGCAGCCAGTATGCCTAGCGCCCAGAGCCGATCACTTTACAGCAATCACCTTGGTTTGATCCCCGAGTCTTCAAACCGGTAGGTGTGAGTACTTCACTTACGGTATAGTATAAACTCACGGTAGCAGTCAGTAGTTCGAATGCTACAAAGGGCAGAGCACATCACTTTACAGCAATGAGCTCACGGTTTAGGCTCTCGGTTTCATACCCGAGTGTAGCAGCATCTCATCTCAGCTCCATGTCACTCTGAGCAACACTGCACTTTCAGACCGGTAGGAGGGACTACTTTGCTTTGCACTCCCCCACAGAGATTACAGTGCTCCTATAATCCTCTTTCCTACTCTTTTCGCCCTTTTTTGCCCTTACTCGTTTCAACGAAATCACAAAATGGCAGCCAACACTTCCTAGTTGCAACCGCTTGCAGTGATCGCAACCAATAAGCAGCAAGCTCGTGCTTGTAATGCCTCAGCCAATCAGACAGCAGAATTCCAAAATATTGATATCTGTAAATTTAGATATTTCTCTAAAACTACTGAACAGATTGACACCAAATAAACAAAAGCATGCTTTCTCGACCAAGACCCTTCTCCCTACCAAATGTGGGGTAATTCTGTTCACCGTTCGACCTGTAGCCTCGTCTAAAATTTCCTACAGAAATTGCATGGAGAAAACACGTTTTGGGACACCCCTTTTTTCTCATTCCCCCTTGACGGATCACCCCCAAACTTTCAACATAGGGGCTGATATGAACAAAGAATTGGTTTGACAGATTTCATGAAGATTCATCAAACGACACCAAAGTTATAAGCAAAACAAAAAATGCTCCTCCTATGGAAACATGGTCCTAACTATAACTACCTACTGGCAACCACCAGTAGGTAATTACCTACTGGCGGTCGCCAGTAGGTAGTTATAGTTAGGACCTAGTTTCCATAGGAAATCCACAACATTCTATTTAGAATAACTTTGGCGCCGGTGGAGGAATCTTTGTGAATTTCACCAAGAAAATGACCTGCTTGGTTCCGCTCCTTCCCTGAAAGTTTGGGGGTGATTCGTCAAGTGGGGGCTGAGAAAAAAGGGGGTACCAAAACATGTTTTCCCCATGCAATTTTCCATAGGGACCTTTAGCCAGGGCTACAGCCCGAACGCCTAAACGGATTTACATGAAATTTGGCAGAGAAGCAGAGTTATGTTCGCAGATTGTGCTTTTTGTTAAATGGTGTAAACCCGTTCAGTAGATTCTGAGAAAATTGCAAGTAAAATCATAGCAATATCCAGACTCGTAGTTCAGTACGCGTACTGAAATCTGTTCAATTACGAGCGCGAGCTGCATGCTGATTGGCTGTGAACTGTCTGTCAACACTTGAAACCAGGAAGTGTTATCGGCCATCTTGTGCCTCGCTAGAACTGAGTCACAAGAAAACAGTAAAACAAAGTTGAGAAATAAGGGAAGGGGGTAGTGTAGAGACATTCTGACCCTCTAGGCTTGCTCAGTGGGTCGTACATGGTTGTTTAGGCTCTATTTCTTTTCTTTTTTTTTTAAAGAAAAATCGCAGCGTACGCGTATGTAAATACCTACAATTACGAGGAGGAGCTGCATGCTGATTGGCTGTCAATACTCCAAACCAGGAAGTGTTGGCAGCCATGTTGTTTGTCGGGAGAGCAGAGTCACAAGAAAACAGTAAAACAAAGTTGAGAAATAAGGAAAGGGGGCAGGGTAAAAACATTCTTAGCCCATAGTCTTGGTCAGGGGGTGGTCCATGAATCTTTAGGCTCAATTTTTATTTTTTAAAACATAAAAAATGGTGGGGTACTCGTGCAGTACTTGTACGCGATGGAAAAGGTGAAAAAAAAAGTAGAAGTGTGTTTTATTCATTAGGTCCCGGGGGGGGCAAATTACTGGGGCAATTTTTCTTCATAATGGGGGCTTGTAAGGTGCCCCGAGCACTAGGGAACGGCACTCCTCTCGTTTTATTTTGAAGGATGCCGGGCGGGAGTTACGGTCCTACTCCCCGCAGTCTCGTTGAGCAGCACCCCTCGGGTCTTTTTAAAAAAAATATCTGTTTGGAGCTCTCTCTCTCTCTCCCCGTACACGTCGCAGGGAACGACACCTTTCTTGGGCAATGATATGTAAAATGACCTTCCAGCTCCGGGTATCTGCATTGTCTGGAGTTTTTTATTAATGTTGGGAGGGTGCGCTTGATAATACGTCCTTGTAAATTCCCATCGAAGCCTATGTTCTGGTGTTAACATGGGCTTCCATGGGAAATAAGAAGGCCGTATTATCAATCTCATTATCGGCGTTGTATCCGCAGTGTCCTGCCATTAAAATGGCGATAATTTTAACACCGGTCCTTGATGATATGCACCTACGTTTATTGGTCAAAAAAAGAGCAATGGGCCATATTATCAACAAAAGGCGATACATTATCATCGCTTTTATCGGCAGGAAACTGCCAATAAAGCGGTGATAATGGGGTTGATAATATGCCCTTGTGAATAACCAATGGAGCCCAGGTTAACACCAGAACCTGGGCTGCTATGGGAAGTTACAAGGGCCTATTATGAAGCACATTATCGTTGCTTTATTGGCAGTTTCCTGTAGATAAAAGCGGCAATAATGTATCGCCTTTGGTTGATAATATGTTCCTTCATTTCTATGATAGTATGTAAAGCTTTCCTTTTTTTTGGTGTAGCAGTTGTACTCTCTTCCCATGCTCAGCGTCGTTTCGAAGCTCACGTTTTCTTTTTCCTCAAATTCAACAAGCAAACCTTTCTTTATATCAGTTAGTAAATCTGTCGCTTTCTTTTCCCAGTTCGTGTGATTCATCCGGTGCTGTACTTTTGTACAGTATTAATAGTCATATTTTTTATATATTTATTTGAAAGGTAGTGGCGAGGCGCCAAACGTTGATTACGTGCTCCGTCTACCGCCATTTTAGTAGTTTCTAATCGTTGTATTTATTATATCAGTTAGTTAGAACTCAGGATTTTAAATCCTAGTCTTGAATATCTTACTATAGTATTTCAACATTATTTTTATTGTGGACCGTCATACCCCTCCCCCACAAATTAAAAGAAGTATGTAGATTTTTTTATTACCTTTTATTAAACAATAAATATAAACGAAACTCAATTATAACTAAGTTAGAACTGGCAATATAACTTAAACAATGTTATAAAGAAATTGTGAAATGGATTCCAAAAGGTGTCCGATTGGTAATCTGCAAAAGAAAAAAGAAAATTAGAGTTTAGAATTATGTAGATGTGAGTAAATTAGCTGAAGCATTACAAGTTGTGGTAACTCTACAGTTTTACGTGTGCAGTGTGACTCGCACATTCTAGTTCTGTTATAGTGCCGCGTTCAAATGGTGTCTATATGGAAGTGCCTATTGCGTTACTTACGCCCTTTATGGCAACATTATTTCTAATGCATTCCTATGAAGGCTTTGTAGATCTAGGCGTCTGTGCTCAACGTTGTGTACACTTTGCGCCCAAACACATTAGGAAGTGGAGTTCACAACTTCACTTTAACAATTCTTCTACACGTCCAAGCAGACAGCAGTGTCTAAGTTTAAGAGAGAAAGAGAAATTATGTCACAGAGAGTGAGAGAGAGAGAGAGAAAACAACATTAAAACTGTGTCGCAGAGTCTGGAGTTGAGATTTTTTCTTGAACCAGACGTGGATTTCCTAGCTCCTTGCATCACTTTACCCATGTTAAAAGTGACTCAAAAGTGGCGTAATAAGGTTGCGAATCTGTTTGTCAGACTGTTGTAACCTACCTGTTGTCACTGCTCGGAGGTAATTATAGATTTTACAGAGAATCTGCTGTACACTACGCACTCTGGGCCATAATATCAAGCCTGGGCGACAAAAGTATTGCCACTTTATCGGCAGGAAAGTGTCACTAAAGTGGCGATAATGAGTTTGATAATATGCTCTATGGAATTCCAATCAAAGCTCATGTCAGATGTCCTTCACATCTAACATGAGCTTCCATTGGAATTCCATAGAGCATATTATCAAACCTATTATGGCCACTTTAGCGGCAGTTTGCTGCCGATAAAGTGGTGATAATTTTGTCGCCAAGGGTTGCTAAAATGGCCCTCTCTCGTTTCACAAATAAAGCTAAGACTACAGTTTTACGAGTGCAGTGTACCTGGTACATTTTACTTGTCATAGTGCCACGTTCAAGTGGTGTCTATATGGAAGTGCCTACTGCGTTACTAACGCCCGTTATGGCGACTTATTTCTAATGCATTGCAATTAAGGCTTTGTAGATCTAGGCCTCTGTGCTTACCGTTACATAAACCTTGCGGCCAAACACTGCAGCCACTTGGATGGACAACTTCAGTTGGGCTGATCTTCTACACGTCCAAGCAGACAGCAGTGTCTAAGTTTAGGAGAGAAAGAGAAATGATGTCACAGAGAGTGAGAGAGAGAGAAAACAACATTAAAACTGTGTCGCAGTCTGGAGTTGAGATTTTGTTTTGAAAAGTGAGACGTACATTTAGTAGCTCCTTGCATCCCTTTACCCATGTTAAAAGTGACTCAAAAGTGGCGTAATAAGGTTGTGGATCTGTTTGTCAGACTGTTGTAACCTATCTGTTGTCACTGCCCGGAGGTAATTATAGATTTTACAGAGAAGCTGCTGTACTCTACGCACTCTTGGCCATAATATCAAGCCTGGGCAACAAAATTATTGCCACTTTGTCGGCAGGAAAGTGTCGCTAAAGTGGCGATAATGGGTTTGATAATATGCTCTATGGAATTTCAATCAAAGCTCATGTCAGATGTCCTTCATATCTAACATGAGCTTCGATTGGAATTCCATTGAGCATATTATGAAACCTATTATGGCCACTTTAGCGGCAGTTTGCTGCCGATAAAGTGGCGAAAAGTTTGTCGCCAAGGGTTGATAATATGACCCTCTCTCGTTTCACAAATAAAGCTAACACTACAGTTTTACGAGTGCAGTGTACCTGGTACATTTTACTTGTTATAGTGCAGCGTTCAAGTGGTGTCTATATGGAAGTGCCTACTGCGTTACTGATGCCCGTTATGGCGACTTATTTCTAATGCATTGCAGTGAAGGCTTTGCAGATCTAGGGTGCTGTGCTTACCTTGTATAAAGAGTGCGGCCACCGGAGATCATCACTTGAAGTCTGCTTCTATACGTCAAAGTGTATTCAATAAGTTGCAGAGAATTCCATTGTTGTTGCTCGATAGGCCTTGGTTGCTTCTGAACGATGTTTGATGAAGAAAACAAAAGGACATTTTGATTAGTCATCGTAAACTGAGTTGCGTAACTACTATCAAAAGTGAATTTTAATGTGGGTTGTTAATATTCCATAGTTAAGACTGTTGCAACTCCAGCAAATAAAGGAAGATCAATAAGTTAACTCCTTGGGTGCTCATGACAAGCTCAGCTCGTCATGAGCTACAGCGCTCCGGTGCTCATGACGAGCTGAGCTCGTCATGACCTCGCCCGTTCCGTGGAACGCGCGCACGCTGGGCTGATCCCCCTGCTGTGCTGAACGTTCCATGGCAACGGGTGTGATCATGACGAGCTCAGCTCGTCATGAGCACTGGAGTGCCGTAGCTCATGACGAGCTGACCTCATCATGAGCACCGAGGTGCTTTACGTGCCCCCCCCCCAGCCCCCCCTCACAGCGGGGAATGTGCCCGGCAGTCAAGGGGTTGATAGAGGCCTGGGACGGCCTCGTGACACAGAAAAAAAAATACTATCATGGATGCACAATTAATAATAGAGGCCTAAGCACGTGGCATAGTACAGAAATACGACACAGAAATTTATGCACGCACAATTTTTAAGATTAGAGGTGTATAGGACCTCGTGACTTATAAAGAAATATTTCAATTATGTAAGTACAATTTAAAACCATTGGGGGGTAGGAACGCCATATGAAGGATAAAAAAATAGCATTATGCATATACAATTTACAGTGGAGGCTGATATTGTGACATCTTCTCTTACCTTTGCTTCTGTCGTCTTTTGTCGTGTCTTGAAAGGCTGCGGTTTCGCTGAGTCTGGCAGTCTGTCTGTCCCCGCAGCACAGGAAGGCAAAAGAGAACGTGCTCACGTGTGCCCGCATTATATGGGAACCGCTGGGGCTGACCAAACCAAGCCCAGGGCCGTCATTGGTAGCGTTTTCACGGTCTGCAGGAATGATGGCCCTGGGGGACATGCCATTGGGTAATGTATTGGTTTCCAGGCTAAATAATAGCAAGCATGCTAGGTGGTGGCATGTGGGTAGTGTGGGAGGGTGTGCACCACGCATGTGCAAGTATGAGTGTGTGCACTAACAATTAACAACAGAGAGAGAGATGGGGGCGGTGTTATAATGTACGCATAGGCATGCCCACAATCGGATCATTCTCCTTAGCGCGCCCTGAGCTCTGATTTGTCACTGAGAGGGTGATCGCACCATAGTTTGTACTGTTTATCATACTCTGCGTGTACCCGCTCATACGGTAGAGATATGCTTTGACGTTACGCGTTGCATTAAGGCTTCGGTGTGACGTCATGTACGGCATTCTGTATGCGAAAGGGGGCAATATTTCTACTTGGTTTAAAACATGTATGTATTTAATGTAGATACTAAGGGCAGACATTTGGGATAACTATGATTTTTTTAATACTTTTAATATTCATACATTACGTTTAAAAAGAATTACACAAATCGCGGTAGAACATCATGTGTACTCATATTGAAAGAGCTGCGCAAGCACATCATAAGCGTACAGAAAGCCGTGTGATTTTAAAAGTAGAGATTTGGTTGGTTCGTAAATTTTCCTATTGCAACTGTTGAAAGTTCCGTCCCATTATAATTATTCAACTTTGACTTTCTAAGAAGAAGCATTTGTTTTGAGAATCTTCTCAAATAGAAGGACGATCACCATAATAAGAGCAAAGGAGTCATCTTCCAGCAGTTCTTCAGAGGAATATTTTATTCCTGAAGAAGATCCAAAGAAGAGGAAAGAAGCTCTAATTTCAAAGTTTTTCACTTTTCCAGAAGGTCAAAAGAAGGTTAATGCTCCAAAAGTAGCCTGTAAAATTTGCCAAACAACTCTTTCAAGGGGTGTCCCTGTAAAAAATACTCCTTTGGCACAGCAAATATGGTGCGACACGTGAAGAACCTGCACCCCAAGAACTTTGCTCGAGCTGAAATACGGAGGTTGCACGAGATCCCACCTGCTGCTACACCAAGCACATCAACTGAGGCAGCATTTTCAGCAAGCAGTCCACACCCACATATTGATTCTGACTTTGCTAAAGTTAAAATTCTTTGCATTTATTGCAATAAACTTTTGTGTTAAGGGGAACACTCTATAGACCTGATGAAACGCAGGATGCAGGATCATTGCTGTCCTCGAGATTAGTTGTTCTTTTTTTCATTCTTTTGTTCTGCTTGGAATTTGTTGAGAAAGCACAAAAAATAAATACAAAACAAAAAAAATGTTATTTTAGAACTACCTTCACTGGTCAAAGAAAGAACTATATTTCTATGTTAGTGTGTAAAAGTTTGTCAGAATGAATGTGTAGTTCATAAATGAATGAATGAATTTAATACCAGTGTATGGAGAATGTGAAAGTGCAGAGCTATAAGGAAGTGCTACAGCATAAATCTATAAGGCGTTTACCTATAGTATACTGTAGTATGTCCGAAGGACTTGAATGTAACATGTACATAAATATGTTAAAAGTCTATGCTTCAATTTGCGCTGCTGGTGAAACTGCCTGGGTGAATTTGTATGTGTTAGGGGTGGATTTACAATCCCCTTGTGCCTCTTTTACACAGCCGCTGCGTCACTTCTGTGACACAGCGGTGGTGCAAAAGATGTGTCATGGTGTGTGCTATTAACAATATGGCGCATCTCGAGGGTGCATTACATTGCAAAGCCCTGCGCCAGAAGAGGCTTTCCTGTTCAGAAGGGGGTGCAGCAACACCTCCTAAAAGTGACTGAGTGAAATGTATAACATTTCATTCAGTCACTTTTGAGCTTATGCTGTGTCAAAACCTTGAACATGCTTGAAGCAAGTCTAAGGATTGATACAGCTTTGTGAGCATAGGGCCCCAGATCATTGCTGGAGTTGTGTTATACTTGCAACCGAAGTCAAGCAATAATTAATCCAAAAATTACTTTGCAATTTAGTTTTGTTATTATTTTATAATAAGAATATGAAATATAATCTAAAAAATTAAATACATATAAATATTTATATAAAAATATAAGAAATTAGTATGAAAAGTAAGACATAATAATTAATACATTTATAAATTATCATTTACAAAACCTTTGAAATTCACTGAAAAAACCATAGGTTTCACAAACGTTATAATTAGGAATTAGCATTTAAAAAACCTTGCAAATTCATTGAAAAAAAAACATAGGTATCCCACGTTGTAGTTAGCTGAACATTTCTCTCATACAAAACCTTTGAAATTTCTGCGTTATAATTAGCTCAGCTAACTATAACTTGCGCGCCCGCAATGCACTGCTGATGATGTCACATATTACATCACTCATGGCATGGTCAGTGACATCACTCATGACATCAATGATGACATCTCAACTGACTTCCCTGATGACATCACTGATGACATCATCCTTGTGAAAGAGTGACAGACCTCCTCTCAGCGTAATATAACCTTTGATACACACAATCAAAAATAGAAACTACAATTTTCAAAAAAATGGAGATACCAATTCCAGTTAGAACAACGTTTTCAGTAATTCCAAAATCTACATACACATCCACTCATTCACCAACAGTTTTATATAGTCACTCATACATGTACTCATTCATCATATATACTCATACACCTATACATCCTGTTATACACCGGAACTCATCTATAGAGTTACTCACACATATACTTACACATGCAAATAAACTACCAAATATCCATTTACTTGCATATACAGCTATACACCCACCAGTACACTAACTTTAACAGAATCGTACACATACTTACTCTCTTAAACAATCACTTATAGAAACACATACTTATTTATACAGGAAGTCTTAGAATATCTCGCTCTCACATATACTCACTTATATACATCAATACTCGCATATACAAGTTTAAAACAAATGTAGTTACTCATAAAGATACTATTGAGACAGTCATTCACTCACTAACACACCCATACACACACTCATCCACCCATACAGTCCTGCACACAAGCTGTCTTCAAAACACATACAAACAGTGAGTCAGTCTTTCATGCATCTGTGCGCTAAGTAATACTCCCCACCGAACCATACAGACACTAATTTTGGTACTCAAAAAACCAACTAATAACCCATATACACACTCATGTAGCTACTCACCAACCCATGCAGCCACTTATATACAAAGTGAGACACTGATACAGATATTTAAATATTTAAAGATTACTCGCTAATACAGCTATTCACTTAAATATACTTAGTAAGTCAGTTATACAATCAATTTTATAAATAAAAACATCCATTTAGACACTTATTTACCCATTTATTCTTCCATCGACCTTTAGATATACATATATAAAAAATATTTATTTTTCAGAAAGACACATTCACTGGATGATGTCTTCAGTGATGTCATCAGGGATGTCATTTGAGATGTCATCAGAGATGTCACTTATCATGTCATGAGTGATGTAATATGTGACGTCATCAGCAGTGCATTGCGGGCGCGCAAGTTATAGTTAGCTGAGCTAACTATAACGGAGGAATTTCAAAGGTTTTGAATGAGAGAAATGTTCAGCTAACTATAACGTGTGAAACCTATGGTTTTTTCAATTAATTTGCATGTTTTTAAATGCTAATTCCTAACTATAACGTGTGTGAAACCTATGGTTTTTTCAATGAATTTGCAAGGTTTTTTAAATGCTAATTCCTAACTATAACGTGTGAAACCTATGCTTTTTTCAATGAATTTGCAAGGTTTATTAAATGCTAATTCCTAACTATAACGTTTGTATATATATATATCACTGAAATATCCATAGGCTTCAGAGGTGTTATAGTTAGCTGGACATTTCACTCATACAAAATCATTGAAATTCCTCCATTATAGTTAGTTGTACTAACTGTAACTCTCGCACCCGCAATCCACTGCTGATGATGTCACATATTACATCATTTATGATATAGTCAGTGACATCACTGATGACTTCACTGATGACATCTCAAATTACATCACTTATGACATCACTGATGACATCATCCAGTGAATGTGGTTTGGTTTGTTATTTAAATATGTATTATATATATAGCAATCTGCATTTAAGAATCGGTGGACATATACCTATCTTGAGGGAGGATTTAGTAGCAGTATGAATAACTGTTTACTTGACTAATTTATAGTATCTTACTAAATATATTGAATAGTGACTAAACTGTGTAAATATCTGTATTACTTTGTCAGTTGTAATGTAAACTGCTGCACCAATTGGTTACTAAGAAAGTCTATATTAGTTATTGATTAAATAACTGACTATTTGTATAGGAGAGTGAATGTGTGTCTGTTTCTGTGGGGGATCTGTGACTGCCCAAAGATATGTGAATAGTTAATTCAGTAGGTATATGAGGTTAAGACTACTTGTTATAACAGTTGTTTGGGTGATTGAATATCTTTATGGGTGAAGTGATGAGAAAATATATTTCTCAATGGTACATGTCCAACAAAGTAGAAAAATAAAAGGCAGTGATTGTGACAGTTGCTGTATATAAATATGAATACATAATACTCATTGTTTGCATGAATAACTGTATAGATAACTGTATACTTGTAATAGTGATTAAATAACACACTAAGTATGAGTTACTATCTATATGAATAAACAAAGTGCTATTTGTATAAATATGTAGCTGAGTAAATGTAAATATGTTACATTGTTTGCAAAAGTGAGTAGGATGACTGCCTAACTGTATATGATGTATGCTGCTATGTAATGTCAATATAGGTGTATAAGTATATTTGATAGTGTTATGTTGATCATTGACAACAATTATGAGTGAATCTATAGGTAATTTATTAGATGTGTGTGTAGATCTAGGAATCACTGAGTGAGTTTTAAGATACTTGTATTGCTGTGTCAATGGATTCAAATATGGTACTCTGTATTTTACAGTGAGTGATGAAAGGTTATACAAGTGTGTGATGAGGTATATCAGATTGTCACGTGGATTATGTCATCAGTGATATCATTTGAGATGACAACAGTGATGTCATCAGTGATGTCACTGACTATGTCATGAATGATGTAATATGTGACATCATCAGCAGTTGATTGTGGGCGCGAGAGTTACAGTAAGTACAACTAACTCTAACGGAGGAATTTCAATGGTTTTGGATGAGTAAAATTTCCAGCTAACGATAACACCGCTGAAACCTATATTTTTTCAGTTAATTTCTAAGGTTTTTTAAATGGTAATTCCTAACTATACCCTGTTTGAAACCTATGGTTTTTTCAGTGAATTTCAAAGGTTTTTTAAATGATAATTCCTAAATATAATGTTCATTAAGCATAGCTGTTTGTTTGTATCTTTTTTAATTATCATCTCATTCTCAACATAATAAAAACTGCAAATGTTACCACTCTTCAATGTATTCCTTCCTCCAAGAAATTGCTACAAACCAGAACCACAACTCACGTAAATAATATACAAACTAGGCGATTCCGTAGAAAAAAATAACACCACTTCCCCATACTTACAACAACAAGCCAAATATGGTATGCTGCCTAACAAACAGGCGATAGTTCTACTTACTACTAACAAATCAACAGCAATATTTAAGTAGTGTAAGGACGTCGACTATGTACAACCACACCTCCTGACCCCATCCCCTCTATTATATCACAGGCAGCGCAAAACAGGAAAACGGACCTTCCCAAAATAATATATCCTCTCAACAGCACACTAGCTGAATTTTCAGACATGTGGTAACCAAATATGTATAAGGGAGGGAACTCACACATCAACAATAATGTACACAATGCAAACACTACCGGTGATATGCTATACACAACTCACTATAGAAACCAAAAAATGTTCAGTGTGTAGAAATACTATTAATACATGCAGTGTACTGCACAGTGGATGCAACCATATTATTTCAGACTCTGGGGAATATCTCAGTCATGTTTCTGGGTTGTCTCCCCCCCTTGAAGCAGAAGCGGAGTGGGCTGATCCAACATACGCAACTCCAGCGTAAGAGTACACATAATTAGCCTTCGCCTTGGGCGTGGTTCACTTCTGCAAAGACAAACGACTCTGCCATGGCGAAGGTCCTCACCCTGCCACGTGGCTGCCGCCATGACCACGTACCTCCTCGATACAGGCCCATTGTCAACTCAGTGCCACAGCACCGCAGACTTATGTCTGTATCGACTACTGCCTTCGATCTACACTGCGGACAGCAGGGTTCACAACTTGATACCAGTTTCGCATCAGCACTACAGACAATATTGAATTCAGTCCCAATTTATTTAAGGCAGAGACAATTGTACTCAGTCCTCAGATTTAGTTAAAGGATGTGACAAAAAACATTCCTCAATATCTGTACTGATTACTGCCTTCGATCTACACTGCGGACAGCAGGATTCACAACTTGAATTCAGCTTTGGATCTACACTACGGACAGCATTGAATTTAGCCTTGATTTATGCAAGGCAAAGACAATTGTACTATATGTCTTCAGACTTTATTAAAATAAGTGTCAATAATTCTTCGTCGATGTCTGTGGTAACTACTGCCTTCGATCTACAGTGTGATCAGTAGAGTTTACAGCTTGATACCAGTTTCGCATCAGCACTACGGACAATATTGAATTCAGTCCAGATTTATTTGAGGCAGAGACAATTGTACTCAGTCATCAGATTTTGTTAAAGTATGTAACAAAAAGCATTCCTCGATGTTTGTGTCGACTACTGCCTTCGATATACACTGCGGACAGCAAGGTTCACAACTTGAATTCAACTTTGAATCTACACTACGGATAGTAGAGAATTCAGACTTCATTTACTTAATGCTGAGATAATTGTACTGTATGTGTTCAGATTTTGTTAAAATAAGTGACAAAAATCATTTGTTGATATCTGTGCTGACTACTGCCTTCGATCTACAGTGCGGACAACGGGGTTCACAACTTGAATTCAGCTTTGGATCTACATAACAGACAGCATGAAATTTAGCCTTGATTTTTTTAAGGTAGAGATATTTGTACTTTATGTCCTCAGATTTTGTTAAAGGATACTATGTCGGTGCTGACTACTGCCTTCGATCTACATTGTGAGGGTTCACGAATCAGGTGGAATGGCGATTGCACATGACGCATTCCAGTAGGCAAGAGACATTGTACCAGTGTGACCGCCCGAACCACGAATCATCGCAGGGTGCGCACACACTGAGTTGTTCAGGTACCACTAACTCACTGCACCACAAGTCACCTCCCTGTGATCTTGTTAAGTCAGAATTCACTAAGCAAAAAACATTGCTCTCAGTGTGCCCTGCCCGTACCATGCATCATTGCAGGTTACGTACACGCTCAGTACCAAAGGTACTACTACCTCAGTGCACCATAATTCATCGCCACGTGGCCAAATTCATGCAGAATTCAACAGACAAAAAATATTGGTCCAAATGCAGACCCCCTGAAGCACGCATTATCGCAGGATATGTAAAAGCTCAGCGCCAAAGATACTACTAACTTAGTGCACCATAAATCATCGCAAAGAAGAGTGAACAGTTTTATGGCACAGTGAGGCATCCTGACCCTTTTAAATGGAATTCATGTAGAATTACATCAACAAAAGACATTATTCCAATTCCTGTGTCCTCCCCCCGACCACGCATCATTGCAGGGTACATACATGCTAGGCGCCAAAGGTACTAGTAACTCAGTGCACCAAAAATCACCTTCATGTGGTGTTACTAAGGCAAAATTCACAAAACAAAAAACATTACTATCAGTATGGCCTAACGGATCACGCATCATCGCATGCTCCACAGAATCAAGTTGTTTCAGGTGCTACAAACTCAGTGCAAACCAAACTAAGTATAACACCTATCAAACCCTATACAATATCCCTTTAATATGCTTCCTTCAAAAACTTCTGTTATATCACTTATAGATTTAGTTGAATAATAGAATTCATGCTGCAAGTGCAAAGGCACACTTAATGTCAGTCTACACTGCGGACATCACAGGTCACAATTTGAACTATAATGTCCCTGAAACATACATATTTCGATAATGTACTCCATACATGTTCTATCTTTCATTTCAATCGTGATTACAGATGATGCAGTCCAGCCTAAGATCTACACTGCGGACAGCAGGGTTTACAACTTGAATTCATCTTTCCGTCTACACTACAGACAATAGGGAATTCAGACTTGATTTACTTAATGCAGAGACAAATATACTGTATGTATTCAGATTTTGTTAAAATAAGTGAAAAAAGCATTCTTCTATAACTGTGCTAACTACTGCCTTCCATCTACACTGCTGGACAGTAGGAAATTATACTGTATGTTTTCAGATTTTGTTAAAATAAGTGAAAAAAGCATTCTTCTATAATTATGCTGACTACTTCCTTCGATATACACTGCGGACAGTAGGGTTAACAACTTGTATTCAGCTTTAGATCTACACTACAAACACCATTGAATTCAGCCTTGATTTATTTAAGGCAGAGACAAAAAATACTCCTGTGGCACTGCTAGTATGTGCAAGCTCCATCAATCCCTGCATCCCATGAACTATGTTCACAAAGAATGTAGAAGACTGTGCCAAAATGTACCTCCACCACCGGCAATACCAAATACCTCTGGAGCATCACCTTCAACATCACCACCAGACATACGTCCCCATTTTCAGCAAAGTTAGAATGCACTGCGTGAAATGCAATCGTTTAATTTGTCATGGGGGCAATTAGTAGACCTAGTTTGCCGAGAAATTGATAACCATCCATAGTAGGTATTTTTCCCCTCAAAGTTCATGCAGTCCAGTATGCAACAGTCAATGCTTTGAGTGCAGCCTGTTCAGACCACGCATCATCGCAGGGTGAGCACACACTAAGCAGCAGACATACCACTAACTGAGTACATCATAAATAATCACCACGTGGCCTTATTAAGGAAAAATTCAGTAGTCAAAAGTAATTCTTACCAGTGCGGTCTCCCTGAACCATGCATCATCGCAGGCTCCACACAAACTGCCCCTACCTCAGTGCACCACAACTTATGAACCCTTTATGATACAATCTTCTGTGTATTATTTCACATATAGTGCTCCTACCTTTGTACAGCAGAAGTCATAAACCGTTTACAATTGAATATCTGTGTATGATATCATGATTACTATTCTACTTTTTACCAACAGCAAAGCAATAAAATGGAGTTGAGCAACGCGCCCGTACCCACTTCAACTATCTATCTGTGTCTGTGTATTTATTATATCTCTAAAATGCTGCTCCTGTGCCCTACCACATTATATTGTGCTCTAAATAGTGTATGCACCTATCTTACCACTGCCAGTAACAAAAACTTACATTATATAACTTTCTGTCGCTCATTCTACAAATACGAACGTAGAAACTGGATCATTACAATACTGCAAGCAAAGTGTATAGTTAATTTATAAGTGTGTGCTATTGCTCGATTTTTTAGCATATTTATATAGGGCAAAGTCGACCCAAAACTATATCAGCAATTTACATGAGCACCGTATTTACAGTACATTATCAGGCATGTGTTGATTACGTCATTTCTCTACAATAACAGGATGTGGACGCGACTCCGAGCCTCGAACACTGATTTCAGGCACTAAGTTCGACAGTATTCCCGAAAGTCCACAAACGTATATATATTAGCTACATTTCATGTGCCAAAAACTGCATCCTAAAACTTTGATAGCCCTGTATTACTACAGCGAAAACACTCCACTGAATGTACAACAAACATTCATAAACCACGAGAAGTCACATATGGGCGGGGAGAGTGGCTACTGTGCAGCAACTTGAGTGCGTAGGAATGTACCATCACCTCCCAGCAGTGGGAGTGGATAGGTTACAACAGTCTGGGTTCGCAGGAAAGGGCACTCACCTCCGGGCACTGTGAGTCAATGGGGTGAAACAGTCTTGGTATGCAGTAATGAGAACTCAGCGCTTGGCAGTGGGAGTGCATGGGTATAGTACTTTGGGAGAAAAAGAGCGCAGAGTCACCTACTCGTAGTGGAAGTTGATGTAATATAGTATCCTGAGTGTCGAAAAGCATAACGCAGAAATACTCATATGCAGTTCTATGTACTCTACTATTACTAACTCTATACTATTATTCAGATCACTAAACTTGAGGGTGCACCATGAACTGGCACATGCTTGGACACACACTGAAGGCAAAAAGGTGAGCTACGAAGATTTTCTCCTGTATCAACACTACTAATGTCATTTTTTATCTCTTTCTCTCTCTTTCTCTCTCTCACTCTCTCTCACTTTATTTCTCTTTGTCTTTTCAAGTTATGGACGCTACTGTCCACTCTGCAGATAAATAAATCAAGGCTGAATTTAATACAGTCTGCAGCAGAGAACCAAAGCAGACTTCAAGTTGTGAACTCTGCTCAAAACAGTGTTAACAAAAGGTAAGCAGAGCGGCATACATACACAATGCTTTCAATTAAACGCACTACTAATAAACAATTTTTTCCTGCATAATGACGTGACCTCTCACCTAATTTTGTCTCATCTCTGAATCATTTTAAAGACCTGCTGGACCATACTGTAGATCTGACCCAGCAGGCACTTTCCTAGAGACACCTCTTCAGCGCGGGCCTACAAGAGGGGTGGGATGTATCAGGCACACTGCACATGTCTTAATAAGCAATATTGCCAAGTGTTATCCTGCCTTTCGTAAAGATGTAATCTCTCACCTCATTCAATCACAATGATCTAGTTTTAAAGACTTATTTTCATTTTTGTTTTGTCGGTTACCTACGCCTCTACCATTGTTTTATTCATTATACTGTTATGTTAAATTACGTTTCTATTTATTTATTATTGTTTCAATAAAAGTTATATTGCTTTTTATTTATTATTGTTTTAATAAAAGTTAATTTAAAAAAATGAGTATATACGTTTCCTTTTTCTGACAATATTTCATTATAATTTAGTGTGAAATTCACATGCCTTGAGAAGATTTTAAAAAGAAAAGTAGAAATGATGTTTATAATTAGAAGTATGATACTGAGGCTAACTCTTTCCCAGCTCTTTACCAGAGTCTGTAGCTTCAATTAACAGTTCCTATGGAACATTTTAAAAAGTCCAGAACACTTGCTGTTTGGATTAGCAACATTGTGTGGTGAACTTGTGACCTGTGTGCTCAGTTAAGTGTTCCACGAGCTCTTACTAGGGTGACAGGCAGTAAGCAGTTTGGGGGTAGGGTTGAAAGGTACTGGCTGTACAAAAGCTGTTGTATTTACCCAGGATCCTCTACATGACATGGAAAAGCAAACTGAGATGACACAACACTATGTACATTACGACCAAAACAAGTACACAACTCTTCCAATTAACCTCAAGAGAGGGCTTGAGGAATAGCCACTGACGTTACAAAACCCCATGTACAATTTGCCTACTCTGTACTCAACAGTGGGCAATTCTTTATCGATCTCAATCCGACACTGTTGCTTCACAATTCACAGTGAGCACTTCTCTAAATACTTCGTGCCTTTTAAATGGGAGACGGGATTATCGACATTCCAAAATTTAGGGGCATATTTACAAGGACGGCGTTAAAATGATCACCGCCTTAACAGCAACAAACTACAGCTAATATGGCAATAATGACTTCAAAATCCTTTGTTGTCTTACCGGACAATTTTTTCAACACTGCTCTTTGCTATGGCAGGGTGAGAGCCGAGACTCCAGGCCTGTCATAGCAAATTTGGTTTGCATTTTGAAAGAGAGAACACGAAAACCTACTCTCTCTTTTAAAATGCAAAGCAAAATGATTTTCCCCACGGGGAGCTGCATATTAGCGGGTACCCATCTGCAAAAGTAATGGTGGTTTCCGAAAGACGCAGGGAGCTGACTGGCACCGTAGGGACATTGGGCCTCCACCCACAGTCCCCAACGTTGAACATACGCGCATGAGATGGGATCCCCAGGAAGAATAATATTTAGTAGGAGGTAATATTTTTTTACAGTAAAATTAGAAGTCTGTAATGAGCATATTTACAAGGACAGCGTTAAAATGTTCTGGTGTAAGCCTGGGCTTCTATTGGAACTCTCACAAATTCTCAAAAGCCTATTATTAAACCCACTATGGCCGCTTTAACAGCACTTTCCTAACACTAAAGCAACGATAATTTTAACACTGTCCTTGTAAATATGGCCCCAATATCGTGAGACATACACAGATAATTCATGTTCGCAAGTGAACAGCTTATTCATATAAGACTGTGGACTTAACATATCAATCCACCTCGCATATTAAACATGCTTAAGTCTACTTCAGAACACATGTTAGGATCCGACAAAAACTGCGATTACCAAGAGTTTTGCTATCGGTCCTCAAATCCAGGGCCGCCTTGTAAATACAACACTGTTGTCATACCTCCCTCTTCCATGTTATATTGTCATAGGAACACCTACCTTGCCACTAGGAACGCCTACATTGCAACTCATTAGAGATAACATAACATAACAGAGCGATATAATTTTCATCGCATTTTTGGCTTTTTTTTTAAAATTGCAGCGAAATGGCACTTGTTAATATGCCCTTAAGTTTGCTATGACAGAGCTGGAACCTCGACTCCCGCCCTGCCATAGCAAACAGCAGTGTCCGGTCCTGGGGGGTGGCTTTCGAGTGCTCCAGAATGGAGACCACGGGCCCCCCCTCCCAAAATATAAAAAGACCCGGAGGATGGTAATCCCCCGGGCTTACACGGACCTTTGAGCTCCCTCACCCATTTATTTTGTAACAACGAGGAATGACGGTCCCCGGGTTACAGGGTCCCTCTGAATCCCCATCAAGTGTAATATTTTAGACCCTGGGATTTGGCCCTCCCAGGTAGCTAATTTTTGAACAAGCACAGAAGCCTGAGATTCGTTTTTAGTTTTTTTTACGGAGAATCCATGCACCCAGCGCACATTTCTCCATTTAAAAAAAATAATAATAATAATTTGGGCCCTAGAGATCCTTGTGGGACCCCCTAAGCAAGTCTAAAGGATCAAAATATTTCTACCCTGCCCCCTTTATATGTATTGAACACTTGTTCCACTATTTTCTAGAGCCTTGCTTCTACCGAGGAACAACATGGCTGCCAGCACTTCCCAGTTTTGAATGTTGACAACCACTTGACAGCCAATTAGCATTAATGCGTGATCGGTCCGGTTCGCTTAGAGTGCCATGGATATATATGTACTTTCAATTGTAATTTTCTCAGAAACTACAGAACAGATTCACACCATTTAAGCAAAAGGCACAAGTCTGAACCGTGGACTAGCTCTTTGCCAAATTTGCTATAATTCTGTTGAGCCATTCGGGTTGTAGCGGCAATGAACCATTCCTATGGAAAATTGCATGTGGAAAACACATTTTGGGACCCACCTTTTTTCTCGGCCCCCGCTTCAAATGCAATATTATAGACCCCAGGATTTGTCCTTCCCAGGTAACTAATTTTTAAACAAGCATAGGAGCCCGCGCTTCGTTTTAATTTTTTTTACTGCGGATCCATGCACCCAGTGCACATTTCTCCATGGTCGCGACCCTTATAATCCAACAAACAGTCAATCCTTACATCCAAAGATTGTGCCGAGCCCCAATTCTTCTCAATCAGCGTGCTTTATTACGGGACCCGTGACAAAGGAACTCTGGTTCCGAAACGCGTTGGGCAGTGTTTGCCATTGCTTTGAAATGAAATAAAGCATGCTGATTGAAAAGAATTAGGGCTCCGCGCAATATTTGAATGCAAGGGTTGATTGTTAGTTGGATATATGTATATATATATACTGAAAAAAACATAGGTTTCAGGGACGTTATAGTTAGTTGGACATTTCACTCGTAGAAAACCATAGAAATTCCCCTATTATGTTTAGTTGAGCAAACTAAAACTCGCGCCCCCACAATGCACTGCTGATGATGTCACATATTACATCATTCATGACATGGTCAGTGACATCACTGATGACATCTCAAATGATATCACTGATGATATCATCCAGTGGCTATGTGTTTCTATAAAATGTAAATATTTGTTATATATATATATATATATGCCAAGGTGTATTGAAGAATGAATTGGTGTATAAGAGTCAGGATGGATGATTAAGTAGGTGTGTGACTGACTGTATAAGTGAGTGATTAATTGTGTCTTGCTTAATGCATGTGTTAGCGACTGATACAGACATTCACACAGATTAGGTTGTTATTTGGCGTGTAAGCAGTTGCATGGATTGGGTAGCAGCTATTTGAGGATCTATATGTCCTATTGATTGCTTGTCTGAGTATCTATATGGGTGCCTGAATGTCTGTGTGGGTGGGTGGGGGTGTGACTCTGTGCATAGATGTGTGAGTGGATAATTCACTGGATATATGTGTTCAAGTCTGTTTCTGTGAAGGGCTGTATGGCTGGGTGAGTGTTGGACTGTATAAATGACTATATGTGAGAGTGAGTGATTTTGAGAGTGCCTGTATGGATCAGTGTGTCCTTGTATTAGTTATTGTATTAGACTGTAAGTATGTGTTAGTGTATGTTAAAATAAGTAAGGTGGTAAGTGTATAACTGTGCAGGTGAGTAAATACAAGTGTGATTCATTATTTCCAATACTGACTAGGTGTGTGAATAACTCCATGAATGAGATGCGGTGTGTGAGTGTCTGTATAGATATGTGACTTGATATGATAATGCTGTATTGATAGCTAACTGTGTATATGAGTGACTAAATGGGTGAATGAATGGATGTGTGTGTACACCTAGGAATTAGTTAGTGGATATGTTCTAACTGGTAGTGGTGTGTTCATGGTTTCGAAAATTACAGTCTGTATTTTAGAGAGGGTGTATCAAGTGTTATCTTAGGGTCTGATGAGGTGAATCAAATTTTCACATGGATGATGTCATCAGTGATGTCATCAGTGATGTCACTGATCATGTCATGAATGATGTCATATGTGCCGTCTTAAGCAGTGCATTGCGGGGGTGCGAGTTATAGTTAGCTCAACTAACTATAACAGGCGAATTTCTATGGTTTTCTATGAATGAAACGTCCAGCTAGCTATAACGTCCCTGAAACCTATGGTTTTTTCAGTGAATTTCTAAGTTTTTTTTTTTAATGCAAATTTCTTACTATAACGTGCCTAAAACCTATGCTTTTTCAGTGAATGTCAAAGGTTTTTTAACTGCTGATTTCTAATTATAATGTTAATTAAACCAATCTTTTTTTCAGTGTTTTTTAATAGTCATCCCATTCTCAACCTGGTGAAAACTGCAAATTCCACCACTTTTCTATTGATATCTTCCGCCAATAAAATCGCCACAAACGAGAGCCACAAATAACGGTAATGATATGCAAAGTAGGCGTTCCCGTGGGGGCGTGGCTTAGCTCATTACCGGAATGGCCGCGCTGAGCTGAGGCTCTCCCGATTCCAGTAACTTATCCGACCAACTCCCGCTTTCCAATGGGACCCAAAATTGAGGAAGAGCCGGCAGAATAGCGCGGCAGTACCTGGCAGAGCTGTGGACTTGTGGACTACACCAGCGGCGGCATTGCTGGGGGAAGAAGATAAGCGGCGCGCGAGCACGGCCCACAATATGGCAGCCTAACGAACCTCCCGGCATCGATCCCCAGCGGAAGACCCCCCATTCGGCAGTGCGGTGAGTGAGGGGGCAATCCTGTGATACCGCCCGGCCCGAGCCCTAACCAGCGATAGGCACATTGCAGCCATTGCTAAATCTCGGTGACTGGAGACGCCCTTCACCCCCCCACTTCCATATCCTAGAGAAACTCCCGCATTGCGTGATGCCCTGTGATATTGCACCTAGCACCGCAGCAACCTTACCAAAGGCCC